>NC_083629.1:3265247-3887190 GCF_963584025.1 Labrus mixtus | reverse complement strand
CAAAACTTTCTTTGTTGCATCTTCTCTCCTGCTACCTCTCTCTCCCTCTTTTATCTGTCAGCACCCCCCTCGATTTCCTGGCCTGGATCCAGAAGAGACACTGGATCTGGATGGGGCCCCGGCTTTGAGACTTGTTTCAAGCATGAGAGTTGTTACAGGAGTTGAGGAGGTCAATGGTAGTGGTTGTGTGTGTGTGTAGAAGCAGTAGGAAAACACAGCTTTGGCCTCTGCTGCTGCTGCTGCTGAGGCACCCCAACCCTCCCCTTTATGGGCCCGGAGGTGAAGGGAGAGTGGGGGTGGAGGAGTGATGAGAGCTTCCCAGGCTGCAGCAGGCACAGAGTGATGGCATCTGGTTTCAACCACTGTAAAAAGAATGGTTGGAGAGAGAGATGAAGATTGATTGAGGTGAGGGAAATGGTGCAGATATGGAGAGAGGAGGGAGAAACTGAATTGAAGGAAAATGCATAAATGCCCCTTTGATTTCTGATTGAGGTAAAACTACACGGCTTGGATGTTGAGTTAAGGCATTTCTGGTCGGACTATTAACAGATGTTAAAGGAATAGTCTGAAATATTGGGGAATTAGCTTGTTTGTCTTCTTGCAAGAGTTAGATAAGAATACTGGTACAACCCTTTTGCCTCCTGGATGAATTTGTGGGTAGACACGATAAATAACTACCAGAATTACATTATGAATGATACAAGAATATAAAGTCCCAGACTCATGATTGGCAGGCAAACAGTTTGAAAAGGTGCAAAACAAGCATGAAAAGATGATCACGACAAACCTACTTCATGACACAATGACAGACAGTGTGGAGACAATCGCAGACTCAGAGGTGGTGCTCAAAAGACAGTCCTTTAATCCAGGCAGAGGTTTGGTACACAGGTCGACAGATAAACAACAAATCCAGAGGGTTAGGCAAAAAGGCAAGAGTCATCCACGAAGAGATAAATACTAATTGCTGGGACAAAAGGTACTTTGGGAAACAAATACAAACTGGCAACAAGAACACACTGGGATTAAATACACAGACAATCAGGACAACGAGACACAGGTGAGGGTAATCACAAGGCAGGAACATGAGGCGCAGGATCTGAAAGACAGAGACAAGGGTGAATACAAAAACACAACATAAATAACAAAATAATTAGCAATAACAACAAAAACATGACCTTATGCTTGTTGGAACCTCTGTCAACTTTCACTTTCGACTGACATAGACTGACTTTCACCTCAAACAAAGATAAGAATGGATATATACCCATACCAGTGGAAAACCTAAAAGAAAACAGACAGCTCAATGCAAAAACAAAATTACTTCATCCAGTGATTTTCCATGCAAGGTGGAAGCAATCCAAACTGAGCCATCCCAGGTGTCAGTAAAGCACAAGCTGTTGTAATGTCTATTGTGTTTGAAGGTCCTAAAATAATTGGTTTCTGCTGAGTGAGTTGATTTTCGTAGGGCTTACAAACTATAGATATAGAACCATTGCATTGACTGGCATCCAGTCCTGCATTTTAGACTGTACTGGAAGAGTTTCCAGTATTGGCATTGGTTTCATTAATGGAACTCAAATTCAGAGGTTCTAGTTCAAAGCCCCCTAAAAACCTTGGGGCCTTGATCAAACACCCAATAGAGCCAGGAACTGTAATCCATCTATGCACTGAACATCTGTTTTCCTCAAGCTTCCTACAAACAATCTTAAGTTTATTGAAAGCCACACCGTGCAACACAGATCCTATAATGTTGGGAATGACATGCATGTACAATGTGCTATGAGAAACCTTGTGAATCGTAGGCTGCAGACAATTCAACATGCAGTGTCATTGGCATCATCAGTGTGCGTCAAATAATCAGGCGGAGGTTGCCATGGCGGTCAGCAGAAAGCGAGTTCGTAGTGGTGTTCATGTGCATAGAAGAGTAGGAATAGAAAAAGGTGGACACGGTTGTGGTGAGGGAATAGAGACAAACTCAGGATGCCAGTGTTGCAAAGAAAGCTTGAGACAAGTGACATTATTGGTTGCGTTGGTACGTGCATTGTTTCATGCTGCATTTCTATTGGATGGTATTTGACGTAGATAGTAGAAGCATTGACACTTTGAGATGATCGACCTAAATTTGTGGTAGGCTATCTTTGGTTGCAGGACTGTGAGTTCAGTCATCTTTGATGCTCTCTCACAGTACGATGTAGCACCACTGTTTTGGAGCCACGACTGATCATCTCTCGTCTGGGACATCCGAAAAATGTTCTGTTTGTACCCGTCATTAGAGATGAACAATGCATTTAACAGATGGCTGGCAACAGTGTGTAAACTTCTCAAACATGCTGATTGGAGCCTAAATTAATGATAAACAGGACAACATTCCTAACACTACTTAATCTGTAAAAAGTCAAACAGCCTCAGCTCCAGGACATAGTGAGAGATTCCTGCTGTTTTTGATGTCTGCACATGTTAAAGGCCCTGTTCTTCTGAGACCTGTACTTTGTTTGGCTCTTCTGGGCCTTAAATGTCCATCACACTGCAGATGTGACCACAGAAAAAAACTCTTTAGGGATTACTTGTATGGACTGGGAGCCATTCTGATGTACGACTCCCCCTCAGTTGGACTGACTGCAGCTACCATATGGAGAACTTCTTAACACAACACATCTATCAAGTTTTTTTTTTACTACTTCTTGGGTTTTCCTCTTCTCATTCTTTGCCTGAGCATATAAGTATGAATGGAAGAGCTTGTTTCCACATTTGTAGATAAAACAGCTCCATGTTGTTTTGGGAATTGTTGCTGTGTAACTGCTGCTCAGTACTGAATCCCTTAAGATGTTGGCTGAAGTCATAGCAACACCTGTAGCCTCACATACTCTGTTAATGGGGCTTATTTCATAGGCAGTGATGTCACTGGATACTTTCCAGAAGCAGTCACAGAGATGCATCTTTTTTTAGTTCTCACAAAAAGGTGTTTGGTAATGGATACCAACAAGAATAAAAAGCTTTATATGCAAACATGCACTTAAGTTTTTTTCCGTGGGATCAGCTCCTAATTAAAATGAATCCGTCTCAAGGTCCTAATCTTTCTCAGTCCACCTTCTCACAAACTCCACTCCCCCTCAGCAGGGCTCCGGAGAAAGTGCTGTCTCACTGCCAAGTCCAACAAAGTCATTTCCTGTCGTTTCCTGAAGGGAGGAAAATGACCAGGGCTAATTTTAGAAGGAGGGCTTGTAGAACCAGAAAAGGCGAGGTTCTGCTCATTCAAGGGGGGGGGGGCTGCTTTGTGTTTGGAAAAGCATTTATATCACCCCACACCCAGGTCAGCAGGTAATCCTCACCGTTTCCATCTAACAAAGCTGGATTAACCCTACGTCTGACAGGTCTGTTGCTCAGCAGGACCACTCGCAGTGTTTGGCAAAGTGTAGTGACATGAGCTTCCAGTTGCTCTTTGTCAAATGAAGCGTCACTACACTGAAGAAATATGTAACTCAAAGCTACACTAACAATACAAAAAATATCCTGTTTACAATGCACCGGCTTTATTGGATGCCAACATATTGACCATGGTTCTCCAGTTTCTGTTCTAGTTTCAGCTGTTTTTTTATATTTGAATAAGTATATCAACTGTAGTATTGTCCATGACTGAGAAACTCTCTGATAACGGCGCTATAAAATGATTACCTACCACGATTACTTTATTTATAACAGAGGTTTACAACTGACCCTGTATGAAGGTGACATGATTACACTCAGAGCTGTATTTATGGTGTGCTACAGGCACGGAAGTTGACTTTAAAAACAGCAAAGCACCTTGAAACAAACTAAAATAAGCGAGATATTTGATACTGAAGAAACTTCGATTTTTATATGAAAAAAATATGAATTTTTAAGTTTTAGAAACACAATTTGTAGCAATCAAATAAACATCTTTAAATTGTGAAACAGGATGGCTGGCATGTTTTCATGCTTTGACTAATGTTACACTCTCTGCTAGCACTGCACTTGTTTGCTAACATCTCATTATGACTACCTAACACCATAGTTTTTATTTGTGCATTAGCCAATGACAGGCACAATACACATTAATACATTGAGGGCTGTAGTTTTGGAGAAGGGAACTTTTGTTGGGCAATTGTTACATTCCCCTAGAAACAAAACCATGACAGGGCTCGCAAGTTAGGGAACTAACTAAGAGCTGAACTTGTCACAAAAAGGGCAAAAAAATAAATTGGGCCTTTGGTTTCTGAAAGGTGGTGGAAAGAACACTGACCCCACTGATTCTATCAAAATGATAGATAAACAAAAAAATTGACCAAACACAAGAGAAGTTGGAGTCACTGGACAGAGTAGAAATAGGATGGAATAGAAAGAAGCCAAAATAAAAACATCACTTTAAACAGATTCAATTCAGAGTTTCACTCAAACAGAAAGCTAACTGATGGTGTTGACTCTCTGGAGACACACAACCAACTGAGCAGGGAAACCTCAACCTCCCCATAAAGCCTCCCAGCTCAGCTGATTATCATCAGCCATCAGCTGAGGGAGAACATCAGAGGTGCACTCAATAGCTCCTGATGAGCAAGGAAACCTGGGACCTACATTCTTGGGAATCTGTCCTCAACACTATTACAAAGTGATTTTTGAACATCAACCGATGCCCAAATACAGCATAGGCATTTCTTTTATTGGTATTGGAACAACTCTACCTCTGAGAAATGTTGTTTACATTGAACTCTTTTCTCTCTCTTTGTCCTCAGAATCTGACAGGAAGTCGTCCTCCGCCCAGGTACACCTACGATCCGTCCATCTTCGCCTTCCGCTCCTTGAGTACAGTGCCCCCCTGCAGCCCCCTCACCCCTTCTGAGGATCCACCCTGCTCATAAGAAAAACCCATCCACCTGTCAGATTATCTTCTCTACCCATTATGTCATTCCTGGACAGCTGCTTTTTTCATTGTGGCTTCTGCAGCGAGACCGAGAAGTGGCCGTTAAGACTGCTAGATTAAGACGCTTGTTTGAAGTCTGAACTTTTTGCACACTCAGGTAACCTCCCCCTGACTCTCTCATCGCTCTCCACTTAAAACAACGGGAACATTTGGAGGATAAAATGGCCTAAACATTTCTGCAGATACTTCAGGTTTTGCTTATGTATCTCTGAAGTTTGATCCTGTGATTGGAGGAATAATGGACTCGAAACAAACCTAGACTGTGGACCAGACGTGGAACAAAAGGGACAAGGCCAACCAGTTTATTTAAAATCTGGATTTACTTCTGGTTTGATCAATCTTCAAGGGAAATAATGCATGTAAGACAATCAAATGGTTCCAAGGTTTCCTTTGTGATGTGATTTTTGGACATCCTGTAAGGTTCTTGGTAACTTTATATTCTAAACATGGCGAGGCGTCAGATATCCTGTTATCATTGAGATGAACGTAAACTCTCTGCTCAAGCTACTACTTTCAATGTGTCATTGAATATGCAGGTCATGACTGAGTTATAACAAACATGTATGACATGTATGTAGGTGAATAGTTGACCTTTGATAATGTACGTTTCTTATTGAACTTGTCACTTTTAGTCCAGGTCAAAGTGAAGTACTTGTATCCTCTTTCCTTGCATGAATTCCGCTGTTTTGCAGAAAGAGAGGTATATGGAAATAAGGAAGTATGAATATAGTTTGCTGCACATTTGGCAAAAGTAACTGGTGCTATGTTATGCATAGCCTTTTTTTTGTAGTGTGCCATTTTTTCCAATATTGTACCTCATAACGTAGGTAGAAGAGGACCACTGGTGTATTGAAGACATCCCAGTGCTTTCTTAAGATCTCTTAATGCCTTGAAGTCACATTCCTGTTGTATCAAATTAAACTTGAGGGGAGTTTTCAGGCTCCTGTAATGAGCCCGTCCAATGATTAAACATGATGTCACCACTGAAACTAAGATTTTGCCGAAGTGAATGTAACATTGTGACATGTTTTGGTCCATTGTTGCACAAAATTAAACAATAAACGCCCTGTGGCCTCTTGTTTAGGAGGTGATTTTTATTTGAATCAGTTTACAGTATATATACAATAAGAGATCAACCTTGAGGAAGTGTTATACCGACTTCAAGCTTGGCCTTATGGTTTAATATCTTCAACTTTACTGTTTTGATTCAGTCTCCTCTGTCATCTCAGGCTAGGCTAAACCAGGAGTGCACTAGCAGAAATCCAGGAAATCCTCAGAAGAACCAAGCAGGGCCTGCCTGTTTAAATAAAGCAGCAACCTGGGGGTTTGAAAAGTGGAGCTAATGCAGAAGTGTAAAATCCTGCAGTTTGTCGAGTTTCTGCTTGAGGCTGGCTGCAGGAGCCCCGGAAGTCACAAACACCACAGCCAAAAAAACAGTTTTTACAGCAGAATTAACATGTTTACAGCCTGGTTTAAAAAACAACAACATATTGGTCTGATTAGTTATTGTCATAACTGGCACACACTGTGCAGGGGGTGGATTTCTTAATAACACATCCATTTAGATTTTATGAACGATACGTGTTATCCATAGTTAGGCATGTAGATGACCAGCTTAAAGGGCCAGCGCGATGTAGTGGTTTGTCAAGAGGCTTAAAACCCGCCTCAGCTCTCAGCCTGTCGTTAGGTTGACTGAAAGTTAGGCTGAGACAGGATTTCCAGCATGGCGGCTGCTGCCAATGAGCCTCTGGAACCCCCTGCAGGAACAGATGGGTGATGTCACCCAGGCTTCATCCATTAATATTTACAGTCTATGGTGTAAACGATCCAAATCATTTGAAACTCCACATTTCCCATTTAGACATTCAGGTTGTTTCAGATGGTGAGTGCAGAAGGGTGAGAAATGTTTCTTAAACATGCTTCAGTCATTACTAAACCAAACTTAAACCTCTGAAGACAGTAAAAACATTGAAATAGATCAATCAAAATATATACGGTACTTTGATAGATGCAAATACTGTCAAACTGGGGTAACTTTAATTTATTCAGATGAAAAAAAAATCAGTTTTCATTAGAAATGAGATCTTAAACATGTCAGTTTCTCACCTTTTGTCTCCCTTCTTTGCTCTCCACATATCACTGAGAGTTCTTACAGCCCCACATACAGGACTTTGTTCTCTACAGCTACGAAGGAAATGTGTTTTTAATGAATCAACAATCAGTTAAAGACACATTGAATAACTTGTCCCCATGTGACATGTACAGTGTAGTCCTCTGCTGGGGCTGTAACCCTCCCAGCTCTGAGCCCATTATGACCCCTGCTGCTGCTTTAATAGTATGTGTCCTGCTGACTTACAGATGATCCCATCACGCAGGATCTAATATTAGACACATTTTGTCTTCTGTACTTGGATGTTCAGCAGCTTCATTATCGTCTTAAATGCTCTCATTCAACAGGATTTTCCAAACAAAACGACAACGGGTAACTTGAGTGATATCTTTGCAAATTCCAGAATTGGATACAATTATATTTGGAGCAGATTTTCCAGAGCCAGTATCCTTATAATGAGGTAACGGGATATGGTGTTAAGAATATACCTGTCAACCATAAAGCCTGTTAAGAATGATTGCACTTAGTCGAAATGAAAAAGTGCATGCATGGCCCCTCAAAGTTTTATCTGTGGAACATCGTCTTCAGTGTGCAGGAGAAGGATTTGTGAGGTGGAAGGACAGAGGACTCCTCTCATGGGTTCGGGGTAGAGAGGAATGCTTTCCATCAGTGATTAGTAGGTCACAGCACAGAACATCACAGCGAAGATCTGCAGCCAAGACCACAAGCCTCTTTGTGCCAGATCATACCCCTGAGAAACGCTCTTTGTGTGTGTGTGTGTGTGAGAGAGAGAGCCTGAAAAAGAGGGAAAGAAACTCTGACGTCAAGTCTGGGTTTGGGTGTGAAGAAGCCCCTGAAGCTGACGCCAAGAGAAGACAGACAGCTGGAAAATCAAGGGGAAAGCAAAAAGGAAAAAACTTCAAGCAGCTTGCAGGCTATTTACAGACACTTTTATTATACATTTGTATCACAAAATACATTTCTTTATTTTGTGTTTTGGGTTAAGACGACAGCGAAGAGGGTGGAAATATGGCAGGAAACCAACAGAACAGCACTGAGTGGGATTTCAGAGTGAGGAATCCTGCTCGAGGCAAACACACACACACACACACACACACACACACACACACACACACACACACACACACACACACACACACACACACACACACACACACACACACACACACACACACACACACACACACACACACACACACACACACACACACACACACACACACACACACACACACACACACACACACACACACACACACACACACACACACACACACACACACACACACACACACACACACACACACACACACACAGCTCATAAAGACAATCTTGTTAAAAAGAGAACTTCGAGAAGGTTGGGCTGTGTGTAAGCGTGTGTGTGTCATCGTAGACTCACACACACACACTCCACTTAGCTTGAGTCATTATCAGCTTGCGTTTCATCCAGTAAGCCATCCAAGTGTCCAGATGGTCAGAAAAGCTGCTTCAATGCTCTCCCTCTCTCTCACTCCTTACTACACACTCTCCTTTGGAGGAAAAAAAAAGGTTATGCCAGCGATCGACTCGAGCCAAATAGGGGAGCGATGCAGATTGGATGTCAGGTGGACTTAACTGCAAGAGGAGCAGCCAGAGAGCACAAAGCTGAATTCAGATCAGTGACCGCTCCCGCTCTGTCCCTTTCTATTTTCTGCCTGAATGATATAGCATACAAATAAAAAGAACACAATTCATGTGCTTCACATCTCTCTTATTATCAGTGGGGGGGGGGAGTGCCAGAAGGCTGACTGCCCAGTGCTCTGAGGGGGGTAATTCCCCAGGCCACACACTTTAATGTTAAGTGGAATAGATTGCTTTCCCAGAATGCAAATATCCCCCAAATGATAAATAAAAGAAGCAGATAGTATCTCTGCAAGTCCCGGGTGTGTTTGAGTCTCTTCTTGTCAACACAAACACACAGGGACTGGGATGGCTTTGAGGGGGGTTAAAGGTCAGAGTGTAGGAGACAGGAGGCTTTTTGTGTTGCAGGTATTATCTGCTGTATAAAAGCTGATGGAGTCGACACACGAGAGCTCAGTAGCCGTACTTGTCGTTGAGGTGTGTGCGGCCGTCTCCACTCTGATCTGTGAGGGAAGAAAAGCAAGATTCAGCTCCCAAAAAAAAGAGACCCAGACTGACCTACAAACACAGGTTGTATTTACATGTCTAAAGAAAGGAAATTAAACAAACCACAACCAATCACAGTCCCAAAATGATGACATAGGGAAATCAATTCAGAGCCTGAATCCAAGCTCAGCCTGGCAGCTGTTTTAAAGTGTGTTTGTATTCAAGCTGATCATCTTTAACTCACTTTGATCTTGATTGACTTCCTATGAAAGTCTTTTTACCTTCCCTCATTATGTCTTGAATGAACACTTAAAAATGATTTGATGGGGTGTTACAGGAACGTACTTGCTCCTCAGATGCAGTCGAGTGTACATCAACATTAACTCATTAAGTAAAGAAGCTCTTCTTTCATTGTGGAAGTCTGAGTATGTCACTGGGTTGGTGTCAAGATGTCCTAAGTACCCACATATTTACTGCATTGACATTTCATTTGTGAAACTCATTGGGCTGAAAAACTCCACTCCAGAAACCAATTGGTGTTGTCACAGAGTTTATGTCCTTATTTTATACAGAGTATGTTGTGGACCTGTGAAGTCCTTTCTTTTAGAGCTAAGAGTGAGATCATTCAGATACTTTACCTGCAGGAGGAACCCAGACACAATAATCTGGGTCATCTTCTGGATACTGTCCTGAGAGCTGCACTGGTGGCTGTGGAGAGAAATCAGGAGGAAATTCAACGAGTAATTACATTGAAGTGTGTTTTTGTTCTTATACAGAGGAATGGAGTGAGGATTTACCCTGCTGGGACCGATCGCTTTCTTCTTCGCGTTCTTTTTAGGACTTGGCTCTGCTGCAGGCTCTGTGTCAGCTCCTGCCCTGGACTCTACAGACACATGGGTTTAGATCATCACATGGGATTAATACCACTGACATGAATCTGTTGTTCTGTATGGAGCATAGAGTGAGAAGGAAACAGTGAACCTACCTGAACTGGACGGGTCCACAGTCTTGTTCTTGCTGCTGCTGATCTGAGGAAGCTGCTCCACTGTTTCTGCAGACTCACGACTTCTCCTCTGTTTGTGGCTTTGCTCTGTCGTATAAACAAAACATCAAACACAAATATTAAGTGTTAGAATTAGAAGTTAATAAACAACCCTCTGGGGCGCTGGTGGCTGAGTGGCTCTAAATGTACAGAGGCTACAGTACAGTCCTCGAAGCGGACAGCCTGGGTTCAAATCCGACCTGTGTATCCGACATGTTATTCCGCCTCTCTGTCCCTGATTTCTGACTCTATCCACCGTCCTTTCTCTAGAATAACTGCGTAAAAGCCCAAAGATATATCTTAAAAAAGCATCCCTCTAAATCAGTGGTTCTCAACTGGTGGGTCGGGACCCAAAAGTGGGTCGTGGAGTTGTTTTCAGTGAGTCGCAAAAATGTGCCGGGGGAAAAAGGGTAAAAAAACAAAATCACTTTTAAAGATGTTGGTTTTCTTTCATCTCTTTGGTCTGTCATATGTTTTGTACAGTCTGAGGTCCAAACTGCACAATCATTCATAAAACAAATCTCATTGGTTGAAAAATATCTGATATTTGGGTTTCTTATCGAGGAGAAGGTGGTGGGTCCTGAGGCTAGACCAGTTGAGAACCTCTGCTCTAAATCAATCATGACATTTCTAGAAGTTCTCTTGTTTTTACATTAGTGATGTCACTGACTGGTAGAGGTAAAAACTGAATAAATCAATCTAATTTGTATTTTTTTAGTGCCACATTACACACAAAAACATCTCAGGATGCTTATGTTAGCAGAACTAAAAGTACTCTTTTTTAATTTACAATTTTAAAACCTAAAATTCACAGAAAAAAAACAGATTTAACTTTTCTAGATGTCCAAAATAACACAAGTGACCCAAAAATCCAGGTGACTTTTTCCAGTTTTCTCTTAACTGAACTAAAATGATATGGCACAGTGAGGAGTGTGCTTTTTGTATAACAGGTGTACTGCCCCCTAGTGGCATGGGATGCGTCTGAGCATACTGTGGTAACTTAAGGCAGCTACACACACAGAGGACTGAGGACTGCACTTTCCCTCTTTAACATCTACTTTTAAAAAACGTCTTCAAGGTTCTCATGGCTGTTACCTTTCTGCTTCTGGGACTTTGCCGGCCGCCGTCCTGTGGGAGAGCCGTCTCCAGACGTGGATGCACTGGACTCTACGCAGTCAACATTCATGTCGGTAATATCTTCACAGTCTTCATCGTCGTTCCCCTCGGCTTTCTTCCCTGCCTCCTCCTCCTCCTCCTCTTCTTCTTCTACCTCCTCTCCAGCAGGTGCGAGCTCTTTCATGTTGAACAGCTCCGCGGGCAAGTTGGCGCGCTTAGGAGGCAACTTCTACAAGAAGGGAAGAACACATCAATAACAGAGAGAAAGGAAGGTGGAGGAAGCAGGAAAAAAGAATGAAAGAGTCAGACTGACAACACCTACCCCGATGGTGCCCGTCTTCAGTTTGAATTTGCGTCCTCCTTTCATGGCTCCAAACAGCGGCAAGGTCTTCTTCGGCTTCTCTTGCTCCGAGCTTCCACTATCACAACAAAACATCGGTTTTAATGTGGCGTCCCACAGGGAAGGTTTCAAAGATGCTGTACAACACCTGACCTTCTATTATTTTAATGGTACATATGGTGATATTTCATCACTTTGGGTAATTTCTTAGCATGACCCCTGAATGTAGCCGTGTGTCTAACCTTGGCACCAGCGAGGGCATCTGGGCGGGTCGCGTCAGCTCGACCAGCTTGCGCAGCCTCTGAGCCTCTTTGCGCAAGTCCGCCACGTGCACGTGGAGCTTCCTCCGCTCCACGCCATCCATCGCCGCCTCTTTGCGCACGGCGGTCATGAAGGCGTCCAGCGAGTCCTCGGTGGAGGAGCCGGAGGAGTCTTGAGTTGGAGGGGATGAAACATACGGTTAACACGAGGAGAACATGGCATCTGTAGGTTAGGTAGGTAGAGCGGCATCATCTACCCACAGAAAACAAGAGAACACCCAGGTCATCATGACTCACCTCCTCTACCACCACTCAGCTTTTTCTGAGTCTCTGCCAGCTCCCTCTCCACCTCGGACAGTTTGGCCACCTACATGAAAAATCAAAAGCATGAGTTTAACAGTGGAATCCTACAGTTTGTTTGACAATATGGTATACGTGCACTTGAACACACCTAACATCAAAGAGGGCTTTTCAGAGCCAGGTGAGATTGATTCTTGTGTTATTTTCAGCAGAAGGAGCAGCTATGTGAACCTGACAGACAACATCTCCTCCAGAGAAGAGACAGGCTGCTGGAGTGGAGTTTGAGAGGAAATAATACTGCAGCAAAGAACCACAGAGAAGTGCTTTATACCTAAAGACAGTCGCGACTTGAATGTTAGATTTACAGATTTCACAAGAGCCTCCTTTCATCACATGTTGCTCCTGTTATTTCCATTTCCATTTATATTAAAAAGGAAATAATCTGGATTTGAAGTGTCTCAAAATGTAAATTCTTGGTTGGCGTTTTTTGTTTTGGATTTTGAAAATTTCAAAAAAATCAGAGAAGTACTTTGAGTTGTCTGTTGTATCTTTCATCACAAGAAGTACACTGATTTACACAAGTCTAGACAAGCAGTTTGAGTAGCATAGTTTTCTGTTTTCACACTCTTGCTGTGGTTCTACGACTGAAAGTGACTCCAAGGTTTGTCAGCTGAATCAGATGTGTCCGTTTCATACATTTTTTTAAAACTTGTTGTACCTTTATCTTCTGTTCAGCGACACACAAAACTCCAGCCTATACGACCTCCAAACCTTTATTAAAGTTTCCTCTGAGTATTGGCAGCTCAAAGGACGCTGAAACATTCTGAGTCGACTGTTTACTTCTTTGTCACTGTGTTTTTTTTCATTTAACAGCATGAAGGACTTTATTCACTGGATATATCTTAATCTTTTTAGATGCAGCTTGGCTTGCAGACCCTGAAGCCCCACCAGAGGGTCAGAGAGTTTTCCATTTGAGTTTCATTCAATTAGAGTTTTTAATTTTAAAACCTTATATTGCTTTATTTGTTGTTTTAACAGAATGCATTCACTGGATTTGTTTCTTTCAGAAAGCAGTAGAAACCAGGTCAAGTTTGTCTCCTGGTTGAAACCTCTTAAATGATGAACTTTGAAGGCTTGCTTCGGTCAAGTTTGCAGCTGGATATGTCATTGCTCCTCCATGGCTCTGTGCATGATGTCAGTTAAAAGAAAAACTACAGAGGTTCCACCATGAAGTCTGACTCCAGACCAACATATCAACCTTTGTTGGATCAGATTTGGTAGAGAGATCTACTGTCCCCAGATCCTTTTAGTCATTTTGGAGAGTGATCCAGATATCTCCTGGCACAATCATGTATGTCATATTGTGGTTCTGAGTGAAACGTCTCAAAACTACTCGGTGGATTCACCATGCAATTCTACACAGATATTCATTTCCCCCTTAGGAAGTAATGCAATCGTTTTGGTGATCCCTTAACTTTTCATTTCCAGTCACCAGACTCACCACTGCCTCAAAACGTGAATTTATCTAAGTAGTGATGACTGAATACATCCATGTACAACGATCAGTCAACAGAGAGGAGCACAAGACAGTTTCTATTCCTACTACACGGTTACTTATATGTGAAATCAGTGTTTCCAAAACATGAAGAGACTTCTTGTCCTCTGTGCCTGCAGTGTGCAGGACTTAAATGGAAAAGGAGGTTGGACAAGTGAAAGTTGCATCATTTACTTTAGACCATGTGCAACAGAGAATTTAAATATGTCCCTTTGTGTTGCTTATTAATACTTCAAATTGATTATGTGCATGAATGTTTCTTTTTAGGTTGTTAAACAGTCTTATGCACTTTCAAAATAAGAGCGTAAATAAGGTCATAGAGAAGATTAAAGTCTTTGTGAATCAGTTGATCTTCACAAGTTATGTATTAAAAGCTCAGGATGTTTTTTTTTTTTACCAATGACTCGTAGGTCTCAGGCCGCTCCTCGATCTTCCCCGCCTTCTTCATCCTCTCCTGCCTCTTCTTCTCCACGGTGCCGGTTCGATCCAGGAACGTGTCGTCATCGCTGTCGTAGTAGTCCTCATCTTCCCAGTTCTTCTTTTTACGCTTACGGGACACTACAAACAGGGTGTAGAACAGGAAACAAATATATCATAGCAATAAGCTGTAGCCTTTTCAGACTGTGTTTCAGAATACAGACAGGAAGTGGAGCACACACCTGCCTCCTGGCGCAGCAGCCCTCTGGCCTCCAGCATACGACAACCCTCCAGGCAGCACTGGATGGCTGCTTCCTTCTTCTTCCCTGTGACGGTTACCTCGGCTACAAGCTGTCGGCCCTTGGCGTCGTCCACTGGAAGCCTTACAGACAAATTAACATGAACATCATACCTCCACACACAAAAAGCAAGGACATCTTTTCATGCCTTTTGAATCATAAATCAGCTGACTTACTTTATCCTGCAGAGCCAGCTGCCATGGCTTTTGTCCTCATACTCAAACTCCAGCTCCTCTCCTACAACAGAAGATGTCACAGTTAAAGTAAAAACAAACTAACAAACAAAACTGAAGAATAATAAAATGTGTGGACAGTCACCTTCCCTGTCGTAGAAGCCCTGCAGAGCCTTCTTTGGGTCTTTCAGGTACGCAGCTTCCTGGTCCTCTTGGAACTCTGTTGAAAAAGGGTTTTCCTCGTTCTCATCTTCCTCTGGCGCAGCTTCCTCAGCTGCAGGGAGAAGACATGAAGACAACATGAAGATGTAAGCAAGATGACACAGACGATAAAATAAGTCCCATGCAGATGTCATGTAGCTTCATCCCTTCTCACTGTTAGTTCATCTCCTTACACTGGCTCCCAGTTACTGCTCGCATCAAATTTAAAACTCTGCTGCTCGCTTACAAAACAGAGACTAAAACAGCTCCTCCTTACTTTAACTCTCTGATCCAGGTCTACACTCCCTCCCGCCCACTACGCTCTGCCAATGAAAGGCGTCTGATCCAACCTTCACAACAGGGTCCTAAGTCTCTGACTAGACTCTTCTCCTCTGTCGCCCCCCGGTGGTGGAATGAACTTCCAAACTCCATTGGATCTGCAGAGTCCCTCTGCACCTTTAAGAAAAAGCTAAAGACCCAGCTCTTTCATGAATACCTACTAACTTAATGATGATGGTCTCCATATTATTGATGATGATGATGGTTGTGACGATGGTTTTTGTTTGATAACGATGACTTATAAGATGGTTTCTATACTGATTAGGGGTTAGGGTCAATGTTGTGCTTTGGTCACTTCCTGTCAGCACCTGTGTGTCCAATCAGACTCAAAGCTGATCGTTTACACTTACTGACATTGTTCCCTTTTTTCTAGATCCTTGCTTGTGTTGAAAAGCTCACCCATTCCCCACGAGCAGCCCGAGTCATCAGTTGACTGTTTGCTCCGGCCCTTGTTGCTTTTTCCTTCATCATCATCATCCTCCTTCTCCTCCTCCTCATCCTCCTTGTCATCATCAAGTCCATCTCCCAGCATCCTCTTCTCCAGCTCCGCCTTCTGTTTTTGGGCTCGCTCCCTCAGCTCCGTCACCGACAGCTCGGACTCCTCTTCCTCGTCAAACTCTGGACCCTGGGAGACGACAAAAGAAGGATGGAAACATTACATTTTGAGGACCTTTAGCTCTCATATATATGTTGTCCTAAATATATTCACAGAAGTAATTATTATTGCTGCAGGTGTTCAGTAGTTGAGCCTCCTGATTTACCTGCAGGATAAAAAGCCTCGTGCTCCCACCAAACTTCAGCACGTGTCCCACGCGCACTCTGATGAAGGTCTTTGGAGGGATCTTGTTCTTGTTCACCACGGTGCCATGTGTGCTGCCCAGGTCGTGGATGTAAAAGCCCCTCTCCTCCCCGACACACTCCTCCTCCTCCTCCTCCTCCCCCCCGGCCTGCCTCCGGTACTGCAGCACGGCATGGTACCTGGAGATGGAGGGGTGCTCCAAAGAAACGTCACAGACAGGTAAACGTCCAACCACGAAGTAGCTCCTCTCTGTGAGGGGCACGGTGTCCACTATGGTGCCGTTTTTCAAGATCTCCAGAGAATACGGAGCATCTGGAGCTGAGCCACCCCAGGGCGGTTCTGCGTACGGGATAGGGGGGAATTTACCAGCTGGGGGACCTTTTGGGAGCACCCGGGGTTTAACTTCCGGTTTGGTTCTGACAGGAGCCTCAGTCTTTTCTTCTTCTTTTACAGTGACTCTGTCTTCATTAAGAGGACACAACGAGTCTTCACTAGTAGTATTCACAACGTCGGCTTTGTTGTTTTCTGTCAAACCTTTTGTTTCTGCTTCTGTTGTTGTGTGTTTGTTTGTGCTCCGTTTGCTGGTGAGGGAAGGAGCGGAGAAAAGAGTCGGCTTCTTAAAAGTGTCCTCTGTTTCCGGTTCAGCTACGTTCACGTCTTTCTTGTCTTGTTCTCCTCCCCTTTCCCTTTCCGAGCACTCGCCGGTTTCCATTGCGGAATTAATTTCTTCATTCGTAATTTTCTCACACACGTCTGACTGCGCGGAGGCGGCCATGTTTATTTGGTGCAACTGTCAAATTCGTCCGGGTCTTTTGCGCTTTTATAAAAGTAAAAAAAAAAAAAAGTAATTAAAAGATGTGATGTATGAGGGACAACAAATGACTTAAGTATAAATAAATTAATAAATAAATTAACAAATAAATAAATGTTGGGAGAAATGCATACAATAATGTATAAATAAATAAATAATTAAATAAATGTATCAATAAATATATAAATGCTGAAAACAATACATCAATGAATAAATAATAAATACACTTTGTTAATGAAAAAGGCTATTTATATATTTTTACATGTATTTATTCATTTATTAGCGTATTTCTACAGTTATAGATGTATCAATGAATACATTTCCACATTAATTGAGTTATTAATTTATTTTCGTATTTGTACATTTACACATCTATTTATTTCTGTGTCCAGGTCGTAAGAGGAAAAGTATATTTGTAAATTTGCTTCTGTCTGCTTTTCAAAATTGACCAATCCTACTTCAGTAATGTTAGGACGGCCCACTTAATTTACATATTTACTTTTCCTTGTACAACATGGACACAGAAATACATAAATAAATATATGAATATATATATATATATAATTATTTATTTATTTATACATTATTGTATGCATTTCTCCCAACATTTATTTATTTATACTTTAGTCATTTTTTGTCCCTCATAGTGATGTAGCAAAAAGTCATTGAAAATAATATGAAAACACAAACACTGTATGACAGTAAAATGTATAATTTATCCAATAAAAATAAACGATTTGTTACGGAACCAAACATCTTCTTTAGTTCACTACCCGAACATTTTTACAACTAGCACCACAAAATCTACTTCCTGTGCAGCTTCCTGTAAATATATTTGTTCAAAACATTAACAGACGTATCATCCACCTCTGTTAAATGTGAGTAATACAAGCTTTTATACTTCTAAAAATAACATTTAATCAGCAAATATAAAACAATAGTTATCTGTCCTGTGTCAGACAGCCTGTGGTTTAATAAAAGAAGGTTGTATTTGTTATCTCGTGTAGTAAAAAAACGTAAACAAATGTTCTAGTGAAACCTTTCTGTTTTTTTTTCTTTAATTTGAACTGATAAACACTTTAAACCTCGACTTCATAGTAAACGAAAGTCAATGTAATTCACCTTTACATCAGGTGAAACTTTTTCCCCTGCAGTATTGTCTTACTAATACCACTTGTATTATGACGTCAGTGTGATCTGATTATAACTGGACATGTTCCCTTTAAAACGAGTCAGAGGTTCATCAAATGGATTCAAAATAGCGACAATATAAGTTAATTGCCTAACAGGTCTTAAAGAATGCTCTATTGTGCTCTTCTGCCATCACCACATTGCAATTGCTGCACATTCAGCGATCAGTAATTATTACTTGGCACTTTAAAATTAGTTGCAACTCAGTATCAGCAAAAAACTTTTCAAGGATTTTAAATAGACACAGACATTTGTAAACTTTTATTTATTTAGGTACAGGCAGTGGTGTAGTGGTGTATTTAGTTAGAGCGTACTAGCCAATTAGAGACAGAGTAGGGAGGGTCATCCCTTCACCATCCGAGGACAAGAATTGCAGCTTACTAGAAAATATTGTCAATAAGGATTTAGAAGAGGTTTTACTCTATGGAGACTGAAAAATAAGTGGATACACTCTGTATACCTGCTCTACACCACTGGGTACAGTATGTGTCTGAAATGAGCATTTTTGAATGCCTCATCTTGATATCAGAGTTTGTTTATACCTAAGTCATCCTTGATAAATGGTAACTCTGACTTCCTCTCTACCCTTTGAACTACCTCTAACAGTTTCAGACTCTTGTCCCTGATCACTCATCATGATGCGTTACTGGGGTGAGATACCCGGACCTGCGGGGGCTCCTCCGAGTCGCAGCTCCTTTGACCTGCTCCAGCGCGAGTTCCGCTCCGTGGAGATGCAGGACCCTCCCCTGCACCAGCCATCGGCCCAGCGACCGAGGCCTACCACCATGTTGGACATCCCGTCGGAGCCCTGCAGCCTCACCATCCACACGGTGCAGCTGTGTCAGCACGCCCGCCGTCTTCGTGGTCTACTGGCAACGGGTCAGGGTCAGGGTCAGGGTCAGAGCACAGGGCTGCCTGAGGGGGGGAGCAGGCTGGAGGAGACGGATTCCAACCTACCCCTGCGTCCTCCCACCCCACCTGTCATGCCAGATGACCTGCTGCCTGTGGACAGCAAAGCCCCCCGGCAGCCCTTCCAGCTCCGACACAGTGACCCAGAGAGTGACTTTTATAAGTAAGTTGAGCTGGTTTGCTTCAGTTTTGTCAATTAATATTACATCTGAATTGTCTCCTTATCAGATACGTTGAGATATTATATGTATTAAACTTTATGTGACAGATATCATACTAGCTAAATTCTCCCTCGTGTTCTCCTACAAAGGGGTAAAGGTGAGCCCGTCACAGAGCTCAGCTGGCCCTCCTGCAGACAGTTCCTCTATCAGTCAGTAGCCACCGTCTTGGCCCATGCTGGATTCGAGTCAGCCCAGGAGAGCGTGCTGGAGACCCTGACGGACATGGTCCATGAGCATTACCTGCGCGTCACACGCCTGCTGCGAGTGGCCGTGGACCGGGAGGCTCGGCTGGGAGCGAGTCCCTTCCCAGACGTGGTGGAGCAAGTGTTCCACGAGACGGGCATAGGCAGCGTGCTGGCCCTGCAGCGCTTCTGGCAAGTCCGAATCAAAGACTATCACAGCTACATGCTGCAGGTGAGTGCAGAGGTTGTGAGGGGTCACAACTGTTGATATAACTATTCAGCAGTTAATCAGAAATCAAACTGTTGTAAAAATAACATGTGATGAGCCCTGAACTTTTACCATAAAAATGGAAATTCAAAAAGCTTTTCCTCCTTCAGGTGAGTAAGGATCTATCTGAGGACTACGAGCGCCTGGTTAACCCAGAGAAAGCTCTGGAAGACGCCAAGCCCCCCAGAATCAAGGAGGAGCCCATGAGTGACATCTCCTTCCCCGTTAGTGAGGAGCCCGAGGCCGACCTGGCCTCTGGGGACCAGGCCCTGCCTATGGGGGTCCTTAGCGCCCATGGTGAGAGGCTGGCTGGGGGCCTGGATGCAGACCATTCCCCTCACACCTCAGGTGAGAGCAGCAATCCTGTTTAACCAATAATCTGCTTTCTTCTGTGAAATTTATACTCTATGGGTTGAGGGTTGCCATCTTTGTTGATTAAGTGAATTTGAATTTGTTTTTTCTTGTTAGGTTGCTTTTGGATAATGTCTACAGTGTAGTGGATTATTTGAGAATGATCCCTCTTCCTCCTGCTTGTCTCCTTCTCTTACATCTGTTTCACAAAGCAACTAATCTTTGGATTAAGAAATCAAAAACCAGGCATATGTCCTGTTGCAAGTTAGTCACAACCTTTTTGTTTCTGCACTCCTCCTGCACACACACACAGGTGGCAGTCAGCGGGGTGGCCTTGGCCTCTTTCTCTCTGCATTAAGAAACCTTCCATGCCCACTAGCAGCTTTTTCTTTTCTTTTTCCAAAAGCACCCAGCAGAACACTTAGCAGCGACCCTTAGCCCTTTTGGTAAAAAGCCAAAAATGTATTTAAAATGTGTGTCCTTCTTTTTGTCATGTCTTCATAGACCTGGTTGTTTGACT
Organism: Labrus mixtus; assembly: GCF_963584025.1. Taxonomy (NCBI): domain Eukaryota; kingdom Metazoa; phylum Chordata; class Actinopteri; order Labriformes; family Labridae; genus Labrus; species Labrus mixtus. Next base: position 3,866,723 of record NC_083629.1, on the reverse strand, counting down.
TTCTCTTAAACATCGGGCAACAATAGGTTGAAGTGTACAGACTCCCCAGGTTGAACCCTCACGCTTAAGATACCACCCTGGTGTTGTAGCATCAGTAAAAAAAAAAGTTCATGATACAAGTGAAGGTCGAGCCAGACTTTCATTACTAGTTTTGTTGCTGCTTCAGCCGAGATAAATAAAGTTTGATTTTTATCTTGGAGTAACTGTATTTATGTTGTTCCCATCCATGTGTGAGATAAGGAGGAGGGGGGGGGGGGGGGGGGGGGGGGGGGGGGGCTTTACTTGATGTTTATTGCCAAAAAGGAAAAGATAACAGTCAGACTGTTGGAAGATTTTTGACTTGGTAAAGGTTGCTTTCTTAAGAGTGTCTTCTTTGAACTATATGAAATATGTTATTTAGTATAAAGTATGATTATCAATCAGTCATGGTGTTGACCGCTGTCTGCTCAGCTGTGATTCTATGCTTCAGGAGTAGCAGACAGTGTTGTAAACGATGAAGTTTCAGCCTTTTTCTGATGGATAAACAACTCGATGAAGTCCCTCTAACTCATCCAATACATTGATTTTACTACTTTCACATTAAAAACGTTCAGATATCTCTATAAAAGACTTCTGTAAGCTTGATCATAACAGCTGAACTGTATCAGAAAACAGAAGCAGCTGATGCTGACGTATCATAATTCTTTCAGTCTAAATGTATTCTTGTCTTGTTTAAGGTGGGGGCGGGGCCAACAACTCCCCACTGTGGCCGCAGGTAAAAATGGAGCCGCAGGACGCCGACGAAGGCCAGAGCGCCGGGCATCATCATCAGCACCACCACCACCACCATCACCTGGGTGGAGACGTGTTCGAGGAGGGCGGGCCCATGTCCACCATGAGCGAATCAGGAGGAGCCATGGCGCCCTCTCCTGCAGGGGCGGCATCCGAAGGCAGCTACGCTTCCCATTCGCCCGACTCGTTAATGGGGACGTCGCCTGTATTCAACCAAAGACCCAAGAAAAGGGCGAGGAAGATGTGAGGCTCCGAGGAGTGGACTCCGACGCGCTAGTCTCCCCGACATTAAAAAACTAGCAATCCGTCAGGGAAATCCAGCAGCTGTTCAGTGAAGAGCTGCACAGATTGCTGTGGTCAAAGAACTGAAGTTCAGAGGGGGAAAATGTATTTTGTAGTTTTGTATTTGTTTATATGAGTGTAGTTAATCTCACAGTCGTCGCCATTAATGGAGTCATTTGGATTATTGTCAAAAGAATAAAAAATGATTGTTCATCTAAATCAAGTGTATATTTCTATTTAGAAACATGAAACGAGGCTTAAAAATTATCCTAATGAATCGAGCAACAGGAAAAACAACGTTGTCCAAAAGTAAGTAATTGACTTAAACAGCTTTATAATTCAGCCAAGCGGTTTGTTTTCACAAGCTATTACGTCTGTTTCTCCTCACACACAAATGATTTCCTTTTTTTTCCCCATTATGATTAAAAGATCCTCAGAAAAAAAAAAGAAAATATTTGACTTTCCTCATGCACATGATGCTGCATATTATGATGTATTTTCATCCCCTCACATCCTTTCTACAGTGAACAGTACACGTAGCTCAACGCAGCGGAGCCATCCGCTCACACACACACACACACACACACACACACACACACACACACACACACACACACACACACACATTACACACACCTGACAACCTGAAGCCGCCCGGCTAAATTAGCATCTGTTTCAGTAATGAGGCGAAGCTGTGCATGCAACACCAGAGGCAATTATGGCTTGGCTGTCTGCATCATGAAGGCGACATCAATCCAGCCTTAATGCCAAATTAATTATGGCGTGCATAACTCTGCATGCTGAATGAGCAGGTATGTTCTAATACATGGGACTTGCCTTTTGTGTGTGCCTCATGATTTAGCCGTTAATTGTCTGAGCCTATGGGAGGAGTCGTTGAGGTCATGTGTATTGATACTGCATTAGCCTCTTACGTAGACGTTTGATGTTTGATGTCCCCTGCGCCTTAAATAATGTGTCTGATCTGCAGCAGCGTGTGACCCAAGTGGGAGTTGCATCAGCAGGGAGACAAAATCAGTATTCCAGACTTCCGATGGAAAAAACTCCCCTTTGTGGACCTAGTAGCTGTGAGCAATTTCACCTGGATCTCAAAGGAGTCTACAGTCATTGTGCTAAATAAAATCCTCTGTAGGATAAAGCAAAAATCTATATTCAATACTGTACCTTTAAGAAATAACAGTTCACTGCAACCATTTAGATTATTCATTTTTAAAATAAAACTCAAAAGGTCTTCAGAAGAAATGATGACTGGCATACCCAAAAAAAAAGAAAGCTTTTGAGCAACTACAAAAAGGGCCAAGACCATAACAGCCAGAGTGGCGTCAAAAGACAGAACAGGAAATGATTTGACCTTATGGATGCCATCTCTGGCCACAGATCTCTATCATGGGAAGAGAGGGAGGCATTGATATGGCGGCCTCTCTGCTGGAGGCGATGATAGAATCTGTCAGTCGGTTTTTGGTCTTCGCTAAAGTGTTAGCTTTGTGCTCTGCTTGTAATGTTGCTGTTTCATTAGCGACTGAAATAGTTGTGGAACAAGTAACTCGAAAGCAATGAAGCTCACTGGACAGACCAAGATCAATGCAGAGCTTCAGACCAAGCTAGTTGTTCTTTGCTAGTTAGCAGGCGACATCTTTCATCAGTGACATCATCCATTGGTTTCTGAAGAGGCATTTTTTGAAGCCTAACCATGGTGGTTGCAATGCTATCTCAATCTAACTCTTGTTAAATCAAAATCAGGAAATAGGTGGAGTTAAGACCACTATCAGTCAAATCAGCTTTGCCCCAAATTATGCAAAGTTATAAAAGAAATTCACCCCTGTACAGAGGCTACATGTAAAGAAAAAACAACTTTCAGACCAAAACCAGGCTTTAAAAATGTTTATTTCTTCTGTAAAAATGGCCATTTCAACATGTATGTTAATGGAGATTCCTTTGCTTTTGCAGTCAGCCTCAAGTGGACGCTCGAAGAACTGCAGTTTTTTGCACTTCTGCATTTGGCTTCAAGTTTCAACACCTGCTGCTGAAACTTCTTGAAGAGTGACTGTGTTAAGAGTAAGACTACAGACTGACAGGAAATCCAATATAAGGGGGAAAAAAAGTTGAAAATAGGAGATTCAACACTGAAAAGTGACAGTCAGACTTTTAAATGCTATGGAAACAAACTCCCACAGGCTCTCTCTCCAGGTTTTGATAAAATACTGTAAAATCCCTGAGAGGAATGGAGCCAGACAGCTTCAGTCCTTGCTGTAGGCTGCTCCAGACTGTGGAGGCAGAGTAGGAGAAGACATTTTCCCCCCAAAAAACTTGTGGACTGAGGCAATGCAAAAAGTTATGAAGCCATGGGGGTGTAAGTTAGAGCGGTTGCATGTTTAGAAGTAAACAGTTATATGATGGATCTATACATGGTGATATATATAGAAGTTCTGCCCATGGAAAATGATAACCAAGTAAAGCTACTGTGAGCTGTTCATTAGCTTTTTTTGTTAGATCCTAGAGAGAGAGTAGACAAGGCAGTATTCCTTTTGGGTTTGCTTATCTTGTCTTGTACACGAGTGAAGAGGATTTTGTTGTCTAGTGAGCGTCGCACTAATTAGGAATTTAGGGAAAATAAAAATCAAACTCAGTTTCTTCAGTGTTCAGTTGATCATTTCATCTGATACCTACCCTGTGGCAGCAGTAAGAGGCATTAAAAAATCCCAATGTACTTTATAGATAAAGTCAGTCTTTAGGTGATAGCCTGGTTTGCTTATGTAGCTCATACAGAGGCGTCTGTATTCATTTCAGTCTGTTTTATAACCAACTAAAACACTCTGACAGGTGGTTAAACCACAGAATACAGCTGAAGAGAGTGAGCCGAGGCCTTTAAGTACACAACATCCGCACAGTCCTGAGACAATTTGTTCCTTAAAACAAGAAACCCAATTTTGCATAAAAGCTTTAAAGCTAAGCAAAGTACCTCAAACTTGTATTTCAGCCACATCACATCTGACAAGCTGATGCTACATGATACATTTATTTTTGAAGATCAATAATTTAATCAATCAACCTTTAGTTATACTCCCTCTGAGGGGCGACCCTCACTCAGGGACTCAGAGAACATGTAATGGAAATTGGTTTGAGGAGCAGGGCTGTATCCGAATTGCCAAGTACCTACTCAATCTGTCAGTAGGCAGTAGTCAGTACGTACTATCCGTGCTGCATACTGTTAGTACCTACTATTCAGTAGGCGCGCACAGTAGGCAGATATTTGTGCCTATTTCGTCTGATTCATTCTTCTTTATTCAAGAAGAGTAATGCTCATATACAGTCAGGTAAACAAAAAAACAATATCACAATGTAAATCAAGTAAAAGACAGATTAAATACAATAATAATATACAGAATATAAAGTAAAATAAACCAATAAAGACACATTTAAATAGTGAAATCATTATTTAAATAGAGGGAGAAAGGTTTTATAATAATGTATACATTTGTTATATTTTCTGTTGTTAATTAAAAGTAGTGATTTCAGTCGGGACTTTAACTCTAGATTGAAAAATTGATTCAATTAATCCACGCTCGTTTGTTTTGATTTGGAGAAGTGACGTGACGTGACGATTTACGTTTAATTTTGCACAGCATTGTGGGTGGTAAAATACAATTCATTTCCTGAAAGCACGCATCTGATCCATACTGCATGAAACCCGGAAGTTAGTATCCATACTGAAATGTTCAGTATACTGAGGTGGACCCAAAAAATGCATACTGAATGACCATTAAAGTTCAGTATACTGAAACTCCCTACTGAATAGTACGTACTGCATACTGAACTGCGACAATTCAGAAAGGGCCCAGGTCTGATAAAAACATCTGCAAATTGAAGAGGTTCTGTAAGGTATGTTGGTATTATTCCAAACATTACCAACCCTGCCTTTAAATTCAGAATCTTTCACAACAGTTATGAAAAAAAGTTCTCAAACCTAACCGATAAAACAGCACGATAACTTTTGTTTTTTAGAGCTGATGATCCACACCTCAAAGCTGGGACCATTTACTCTAAACAGGGAACACTGCTTACATTGCTTCATCACAGCAGTTTAAAAGAAAACTGTAATCAAGCCTGAAAATAGTATTGGTTTTAATGGTTGTGACTGTGACCTGTTGGATATAATGGGATTTTTTAAGCACATTTTCAGCCTCAGAATCTGTCGAGGAAAGTGCGACATTGTTGCCATATTTAAAAGGCTTATTAAACTTGCGCTGAGCCAATGTGACCCCTCAGTTTGTCAACAGCTGCTGAGCTGCCTGGTGCTGGAGAGAAAAGGTGTAATTACAAAAATGTCAAGATGTTTTTTTTGTGCCGGGGTCTCCGAGAGGGGGCCAGAGAGCTCAGAGCAGGAGAGAGAACCCAACAAATGATTAATTATACCTGCCTACATGCAAAGCCATTAATTTAGCATGAAATGTAATCTCTCCAGCTGAATTTTGAGTTTGTGAGCAGAATGAGGAATGTGTTTAATTTTTACACAATGAGCTCTGATGGTCCTTGAGGGTCCTGGGTTTGTTGCTTTTTGAGTAAATAAGTGGAAACACTCAGAGACGCTCACCCTGGAGTCGTCATATCCTCAGAGTTCTATTTATTGTTGTCACGTAAGAGACTGTACATCTGCACTGGAGACAAATAATGAATTATGAGCCCAGATGATTGTATCAGCAGAAAGATGAATTACCCGACATATAGGAAGTGACAGGTACAAGGGGTCCCATGCTATACATGCCGCTGAAACATCCAAGCACTGCAACCCCAGATACGAGAGAATTGATTGCATGGCGTCGGTCTGAATCTATCGATGGAGATTGTCTCCTGGGTGATCTGAATGAAAATGGAAAATGAAACTAGAGTTGATGCCGTGTGAACAAATGAGAATCCATCCATCCTCTTGCTCATTGTTGTCAGGACAATGTCCAAAAACATGACCAAGGGTCACAAATAAAAACCTTTTGAGAGCTCCTGGAAAGTGTGATTCACCTACAAAACCAAGCCAACTTAAAAACACTGCTGTTTTAGAGGTTGAAATTTGCAACCTTGAAGAACAATTTACTCAGGCACTGCCCTCAAATACAAGAGTCTACTCCAATAAATTGATTAGATCAAATCTTCATATGTTCAAGGTTTTAAACAGGAGTGAGTTGCTAGTTTTTTCTTGTATTGGTATAAAGCCTGGAAGCTTCAATTAGATGTTTTGTCTCAGGCAGGTAAAAGGCTGTAACAGTACTTGAGGCATGACGAGATAAAAGCGTACAATCGTCTCAAGTTCAAATAGATCTCATTTCAGAAATATTTATGGGATGATAAAAACAAGACGGTACAAGCTTTGCTGTGTGCTGCTCAAAATGTAAGTTACTGTTGAAGCAGACACCAAGATTGGTGGTCTAGACGCTGGTCTTGGCAAATAAATGTGATTATTGCACAGTTATAAGACGAGGACATAGGAGGGAATAATATGATTAGAGGGAGTAGATAGGTGAATGAGGTTATGTGTGTTCCTGGGGTTGGGTGGGTGTTGTTTGGTCGGGGTAGGTCGAGTGGTGACAAATCATTTGCTTGTGACTTGAATAAGTCTGTGTGTGCATGGCTCTCTGTCACATTTAGGACTTGTTTCCTTTATATAATGTGATGTTGTTACATTTGAAGAACTTTTATGACCTTTCCAGACCATAGAAAAGTCCAAAAATGGCAAAGGAATTCTCAGAGAATAAATGACAGAGTAAGTACGAGCACAAACGGTTTTATATTCTTCTACTCATTTATTCATCATTCATCCATCACTCTCTCGCTCACTCACTCTCCTCCTTCCTTTCTGATCAGCTGATCATTGCTCACCTGTGCATTGGTATTGATGACTGCCTAGCCCCATTCACTCCCGTTTGTCAAAGTTCTCAAAATCCTCTCGTCTCCTCTCCTCTCCTCTCCTCTCTCCCACTTTGACCCCTCTCGTCCCAGCCTACCTCGACCCCTTTCACCCCTCCCTTCCTAGACCCTTCTTCACATACCCCCAAAAACTACCTTTTAAACCTAACAATGGCAGGGTCTTGGTGGTAAGCCAACCAATCATCCAGTTGCTGTCAAACTTGAAATCTGTTGTCCTCTCTGCTGCTGTCAGTTTGTCATTTCAGTGTGGACTGTTACGACACTCCTCCATCACAGTCAGAAGTCCAGCCTCAGCTCCTCAGAAGTCCAGCCTCAGCTCTCGGCCTCACCACCAACTCTGAATAAATCCTCTCAGGTCTCCACAAAGACTTTGCACATTGCTCATTCTTTTGTAAACATGTAAAATTAAGAATTGCTTACACAGAATACAGACTGTGACACAGGTGAGGGTAGGCAAACATTAATTTGAAGGCAGAAATCTACTAACGTAAAATTAAAAGCAAAGCCAATATTCCAATATTCAGAGCAGTCTCACCCATACATTGGAAAGCTGAATGGAGAGACACAGGGCAAAAAGTTTCCCCGTTGTTAAACATTCTTGTGGAATCTCTTTGATTTCATATAAAAAAATAATGTTAAATGAACCTGGAGCCACTACAGCAATCAATTTCACTGAAAACAAGAAGACACATTTCTATGGTGCATTAGTCTGCTGTAGCTGCAGTTAAGCAATCTTCCATCGGAGGGCAGTCTTGTGCCACACACACACACACACACACACACACACACACACACACACACACACACACACACACACACACACACACACACACACACACACACACACACACACACACACACACACACACAGACTAGAGCTGTGTATAAATGCAAGATTTAGCATTCTCCCTGTCACCACGGAGACCTGGGCACTCCCGAGAATTTGGAGCGAGCAATAATTTTATGGCATCAGAATGCAGCAGAGGAGTGGAGTCCAAATGTGACCAAATGAATACATTTCCTCAACACATGGCAGTAATTAGCTCGCTGTCGCTTGTGCATGCTTATGTTCCTGAATGTCACGACTGGGTTGTAACTAAAGAAACCAAACCAATCTGCATCATTTGGATATGTCTCTCATTATAATACTAAAAAATATTCCTGCAGGGCCTGTCAGGACTCCAGGATTGTCCCCACTGTGATGTCAGCTTTTGATTTTTTCTTTACTTCATTTGACTGAAAGCTGCACCTAAAAATCAGCTTTCTGTCCTTGATTGCTTGTCAGTCGTAAAGCAGGCGGTTATTGAGTTCAGTGCTTTCTCACATCAGCCTTTGCAGGACAGGAGTAACCCATCAGGGGATTGTGCCTGCATATAGCTGCCGGCAAATGCATGAAAATAGCACCATCATTTTCTCATTCCATTCCACCACAATTGATATGGCTGCTGCTAATGTATTTACAACCGACGCTGAAAGCACTTTAGATGATGGTATTGATATCACAAAGAAAGCCTCAGACCCTCCCGGCACAATCTACAGAAAAACACAAGCTCTGAGTGTTAGCATTCATTAAACTGGCTCACTTCTCGACGTGTCTTTGCTTGTGTGAACATGCTAAAATGCTGCTCTCAGTTGTTGTTTTCATCTAGAAGAGAGTAATGTTGTTTATTTGACTCATGGCTTACTTCTATTTGGAATCTTATCTTGCTCAAGCTTTGTAATAGTTGAACTCTGTTTCATCAGGTCAATATTTTTTGTTTATATTTTGGTAAATTTCAACCATTCAAAGTTTGACAAATTAGTTTTTTAAGCACTTTGGATTGCAATTTTATCACACATCTACAATTTAGAACCATTTTGGAACTCATCTGCTACTGAGCCCAGATAGCCTCTGGCGCTGAAAGCAAAAGTTACACGTCAAGTGCTGATATTCACACAACTGATATTACATTTCCTGGTCAAGACTTCCACTCATTTTCATCCGTCTTTATCACAGTCCAGTAATTTGAGCTGCAAAATTTGAGTTTATAGAAAACAACTAGGAATAGTTTTCTATTTGCAATGGTGCTGCAACCAACAACAATTTTGAGAGTCGATAGTCATTGATTATTGGAACGACTAATCAGATAACTTTTCACTCAGTTTCTTAATGGCTCTTATTTAATCTTAAATCTAACTTTAGTCTTTCAGACTCAAATTATGCCATCCAAATCTTAAATTCCAGCCATAGTTTTGGGTTGGCTCTAAACATAACTAGAGTTCAAGTAAGACAGTTGATATTGTTTCAGAGTGGTTACCATAGTAATATGGTAAGAGTTTGCTCCACTGTTTAGTGGTAGAAGCAGAGGAAGAGGAAGATTTTAGAAGGAGGGAAACAGATGAGGTGTTCTGAGGGAAAGGTTTTAAGATGAGGAACTCAACATTTAAATCTGAGGAAAATCACTGCCTGATTTCCAGTTTCTCTTCAGTAATGTCCATTACATGTTTATTTAATTTACCTTAAATTTATCTCTTAGCCTCAGACATAATATTAAACTGCACAGAGACGAGCGAACTGTCTTCTTGTTGTAACTGAAGGCTGGTGCAGTAAAGCTGTGCGCACTTCTCGTGAAATAACCTCGGCCATGATACGCCATCCTCCCTGTTGAAACTACTGTTTTAAAGGTGAAAAGTGACATGTTGTCGCTGTAATACTGTAGAACTGAAAACTGATCAGTAGTTCTGGATTCATGAGGAATATCTATATTCTTTGATATTTAAGCTGTTTTAAAAAAAAAAGTGTATTCCCATTGGACATTGTATTGTTTTGATATCCTCATATATTACAACTCTCATTGATTCAGAAATAGGTGTATTATGTCTGTAGGTTGATATTTGACAGCGTTATGACTCTGAGATGAGTGCAATTTGACACAAATTGCAGCAATTTGACGCTAATGGTTTGAAAGTTAATTGCCTCCATGAGCTGCTGCAACTGCTGATGGTGTTGATGTGTGGGCCAAATGATTACACCCGCATGCACCTGTCTCCTTTATCTCTCTCAGTCTCCTCCCTCAAACTGTCCTGTGCATCTCTGGAGAGGAAGCCTCCTAGATTTGAAAAAAAAAACCTTGAAAAAAGCCCAGACATGAAATTAGCCTTTAGCGCTGTAGCGAAAGGTGCAGTATAAAGGAGCATTTATTGCTGATGATAAAATGTTACAGTGTACTTGTCTAAGTTTGACATACAGGAATGCTGCAGTGGGATATTTTGTTATATAGGCCACGTTCTGTTTCCTCAGACTTAAACTGTTCAGAAAGTGTCCGATTGAAAAAAGGGGGTCAGTGGGTCGTTTTTACCTTCTGCCTCATGGTGGGTTCCTAGACAGCGGATGTGTAAAGTCAGACACACTGTAGGTTAGTCACACTGCGGTTGTGAAGCTGTGACACCTTGATGAGTCCTCAGTGTCAGCTTGTTGTTACTGAGTTTATGACACCATCCTATCCCCCTTCTGCTGTTAGTTTGCACATTCACTGAACGTGTCAAAACGCCTTAGCACTGTGAGTGTATATGCAGCAATTGCTGACAGGAAGAAATGGAGATGTTGGCCTACTTGATATGCTTGACACCGTTCAATCTTGATGGGTATTATTCAGCATTTCCCTCCAAAATGTTGTGATGTGCAGAGGAATGCTTGGCATGGAGGGGATTTTGTTTACCTGCTTGAGGTGATTTTAAAAATGGGGATGAAATGGTGACCTGAACTTCTTGGAAAAAAAAAAACTCCCCTCAGAGGGCCAGTAGAGGTAAGCTATCAGGTTTATTTCCAAATCAAAAGGGCAGAAAGCAAGTACAAGCCACATACAGTCAAAAAAGAAACTTCTTGAGAAAATGCAATGTCCTTAATACCGTCTTAACTCTTCCTCCTCGTACTCCCTCCACTTAATATTCCTCTCCCAACTCATCAAATTACTTTTCATTTTCAAAGCTTGAAATTCCAGCCCAACTTCACAGAGTGCTCGGAACATGTGTTATTTTCCTCTCCGCTACTTTTTGGAGACGTTTTTCTATCCTCGCTAATTATTGTCACACTCAGAATGAAGGAGTCAGGCGAGCTCACGCTGCGAGCTCAGCGCTGTTTCACTTCACTTTGTCAGGTGTAATGAAGTATGTACTCCACAGGCCTTTATTGTATGTTTTGCTGTTAAGTTGAAGCTTTTTCTTTTCGCATCATTATTTCATGCAGTGCCCTCTTTGTTCTCCTTTCTTGAACTTGAGCCCTCCCTCTGATCTCCCTGAGTTGTGCTCGACTTTTTTCTCAACAGTCATAAATTTCAACAAACGTCCCTTAGTGTGTCTGGTTAATGTGGCGGTCCCTTTTATCCCTTTCCTGTCTGAATCACTACAGTTGTCACATTTTTGCCTCGTGTTCCAGGTTTTTTTGTTTGACAAACTTTGTAAACCTAAACAATGTCTCCTGCAATCTGACGTTCTGGGAAAAAAACACACACTCTCTTGTAGCAGAGATTCAGAAAATAGAAGCCACTCTCTGCATTAATAATTAGGGGTTTTCAAATTCTCCGTCCCCAAATCTGAAGCCCTTGAGTCCATAATTTATTCATGCAGACACAAATGTATGCACTGTAGGTGTTTTCATCAGCATTGGGGACAATTATTTCGAGCACTAAACACCTACCGAGTTCACCTGTCGACAGGTGACACCATGGCCACAGACATTTTTGTTGCAGGTGTTGAGTCAAAGTTTGTTTTGTTGTAAGATATGTGTAAAGACTTTTTATGGCTAAATTTATGCCCATCTACCTCCTAGTCGTATCCATAGACTGTTGGAACATGGATTACTAAGGCCGCCCATGAGGGGCGGAAAGGGGAAAGCTTTCTGGAGCCCAGGCGCATGGGGGGCCTATTAGGCTCTAAGATCAAAAATCTTAGCAATCATAACCATTTTTTTTCACCTAAATACTAATTATTACTTGTTAACACAACGTAGAAACACATTTTATTAACTTTTGCCTGTTTCAAAATGTAAACCCCCTCTTTTAAAAAATGGTATGAGCCATTTTTTAAAGGTAAAGTTGACGGGAGCCTCAAAACTATGATATACTATTGTATACAATCCGTCACAGCCGCTCCATTAATCATCCCCTTTAAACTATGAAGTACAAGCCAGTTTTTGTAACCTTACGACAGAGCAAAGCTGTGTCCAAACATGCTAGGTTCAGAATCAGAATCAGAATCAGATTTATTGGCCAGGTATGCTTACACACACAAGGAATTTAACTTCAGTGAACTGTGCTCTCTTATGTACAGGTACAACATTAAAAATCAACAATAAACATAATAAGAAAAGACTAATATTTACATGACTAAATATGATCATTTATGAGAAATGATGTGACACAGTTTTGTATGCAGTGTTAAGACACTCTGTTCCTTCTCAGGGGCGTGTCCAGAGGGGTGTTCAGGGGCGGCATGAGCCACCCTAGAAATGTGATATGCCACCCCAAAAATCCTAATCTGTGATTGGCTACTTGCCCTGTCAGAGGCGGGACTTATGTTAAAACCAACTATTAAGTAGGCTGTTAGCAGTTTTCTTTACATACCAATGTAGCATATTTTATTTTGTAAATACAAACTTTGCACACATAGGTCTTCAATAAGACAGTGCAGTGGTGAATCGTGCAAAAGATGCTGAAGTAACATGATAATAAGTAAAATGCAGTTATGTGACAGATGGGTCAATTAAGATGTCGATTACAGTATTTACATAAATAAGTGTGTGTAGATTGATAATTTAAATTAAATAACATATATATACATATATGTATATTCACAGTGACGGTTGGTTTAGCTTACTCTTCATAGACCAACTCTTGAAAACAAAATGTCCAATTAGTTTTTCAATCTGCTGTAAAACAGGCTTTATATGTGATTTTTCACACTTAAATGTAATATAAATCAAGTATATCCTCTGAAAATAACTCTGTGAGTCATGACTGTCTACAATGGGTGTAACACCCGAGTCCCACTGTCTGTGATGTTTTCAGAGTTTTCAGAGTCCTATCTTCAGTTTGTTTACATCACCGGCCTGACGGCTGACTCCTCCCCTCGTGTATAAAAGTTGTTTAATTGAGGGACTAGAGAAAAGATGAATAACATACTGTACTCACTGCTTAACTGTGATCACGCTCATTTCAGGTAAATTTACATGCAGTGTGACGTTGTTTTGGTTTCATGCTGGTGCTCAAGGGCGACATCTGCTGGATCAAAAAAATCACATATAAAGCCTTTAAAGAAACACCACAGTTCTAAAATATGATTGTGAAGGTGATGAGTTAGAAATAGACAGGGGAGTGAAACTTTCACTCTTCTATCTAGTCCGTTATCAGGAGCGCTTTAAAAAGATGACCAGCAGCAACACCAGCATGATCTGCTTTGAATTGAACAGGGGGGGCCACAGGGTTGACATTTAGGTCCTGACTGCGAAATAAACCAGAGAGACGATTTAAAACACTGCTTCATTGTTTGAGTTCCTGTTTAATATGTGTATATTATCATAATAACTCAGTCAGGTCCAGCTGAGATGGCAGATTATGAAGCTTTTATGATGATTGGAGTAAATCATCACCTCAAATGTTGTTTGTGTGTTTCATGTGAGCTTGCCCTCTCTTTACACATCAACCTATTCTTAATGTTGTAAGCTCAGTTATCTCCTGTTTCCCCTTTAATTGCAGCTTATTGAAGACCTGTGTTGCTGAGAAGTTCTCTACTCTAAGCTCTTTGGTTTTAAAATTTGTGGCCTTCAAATGCCTTTGCCTCACAAATGATTCAATTACTCCTACTTTTAAATGTGCGAGAGGAGATAGTGCTGCGCTGCCAGAGCGGGAGGAGAGAATGAAATTAACCTCAGCTAACTCCCTGTGCCCTCGACTCTTGTATTATGATTTTCTATTAAAACCCTATCTTTGCTGTAATGAATTCAGTCTCTCTGCAAGGGAAGAGTCCCCGCATTTGCACAAACTGATTTTTGTTTGTGTTCAGGTGAACGCTGAAACGAGGGACCCACTGACAGAGCGGCTCTGAAAGCCACAGAGACCTTTTACAATATTCAAAGAGTAAAATTGAGCAACAATCATGTGAACAAATGACATGGCAATTTGTATCAAATTAAAAACCATTTTGGTTTTGAAGACAAAGAAAGGCAAACAAACCTAGAAAATAACTGTCTGGATGACAGGTGCATGGAATAAATTGAACACTCAATGTCAGTATACTTTTTGATAACAGTAATGGCTGTTGGGATTGGGGTTCTCTGAGACATTTGTTTTGATTTTCCACCCTCCCGCTGATGAATGATCGATCCCTGAATAGTTTTCTTTCAACTCTATCTCTTTCAAACCTCAAAAAGTTGCTCCAGTTCATTTTGAAGAATGCTGAAGTTGACAGTTTAATCAAATGATTCAGTCGCCACAAAGAGATGACCATCATTAACCTTCCCTTCACCTCTCATTATGAGAAATGATGTGACACAGTTTTGTATGCAGTGTTAAGACACTCTGTTCCTTCTCAGGGGCGTGTCCAGAGGGGTGTTCAGGGGCGGCATGAGCCACCCTAGAAATGTGATATGCCACCCCAAAAATCCTAATCTGTGATTGGCTACTTGCCCTGTCAGAGGCGGGACTTATGTTAAAACCAACTATTAAGTAGGCTGTTAGCAGTTTTCTTTACATACCAATGTAGCATATTTTATTTTGTAAATACAAACTTTGCACACATAGGTCTTCAATAAGACAGGGCCGTGGGAAAGTAATGCACACTGTCTTACTTGCGATGAACTAACTGGCAATGTGTCAGGACCAAAAGATTGGCAGTTGGACTTTGCAGGAGTTTGCATGTACTTTTTTAAGTACTTTAAATTGTGACTTTGAACATACATCTTTTTTTTGTGTCAATAAAAAATGCAACCAATGTTGCCATTATCTCTTGTTATAAAAGTAGATATTATGGGTGAGGTTAGAAAGGGTAGATCATTGATATTTATTTCTGTGAGTTTGTGCACATCACACTTCCGGCCACCCCTGCAAAAGTCAGTGCCCCGGTTGGGCCACCCCATTCAAAAAGGTCTGGACACGCCCCTGTTTATACTGGTATTGTGATATGTGTTTTTACAATGAAATTTAAAACAAGGATATTGTTGATATACCATAATTAGAAATGTAATTGCTCTAATAAGTGTAATTGCTTGTATTATGTGCACAGGAAACCTTTTTCATGCTAATGCAGTACAACATTTATGCAGTGAATTGTAGTCCAACTCAAATATGAAAGTTTGCGGTCAACATTTACCAGTGTAGGGCAAACGAACAGAGTGCCCCTTTGTCATCTTTTGCAAACCTTACAAAACTTTAAAAAAGCCTTGAAGGGCTTCACATTTCACAAAAGAAACTACATGTTTTTGGATAATAACAGGCTCCCAACACTGAGGCTATCTTGTCTGAATGTTACAGTTCTCCTTTGGTTTTTCACAGTTTGGTGTGAAACAATTGTACTTGCCTGTACTTGCCTGCACAGAGCCCTGACCCCCGACCCCATCAAACACCTTTGAGATGAACTGGAACACAGACTCAGCCAGGGCCCTTATCGCCTGTATCAGTGCTTGACCTCACTTTTGGCTGAATGGGAGCAAATCTCTGCAGTCTGCTTTCTAAAGGCTGTGGAAAGCCTTTCAAGAACAGGGACACAGTATAGCATAATAATGCACATGGCTTTGAAATGACTTTTTTTTGCTGCATTGCTCAGAAATCCTCATTCTTTTTGCACATAAATCACGCATTAGGAGCCTGAAACGTTATTGTAATTGTATTGTAATTGCACTAAAGAATAAATTGTTATTATTGATCTTAGAACTTTAGAAACAAGAGTGCATGGCCCGAGGTAAAAAAAAAAGAGGTGTTGGCTATTGCCTGGTGGGTTAATGGTGCCTGGAAAAATAACTACCCTTTCTACAGTAAAGACAGAAAAAGCAGTAACAGATCCACTTTGTCACTGAAGAATAGTAAGAGAAAGTCGGTGATTTGCCAACAAGTATTGGCCACACCAGTTCAACAAATAAACACTGATCAACAATCTGGCTGGCCTTTCTTTAGAGCTCCTCATTTTTTATTCCTTTTGTGATCAATTTTCCATCCAGTTCTATCGCTGCTCCTTTGGCCGTGAGGCACCAGGGGTTGCTTCCATGCAGCTGCTCCGATGAGAAGAAGAATTCGATAAACAAGATCAGATTGCACAGACTAGGGGGGTGGGGGTGGGGGTTGAGCTGTTGTTGCTATAGTAACCCCCATGCTGCGTGCCGTCGAGGCGGGCGAGGCTGATCTGGCAGGACTTTTGGAAGTGACGGACAGACAAGACAGCAGTCGCTCTAAGTAATCCAGAGTGGGTGACATGACCTGAAGGCTTCGACATACTGTATGTGCTTCCTCTGAGAACTGTGGAAGCTGTCAAAGGAAGCACCTAATGGGGAGGAAAGTGGGAGAAATCAGTCGAGGTTTATGCAAAAAGTGTATTTTATGTATGACATTTGTAAAGCTGCACATGTGTGAACACACACATACACACACACCGAGACACACACAGAGATCACATGGCTACAGTATGCAGATGTACTCTCTCCCTGACTGTCAGACTCCCAAATACCACATGTCTTCAGTTCTCTGTCGGTGTACTGTAAGCTCCTGTAATTGAGATGCTCACATGCTTTCCCCCCGACTTTGAGCTGTCATATGCATCCTATTTTTTATATATTTTTTTTAAAGCCGAGACAAGCTCTGTAGTTATAATGAGCCACATGCAACCTCTACTTCATTATGTTGCTGTTTCTCTCTCTCTCTCATTTGATTTGACTCTGAAAGCCTCGCTCTATGGTGTCTCTACTGTCACAAAACTGTCTTGCAAACACGCCTATCTGTGGACAAGCGTTGAGCATATCAGGGAGGATTCCACATCAATAAATGAGGCATGCACGGCGGTGACATTACTGACGCTGGCTGCCAATAAAACTAAACATCATAAATGCTGCTGCATCCTGAGACGTGGTGTCCATAGAGACAGAGGGATTTGTGATGTCTGGTGGTGTTGTTGTGTTTTTACAACGAAGGTACAAAACTTCAGCTGCAAGAGGCTCGATGTACTGACGGCTGTGTAAGTCAAGTGATGTTGCACATTGCATGAATTAATAATGCACCCCTTAACCGCTCACTTCACTAATCTTAGCTTGATCAGAACCTATCCCCATTTTTCATACTAAAGAATTCTACCTCAGATAGACCGTATTAAATACCTCAAACATAAATATAAGCAGTGTGAAACAGGTCTTCAGTGACCCCTCCACAGGAGAGCAGATAAACAGGACTGAAGTTCTTTTTTCAGAAGGTATGATGCAGAAGTTTCCACCCGTTCATTTTCATGTGGACAGGAAGTTGTGCTATTGCATGAAGAGATTATTTTCTATTAAATATTGAAGAGTTTTGGCGAGCTTGGTCCGGTTTCTATCCACGGTGCTGAAGGACAGGCTGATGTTTAATGAACAGAAGCATCATGCTCATTCAAACTGGGGGGGCGGCGGAGCCCCCTCAGATATTTTGAAATCTGACAAGATTTTTTTCAAATCTCAATATTATTTAAAAACTATCATTTGTAGTAGTAATGATAAGTAATATTTCAAGTCGGCTGATTCTTCTACTAATACCATACCTAGAAAATCTGTTCCCCCACACCCCCTGTAGTTGGTTTGATCTGAACAGCGGCTAATGCCAGGCTTTTTAAAAACCTATAAACTTGAACTGTAACGAGTTATACATCATTCAGCCCCTGATAAAGATATGTTATGACTCGTTCAGGAGGGTTAGCTGCCTTGCTAGCTAAACTGAGCTATGACTCACTAAGCCCCCGCCCCAGATTTTTGGCTTGCATGACGCCCCTGATAACAAAATAATATATTCTTATGGTTAGAAATGTATTTGCATCTTTTGTGTCTCTTTTCCTTTTATGATCTCATCCCTGCTCCAGTGAAGTATAAGTTCCTATTCATTCACAATATTTTGATTTTGCAGTTGCAAAAAAAAGCTTAACCAGCTCCACATCCTCTACTGTCACTAATGAACAACAACGTTTCAAAACCACGACCATCTTTGTTTTGTTTCCCCGTAAATTACAACCCCGGGCTATGCATGGTATACATCATATGACAGAGAGAATGGGAGTTGTATTGTATAGTTTCACCCAGTATATCTGACGGGGATCATACATCATGCTCGCTGTCCACATGTGTAACTTTGATTCCATGAAACCAGACGAGTGAAACTGCACAGCTTTGAGAGCCTGCCTACTCACTATAGTTTAGATTGAATGGCTGTGAGGCTGAGGCCATTTATACACTGACAACCAACTGTGTAGCAGGGATGGATCATCAGTCAACCCTGCTCCCTCCTACAGGGCGCCATCGCTCTCCTTCACTTCCTCCTCTGCTGGCTCTCTCTAAGAGAGAGGGATGTGATCTGGATTCACAAGTGCAGATGAAAAGAAAACTGGACACCAGAATAAATGCCAATCCTGGAGGCCAGTCGTCTCCTTGATGGTACATCGCTGTACTTATGTAGCGATGGTGGATGTAGTAGACAGAAAACGCGTCAGGTTGAAGACGAAAGCTGACCGCTTTACATTAAATAAAGAAAAGTGACCAGAACAAACGGCTGCTTACATTATCATAAAGAAGCACTGAAGCTTTAGGGAGTCAGGGAGAGAGCATAAAAAAGCAAGGAGAAGTGGTGACAACATATAATAATCATAAAAACTGCTGCTTGTGTTTGTCTGGCCTCCTCTTGGCACTATTGTCGGTAACTATAACTCTTAACCAATAATTTGAAATAACCTCTGACCTTTTGTATTGAATAAACTTGGGTGCTATTTTGACTGGATGGTGCAAAGGCAAGGCAAGTTTTTTCATATAGAATCTTTGAGACACCACGTAATTCAAATTGCTTCAAAGAGAAATCAAATCATTTCATAAATTTCATGAAATAATGATGTCTTTGCATATAAGAAATGCACACAATTTGCAGTGCAAATACATGTACACACATACACAAACATCTGTGACCATGGAAATGTGCAAACACAGGCATTAAAAATAAACATGTCCATATGCAAACATATGAGTACAATGTTCTGAGAAAACAATCTAAGACAAGGTAATTTGGGGCGTGTCCAAATGCATTCTGCTTGCTAAGAGGCGCTCAATCTGTCTGCTAAGCGAGGCCAGGGGAACAAGGAGGTTGGATTAAGACGCTTGTTTATACACAGGTGTGTTTTTGGGCCTCGCATGAATCAAACCAAAAAAGTGTCAGAATGTCTTATTCCCTTTAAGAGCCAAGAGTGGCTGGCTGCAGACCAGGCGCAATGTTATTTACAAGACGGATTTCAGTCCTTGTTCTTAAATGGAGCAAAAACAGACTGGCTCATTTCACTTCTCTCCTTTTCTTTGTGCCTCTGAACACACAGGACACACACAGGACACACACAGGACACACACAGGACACACACAGGACACACACAGGACACACACAGAACTCTGTACAGAAAGGGTTGATGGCTGACTGAAGTTATTTTTCACTGAAGCAAAACATCAGAAATGATCCAAAAGATGCGCTGAACATTTCTGCATGAGGCACAAAAGCACAACTTCATTAACTATTAAACTCTCCAGACATGCGACCAGTTCGGACGGGATCTATGATAACTAATGTTCTGTGTGCTCAATATGAAATACAGGTAGGCTGTAAACACGCTGCAGGCTGTTACTTGTTTTTTTCTTCTGGCATCCTCAGCTTTATTATCTCTTATGAACACTGGACAGTCTGTGTTGATATCTCAGGGCTATATTGTCGGTCACTCTCATAGTTATGTATAAGATTTATTATAAATCCAACTCTCTGTTGCATGAGAGCATGAGAGTGTGTGTGTGTGTGTTAGACAGAACGTGCACTATGAGCGAGCGACCATAGAGGAGAGCTTGGTGTTGGTCACCATCTCTCAGCCTTTCATCCCAATCTCAATTTAAAATGTGTTAACAAATGAACTGATACTGTGGAGTAGGTGCACTGTGGGGCATCCTGTGTGTGTGGAAGTTCGTTGTGACTATTCGGATGTATGTCCATAATTTGAATGTATCCTCTTCATATCAGGAACTTACAGCACCACAGGCTTTAGACCTTAGACCAGGTTTTATGTGATCTACTGTATAAGGCGCAGACACCGTTGTGCCTGACCACACCACATTTTAAGACCAACACACCCTTGAGCACAAACGGGGGCACAAGTTCATTTGCTATTTAAAACGATGCAAGTGCTGGGTGTAAGAACGACTTCTTCTTCCTGGTTTGTGTGTTTCAATCAGGGAGTTTAAGGCACATGCAACATTACCATGGAGAAATAAATTATATAGGGTCTGTGACTCTCTTTTCCACATCGTTCCCATTTTTATCTGAATGTAATAAGTTTATAGAAATTAGAAAAAACAAGTACTCGTTTTCAGTTAAGAAAAACAACAGCAGAAGCTATTTATCCATCTTAAAGAGAACTCTGCTCAACATGCTTCATATTTAAACATAAACATGTTTCAAATTCAAGGTGAGAAAACTATTTCAAACCCCCCAAAGCCTCCCACTGTACAAAATGGCAGAGTACGTTCTCTTCCTGCTGTCATGTGCAATAAAAATAACCACGTCTTGGCATTTGGAGATGTGAATCTTGACTCCCCTCTTGGATCTTCTGGAGAGTCGCTGGCTGGATGCTTCTCTATCCGCTCTTGGCTCAGGCTGCCTGATTCTGAACATCTGAGGGGCTAAACCCTTATAACTGGTTTTGCTGTGTGTTTGGCTACTTGGGGGTGGGGGGAGGGGTGCAAAATCAAAGACTGTATATAATAAGTGCACATTACCACCGTCACCCACAGGTTTGTGGACTTTTGATTTGAAGCCTCAGGTTTGACACTTAGGCTGCCGTCATCTGTTGTTTGGGAGGTAAAAGCTACATTTGGATGTTGGAGCTGAGAGCCAAAAAAGAACTCCAAAGGGCACAACAACAACAACAACTCAAATACGGTAGGCTTCAAGTTCAGTTACTCATATTACCTTAAATTTCATGCCGACCTACTGCACAAAACATCCTTGCACCTTTGTATTTATAACTTAAGTCTGGATATAATTCAAATGGTGAGTATAATTGTCATGAAAGGGCTAATGAGTCATGACTTAATTTTGTAACAAGCCTCGAGTGGCCATTCAAGGAACTGCATTTTTTTTTAGGCTTTAGCTTTGCCTTAATTTTTCAGTCCTGGTTAATGCTTAGGTGAAAGGCAGTGTGAACACAATATTGACATAGTTTAGAAAATCAAGCTGAACATATTTGCAAACAGTTGCCCATTTAGCAATAATTAGGAATTGTGTGTCAATGTAATGAAAGTTCAATTATCACTTGTCCTTTTTTTATTGGTGGCGGACAAACTCCTGTGGTAAACATCGGGCTCTAAAGCTGCTTAATGACCTTCTATATTTACCTATTGTTAAAGTTGTGTGTTGATTCTGGGCTGGTTCGATTCAGTTGGCTTATCAGAGCTATTTACTGACAACTGTCACTGTGTTTAGAACTGAGGTGGATTAGAGCTGAACAAGGAGCTAAATGTAAAACAGCTGAGAGGAACAGAAGTGATAATATTCTGGGTTCATAACTAGATAATAAAAATCAGCTTTTATTTAAAAAAACAATATTTAGGTATAAACGGTGTACCCACAACCTGAAATAAAAAGTTTATTGCCAGTAAACTCTCTAGTGTGTTTGGATCGACTCTTGACAAATGTGTGAATACGAAACACAATCTCTAGTGGCTCAAAATCTCCATATTTACCTCCTGGAAAATACAGCTTTCCCTTTCATTCTGCTTTCAAAGTTGAGCTCAGTTCAATTTTGTCACATTGCTTAAACAGCTGGCATTAGCTTTCAAAAGTGTATCAGGCCTGGCACACTAACTGCACAGAAAGAGGGGAAGAGGACTATTATTATAGCCTATGTTGTGTTATAGAAATGTAGAAAAGATGCAGAAGGAGGGCTACTGGGTTGGAATGTATTCAGCAGATTTGTTTCTCCTCCCTAAAGCTATGTCCCTGCATCATTTAGCAACTAGCAAGCTGCACTGAGATTTGCTTTTCTTGACTGCTAAGAGAAGTGCGTGCTCTGCAGCTAAAGGCACTCCCCTGGCCTGAACCTCCCTCATGTCATTTTTTCTTTTAGGAGTGTGACATGCATTTAAAGCATCAGTCCAAGTGCTACAGCCTTTTCACTTAGTCCACACTGTTCTCAGGAGGCTCTCCCAGGAGCTTCTGTTTCCATCCTGTTCCTTTCGGCTGCGACTTCAGTGAGGGAGCTGTGAGACACGGCGGAGCAGGTGCAGCCAAACTTGGCATGAAAGGCAGCCTTCGATGTGTTTTACAGGGAGCGGAGCTGTAGGTTCTGCTTTCTTTACCAGCGTCTACCAATAACAAAGGCACAACACACACAGGCTCCCGATCTGTCTTTGGTATTTCAAGCAATTCACTTGAAGAAAAACACAACAACCCCACAGCCTCTGCCTCCCTGGTTTCATTTACAGATTTTCACAGTCAAATTCTGGTTTAGGGTAAAGTTTTCTTCCTCTTTTTTTTTCTGTCTTGGAGGCAAAGTTAACTTTTCATGACTTTTCTTTTAGCCTGTTGATGTAGAAAATACTTGTAAGAAGCAGCTGGAATTATGATTCCCTTCGGAGAGGGTTTTGGAGGCTATTGAATTTTATGGAGATGTGAGTTATTTTTTTCCTGGGTACAAAAGAAAATACATATTATCAAGAGGACAGAAAAACAGAAAAAAAAACAACATAATAGTCTGCACAAAAGGCAAAGACTACAAGGACTACAGGGTTAGTTCAATACGGCTGAAAGGATTCAGATGAAAATGGTAAAAAGTCTTTTCACATCATCTTACATAATGGAGAAAAGAAGTTCATCCCGGTGTCTCCTGATAAATTCTGTTAACAGAATTAATAAGAGAAAGGGGCTTAGCCTCTTGGGTTCAAAAGTGAAGATAATGCAGAAGTGCCTTAATGCCCATTCTTTCTAAAGGCCAGCAGGGGGCACTTTAAATGGAATGGCCCCTTTTCTCACTTTATTTATAACCTTAACACTTTCCTCTACGTGTTTGGTCTCACACACAAGTTTGAATTATTCTTTAACACAATATGGGGATTTTTAAATACTCTCCCACTGAGGCCAGGGATATAATTGTTTTAAACCTTGAATACCAGCTGCACCATGCATGTATTGTTCACTACATGGATATGCACTAAGCGTGTTACTATAGGATACCTCTAGAGGGCAGCACAGAGCTCAAGTCGTATGCAACTACCAGATGTGAGGGATGTAAGATACAGATGAAGCAACACTCAAAGTTACTGCTATGCTAATTCTGAAAACAGAGCTAACATAGTCGTAACATTGATTAGCAATACTAGCCTCTGATCAGTTCAGGTAACTAATGACCTTTGTACAGAACACAACACCCCAGGACTATCCCCACTCATTTCTCCAGGATGTTCCTCCATGCACGGATATAACCATCCCAGTGTTTCAGTTTTACAAGTGACCATGAAGTTCGGTACGGTATCCATTTATTGGCGTTTTCACCATCAAAAGTTTGGAATGGTACCAAAGTAAGCGATCCATACCGTCCTACTTTTTTGGTACCCTTCTGTTGGGGAGCCAAGGGTACTGATCAGACCCAAAAGAGTCCTTTTTCTTTACTGTGTCCCTGTTCTTCTTCTTCGTTGAACTTAATTAATAGCGGGCTTCACTGTGTTGGGCTGCTATGATGTCACACTATTAAATAGCTGAGGCGGCTCCATCTGGCCTACACTCTGTTTAACAAATAAGGGTATAGGTTGGCTGTGGAAACACAATCAAGTTCAGGGTTTACCGTACTGAACTGTACCAAACTGGACTGCTTGGTAGAAACGATGTAATGTGTTGCAGCTAGTGACTTTCAGCTGAAGGCGTCCTGTTTGTCCTTGTTACAGCAGCTGTTGTCCTCACTAATGCGTCTGCAGTTAGTTTTTCATTAGAATGTCCAAATATGCTTGATAGATATGCATTTAATAAAAAAAAATAAGCAAATACAAATGGAGCCATGGACACAGTCTGCTGGAAATTGAAAGTTTACAGGGTCATTCATAGAACCAAAACACTGCACTTGTCTTCATTTAGCTTTATCAGTGTCCACGTCGAACTCTAAAATGGAACTTAAATGTTGAAAGCTACAATGTGACAGGCACGCCGGTCGCTGTGCAGTGCTACTGACTCATCATATAGATGAGGATAATTGCAGACTTTGTCCATCAGCCTGTCTGAAATACTCTCAGCCGTTGGTGTCCCTGCGTCTGTGTTGACCCTGTCATATCCCGACTGCCTCTGCCCTACCATTCATGTGCATCATCTGCAAACACTAATTTTTGAGGACGTGCACAGACGAGACTACAAACACCACGCCATCACTTAACGCCAATGTGTACTTTAAATCAAGTTAAGCTCCAGTTTTAGAGTCAAATACACAAAAAGGAGATTACACACTAGGGGTGTGTCTACTTTTAATTGACACTGTCTTTGTCCACTTCAGTTTGAGGACAAGCTATCATTTGAATGTCCAGTTATTACTGTATGTGACAGTAACATGGGTGAATAAACCCTCTTACATATCCCGAGACTATAAATGATTGGCAGATTTATAACTGGAATTAAATGTGTTGCAAGTTTAAGGTCATGAAAAACATCCCTGGTTCTCTGCTGGCACTGATAGCTGTGTTTATTTGCATGCTAGCACTCTCCTGTAAAGCAGAGGAACATGCCTCTAGCACTGAAAAACACCTGAAACAAACCGGAGGTGTGGTAGTCTGCTGCACATCACCCTGCAGTTATGATAATCACATTTTGCTGCTGTGGGCCAAAATCAAAATCTAATAAAAGGTTATTGCAAAAAGCAGAAAAAACATGGATGACAGTTTTAGATGCAAGTGTACCCAAAACTTTCAGACAGTGCTAGAAAATTACTCCACCATGTGAGAAAGTAGCATTTAGGAAACAGTTTAGACGAGGAAAAGACTTGATGACAAACAAGTAAAATGTAGTATAAAGCCTATCTGATGAATATTTAAACCTCTGGAACAGTAATGGAGGGATAACTGGATTTCCCTCACAAGGTATTTTGATGATGAATGAGGGAAGCATTACCCTTTAAGATCGGGTTTATTGTCAAAGCCAGAGAAAATAAAATCACTCGCTTTGCCAGGGCGTCATTCCTATCATTTTCTCAGCAGTTTTTTTTTTTTAATCCTGGACGCATCTCCTCCAATCAATCAAGGTAGATATGTTTTATGGTATAGAATGAGGGTGATCATTGCCGACCACTCTGGTTTTTGACTTGCAGTGACCTCTCCCTCTTAAGAGAGCCAGCCTATGCCATTAAAATGCCCCCACAGCAGAGCAGAGCCATCAAACGCCCTCATTGTCAGGGTCAATGTTCAGGCCTGTTCTGCTCTCTTGGGCTGCACCACACAAGCACTAGCACCCACTTGTTGCAAATGTGGTGAATGATGACTCAACCCTTCAAATGTAGCTCCATTCTTCTTTGAAGGATGTCTAGGGGTTTTGTTTATGCACTCATTGTGGTTTCTGCATTTATTCATATTTCTGTATTTCAGGTATTTTAAAGCCAGGGCTCTGAATGATACGATTTAAGTGTAAGTATTGCTACCCATTTTTTCCTGTTTGAAGGGCTTGTGTGGTAGAAACTTATCCATCACGTCGACATGCCCTTAAGCAATGTTTCTTTACTGGTCTAGCCGAAGGACCAGCAGTTACCAACTGCTGGAAAAAAAAGAAAAAAGAAAAGCTATGTGTCACAGCCCAGCTCTTGGACAGTGACAACGATGGAAGGCAAATGGGTATACTAATTACTAATCAATTTATTAACCATGAAAATATTTAAAGTTTGCAAAACTTTGTAGATTTGAACAATCTTTAAGGTCAGTTGTGTAAGGTGCTAGTGTGTGGAAGTGTACTGTATATAAAGTCAAAGCCAAAGAATTCAAAAGGCAAAGCTGCTCTGGTTTTAAATGAACACCAGGCCCAGGTGTGTCTCATTTACTGATTACCTGCTCAGAATTGATGCTGCATTCATGTCGTGTCGGACACATCGGAGAAACGAGCTTCCATGTTGTAAAATGCATGTGAACGCCTGCTCAAGTTGGAACAAGGAGCCCGACTTCTCGACTTGACGTCAGAATCGTCATCACATGGGGGGCAAAAATTTTCTTTGTTAATGTTAACATACTTTTTATTAATTCACGTATTGGACATCAACTTTTTGCTCAGATATCACTTGTAACAGAGACATTCCACTGATCTCCTTCGTAACATCAACGCTTTTTTTGTGCTGTTGTTACAACATTCCGACTTTTCCGAACTAAAAACACGTGATAAGTCAGAGAGATTGACTTTCCAAATCAGAAACTTGGACCACCTGAGCAGCACATGAATACAGCAAGAGACAGAAAGCAAGCACCCGTTCACGAATCCCTGCAGAGGGGCCCGTCACACCATGTTTCTGATTCGATTTATTTAATGAAAAATGGAGCAGTTTGGACCTCAGATGGTACGACACATGTGAGAACAAAGAAAGGGAACAAAGCAAACATGTTTAAAAAGTGCTTCCTAGACTTTTAAACACCATTTTTTCCAGGCACAACCTCGAGCCCCACTGAAAACAGCTCCATGACCCACTTTTAGGTCCCAATCCACCAGTGCCCAAAAGCAGACCCTATTAAACCATCTCATTTACTTTAAATGGGACACTAACATACCCAACATAATGTACAACCCAACATAATGTTATTTGAGACCAATAAGTCATAAAAATATGTCACTGTCGTTATAAATCAAGAAGAAGGCTCATTTTCTTATTATTTTACATACAACTTTCACTTCCATACATAAATATTATTATTTAAGTATTTCAAAAGCAAAGGTTATTTGGCACAACAAATCATAATGCATACCATAGACAATGAAATTGTTACCTTATGATGTACATACTGGGTAGAGCATATTCAAGCATCTATCAGCAGTTTTTTTTTTTTTTACTGGTTATGACTAAAATAATAATAATGTCCCCTACTGGTGAGTGCTGGAGTTCTGGTGGGGGCAAGAGTGCAGTGCTGATCAGAGCTGGCAATGAAAGAGCAGAGTAATAGACAGTAAACCTTGTAGCTTAAAAATACTCATTGCTAATTGGAAGGAGATGTTGTCAGGTCAACGAGACATGTTGAGTGTGAAATCAGTGCAGCTCGAGTTGACTGCCTGAACGAGCTCTTGGACGTCGCCTCATAACATCTTTATACATTTGGTTATTATAAGCAGTAAGAAGGGAGGCTCCTGAGGCAAAAAATCTTAAATAATGGCCCGGTGGTTGTAGAATACAGCCATGTGGCAATATTGGTTTATAAAAAGTTCAAAAGCTACTAAAATAAATGCAAACAAGCAACTGTTTCAGGGTGAATGCACTGTGTGTACCTTTATTTAAAGTGTAACCAAATTGTAATTTAGAATCAACAAGATATTTATTGTAAAATAGGTTAGCATATGTATCTGAAGGTCCACTAACAGAGCGGTTTACAGAACTACAGCTACTGTAAAGGATTGTAGTGACACAGGGTGCATGGTAGAAGATAATGTATTCAGAGTTTCCTCTCAAACACAGATATAAGCCTGTACTGTACGTGTGTGTGTGTGTGTGTGTGTGTGTGTGTGTATCTTAAATTGTTTGTCAGCATGCAGTCCACATTGCTTTAAAAAAAAAGAAAAAAAAAGGCTCTGTCACTGTCCACACTAAGGTCGCTGGCCCTCGCTCTCTTCAGGGACCACAGTCACAGCTGGTGCGGCTCCATCGGCGTTCACACACCAATGATTATCCACTCGGGGTCATTGTGCTCCACATCGCTCCCCTGGCCTCGGCAGTCCGTCACGGTCGCAGCTGGTCGCACGTGGGTGATTCAGAGCTCTGCGGTGTTGATAAGCTTGCTGTGCTGGAGGTGCTGATGAGGTGAAGGTGCCTGTGAGTTTCTTTAAATAGAGAGCAGGTATACAGGGCGCCGTAGTGTCACGCAAGCTGCATCTGCACCTGCATATGTGGATGTGAGATGGTAGACGGACTTGCACTCCTATAGAGCCTTTCGAGTCCTCAGACCACTCAAAGTGCTTTTCACCATTCATTCCTGTACATCTGTTCATACACAGACGGCAGAGGCTGCTCTGCAACCAATCAAAATGAATTCAGCCAAACAAAATCTATTCTTATACTTATTCTCACATGCTGAATATTTTGGAGATCTTATTAATCATTGTCCACATGCAGGGCTCCGCAGGCAGGCGGGTATAATAGCCCTCCTGAAGATCATTACATTCACTGTTATTTTTATACTTCTGAAATGTCAAGTCTGTTCCTTTTTTTTTAGGTTTAGTAACTCTTTTTTTTTTTTTTGCTCCACACCTCATTGTTAAAATATTTTTGCACTTTGAAGGCTGCTGCCTGTAATTGTCTGTCAGTTTTTTTTATGCCGGTTTGAAAATAATGCAAAAGATGAGCCAAGCTACCACACAAACAGACTGTGACGTTCTTTTTTTTTTTTTTTTTTTCAAATAATAACTGCAGTTTCATTGTTTGAATTTTGAAAAAATAAAATAGAATTGCTTCACTGCACTGCTTGCCAGAAAAACCCTGAAAATAACAAGAAGGCTTTGTTTGACAAACAGACAAAGTCGCATCATTTGAGCTTCCCAGACCTGGTGTCTGACACCCCACTGGGTCCGTTTCTGGAACGTGGGCGCAGCGGAGTGCAACACTGACAAAATGTTCACACATCACACGAGAGCTACAAGATCACATGGTAATAAAGAAAATAACTTGCAAACAAACATGTCGCTTTGTCTTTCTGAGGTTGAGTTGTTCTCAGTTTGGTGCCTGTTTTGAAATTGAAATTGACCGGACGCTCTGTGGCACGCACTGGAGACGGACCGTGGTGCTTGCTGTGGAAACACAATCATTGGCTAGCGTGGCAGCAAATGGTGGAGTATTGTGCAGCGCTGATGGACCGGGGCGCCCACAGAGTATGTGGACATTGGGAGTTAGGACGCACTCACTCTAGGCAAACCGTACCATGCCCAAGCACGCTTCACCCCAAAGTCCCGTTTGGCTGGTGTCAGTGCTCCGATCTCTTCCTTGGCCCTGGCAGGATTGGAAGAGGTGTGCTTCAGCACAGAACAGTTCATGCACAAGAAGGAGCATGAAAAGCGGATATCCTTCCATTACAGAGTGTTCTGGCTGTATCTGACTACAGGCTATTGCAGAGCTTAATACTGTATATGTTCCCTTTGTCCCTGGATATAACCAGATCTTGGCATTATCATTATTGTAAATCTTCATCGAATTCTTTTGATTGTAAGGGGAGGATTCTTCTCATATTTTGCATCACATGAATATGTACTCACTAGATACGTCCATTCAGTGTTTGAATCACACTGCATGCACTTTTTGGGGTTGAATTTGAGCTCACAGCTCACTACTTGACATCATTCTCAGTATATCATGAGAGATTCCAAACCTAAATTGTCCTCACAGATTAGCCCCCCCGTGTCCACCTATAGGGTATTTTGTGGGCAGAAAATTTCTGGCTGTGCGCTCAGGAGTCCTTGCAAGAAGCGCTGAGAAGTAAGGCGCTGCACGTCCGTCCTGTCTCCATGACAACAGTCTGTTGACTACAGCCGCTGTATGATGACACTGCTCTCTTGCTTTTGACTGCATGTTTTTTATGTTAGATTGTTTATTTCCAGATTTTGAGGCGGCAAAACTACAGGGAATATCATCATCATCAACATTTGGAAAAGAGTGCCGTTGACATCAACAGCGTCTTTCTGAAAAGTTGAAACATTTTTCCACTTTAGGTGCTCGGAGTGGCTGCACTGAAAAGGAGGAGCGCTCAGAAAAAAGACACTGGACGCTACGCTTTTGCTCCAGGCTTCCGCTTTCTGCTGCCAACGCTCTCTCCTCATGGAAAACAATTTTAAAAAATACACTGGCATTTAGAAAAATACACCAGGTGGACACGGGGCGCTTAAGTCCTCTTCAAAATATGTTCATCTCTTCACTCGATTACAAAATGTGGCAAATCTGAGCTCTTATGGTGGACTCTTTCCTGAAACAAAGAATACAGTACAGGCGCTGTGCAGAATCGGCTCTTATGCTCTGAAGGCATCACAGACAGACACTCTTGAAGGGGAGATTGGGGATGGTGTTGAGGGAATAACCGCTTTAGCAACATGATCAGGGCTGGATTAGTAAACATCCACAGTCCTGCAGCGGCTCCAGCGAGGAGGGACGTTATAGCCCGAGCGGGAGACGAGAAGCGCCCCGGATAAGCACTCGTCTCAAACGTCACATAAATAAAATGAAAGCCATGGAACCACTGAGGAGAATTCAACATTTTATGGACACTGTAAGCTGGAAGAGGCTTATTACTACCGTTGTGCGAGAGACATTTATCCCACAGCATTTCCATTATGTGAAACCTATTACCGTCTCCCGAGTGTCAAAGTGCTGCATTCCAGAAATGGCGGCACTTTCTTATCTCACATAATAGACAGAAACACACATGGAAAGTATCTCACTAAACAAATAAGCTGCTTCTGTAAGATTCTGTTTCTCTTTAAATGTGTGTAATATTATACTGCATATCAGCTCAAACGTTTTGATTGGATTACATATTAATTTAATAAGAGGGAAGGGCCAATTAAGGATTATCTGAACGCATTAATGCTGCTTTAGCGAGTTTTTCTGTCATTTAAACTCTGAATAGCACCATCCTATCCTGAGCATGTAGAGACTAATCTTTAACTTACATAAGTATGAAACAATATAATTATGTGTTATAGATATGTATCTCTAGCAGTGGCTCTCAACTGGGCCTTCAATATGTGCCTGGAAAAAAAAAATGTTGCAAAGATCGCTCCGTAAGGAAGGGGGGAATTGCTACTAAAAGCTGCCGTTCTGTTGCTGTTTGTGCTGCTGTCATGTGTTTTGCCCGATAGAAGCAAAATTGATTAAAACGTCATGTAAATTATACTTGGATACATCGTTGGTAAACATATTCTCTTCCTCAGGTTTGTTTCACCCCATTCATCTTTACTACGGTTCATTTTCACTGGGGGGGAAGAGAGAACTCCCAAGAATCCTCGCTAGCATTAACGTCATCTTTTGTTATTGTAGTATTGATTAAGAGCCCCCTGGTGGTGGAATCTACATATTGCATCTTTAAAAGGTACCGCATGCAATCAGACTTGTAGCTGTGAAATAATAATAATAAAGTTTATTCATGAAGCACTTATCAAAACCAACGTCACGAAGTGCTTTACAGAAAAAAGAAAAACCCCAACAGTCAAATACACAACAATAAAATCCTATTAAAAAAGCATGAAAATAAAACAATAGTGCAGCAATCATCCAATTAACAGAGAAAACAACCGAGACAAAGATTGGCTAAAGTTAACAGAAAAACAAATAAAAACATCATGGATGAAACGAGGATTATAAGAAGGCCTTATGATAAAAATGTGTTTTTAAAAGTGATTTAAAAGAAGATACTGAAAAATATGCTCCCATCAGCTTGTTTATGGGTTCGCTCAGAGGTTCAAACTTGTTTCATTCATGTTTTTTTTATTCCACTTGAACATCTCTCTCCTCAACTGTTAGCCCTACCACCATTTGAGGGAAGAGAGACGGCCCGGAGTACAACTCAAGTAGAGGAAAATACCTTGAAGAAATAAGATCTTAATCAACTTTGGGGCTGCATATCTGAACGGAGATCACACCTACCAACGACTGCACATCGGGGGCAACACTGAGGGAGGGGTGGGAGACGAAAGGGAAGAGACTGGTGTTGAGGTGCGCCTTCTACTAGAGATCTACTCCAAAAGTAAAAGCTACCTAAGGGTTTTAGTGAGTGAGATGGGTCGTTTGGAAGTTTTTTGAGTTTATCTTGCACTTCTGGAGTTTCTTTGATTTCTTTTCCCTTCCCTATGATCTGTTCAAAGTAGTCGACTTTAATTACCTGACTTCTTAATCTTTGCATCCTGCTCAATACTGTATGTTTGAGGAAATAAAAACGTTAATACAAATTATATTCAGTCAGCAAAATTAAAGAAAATCCCTTATTATAAACCTCCGCTTCAGGCTCAGCTCTCCTCCGACTAATCCCACAGATAGACTCCTCATTCGACACTGATGAAAGGCAAATGAAGTATCATTAACAAGGCAACAAATTGAAGCACAAAGCCCATACACAGCTCACAGCAACACAGACCCCCTTCATCTCTGAGGGGGAAAATACCTGACAACACTCAACCACAGGCAGGATTATGGATATCAGTTTCTTCCTGTGAACTCCACCGGATCTCTCATGCAAGATATCCTCCGGGAGAAGTTCACCATTGTGTGCCTGCTTGTTGTTGATGAGAACTGTACAACAGCAGGAAATGTGGCTCCAACATAAAGAGGAGTCAGAGTTAATACAGTGCTGCATGCAGGCAGGTTGGGACTATAGGGGATGAGCTTCCAGAGAGGCCCTGTGTTTTACTCTGCCTGTTTATCCTAATGGGCTGAACCCTCCGGGGACAGATTTCAGGCTTCCCTGCAGCAGAGAGGATGTGAGCTGTGACACCAAAGCTTGGGGAGGAGTTCAGGATAGACAGGCTGTTAACACCAGGGTCAGGTGGCAGCGTGCCAGTGTTGCTCCATGAACTAATGAGAGAAACTGTTTGGAATGAGTTGTTAAGAGTGTTTTCCTCCTTGTTTGTGTGAAATACCCCCAGGGTGAGATAGGGCAGAGTGCTTTTATCTACAGAATGTGTGCAGACAGATACCTATTACCGCATAAACATATGCATTTATGGGCTAATATTTATGTTGTTATTCCCTTTATGTGTTTCTGAATGTCTTATTGCCTTCATGTCAGGGGTTAAGATAGAGGAAGCGTTTTTATCTCATGGGAACTTGAAAATAGAACTTGAATGGACCCGACCCTGTAAGATGACGGGGTATAGTCTTGTACATAATCCTCCTCTTGTTTTTAATTTTTTTTGTAAATAGAATGTGAAAATGGAGAGAAAGGAGGATGATATGCAAAAGGCCTTCAGAGAACCAAGATGCATGTTTGAATTTACTCTGAAGTTTAAATGTTCACTCCCGGTGGCAGGAGAGATTTATTATGGTGTTTTCACACATAGACACTAGACATGAAACTACTGAAGATTTCCCAAAATATTTAGGGTGAGCTGCTTGTATGATGGCAAACGGCAGATTTAGTCACCTTGGCTTTACATTATTTTTTTTCCTGCCGGCATCTGGTAGTAATTCCATGTGAAGTTGGAGTGAGCTGATGTGTCAAAGAAACAGGAAATATTCAGGAAAACTTATTTGGAGCAAGCTGGTGGAAGTGATTATGTATTGTATATATCACGCTCATGAGTGTGACTCGGTTTTGCTCCGCGGAAGGCGGAACACCGTTTCTGAAATGTGAGCGTGGCAGAGCGTAGCCATGAGCAGCCGTGTAAAATTTTTTATTAAATGCTGTTGCTTGCATGTGTGAAAAAGGCTTAAATCACACACATATATTAAAGTGAAGAGAGTGGTTATACTGTAAAGCCTTTATAGATGTTGTGAGTGCAATTCGAACTGAAGATTGAATTGCCAGAGGTTCTGTTGTGGATGCAGTTAGGGGGGAGTAAGGCACTCACAACCTAGTTTAGGCCCCATTGGTGGACATCAATTTTAAAGTACTACCTTAAAAATACATAGACATTGAAAGCTGAGGAAAAATCCCCTCGTAAAATCACAAAGTCAAAATGACAGCACAAGTCCTGGCATCTGATATCCCTGACTTTCCCCAAGACAACTGAACATACTTAATGCTGCCTTGCTTTACTGCTTCTATGCTGTATCTGAACTAAAATGGACAAGTAACTAAAGTTAAGATAAGCTTTTATTTTTTTATTTTTGAATTATTAAAGGAAACTCTTAAGAGCTTTGACTCTGGGGAAACATCTTGTTTGAAAGAAGTCTGCTCTGAGCAGCAGCAAATCTATCCCTCCCACACATACAGTCCAGATGCTGGTGGTGAAGGTGTTGGGCCGTGACGCATCTGAGGCTGCAAAGATGATGAAGCTGATGACACTGCAAAGACTGGGTGGTAATGGTGAGGTGTTGGGGGGTGATGTTGTTTTAGGCTTATGAGAAGAAGAAGAAGAAGCTGATGAAACTATGAGACTGGGAGGTGGAGGATTGTTTTTTAATGATGGCATGAATGAACTGGAGGAGGTGGAAGGCAGCAGCAATAACAAAGAGGGTGTGCTGCAAGCAGCTAATGACTTCAGAAAAATGAGTGAGCATGCATGGGGGAGTGAATGCATGATATGAGAAATGAAATATAGACCCACCGTGCAGACTGTAGTTGAAGTCAATTAACTTTACTGTAGCTAGGGCTTTTTTTCACATGCAAAATTCACAAGTTTTTATTCTGTATTGCCTGTGCTTCCAAAATATTTCCCACAAGACTCAAATAAACTCAAATATCCCACAGTTCATGCATGCATCATTAATGCACAATTCTTTCCAAAACTTTAGGTGTTGTATCTGTTTACCAGGAGGCTTAAGGCCCACCACAGCTCCTCCTCTTTGACTGGTTGATCGAAAGTTGGAGATTTATCATTTATAATATGGGCACCACCATCATCAGGCTTCATAACAGCTCTTCAGAAACCAAAGGGTGATTTCACAAAGACTCTGTCCATGTTTTATACAGATTGAGTTTTACAGAGGACAGTTACAGAATAACAGCCGTCGACTGTCATTCGGGGTGTAATTGCTTTCTTGCAGGAAGCCCTGAAGGCAACTTTGAGGCAAATGGAGAATGCCAGTCAATGCAAGGTAAGGTACCCTTAGAATGAGGCAGGAAGTCAGCATGCCATTATATATTTTAAAACAGACAGTCTTTATTATCATGACCAGGTTAACAAATGCTATATTTTTAAACCAAGGTGAAATCTGTACAAGCAGAGATTTGAGTTCAGAATGAACGACAGACTTCAGCTCTTAATGGTGATTTGACAAGAAAAAAAAAACATTAATCATCTTTTCTTTCCACCCTGCATGAACTGGATGACAGCTGGAGGCACAGGCTACATTTTGCCTGTTTGCCTTTTTGCTTTTTTAAATTATTCCTGTCCTCGAACTCACCACCCACCCACTCATACTGCAGGGTGTTGAAACCTAAAAGAGAGCATCATTTAGAAAAACATCCTCTGACCAAACTTAAACAAGTACCTCAAAGAACCAGACATATTTCTACCTCTCTCTGGAAGTTGATTGGTCAACAAGCAACAGACTCTGGTATTATGACGCCAATGCCTTTTATGTAATTACTCTTTCACCACCAGCACACCATAATAGGAACATATTTCCCCCAAAATCAATATGATTATGGTGATGAAAACACTCTTTGCCTGCAGCACAAATAATGCATTTGTAAAGGATATATTTCTCTAATTCCCCACACAGCCAAGAAACAAACAACATAACAGAAGGTCAATAGAAAATTTACGGTACTTTAAATTGTGTTCCAGCCGAAAGAGTAACACAACTGTTAAGAAGTCCATGCATCACATCCAGCGAGAAAATCATGCCCGGAGGCTGGGAAACATATTAAGCCATAATAGATCACAAATAGAGAATGATAACCTACTTAATGTTTCATACTTTGCTGGGTGTGAGCGGTGGCTGCAGTGCGAGAAAGTGTGTTAAAAAACAGGGTTCTGCTTTGTTGATGACAGCTTTATTGTTTACTGCCCGGCAAAACCAATTATTTAAAAGTTGATGTCATGTTCATGTCTAAGTGGTCTGGTTTAATAATGTGGAACTGCAGATGTTCAGCTGAGAGGAAGGTTCACAAGGTTAGCCTTTATTTCTCATTTTAGCTCTCAAATGTTTCTTCACACTCAGACTTGATGGCACTTTAATTTCTTTTGCTGACCTCGCCGTCCTGCCGACCTTTAAGCAAAGGACAAAAACCTGTCTTAGCTTGATAACAGGGGACAAAGGCAGACCTTGTGTTTTGTGGTCAGAAGCAATATAAGGCACCATCTAACCTTGTTTTTAATTTTATTGTTCACACATGCAGATCACCCTCCGAAAATGTCAGAATTTCTATGATGTGTTATTGTAGCTATGAAGCACTGATTCAACATACAAATGGGCTTTTAAACTTCCAACATGTTACTGTTAGATGGTCTGTTTGGTTTGTTTCAGGCATTAAAGATCACATACTATTTCCTTTCAACAATTCTCAGAGCCTACCAAAACATGTGTGTGAAGTTTCTTGTTCTAAATCCACTCTGATCCTGTATTTGATCATGTCTATAAACGTCTCTATTTCAGCCCTGCTCAGAACAGGCTGTTTCTGTGTCTGTACCTTTAAATATGTAAATGAGCTGTGTCTGACCACGCCCCCTCTCTGGAAGGGCTTGGGTGGCTCGGGCTTTCTTGCACCATGTCCTATTGTTTACGGTGAGAAGTCAGACTCAGAGGGCAGAACAAACACCTAGCTGTGGGAATGTCACCCACCTGAGGGAGGGGTTACTGCCCTTTGTGATGTCATGAAGGGAAAATCTCCCCCGAAAACCATCCAACTATTTGCAAAAAGCTTAAACTGCTACTGGTATATTCTATATTTTCACCTGCGATATTCAACACAAAGATGATGCATAATTGGCTGCTGGCATGGATTCTAAAAGATGACATTTTGTCAAGTCGCTCCTTGATTTCTGAACGCCAGTGTCTCAGATCTACAGCTGTCAGAGAAAAGATTCTGAGGAAAATAAACCAGACCGTCTTCTAAGCGCTTACCAAATGACAGGGATTGATGGTTGTGATTGCTTTGGTTTCCTTGATCTCTTTCATCTTCTAAATCTAAACAATCTCTTCCAATCTCCTACACCTTCTGCAGCCACAAAGCTGCTTCTGTAGTGACTGCTGCTTCCATTCTGGCTGTGAAAACACCCTCCTCCCACTGTCTGTTGGCCATGAGTCTGCAGTTGACGCTTCAGAAAAATTAAAAGTGCCACCGTATGTTCCTGCAGATTTATTGGAAAAGTGTAACATGCTGCCACGTTGTCCACTGCTGGGGTGAAAAATAGGAAAGTGGAAACATCCTGGAAAAGACGAAGTAGTTATTGAAAATTGCTGATGTTGGCAGCGGTGGAGTGGGTTCAGGACAAGACAAATGTGTAGCAGGCACACACACACGGGGAATGATTAGTTACCCCAGAATGTGGATTATAAGCCTTATGGGAGCAGTCTCTGTGGATACTGTGTCACACTAACAGCCTACTTAGACTCTAGGACAGTAATGCATCTGCTTTGTCCACCTAAATTGTTTTAGAAGGCACTGTTTCATTGATACTATGTGATAGAGCAAAGAGTAAAAGTCCACCCTCTAGTTTTGTTACCTAAATCGTGATGATTGATTCCCTGTAAAACAGCTGTTGTTGCACATTTAAGATTCAGCCTGTTAGCTTGGGGCTCCTACTTTGCTCAACTTAAGCTCCGGTTCAGGCAAACATTTATCACAGCTTAGAAAAAAAATAGCAATGAGTTCTTACAAGTGTGTAATGCGAAAAGTACAGGGTCAGACTTAAATTAAAGTCCGCCATTGAAAATGTCATCTTACCGATCTCACCTTCTGTCCCTGCGGCTAACAATATTTTACCATGCTGGGGGATTTACTGTAACATAGCTGGATCACTCGAGGCCACGAGGACAATAATTTAACATGCATTCTTCTCTATAAAACATAACACAGGGTTTGGAGTGCAAATGTTGAATGCATTGCACTCAGACTCCAATGAATCTGTTGAAGAGGATCTAATGGAGCAAAAGGTTACACACAGGTTATACCAGTGATTCCCAAACTTCCCCCAGGGGGGACCCGGGGTTCTGACAGTGTGAGTGCGACTATACTACATTAAATCTATGCACACTGTTCTGCACTGCTTGTAAAGCCTGGCTTATCGAACTTAGGGAAAGGACTGTCAGGTAAATATAAAGATGATGATGAATCTACCCCCGATAGGCACAACTACTTAAAGAAGATAATGACTACTAATATCCCCCTCTCGACTTTACTTAAGGATAAGTTTCTCACAACATGAACGATATCACATCCCACACACATGCCCAATACAGTTGCTTTGCTAAGGTTGCATGGGTGCCAGAGATCATTTTAGATCATTTTGGCTGAAGCACCCCTAGAGGTCCGTTCCTAAAATCGCCCCTGATAGGTATCATTAGATGCTCGACTCGCCTCTTTTTAAGTAGCTAACAGAGTTGCTCAGTGTATAAAAAGCTGCACTCTAGAGCTGACAGACAGGAGAGCCCTTTGGACACATCCTGCATATGTGTGATAGGTTTTTTCTGCAGTTGCCTCAGTTAAAGGGAGGGTTGGTCATTTTTTCCAGTATACACACTATTTTATTATGTATGTTAAAAAATGGAATTTACACCCCAACAGAAATCAATAAATCATGTGCTGTGTAAAAGGACCAATAGAGCCGCCATCTGTAGAGAGTTGTAAT
Organism: Labrus mixtus; assembly: GCF_963584025.1. NCBI lineage: Eukaryota > Metazoa > Chordata > Actinopteri > Labriformes > Labridae > Labrus > Labrus mixtus. The sequence goes on along the minus strand of NC_083629.1, from coordinate 3,827,874 downwards.
TCTGTAAAACTCCAACCAATCACAACCATTGAAGTACCAATCAAATGCCTTCCTGGCTCCCTGTGCGTACTTTACCCTTGCAGCGGACAAGCCCAAAGTCAAAGCGCTTCACCACCACTGGAGGTTTTCCACTTCTACATGGAGGATGGCAGAGCTCTTTAATGACCACTGCTGTTAACTACATGTAGTAGTGTCGCCCAGCAAATCAAGGCAAAAAAAGAAAGACAGTAGTAGTTATTGTACTTTTCTCTAGCCCTTGACTAAAACCGCTTTTACATGCAGAGAGAGGAGTCGATCGTACCCTCCATGTTAACCTGATGTAAACACAGCTCTGACAACAACACAGCCAGTGGGACTCATGCTTCTCACTCATTGTTGACAGTCATGACTCAGAGAGACATTTACAGAGAATATACTTGATTTCTGCTGTATTCAAGTGCAAAATGTCACACATTGTTCCTTTAATTCATCACAGGAATTCAGTCATAAGTGTTGAATAAACTCTGTTTAAACTTGAATCAATTTGACAGACATAGCCTCCCTCCACCAGAGACCATCAAAGCATTACGATGTCATGTACAGAGTATGCCACTCTTGAAGCTTCTGTATGAGGTTGCCTTTTTTTGTTACTTTTTGCATCAGGACCACAAGAGGCTCGGGCGGTTCAGTGTTAGAAATGAACCGCCTCGCGTCTTCAAAAAGAGGTCAGCTCAAGCGTAATCTTCAAGCGACATTCTGTGAACACAACAAACATAAATCAACCTCTGGGGTACAGCACTTTATTCAGGCTCTTGATGTGAAAGAGCCTGCGATGTTCCACAAAAAGCCGCTGTCGCCTCTAATCACCGCTGTATTGTGCAGGCAGGGAGGAAATTTGTGGTATTTTATGCATAGTCAGTTCCGATGATCATCCCGCCCGTTGTCGGCGTCTATAGCGCTGAAATGACAGCATCATTATTGTCTCTGTGAGCACAGTGGTGACACGGCCTTGTTCCCCTCCGGCCTGATGAAACAGGAGCTGTGTAAGAAATGAATGGCAGTGGTGGTGGTGATTAAGCTCTCTCTCTCTCCCCCTCTCTCTCTCCCTCTCTCTATGAAGTTGGGCTCAGTTATCTGTGATTGTTCTCTTTATGCAAACACATGCTTGGATCAGAGAAAATGCAACCAACAAGAGCTCAAACTGCACTGACAGGAAATCAAAGAAGCATATATTATGGTGCTGTGTTTGATTAGCGACAGTACACGGAGAACAGAAAAGATGTCGAGGGAAGAAAAGGATCTAAATATAAATAAATACAATACACCGAAAAATATGATCTCATGTCTGAATCATAAAGATCTTTTCTGCTTTCTTGAGGGTTATTTCATATTATATGAAATCACCATGCTGGTGCACGACCTCCATTGTGCGAGCTGGTGGCTGCTCTGCTCTGACAGATTGCTCATATGAACATGTCACTGAGGCAATACACAGTCAATATAAATAACACAGCATGCTTAGATGGAGAGGTACGACATATTCTAGATGTTAAGATACACCACCCTCTTTTTGCAGTATTATTGCAAATATTAGCTGGTCATTACTGAGCATGGGTTTACAAATGGCACTAGAGAAGTTATTAAAGGTCACATTATCCTCCTTTCAAAACGTTTAAATACGTCTGGGAGCTCCCCAAAACATGAACTTGAATTTTCTTGTTAAAATTCAAACACCTAGCTGTGGGAGTGTCACCCACCTGGGGGAGGGGTTCCTGCCCTTTGTGATGTCATAAAGGGGAAATCCCTCCAAACGGCCTGTTAGAGCACAAATTTTCTTAAAAGTGGAGCAGAAAAAAGACAAACTGAATTTGAACATAATTTAAAATCTTTTCATATCCACTCTTTTGTAATCAAATCCTCTAAAAAGGCTGCGGTTGATTTTTCTCCAGTGAGTTAATTTTGTCTGTAGCTGGTTTTTCTCCTTGACAAAATTAACATCCCAAATAAAATCATATTTGCCTTGAGAACCTTTCTTACCCCCTTCTCCTCTTCAGCTCAACTCGTCCAAATACAAATCATTTTTTACAGTCAGTCACGAGCACCATATTTTGTCTTCTACATCACATCCAGTGCATGCATCCATCTTCTCCTGTCTAACGAGTGTGTTTGGGAATGTGATGCTTACCACACTTACAAAAGGCAAACTCTGCAGGTTGCTAAAATAATGATGGCCATAAATAGTATCAAGAAGCGGGTTTGATCCCCTTTAGGATGATACACTTTAGCAGCACATCAAACTACAGCATACCTCGGGAGGCTGTAATCACATTCTACTCTTATATTTGGTCTTGGTTATGCTTTTTACTTCCCCGAAATCCAAAAGTATCATCATCATCTCTCCACTTATATCTCTTGACTTTGCACTACTGCTTTCATATACCATCCTCAGACTTGTTAATGAGCTCTTCGGGCCATGCTCTAGTGACTGCAACAATAATTGCCTCCACACCATCGCAGATCATGTTGCCTTGCTTGCTGCTTCCTGGCAGGCATCATCAGCACCACCACCCACGTACACCTGAAGGAAGTCAAGATCTTCATTAAAATAAGGAGAGGGCTCCTGTTTCCTACATCGCTGCCCCCCTCCCTCCTTCCCTTCATCACTGGCAACAGGTTTGTGTGAATACATCCATTAAATTGGATTCCTGGCCTGCAGGGAGTGACACGTAGAAAGAGGTGTTTGAACCAGGAGGGAAAGATGATGTGCATTTTGGGGGCCACTGGAAAACAGTCCCTGTAGTAATAACATGGCTGTTTGGTCTGCTTAAGCCCCAATTTCCACAGTGCACGCCACTGATGTGATTCAGACACAGTCAATTTGGAGGATGGCTGATCACAATGAGAAAGCTCTGAAAGCTGTCCAGTTTGGAGTGGGAACTGTCCCAAGAGTAATTTGTTTGCAAACTAAGGAAACAATTACTTTAACAGAAAAAAGGGTAGTATATTTTACTCCCTTCTGCTCATCCCTTTTTTCTCCAACTTTGTAACTGGATTCATTATCACTCTGATGCTCCACAGCTTCCTTCTGTCTCTGCTGTTCTGCTTACCGTGCTTTACTCCACAAACCAGCAGCTGAATGGAAACTAGGCAAGCATTGTGGCAGCAGGTCCGTCCAGACTGACTCATTTCCCCATGCAACGCTACCCATTCCAGTTCCACACACTCCTCAGCCTCACTGGACATTAGTCAGCATGTGTAGTCACTATATCCCACTGATATTATTCACCTCATGTTTCGCTGGACCTGAGCAGATGAGATCCGTTCACTCCATTAGCTTCCAATTAAAAACGGATCAAAAAATGGTTTGAATGCTCGTTTAATGGCTGTTTTGGCAGAGGTCCATGCAAATGGCGGGTGCCGTTGGGGAAAGAGGACATTGCTCCAAGTACAGAATCAGCCTCATGTTTTCTTAATGGGACGTATGCATACAGGAAATCCATCTGCTTCATGGTGTTTGTGCTCCCCAGATACAGGCTTATGGGTCAAATAGTTATTCATTTATACCAAAATGCTGCTGTAGTCAAATACTCAGAATCACAACAATAATAATAAATGTTTACAAGAACAAAAGCATGACCACATAGCTGTGACTCTTGACACATCCAGCAGCTGTACTGCTTTTAGGTTTAGAAATAAAAATATTGTTAATTGTTGATTTGAAGAGGGCTTAATAAAATAAAGTATTCAGTATATCTATATCTGTTTTATTTATTATATCTGTTGTATTTATTCATTCATTCACTGTATAATAATAACTATACATATTCATTCACTGCAATATAACTTAAACCATTCGCCCTATATCTCTCTATATATGTCCACTTACCCAGGCACTGCACATAAATACCTCAACATTCATTCAGCCACCATGCTGTTTATTATCTACTCACTCATCATTTACTCAGATGTCCATAACTACAAATATATTTGTATATATAGGTGAACCTGCTGTACAGGATTGCTACAAACAAAGTTTTGTTGTGTTTTTATACAATGACAATAAAGCTTCTATCAGTCAATTATTCTTTAATTACAGGAAGAATGTGCAAATGTCTCTCTGAGTCATGACTATCTCGAGTGAGAAGCGTGAGTCCCGCCAGCTGTACTGTTGTCGGAGCTGTGTTTACATCATGTTTACATGAACGGGACGGCCCTGCGTGTAGAGCTGTTTTATTCAAGGACTAGAGAAAAGAAGAATAACATACTCACTGATTATTTGGATGTTATGTAAGCGTCTTTAGATCACGGTCAATTCATGTGCAATGTGAAGCTATGAGTTAACCAAAGTGTGCTAACATTAGCATGCTAACACAACAATGTAGGACACAGGTGATTGCAGCTCGAGCAAAGCCAATTTTGTCTGCTGCTTGCCCCTAATGGTCCTTAATTATGGTGCATTCTAATTGATAACTCCTTGGTGCGTATACCTGCCCAGGTATCGTTGATGTGACAAACACTGCTTGTGTTTTGGATTCCTCAGTCTCGAAATGCAGTGGAGTCTCAAGTCTTTGATGGGCAAGTCAGGTCTCAAGTCACATTTCGGCACAACTTAAGTGTGACTTGAGTCCTTGAGTCTGGATTGTTAATTATGAACTCATGTATCCTTCAAGCAACAAAGCAGATAAGTGTATTTCCCCAAATGATGGAAATATTCCCTCAGTTATTTTTCTGTTTTTTGCCCACTCACACAGTGAACAATGAGCTCAGTTTCTCTCCGAGTCAAGTGTTGGCGAGTCTGGCTGGACTAACCCTGCCGAGCTCACACAAAATGTCACATGATTGATTTTACACATCCTGGTGAAGTTTCCAGCTCTCCTCTGGTCACCATAAAGCCTCAGGCCAGAATCCACTCAGTTATGTTTGTATTTTATGAAACAGTGGGACTCTTGTGGGATTTACAGGCAAGCACTGTGCGGCTAAAGATATCAGAGAAGTGGAGCTTGCCCAGCTGCCTTTCACTCATACAAAGGGTGTGACATGAGCCAGTGTGGTGCCTGTCACTTTACACCCTTCCACCTCACAGGGATCCAGGAAAATGAATAAAGCTGCAGGGCATTTTGAAAGGCAAGTAATAAATGCATTTACAGCACGATTTGGACTCTCTTGCTCCGTGCTGGCACCATGATCCATGAAGTCAGCTCCTGAAGTTATAGCAAGTAAGCTTTAGTAAGAATTTAAGCACACAGAAACAACCAAAGATAGTAGTCAATATGTTATTAGGGAGAACTTTATAATAAGTCACTAAGGTCACAAAATCACAGAAACCTGTTACCGTTTGAAGCGTTCTTGATAGTTTGCTGTGCAGAGCTCCAAACTCTGCTGGTTACTCCACAACTGAACACAGACAATGAAACGCTATTACAGCAAACTACAGATCTCAATTACTACCTGAGTGCCTCAACAAAATGTATCTACATCAACAGCAAATTAGAACTCTTTTTAGGGCTTTTGTTTATATTTGACCTTCAGATTAAAGAAGTACTGACTACACATGCTGACTGTTTTTTTGTGCCTTTATTGTAGAGACAGGACAGTAGACAGAGTCAGAAATCAGGAATAGATAGAGTGGGGAATGACATGAGGGAAAGGAGCCACAGGTCGGATTCGAACCTGGGCCGCCCACCTGGAGGACGATAGCCTCCGTATATCTACAATTCACTTATCAGACGCTTTTATCCGAAGCGACGTTCATCAGAGAGTAAGTACAACACAAGCAAGGATCTAGAAAAAAGGAAACAATGTCAGTAAGAGCAAACGATCAGCTTTGAGTCTGATTGGACACACAGGTGCTGACAGGAAGTGACCAGAGGCAAAGCACAACATTGAGGGCAGTTCTTGAGAGCTCTAATCAGTATAGAAACCATCGTACATGGGGCGCATGCACTTACCACTACGCTTCTGGTGCCCCAATAGTTTCTAAACCCCTCAGGGGGGTAAGACTTGGTCATCAACACTGCAGATTGGTTTGATAAGACACTGTGCATGTAAACAAGATATAACTCCAGGATAAAGTTTGAATAAGTGATTAATTGTGCAATTTAAATTTTGGTGGACAAAGACTTTTTCCAGCAAATAACTTTGGATTGGCAATAAGAGAGCAGCCATACTCTGGAGAGTTGTCCTCTTTACTGAGTTTAAGTTCGAGTGTTGAGATCACAGGAAAATCCATAAACCTTTAACATGGGCATGCTGTGAACTGACACGGAGCTGCAGCAGGTTGAAGTTCAGCGAGTTGCTCAAAAGCCCAACAACGGGGCAGATGTTTGAGCACAAAGGTTGTTGAGGTTTCCTATTGTCAGTCTTCAGGTGGATAATTAGCATCTATGTGTTTTTGTTTATGTATCCATAGTGGCCTTATTTACATTATGAATAAGCTAACAAGGTTGAAGAAACATGTCATTAAAGAGAGAAAAATAAGGTGTAGCCTTGGATGTGAAGCAGATGTGGATGAGGATTTAATGTTTCAATGATGTAAACAGCTCTACTTGATTGCTTTTCCCTGAAGACCCTTTAACAGGTGAGTCTGTGAAAGAGCAGGAGATGTTAAGTCATGATGAGGATGTGTGTTACTGAGTTCACTTTCCTGTAGGGGATTACCCAAGGCCAATTGAAGTGTAGTGGAAGGTTTTATAGAAAATCTCTTTGAAAGATACAGAAGTTGATAATAAAGGATTACATTATGCATTTTTTTTTCTTCAAAACTACAAGTAGTAGTACAAATACTTTGTTACCTTACTTAAGTAGAAATTTTGGGTATCTATACTTTACTGCAGTAATTATTTTTCAGCCGACTTTTTACCTCTATTTCTTACATTTTCACACAATTATCTGTATTTTCTACTCCTTAAATTTTAAAAATAGCCTCGTTACTCCTATTTCATTTCGGCTTGTTTTCATGCCGGCTTGTCATCGTTAAAAAAAAACCTATCCAGATAAATCGCGCCATCCAGATAGAGTGAATTTGATTGTGGTTGGATGAGAAGTATAAACATAAACCATTCCGACACCCTATTGGTTTGTACCTGCACATGACACAAATCACATCACACTATAGGCAACTAGTCATCATATCTTCCGTTCCATGAAACACACGTTAATGCTCAGTAGTACACATATATGGTTCTTTAATGTATTTGCATTGTAAATGCGGCTGAAACAGGTGCATCCCAAATTTTTCAACATTAACATTTTACATTATAGTCATTATGGCCCTTGGGGAGGTGGGGTAGTGCACTATAGGCCCCTGTGGCGCGGCCTAAGCTTTTGTCCCTTTACATTACTTTTACTTTTATACTTTAAGTAGTTTTGAAACCAGTACTTTTACACTTTTACTTGAGTAAAAAGCTTGAGTTGATACTTCAACTTCTACAGAAGTCTTTTTAAACCCTAGTATCTATACTTCTACCTGAGTAATGAATGTGAATACTTTTGACACCTCTGGGTGCAGGACATTTGTGCATGCAACAATATATCTGATGCATATATTTACAGCAGAAGCAGGGAAAGTGTACAAACAGGGTCTATTGAGTACTAAAGCAGGAATTAGTGATTATTGTTTTAGAAAATCTAAACCAAAATTCAACAAGTCATGCTCCAAAAATAAAATACTTTTTTTCAGATAAATATTTTTTGCAACAAGAAGTGACTTAAAATGGTTATGGCCAGACCAAATTGACAGTTTCTCACAACAAAACCAAAGTAGTTTTCTTTGACTGAAAAAACCCTAAACTTTGGAGAACTTGAAATTGTCTAAAAATGCAAAACAAGAACAGGTTTGGCTAAATATAATCCACATCTATCACTGGATTAATATTAGAGTTGGTGACAAATAAACACTATAGGCTACAGCAAATCAGAGTGTTTGTGAAAGCCACAGAGGAGTGATTCATGGCTTTATCCACTGCTGAAGATTATAGGGGTCTACCAAGTGAATTGCTCACGGGCAGGACAGCCAGTTATCTCCTCTGGCAGGACAGAAAGGGAAGCATGACGTGGAAAGCTTTGGCAGCTTTTAAGGCCAACTAAGAAACAGGGAAGCAAGAAGTATGGATAGAACAACTAAATCACACTTACATAAATAAAAACAATGATGCTACTCCATTTCAGAGGAGACATTTGACTGTGGAAGAGGCTGTAATGGAGATATTCAGAGCACTCAATTCTTACACAAGCAGAGATGGATAACAAAGCGCTGAATACAAAGGCGCTGTGTAATAATGGAAATAGTGTGACCCATGAGGCTGCTCTGAATGGAAGAGGTCAGATCGACGCCGCCGCTGCTCCCTCCGGCAGAAAGCAGCCGTCTCCTGGGCCAGAAATAAGCACGTGTTATTTATTCAGCACAACTTAATTAAAGATGCCTGAGTCAGTGTGTACAGTGTTTAGCTGTGATTTCTCAAAGGAGGCGGACGTAATTCACATGAATTCATCATCCAATAGATAATCCTCAGGTGCGCGACGTCATCGTCTGCCAAGTTTGGTAGCAAATAAAGACCATCTGCTGCTTTTATCTGAAACCTGATCGGAATGACGGCCCTCTACTGAAAGGATATAAAGAAGGAATGTTTACTGCCAATAGGACGCAGGAGGAGGAAGTGATGAAGGAGGATTTCCAGCTCTGGATGAAGAGAGGTTAAAGCAGAAAGTTTGTCAAACAAAGCCTGTGCATCAAGACCAAACATTAATGAAACCACTGATGATTTTTTTTCACTCGTGTAAATTTTCACAGCGCAGATTGTGCCTCACAGCTCTCTCCACGCTCTGCAGGGCGCTCACCATGACTCCTTTGTTGTCTTCTTCCTCCTCAGTGTTGTCTTCTTCCTGTATGTATGTGTGGCTCTGCATGCTGAACACAGTCATACATTGTGCAAACTAGGGATGCTCATGCTGTGCTCCCCACTTCGACAAAAGTGTCTGTGCTGTGATGGCAATATGGTGTGGCTCTGCCGTACATAATCAGAGTTACAGAACATTCGCAGCATGATGGATCCATACGCTTTGAAGTCTCACTGAAGTGTCAGCAGCGAATGTTCTGTAACTCTGTCAACCAACTAAGAGTTTAAGGTCCAACATTTTAGAGGTGTTGTTTTACTTCTGGAAATTCTTTTTTGAAAGATGACTTTAAAGTCATTTTTTTGTTTACCTTTATTGAACAGTGAAGGCAGCACACACAGAACGCAGGATCCCCGTTTCCACAGGATCAGTGTGCACAGTGTTCCTTCTCCATCGTGGTTCTGCTATGTCCGATGGAATGCGCTCTACCCCACTGGGTCTAACCTGCAATTTCAACATAGTCTGTGCCCCCCACTCTCCGTCAGTGCCCTATGGAACTGTTCACTCACTCAATGATTGTGTCTCCACATCACACACCGCAAAATCATCTCTGGAGCGTGCCAGCAGCGCCCCTCCGCTGTACTCTGTTACAAATAAGCACCAAGTCTATTTTTGACGAAGCCCGGTGCAAGAGCATATCAAGCTATAGACTAGATTGAAGAAAGCCACTTCAATAGCTCTTCTAAGCAGTAAAAGAAAGCACTATGAAATTTCCTTTGAGTGGAGAAAAACACAAAGTTTAGCAGTTCTAGCAGTGGTGTACTCGAAACAAATGTTTACACATTTGGCTGCAGCATACAGAACTTTTGCACATAAATGTAACGTAAGCTGAGCAGGTCAAGAGGTTTCGACAAAGCAGAGCTCCTGGTGCTGGACATTTGGTAGTGAGACATGTGGAAAAGGTCAGGCTTCTCTGACATGTGAACAGAGAACAGAACATGATATTCCACCCCTCCTCCTCAGACTACATGGCTGTGTCCTGTGATAGGATCAATCCAGTGGACCTGTGTGGCTCTCGCTATCCAGCCAGCCGAGAAGCCATGATGAGGTCCCTGTGTGCCCATGCTGCTGTCGCAACCAATAAATCTTCCCCAGTGAGAGTCAGAAGCTGGGATGTGCTAATTGCTTTATTGATTTGGACTTTTACTCTACGACAGCACCTGATAAACACATCAGGGAGATGGGGGAGAAAGCATACAGCCCTGCAGAGCTTTAGCGTCCACCCTTATCGCTTTAAAGCACGGGGGAACAAAGCTTAAGGGAGGTGACTAGCCCTGGGTGGAGTTTTTCCACATAAACACACACCACTGGCTATAAATTCTCACAATGAGAGAACATGCTGTCAGAGCATCTGCCGATGTGTTTCTCCAGGTGATGCTGGAGGAGGCAGGGGGGGGTTGGTGAGAGACGAGCCGTAAACAATATCACAGGGATGTTTGTCTTGCATGCCTCATTTGGTTTTCCTTGTGTTGTAACAACAGAGCAGAGATTCAGCTCTGTGATTTAATTAAAAAAAGAGGCTCCGGCTTCATTTGTCTGCCTTTATTTAGATATGCATCGCTGCGTGTGTTCAATGCGAGGTGGAACAACCAAAGCAGAGTGTTCTGTCAAGCACAGCCGCTTACTTAATTTAAATATATAAAAGATATCAGTTTTAATGGGAACAACAGGAGATTAGTCACGGCCTTTAGGACAATTCCCTCTGACAAAAATCAAATACCTCTTGGACCAAACCAGCTTAGTGCAAATGATCTCAACAACACTAAGACGTGAAAATCTTTTTCAACCCTTCTAATCAGCAGCAACAAAAGCAGCGCCCATTTTCCAAGCACAACCTATGCAGTTCAGCATTTTCAGTGCTCGGTGTCCAGAGTGCAAAAAACGCCCACATCAGCTGTTTTTTGTCGCTGTGTTCACTGCACTCTCAAGTGAGAAGAGTTTCACTTTTGGAACACCACTTTGCTGATCTAATGCTGCATTCACGTGCTGCTCCACGTTCCAGAGTTGGGAAGTCGTTCTTCCTGCTTTCTGTGTGTTCAGGTGATTTAAGTTTGGAAAGTGGGAATGTTGTAACGACAGCAAAAAACAGTGTTGATGCTATGAAGAAGATCAGTGAAATTTAACTGTAAAAAGTGATATTTGACGGTTGTTTTACCTCCTTCAGTTAGCTCGCTTCCCAGTTGGCCATTGTTTTGTTCTGTGAAACACAGTGCAGGCTTGACTGTTGGATCATAAATATTACACACGTTTACACAGTATATATATATATATATATATACATACATCATTTAACATTTGTGCTACAGTGAAGTTCTTCTTAGCAGTACTTAGAGGAAGTAAAATCACTCTTAACACAGCAAAAAATAGAAGAAAATAAGGCAGGAAAACAAGCTAAAAAACATGACTTCACTTAATTTTGTCAGAGAGGGGAAATCTGTTAATTTATCCTGTAATGTATACTCATGTAAATGCGCTTGATACTCCCTGTCCCTCCGCTAATCAGTGACAGTATTAGTGGAGGAAATTTATTTTATTTTCTATTGGCCATTTCTTAACTAAATTCCAAAAAGATTGGTGCCAAACTTGGAGTGAAACATGACTTTTGATGGTTGACCATTTACAGTGTTTAATCCTCTTGGTCTGATTCTCCCAAACCAAGGCTGACATTTGCTTGCGGCTGTTGCTAGGAGACAGACATGAGCAGTCATAGCTTGGTATTATACAAACCCTGGTTCAAGACTTCTTGTCGCAGTGCGTAAGAACACAAACAAATAAAGGGATCATGAGCAGACTTCAGTGGGATTCAATTATAAACTAGATACAAAAGGCTAAATAAGGCTCACTTCTTTGAAATCTAGCAAAAGCCCAAAAAATCACAAAAAAGGGAAACCACAATACCCACTGGGACAACTATACATACACTGGTGAACACAGGTATAGGTGTGACTTGACACACCTGACACAGATGGAAGGAAACATAGAGACTAAATAGACACTGGGGTAATCAAGACAGCTGTGACTAATTACACAGGTGAAGTCAATCAGGGTGGGGAACACGATCACAGTGGAGGGAAACACACACAAAGGCAGGCAATTAAACCAGACATGAAACACTAGGGCAAGAACTACAAAATAAAACAGGAGATTACAGGTAATAAACAAGGTAATAATTACAAAATGAAAAGGGGAAAAAAGACAAGACTAGGGAAAATAAAAATGCACAAATGGGGGAATTCAGAGGAAAAAGACAAAATAAAACCGGAAACATAAAAAACTATCAAAAATATAATACTAAACAAGAACACATGACACTTCTTTTTACATATCAGTGCAAACAGTTGGCACTATTTTAACCTTCAACATCTTGGCACATCCACCATACTATTCCTTTAGTTTGGCACTTAAAGTGAAAAACATACAAGTAAGCCCCTTAGGGAAAGCTAGTTAGCCTAGCTTGATAAGCTTAGTTAGCACTGACTCCCAGTAGACTGGTCTCCACATCCATTATTGATTCACTCATTATTTTTGATTTCAACACCTGCTGAGTCATCGGCAGCTTTCACACACACAAAGCTGTGTTCATCCTGCATTTTAAAGAGAAGAGAATCTAGCTTTCTCTCTTGTTCATGAGTCCAGCTAGGATGCTGTCAAATTAGCATCAAACATTTGCCAACATTTAGAACACCTCAGAAAATTGAATATTTTTTTGTGGGTTTGAGGGAACTCTTGAATCAGTATTGGGACCAAACTACAAGTAAGGCATCTGTGTAAACTTTTTATATGGACCTTTTTACGAATAAGAGTTTATTGAATTTTCACAATATGAAGTACATAGAGACATATTTGACAGATAATTATTTTAGTACTTTTAGTCCTAAATTAAGGTAAAATTAAAAACAGTAATTGCAGCAATCTGGCAAAATAAGGATATGCACATTGCTTTTGATTAAAAGTGAAATTATTGGATACAATTCTTTATTATGTACTGATACCCTTACCAATACTAACCTGTGTCTCCATTGATACCACTGTCTCTAAGTTCCTAATATTTGCTCGAACAAATCCTCCAAACAAATGAATTTATTTGAGTTACCTGCCGAAACTTAAATTTCTTTTTCTTGATGCCACATTTGAGCACATCATGATGATGTTTTATTTACCTATGCCTAATAGTCATTTTAGTGAGCCGACTTTAAACACATATTAATGTAGCACATGTCACCTTGTTTAATTAGCTAACTAGCTTTCAACAAAATGCTGTTTGTTTGTTTACTGATGTGCTTGTTGGCTGGCAATTATATTTCATTCAAAAAGCTTTATTTGACAATTGATTGTTCACTAGTGATTTAATTGAAAACTTCAAAGCTAAAATTTTATTGATTTTAAAATTTAAAAAAATGCAGAACAGTTTTGATCTCCTTCCCTAATTATGTGTCTCAAAAGTTTGATGCTCCCTGTCTCAAGAGACTTCTTTAAATTAGCTGGACAAATTGTCTTAGTTGTAAAACAAGACCATCTTCTCACTGTCCTTACAGAAAGCTTAGAGCTGTTTTGTGCACTGAGGCATCATGTCTTCTATTTCAAATGAAGAGGCATAATTTCTCTGAGAATGGAAAGTGTCTTTTGCCTCATGTGTCTTGAAACCAGTGAATGCGATTCTAAAGTCCAAGTCTGTGGATTGTGATTTTGTTGGTGTATCACTTAATAGAAATCCAGAAAGATGACTACCTGACAGAGCCCTAGCGGAAACCAGCAGGGGAAGATTTACACCCTTCAAAGAGATGGGGACATTGAGTAAACACCTTGGTGAAAGTGTTGTGCTGTCAACTGTGGGTCATAAAGATTCTGATGAACTCACTATCACTCCCTGTCACTTTTTGAAAAGGCCTCTGCTCAACATCCTTGTCAGAGCCATTGCAGAGATGGAAGACAGATTTCAAAGAGCAGTTTTGACCCAAATTACATTTGTATACACTCTCTTGCCAAAATCTGTTGCCTTTTTTACATTCCACCCTGTTGGGCCCTCTACATGTACTCGATGACACTGCAGCAAAAGGGTTGTGACGCCAAACAATTATATTCTTGTTTCTCAATAAATGTTGGTGGAGAAAAGTCCAAATAAAAAATCTACTTTCCACTCTGGGCAAACAGTTGACAGAATACAACAAAGCTTTTCCTGAGTTGCATAAATTGCTCGCAACTGCCCTAGCAGTAGGTGTGTCTTCAACATCACGTAAGTTCCCTCTCCTGTATGAAAATCTGGAAAAGGTGTAACCCCATAGAAAGAAATCAAAAACAAATTCCTTGGACATGAATTAATAAAGTAGTCTTGCCAAGAAAGACAAAGAGAGGATTGATGTTGCAGCTTGACAGGTATAGGGGGCAATTAGAAGTGGATATGATGTTGCTTTGATTTTGTCATTTTTGGTTAGAGTATGAATAAGACTACCTTTTGATTTGTAAATATTGGCTATTATGAGAAGTTGTGGTATCTTAAAGTATTTCAAGGAGACCACCTTTTTGTTGCAAGGTTATTTAATACATAATCAAATGAATAAACAAATGTTTAAACAATGAGCACGGAAGTCTGGAAAGTCCAGAACTGAATCTGATCTTAAATACATTTGCATATTGTGAGTTTCCTCCCCCCACTGGGTCTTACTAACTCTTCTCCAACCAAATCCCAACTTCCTCTTTTAACATAAGCATGATATCTGTCACTCATATTGATAATCCAATTGTTGGGTTTTCCCCGCCTCTCATAACCTGATACATTACTCCCCAATCCGAATACCACATTGACCTCATGGTTATACAACAAAGGATGAATCCATCAGGAACTAGACAACTTAATGACTTTGTTATTGCCAAAAATCCTTTCTTTGGAAGGAAACATATTCTGTGAGCAGGTCAGCCTGCTCTGAGCTCCCATTCCTCAGTGAACTCAGCATCAGATCTCTGGTTCACTCTGTCAAACTCTCAATGCTTTTTCTTAAGTTTCAGGGTGAATTAGTCCTAAATGAATAGAAATGTTGATTGCAACTACAATTTAACCTGCTTCACAATGTTATTTGAGATACAAAGACCAAACTCCTTTACTCATGGTGGTCCGTAACATTTCTGCCTAACACTCCTATTGCACTTCTACCTTCTTCTTTTTTTCAAAACATGCAAAAATGTGTCTGTTTGGCATTATTTTTAAGAATAGTAAGAATTGGAACAGTAATGGCTTCTTGTTTTCAGGCTATTTATATTAAGATGTATCTTCATAGACACAACACTTCCAGTCATGACTTTTGAAGTGAATTGGAGATGACACTCTCACTATGTCTTGAAATTGCTTGAACAGCCCTATTGCCAGTACCACATCCATCAACCTATCAGTTTTGATTTCTGTCTCCACTGTATGTGGGCCTGATCTTTTCTATGACAAAATGACGCACACTTGCTAGCCTGTTCCAAATGTGTGTTCTGCGGTTGCTAGGAAAAGATCTTGCCTCGCCTCTGAAGGACCCGACTTTGAAGGACCCACCTTCCAAAGAAGTATCCTATACTATGAGAAGCGCCTCCTGCTTTGTTTGATTCATGTTGGTCCCCACATACCACCAATCAATACCAGATCATGTACTGTTTAACTAGCATATTTGATGTTTGACACACCCAAATTTGACTTTCCTCATGTACGTCTGCAGTGCACATTGTGGCTCTGTTAGGGTACACTTCTTGATGGTGTTGTTTTAAGCTAAATGCTACCTTAACATGCATGCTTTAGAGGTTTAATTTAATTTAAGCATGAACTGTATGCCATCTTAGTTTAGCTTGTATATACTCATTTAATATTCACTGAAAAAGAGCTGATCCAGAATGTAATGTCATTATTTTGGCGGGTTTTTGGCCATAAATTAAAAGTATTAGACAGATTAGACATTACACAGTTTGGCCCTTGTTGTTAAGCCAATTCAATCTTTTGTCTTTATTTGTCTCAGCAGAAGAGCTGTTGCGCAACTGTTTCTACAAACCATGGTATGATGGGACTCAGTGGGCTCAGTAAAGCTCTTAACCCTGTCAGGGTGTCAGAGTTTTACAGAACAGAACCTAGAACTGCTCTCAACACTTCAACTTTCTCTCAACATAAAGCCCTTATTTCCACTTCAAGCTGTTGCTGAAATATCAGACAGATTGCTGTGAGCAACATTAAATTATATTGCTATGTGAGGCTAACTTTATGTACAATCTACCATTTCCATGATTTATTTTTTGCTAATAAACTATAGAGAATGACTGAAAAAGATCCAACTTTTAACTGGTTCAAAGGAAATACACCAACCTGTAAGCTGACATTCAAAACTGTTCACCACTGTTTGGGTTATCTATAAAACTACTCTTAACAGAATGTGTAAAATACACTGAAACACAAGCAGATGACAACCTAATACGATTCAATTTAAAGAAGCGCCCAGTGACTCGTTTAAACTGAGTCTGAGATTTGTGACATTTGCTTTTCACGAGTATGCAGCCTTGGCTTTTCAAGTTTTAATGGATTTTCATATTCCCACCTGCCAAAACTGCCGTAGTGTTTGTGTGTGTGTGTGTGTGTGTGTGTGTGTGTGTGTGTGGGTGTATAGCTCTGATAGAAGATGAAGAACAAGTAAAATAGTACTGCCAGCCCTAACTCAGTAATTCCAATTACACAGGGTAAATTGACATTTGTATAAAGATAGCATGACATAACATTACTCTTTCTCTCTGAGACTACCAGATATTTCTGACACTCTGACCTTTTTGCAGAACTTGTAGACCTGAGATTTAATGGCATGGAGATAAAGTCTCAAAGCAAAGAATGATTATGTTCAAGACAGAGTCAAAAGAAAGAACTGGTTGGTCGCTTGACAATGTCTCTTTTAATTCTTTCTGTCTGTGATTTTTTTAACTTTATTGTCCCTGGAATGTGTTTTTCAGCCTTGTAAAAGCAAAGAGCTTATAGAAAGCTCAGGCGCATACAGAGACTCAGACATTTTAAAAGACATAAAATCTTAAATACTAAAGTACATTGAGTGACAAAAGGATACCAAGAGTATGAAAGCATCCTTAAAACAAAAATTAAAACCATCATCAGTCATCAGGGTATCCATTGGGATTCAGTAGTTTTATGGCCTGAGTTCCAAAATATTTTTTCATCCTGTTGGACTTTGCCTTTGTTAACCTGTATCTCCTGTCTGACAGCAGTAACTTGAACTCCCCTAAGAGAGGATGAATCCTTCTTATCAACCATCTAAAGTTTAAAGGAGCAATATGTAAGATATTTACTGAATTAGATTAAAAAAAATGTCCTTACTATATGATAAGACATTAAGGAAACATGCTATGTTGAAGTGCTGCCCTATGTATGTCATACTTCTAAGATTTGATTCGACAAGAGAAGGTGGACGGTTTTAAGGCACCCCCATTCTATCGTTTTGGATATGGATCATTTTTGATTCTCAAAATCATGAACATCAAAATGAATCACTTCAGTTTTTTTTATATGGTAAGTGGATGCTACACTGTAGCAGCGTTGACTGTCAGCTGGGCTGGTGTTTTTACTTCCACAACTTATAAGACCGGAAACCAGTTTAGATGTTGTATGCGAACAATATTCAAACTGTTGTAGTGCCGGGGTGTTGGTGGTGCAGTGGTTAGTGCGCGCGCCCCATGTATGGAGGCTGTAGTCCTCCAAGTGGGCGACCCGTGTTCAAATCCAGCCTGTGGTTCCTTTCCCGTATGTCATTCCCCACTCTCTCTCCCTGATTTCCAACTCTATCCACTGTTATGTCTCTCCATTAAAAGCCCCCCCCAAAAAATAAGATAAAAAAATCTTAGAAAACTGTTGTAGTGCCCATGGATGTGGAAGCAGGATTTCTGAAAATGTGATGCCAGCCTAGCAGCTGGGCCAAAGCGTTAAAGTAGTTTTAACAGTTACATGTATCTGTCAGGCAGACCCTGTTAACTTTTGGAGAACCAATGAACAAACAACTACCACAGCCTTCGGCAGTGATGAAGTTTCATTTTTATTCTCTTCATTATTCTAGATTTGGACTTTTCAAGGTCCAATGTCAAAAGACTAACAACTCTTTCTGTTTTGAGGTTATTTATATAAGTTCATCTTTCTGAAAGGGCTGACACATAAAATGTGTGTTTGTGCACAATTAGCAGTCTTCTCTTTCCCGCTCTAGTTCTAATCATCACAAAGAGAAACGATAATGGAACTCGACGGATCTTTGGATGTGTCTTTTGATTTTGATTCAAACTAACCCACCATGAATAAACAAAGAGCTGAATGACTGCCATCAGAGACAACACAAACCAATGACGTGCCAGAATGGTGTTGAGTCATCCATATTGATAGTATGAGCTTGTCATGCCTGTTGCACTTGAAAAGAACAGGCTCATATCTGCTTTGAGCAGATTGCTGTGACTGTTCTGCTATATGCTGTTACTGCCACAGAGATAAGAAACAACTCCCACGGATGTGCACTGCTTTAGCAATAGATGTATCTACATATCTCAGCCTTCAATTTCATTCCATTTATTAGTTTTCCCAAACCAATTTGTCATCATTATTTAGCTAAAACAGATGGTCATCAGTACATGTAAAGGTCCTGCATACCAATGAAGCAGAGGGGAATCATTGACGTACTGTAGTTACTGCTCAGCCGGATGTCAGAGGTGTGATGTCAGCAGAAAATACCATATGGAGAACGGGAGCAGAAAAATTCCCAGCGCTGCAAAAGTAAAAAAAAAAAAAAAAGAAGTTAAGTAATGCGGTAAATGTCTCAGGTGACAGCGCTAAATGTAATTTTATTATGCTAATACATCTCAAGGGGCTCTGGTCCTATACATGCTTAATGCTGTTAATGACTCACCGGAATAGATTTACGAATTGGAATACAAAGTAATATTGGCATCTTTTCCTATTTGCTTTAAGTGTCTCACTGACTTACATCAATGTGTATGGATTTGTTGTGTAGGTTTTTCTAAAAATAGAAAATTACCACAAATCACCATTACTTAGGGCCTCAGCGAGCAGATTAATGGAAAATAGTTTAATTTTAAAGCAACAGTGTGATTATTTGTAAAAGTTTCAGCTGGGTTTTGTGTATTTAAAGTGTTTTTTTGAGAAACTGGATTTGGATGGCTTGTTTGCTTTGAGTGCTCTCAGAGATTATTTGATAGATTGCCATCACTTTTTTTTTTTTTTACAGACTTAGAGGATGACTCTTAAAGGATAAGTATGCAACATTCTGAATATTGCATTTTCTAATAATATAATATACTCTTTGTAAATATATTGTTGAGTCATGACTTCCTTATAAGAGAGTGAAGTCAAACACTCTCTTGGTTTGTTGTTCCAAGCTCTGTGTTTACAGAGCTCGGATCAAGCGAGGCCGAGCCACTCAGGGATGCATAATGATGGAGTGCTGTCAGTGAGTGAGTGGGAGAGTGAGTGAGTACAACTTAAGGAAAGCCAAAAGACTTTCCAAACCAAGGAAAATATTTTCTTGAGTCTAAAAGATACATAACAACCAAATCAGTTGCATACCCAATTGATACCCCATAAAGTTGATCACAGAATCTTGTTTTCAGATGTCTCACTGGCACAACAGACAGAAATGGGATACAGGAAGAGTGGAGGAAGGAGGGGAGGGTGGAGCTGAGGGATGAAAGAGCTGCTCTGTGAATTGCATGGTAATCCCTTTAAGTTTCTGGGAGCTCCTGGCCATTCTTTTGCAAACTCCTGAAGTTCAAAGTTGTAGTTTTTAGTGGAGTGACTTGACTATTGGATGTAATGCCATATACCATGCAGTTAATTGGATGAACTAATAATCTGTTCTACTGTCACCATCCTATCAACAGACCCAGTTGATACTGATGCCTCTGTATGACCTACAAAAGTAGAAACAAACTCATTGGGGAGAGGATTCACAGTGTAAACAAAATAAGCACTCACAAAAACACATTTGAGTAATATTATGGTTGAAGACATTACAAGTAAACATTCTATTTTAAAGGCCCTGACACATCAAGGAGATCGTCAGCGATCGTCGCTCTATTTATTGTGGTGTGTCCAGCTGTGTTGAAGTGCTGGCTTCTCTGACAACAATGCAGCAGCCAGTATGTCCTTCTTCTAATATTTGATTCGACAAGAGAAGGTAGGCAGTTTTAAGGCACCCCCATAATACCGTTTTGGATATAGATCTTTTTTGATTCTCAAAATCATGAGCATCAAAATTTATAATAAATCAAACTTGAGGTTGTTATTGTGAAGCAGGATGAGATTTTCCTCATAAAACTCTACTTACACACGTTCATGAGAGGATCAGCAAAGACAAATAACACCCCTTTGTCTGCAGGGTTTGCCACAATCGACACAAACCAAAGAATCCTCACATGAAATTTCATCTGCCAAACTAACAACAGTCCCATAAGTCATGTCTGCACTTTCTGTTTAGTTCCAATAAACACATTAACTATGCCAAAATGCTAAATTAAGCTGGTAAACATGAACATAACGCCTGTGAGACTAAAAAACGGATTCTGAATAAATACTCAATAGAAGCAGGGCAATGTTCCCTCATAAACAGACTCATGAATAGTACAACATGAGAGGATGCGTCATATTGTGCATCTAATTCATAAAACATTTACAATGTTGTGTGCGTATTTGCACATATTCAGTGTTCAGACTTCTAAAATTGGCATGTTGTACTTTATTATGCAGGAGTCCTATATACTTGCATATGTTTACAATTTCCCTGTAAATGGAAAATTATACAGAAATTAAATCTACATGAATTAACATAATGGCATCGCCTGCAAAACTCCCAAACCTCCTGAATCAAAGAGGTGGTAAAATAAAGTCAAACTGATGAAGTTAAGTGATGCAGAAACCGAGACAATACTCAGAGCAGCTGGGGAATAAAGCAGCGACGGTATAATGGCCGTATGAAAAGATGATATATGGAAGGAGATCATGAAGCAGTTTAATGCCATTATATCCTTCCAGAGAGCTGTAGAGGGAAGTAAAAGGAAGTGGTTTGATTTAGAAGTGTTCAGTGAATGGTGCATTGCAGCCAGCTGAGAGAAGAGACAGGCCTGAAGAGAACACTGTGGGTGTGCTCTCACAATCTCCTGCCTCCAAGGGGACATGTCAGTGTCTGGCCCTGGTCCAGAGGAGGACAGTGGCATTATGCCACACACAGCTGCAGCTGACTGGTGTTAAGGGACAAATCTACCGGGCTGTATTTTAACTTTACAAACATCTTTTGAAATGTTTTAGTCTCTGAACATCTGGAGTTAGTCAAAAAAGTTAACATTTTCCTGAAATATGTTTCTATATTTCTTTATTGATTGGAAAAAGGCATGAGAGAGTAGGGACAGTGCTTGGAGCATGATAGCCTCCATACATTGGCTGTGCAACTTTTAATCACAATGGCAATTTTGACTATTTTTCAAAAACATCTATATTAACTTCTCTATGCATCTGGATCAGCATAAATCAAGGTTTGCAAATCTTGTTGATGAGATGAAGACGAAACACACAGTTTAAAACACATGCATCTCATAGTTATATTTATACATAATTAAATTCATATTAATTTAGTTCAAATTCTTTATGACCATGAAAGTTTATGGCACAATTTTGCAAAAAGCGTCAAGGTACATCATGACTATAAACTTGTTCACTTTACAAAAACAACTACTGGTAATTGAGTAATTCCCACACACAAAGCTTTGAAAAATATAAATATCATAAGGTTTGACTGACTGCAGGAGGCAACACCCTGCAAACTTTGAATAACACGGCACAAACCACTTATTTGCACATATGCTCCTCCAGCCCAAGTTTAAAAAAAACAGCACACAAATGTATGTGATGCTCTGCAGAAGCAATGTTTCATCCTTACAACAGCATTATTTTAATGTATTTATATTTATTTTACATATTATTAATCCCGTGGTGAAATTCTGGTTTACACTCTCTTTTTGAAAAACAAGCTTCTCACACATATAAACCAAAAATATACAAATACACAAACAGGACCTGTGGACATGTGTTAGTGGAGAGATGTCAGAGTGAGGCTGCTACACAGGGAGCGCCTCAGAGCGGTTGGGGGCTCAGTTACTTGCTGAAGGGCACCTCTGCAGTACTCAGGGAAATGACCTGGCGTCTCACCAACAACAACACCAACTCCCATACTTTGGTCCACACCAGGACTTGAACCTGCGACCCTCACACCCTAAAAACCATAAAGCATTCAGCTACAGTTTACAAAGAATTAAACTACCATCTAGTTTTCTCTTCATTTTGTTGTATAAAAGAAAAAAAAAACTATAAAGAATTCCTTACCATCTCAGTGGAACGTGTTTTTATATAAGTATTGTTTCAAAATATATTAACTCAAACAAATAAAATGAATTCCTGAAATAGTTTCAGAGTCAATATTCCTCCTTTGCTCGGAGCAGAAGGTCTGTGTAATTAAGCTGGGATGCATGGTTTCTGATAACATTGAAAACACATCACCTGAGGCGTAGATCACTTCACAAACTTTTTAATTGGTTTGAGCATTAGTTTTACCTATCGTGCAACCATATTTTTTAAATTCCCAAACCTGGACCCTTAACTGTACCGCTTGTGTATGCACAGCCACATGTAGAGGACTATGCACGCACCACAAGAGTTTTCTTTATCATGCAGGACGAAGCACAGATTTTAACAATACAGACCATGTTAATGCAGAAAGTTTAAAAAAAAGTTGTGGAGTTGTGATGAGATCTCACTCGGGTGTGAATGAAATAAAATGCATGGCTACATGACTTTGCTGACCTGCTTGAGTGGGCTGGTACCAGTCATTTAAACTGGTTTCAAAAGCCTCTCTGTCTGTCATCTGTTTTTTTTCTTATCTTTGTACTCAGTTTTGTGTAATAAAAGTTATCAAAGCAGGAAAACAAAACTAATTGCTAACATCAGTCAGCTTCATCATCTATTTTAGACACACCAGTTTTTTTTTTTGCATATTTAAAACAGTTTTTTTCTGACATCTGTTGTGTGAAAAAAATGTTTAGAAAGTAAGTATGCAGGGGTTAAAGTAGGCCGGTGGTGGTACGCAGTGCTGCAAAGAGGAGAGAGTAGCTGCCTGCCAAAACTCACATTCAAAACCAATCAAGGTTAAAAACAAGAAAGCCCATCTGCTAACTTTTTCTTATCTCAAACAACACTTTGTCTCCTTATTAATCGCTTCTAACTAGTGGTTTCCACAGGACCTGTCCGTCTTCGTTGTGGTTTTGCTCCATTGGACAGCACGCACCCTACACCAGCGGGTCTGTTTCCAGCTGTTCTCCTGGGCTCACAAGATCACATGAGAACTACAAGATCACGCGGGAATAAAGAGAACAACGTTCAAACAACATGTTCATTTGTCATTCTGAGGTTGATGAAGTGATGTGGATATAATTTACTATCAGGAGTCTGTATATTGTGTTTTAGTTTTGAAGTTGACCGGATGCTCCATGCGTTCCCCTGTCCGACTTCCTGTCTGTGTCGCTCTGCTCTGTCCAGCTTGACACATGCATGCACTGCTTGTATTTTCCTACAGAGCCGAGCAGAGTGAGTGACGGACATGTAGTGGAAACATGACAATTGATAGATAGGGCGCCATCAGCTCTGGATTGCATGGAGCTGACAGAATGCGTCACACATGGATCCTGTGGAAAACAGCCAAGGTGTTCTGAATTCCTTCTGAACCATACGTGCTGTGTTTTTGATCCATTCAAGCCCAGCTTCCTTTCATTATAGTTAATTTGAGCTCAAGATTCCTCCAGCGTGCTGCATCTGCCTGATCGTCATCAGGTCTCAGACAGTTCTGCCTGTACACAGACTGGATCTGTAGAACCAACAACCTCTGATGTGTGTTCACGGTAGGAACATCAAATAATACTGCGTAGGCGCTCTCGCTGGAAAAACAAAAGACTGAAAACAAATTGTGCTGTAATAAGTTCTGAGGCTAATGAGGGGGAAGTCTGTGATTGAACAGTCCTCACATTCACCTCTGCCGTGTTTATCCTCGTCTGCATTGAAGTGAAGCGGTGTCACTCTCACTTCCACACACAGGCCGTCTGCAGTACTTCACTATAATTGCCAATAAACAGCACCTAGTGAAATGGACTGAATTCATTTTTTTCCTCCTCTCTTCAAGCATTGTCCTCTGGCCTCTCGTTATTTCTCCATCTGGAGGACTCATCCGCTCTCGCTTCGGGGGCTTTGCTGCTTTATCTCCTGGATTACAGGCCGCTGAAAAACCTCAGAACCTGCTCCTTCACGGCATTTCTGTATCACAGTCTTATAGTGTAACTGTGTTTTCTGCAGTTTCTGAGGAGTTCTTGACTTTCCTTCTGTCGGAATGACTTGTCTTTTATTTCAGAAGTAGGAAAAAAGGTTATTAAATGATAGTTTTGTGAAATAATGTCTCTGAAAAATCACAAACATCTTCTATCTAAAGAACGTTTTTAAACCTTTTTATGCATTTGGAGCATTTTTAATAAGAATCCCTTAATGACACAGGGGCGGTTGTGTGCCGCACTCCTTACTTTTGAGGTTGTTGATAATCCAAATCACAGCTCCAGGGAAGAGTGATTATTTCATCACAATTTCTCAGCAGTAGAAGCTGCAAAAAACAATATAATTATTGCTACAGTTTGCTATTGTTCTGTAAAATATTGTCCCAGATGTATCAGTGTGTGCTGTAGTTTCTTACTGCACACTGCCAAATAAAAACAGAGTAGAAACATACTTTTTTATGTGAGACAGTTTTGTACCAAACATTCTCTAGAGCTCTAACAGGAAAAGTTTATTATCTACATTTTTTCTAAGTGTGGGGTGCTTTCACATCCCTTACATTTATACAAAATAAGCTAAATATTTCTCCAAGTGGGTAAACCATTCTAACTGACAAGGCATTGGAATTGTGTCCTGAATAAAGTTTGAAATACGTCTTAACACTCCGGAGGTTATTGGACATCTGACCGTTTAAGTTTTCTTAGATGTGCTAATTCTTACAAGCTTGTTAGAGCAATTGTGTCCTTTTTTAAGATGGTCAGCATCAATGTTTGCTTGTATTGGTGTCCATGGAAGCTGTGAAACTACACTCAAAAAACCGATTCAAGCCCTTCTTAGATGTGACACACTTAAGTATTGTTGGATTTATTTAAAAATATCTAGTTTGAAAATATACACATATATATTCAATCAGTGAAACATAAAATGTATAATAATTTACCCTATGGGATTGATTTGATGTTGATCAACACAAAATAAATGAGTTTGAATGTGGAGCCGCCCTTTGCGCATGTGCTATACCATCTTCGCGGGCATAACTCATTAGCATAACGTCTTCTGGCTGGAGTGGACCATATCAGTGGGAAACCGTCTGCAGGTTGAAGTTCGGTCTTTGGTAAGTATTCATTTTTTTGAGCTGTAGTACTTTAGACTGTACCGCTGGTGTATTCAGTGCTGTTTACCAAAATTTGTGCAATGTTGATGGGGGCGAACATTACTTTGAAAGTCCCAGGCTAGCTTGGTAACTTCCAACATGGCCACTAGCTAGCATAATAGTCCAGACATGAACATAGCAGTCGCAAAACTGCAATTGAGAAATGCAAAAGAATTGTGAGGCGAATGAACTTGCCCTCACTTATTATTTTACTTAAGGGTGTGAGCGTGAGGAGCGTGAGCGGGGAAGATTGTGGACGCGGCAGATAAAAGCATGTCACTGTCTGCCCGGACACCGCGGTGCCTCTCTGAGTTCATACCGCCCAGCGGATTACTTTCCCCTGAGAGCTGGACGGTGAACCAAGTATATTTATCTAACTCTTTGTTGTGTGTGTATTTTAAACCTGTTCAATAGCAGTGTTTCCCTTACCAATATATTATAGGTGGCGAAGCATCCCGAATTTCTAAAATGATTTATTTAACATTTTCACTGCGTCGTGCCAGCCTGCTGCACCAACGCAGAGGGAAGAAGACAGGCCTCGCTTAATATGATGATTTACCAGTGTTTACAGACATGTGTAATCATCTAACTGTATGTTTTACTGATGTTATGATGCACGTCATAACGTAAATATCCTGTGTGTTGCGGAGAAAAAAACTTTAGTTTTCATCACTTTTTCCGCGTTTAAATTCATATATGAAGTCAGCAGCAGAACCATCTGCCACTCTGTGTATATTTACTTCAAACTTCATCCTGATCAGTTATAGATTGTAATGCTGATCAGTGCCGTGCAGCGCCTGTGAATTCACTCGCGCACATTACTCAAGTGATGCAGCTGATCGTTAATCCTCCTCCTGCTCCTACAGAAGTCACTTTTCTACTTATATTCCAGTGTATGATTTAAGTATAAAATGTATTATACATTAACTTGCATCAGCCAGTCTAATACATTTTAAGTATTTTTTAAACCAAGATAATAAGATAAACCTTTATATTACTACAACAGGGACACTTGCATTGTTAAAGCAGTAATGGAAATAACATATTTAAGGAACAAAATGCTATGAGTGATTATTTAAAAGTTCTGATTTAGTGGCAGTGCCATGCTAATACAAAGCCTAAAAGCTCACAGTTATTAGAATGTCTTTTTTATGTACTCTGACACCTTATTTACATTACATACATACACTACAGGTATATGTCTTAATCATTAAACCAAAAAAAAAGTTGGTAATAGTGTTGAGAAGAAATAAGCAACTTCACAACTGGCACCATTAAACATTTATAGAGTTGGAAAACATCTAAATGTATTTATGTTTATATTGAGTATTAAAGGGGTTTTCTTTTACACTCAAACACTTGTCAGATACAGTTGGTGTTGTGCTTGCCCTGTTTAACTCCATCATCTCCCGCGGTCTCTGCCTCTTTTACACCCTCTCTCCTTCAGTAAAGCTGTCGGTTAAGCAGTAAATGTACATTCTAGGTTACAGATTGTCAGTGAATACATGCAGGAAGGTTAATGTTGTTCCTGTGTGTTTGATATTTTAATAAAATGGCAGAATTTAAAATAATTTCATGACTTGATCTTAGTTATTTATTTGTAAAATAATTGCTAGTCCATTCTAAATGTTCAAATTTGATCTCTTTTCATTGATCAGAGCTTGTATGCATTTCTGGGTATTCTGGTACTTGCACTCACAACTTAATATGTTATCATCTTTTGCAGTTTGATTAACTTTCCCAAGCTTCTTGTGGCAGCCTCCTAGTGATTGTAAGTAATAGGTTACGTGTTTAATGCTGGTACAAGCTGACCTCTATCATTGTCATCCTTTCGATGTGATATATGCTAATTCTCTTTATTCTCTATTTCAGGATTATGAATGTGGCAGTGTTAAAGGTTAGTGTCATTGTTAAACCTAAATGGTCTGAGCTCTCTGTTTTTTCACATGTGGAGCCCTGCATCACTCTGTATACAGTAGACTCATCTGGTGAGCACTCAAGTACCACTTGCCCAGATCCTGGAACTACTGCTTCGTCTATAGACTCATCCTGCAGTGATGATACACTGTTCACATCAACCTCACATTCATCTCCAGAAACTCAGCCCTCAAAGTTGTCTTCCTGGCCCAAGGTGTTTGTGGTACCCAAATTCACCTACGATGCAGAGTTTGAGCTACAAGACAAGAATAGAGAGTTTGAGACAAATGGAACATACTTTAACCCTGTTCCAGCAGAGTGAAGTATGTTAACTTGTATTTTTACGTATTGATATTTGTTCCTCTTGAATAACTGTATGGCAATTCAATTTTTTCTAAATTATTTGTTTTTATTATTTTTCAGGTTAACTACAAAGCCACTGCAGTCAAAGTTTATGTCACAACTGGACCACTTTTCACACAAGCTGATGCAGATCTTCAAGAGCAAAGAAGGGGCAAAGAATCAAAGAAGTTCTGGCAAAAATAGATTTGGTAGGTAGAAATGCATATAACAGTTTTATATATGGTAAATGGCCTGAGCTTTTTCCAAAATATTTTACAGTGTTTCCCTTTCATTCACCCACTTCGTTGGTGTGCAAGGCAACTACAAGCTTGTTTGGGGCATTTAGGGTTATGTGCCCTGCTCAGAAATGCGTTACAGATACAATACTCTAGTCTTCAGTAGGCGTGTAAGTTTTATTTAGTTTTTTTACACACCCTAGTCAACTTGCTCCCCTCCCTGTGCCACTGTTGCACCAATATTTAGCTAAATTCTGTTTTGATTTTTCACCCCTGCTTTAGTGTGACAACATCGACATCAGGAGGGAGTGCATCCTGAGAAGCCTTGTTATCTACCTCAATGAAGATCCAGACACTTTCTTCAAGGAATATCTGGTAAGTCAATAGTTCATGTTACACAGTAGCATGGACTAGTGTTACCCATTCTTATTTATACGGTGGTCCTTTGAGCTCAACACACTACTACTTACTGGCATTTTTGAAACAATAGGGCTGTTTGAATTTTTATTATTTTGAGTTTGAAATCACTGGTAGGTGCAAGAAGTTTTGGATTTGGTCCAGTAGATATCCTAAGCTGACAGTGGCAAACAGGCTGAGGCCCTGTGGAGTAAAACAACTATTTCTGGTCAAACAAAGAAGCATCCTACAGGTCCATCTCTATAGGGATGTGGTTGCCTAAAGGATCATGTTGCAGCAATTGCAGTATGTTCATGGCTGCTTGCTGAAGTTATTTACTGGCCCAACATTTTTTTTTCACTTTCCACTCATGTTTAACTCATGAGATACATAAATGATCGATTTGACAACACGTGCAGCATTAAGAAAACACTGCAAATTCATATGAAACACATTACAGACGCATGCCACAAAACAATTCATTTTCTGCTTGTGGTGTTCAGCATTTTACTTAACACAAGTGTTCTGTGTTTGTGTTGTGTTGTTGGTCAGGCCTCCGCCACTGAGGATGCAGAAAGGGACATTGCCCTCACAGTCATGGGGATATACATAATCCGTCGAGATGGCGATAGGCAGCCAGAGGATGTGGGAGTTGTTATCGAAGGCATCAAAGTCCTGAGCAACGTGGACAGCGTCATCATGGGGGTCATAATGATGTTTGGGCTCATTTATACCCTTGATCTAAGCTTTCCAGACAACCTCAAGTACACCTTTGAGTTTTTCCAGATCCTAATGAACCTGGATGGGCACAAGCTGAATACAAAGATACAGCAGCTGAAAATCAAGTTGTTTGCATGAGAGGTGAACACTTGTTGACAAAGTTCATTATTGGATCTTTATTTTTGCTTGTTTCATTTTTGCCTTCATTTACAGCCTATTCAAAGACAATCTATGACCTACGAGGCTGTTTTCCTTGATGTTTTGAAATTGAGAATTGGACTCAGAATTGACTAAGTTGCACAGAAGCCGGCAAGGGGCTGTTGTTTACTGAACTGTTTGAATAACACGATCAACATATGATATGCAGCCATGGGGAGAGATTATGTATTTACTCCTCCCTAATGAACACTGAGGGGGGTTTAAGATTGGATGGACAAAGTTTGCCCACTTTACCTCCCCATCCTAACTCCGAGTGTGACTCTACCCTCCACACTTCTCGCATCCATTTCTCTCCTCCCTGTCTAATTTCATCACTCAACTCAGGATGAAATGGATTGAACACGGTTCGACATATTGGAAGTTTTATTTTTTTTTGAATGGCTAGTACTGTTTTCATGTTTTATATTTACTTAGTTACATTCAAAGGATATTTGCTACTAGCATCCTATTAAAATCAGATTCCTGGTCTGTGAATGTTAAGTTTTTCTTTTTTGTTTGTAGCCAAATGTGATCCATGGGAATTTTGTATTTGCCATATTTTTTCTTTAATTCTAGTAGATTTAGGCTAATGGCTACACTACACTTATGCAGGAATCAAATGTGTTTTTGCAGTTTCCTCTGGTTTTGTGTCTTTGTGGTGCTGGGGGAAATAGGATAGCTGGGTGTTCATTTTACACCAGTTAGAGCTGTTATGGGAGAACCATTTCTCGTAAAGTTTGCCTTGAATTGTTTAACAAAAGGTTGATGTCTTGGTGTTTTTTCAAGTAAAACTGAGTTCTTGGTGCTTTGTATCAAGTAAATTTGACATCTTTGTTTGGTTTTCACGTAAAATCAACATTTTGGTTTGTGTTTTCAAGTAAATTTGACATCTTGGTGTATTGTATTCAAGATTGTTGTATTGAGGATTACTACATTAAAAATACGAACCAGGTTTTGTCTGGTGTGTTTTTTATGGGATCAATCTAAGGGTGATTTTTAGCTTGCTTCATTTCCTATCAATTACATTGGTTTGAGTTGGGCAAATATAAATCAATTTCGCTTAGTAACCAAAATAATTTAATCTTAGCTGTATTTGTTAAAAATGAGTTGGACAAATGTAAATCAATTTCGCTTAGTTATTGCAATAATTTCATTTTGCCTTTATTTGCTAAAAATGAGTTGGACTAACTCATTTTTATTGTATTGTGTGGATGTACTAATTTTGAGTTGGGGCTAAATATATTTGTTGGATGGAAATCCTGCCCACAACTTAATTGAGTTCATCCAATGAGTTATTTTTTTGAGTGTAGCCCCTCAGAATACCTGAGGGGAACCTAAAAAGGTTGAAAACCAGTTAGAAGGCTGAGTTGTCTCTTGCCAGAGTCATGCTTAAACCCAATTTTTCTGTGGGTTCCTCCACATTAATACTTGTTTTAGTTTTAAATGTATTTCTAATATTGATGTGACATGCTTGCAACACTTTTAAACTTTGATAACGATGTGTCCAAGCATGTCAGGGCAGAAATTGAATTTTGATTGAAAGAGACACACACAGTTCTTGCTGTTGAGATCTTATCACCTTAAGGTCCCATATTATGGAAAATACACTTTGTTTTTTTAACAAGGCTGTGAACAGGTCTATTTCTGTTGTCAAAATGTGGATTTGCATAGTCGAGTATTTGCTTCTCTGCAGCCAGCTTCAAGCCTCACAATCGAGTAAATGCAGTTTTTTTGCACTTCCACTTTTTCTTTATTCTTCAACACCTGCAGCAAAGTGAATTCTGCATCTTATAACATTACTTATGCCTACATAGCTATCGGCAAGACAATTTTCAAGCAATTCATGTGTCAAGCAACATTGTTTGCCCTAGATGGAGAGATTTGCAACATACATTGTAAGTTTACAACACCTTGTGCTAACAGTACCAAGTGTATGAACATGGAAGTCTGATATGGGTTTCAAGGATGCAAGTATGGACTACAATGAGTTGTTAAATGGTGAATAAATGCTTTCCTGGATGGAGACTGTTTTCATTTTGAAATTAATTTTATGTAAATCAAAATGTATTCTCCTAATTAACATGGGAGAACAACTCTCATTTAATAATTGGGATATATCCTATTTTTTTTTAAAAAGCAACATTCCTCTCCAGAGTTGTGGTTTTGAGATAAATATATCCATTATTCATGGAACTTTAAATTGGGACACACTACATTTTCTTCCCTGCCTTGAAAGCAGCAGCAGTAGTATATTTCTATGTTGCTCTTAACTAACTAGGTGCATTCCCTCAGGTCTTAAAGGAAGCCTCTGCTATGATAAGAAAGAGTGCAGCAGAGAAACACTCTCTGCAGAAGTTGGAATGATAAACTTTTTCCATAGAGAGATAAAGGATTTCATAAATTAGAGCACAATGATGCCGCTACGAGCACACTTACCTCCTGAAACACCTCGCCTGTGGAGTAAGGGAGTTTTTCTGTTTCCGTGCCAGACAGAACGCACGCAATAGCTCGACTAACAAGCATGCTTGTTTACATGCCCTGAGGAAGGCCTTGTCAGAACACATGGAAGGACACTTTCTGTCCCAAAGATTGGCCTGCGAATGCACAGGTGAACAGCAAAGGTTTTACTAATGTAGCATATCAAAATGCAGGCGTGCTGCCATTTTTAGGCACCTGTCCAAACGCCTGGCTCACACTCAGACAGTTTAGAGGCTCTTCTCATACACCAAGGTAGGATAACCGGTGCCAAGAAACAAACTGCGGCAGAGATGAAAAATGCCAACACACTCAGTGAAATTCAACCCGTATGTGATATTGTGCATAGGAAGAGGAGAGGGAGCACAGCTTGGATAGTGTGAGACATCCCCACATATCGACAAGAAGAACAGGAGCAAGCTACAAGTGGAGTTTCATCAGTTACTCTCAGGGCATAATTTACTAAAGAATTAATGAAGAAATGTGAAACTTTTGCAGCTGCTAAACTTCTGCAAATGAGTACAACAAGAGCGTGTCATTCTCAACGAACACCCAAAGAAAGCACCCTGCAACTGCAACTTTTTTTTAAATCAGCCATTATGGACACATTAGGGGCATAAATGACCCCTCTCTATATGAAACGTATAAAAAAAAAAAAAAAAAGTATATTTCACAAACAACTAATATAAATACTTTGTTAAAGTGAAATAATTAGTCACATCTGCAGAGTTTGTTGTGACTTAAAAGTCCCACTTAGGTTTCACAAATGTCATGACAAAAAATCCAACTTTATGTTATCGTAAGAGTGGAGAATGAAATGCAGGAATGTAGTTACAGTTCAAATTCGACCCTGCTTTGAGGACCACAGCCTCTGTACATGTGCCGCACAAACTAACCACTTGGCCACTGGCTAAATATATCACACCACTACTGCAAACCCAAACACATATTTAACTCACCGATACATTTTCAATCTCCTGTACCCTAATCCTCCTCTCAATAATCACGACGCAGCACAGGCTGCACCTGTCAGTGAACTGTCACTGAACCGTCGATCATGGCCTTCACACCTTTTAAAAAAAAAAAATCAAATAATTAATTAAAAAGAAATCATTCAGAAAAAAAGATGACTTAAAAATAAATCACATGATAATAACCTGCGATTGCGTGAGAATGTATTTTATAAATTAATTTTAAAGTTAGTCTGCTCCATGTGTTAACATGGAGGAGGCGGGGTTTGTTGCCTTCCCTGGAGGAAGTCAGAAGGGATGGGCTCATCTTTTGGCTTTACATTAAGGGGGGTGTTGTGCTGTCCATCTTCTTATACACAATATGCGCCCCCCCCTAAAAGTCATTATCTGAAAATACATTTAACAGTAATTTTATCTTACACTGGTCATGTGTCTCCAGCTGCAAATTTTCGAAAACATTGTTACTAAGTCCTGTACCCCTTTGTTACTGCAGCCAGGTCAGACAAGGTTGACACAAAAAAACGGGCGATGCTTGTTTCCTTTAGTCAGCTGCTGCAGTGTGCATGTCTGGGTGTCAGGGGAAAAGGAATAAAGAAGCTGACTGTAAGTACTGCAGTCTTTGATGACTGATCAATGATGATGGTAGAGAACATTTACATAATTTAAACTTTACTGAACAAGGCAAAAAAGTGCAAATTAAGGCTAGAACTCTATTCACACAGGACTAGCATTACCTGTTGACCTCTGGTGAACAGGATTTGACATCGTATGTCTGTGATAGCAGACTCAAATGGGATCTTGAATTTTCAGCCATTCTCCCTGGATATGTACTTCTACCATTAGAGCTTTTTGTATCACAGCGCTTCACCTTCTCTTCACCTCCTTTTCATTTTCATTGTTATACACTTTTATTGTCTTCATTGTTTTCCAATGTGCTTTTAGTGTTTTTATCTTGTTCTCATTTTCCTCTGCCTGTGTTCTTTTCTCTCTGCTCCTTTTAAGGCTCCAACAGGCTCCTAAAAATAAGACAGAAATTATATTTTTATGTCACTTCTAAAAGCTTATTCTGAATGTGAAACAAGCTGCTGGAGTCTAACAAGTCTCACATGAGCTGAGGCTGCTTGTTCTTACTGAGGAGTGCAAAATTCCTCATCAGGTTGACTCAACCATCTCTGCCAATTTCTTCCTCTCTTCAGCCACGTTATAAGAAAGGTGACTCTGTTTCTGTGTGCTGCTTTGGTTGTTTCTTGCTCTTCTATTGGATGATTATTTTTCTTTAAAGTTCCCATATTATGCAAAATACACTTCACCGTGTTTTTCTAACAAATGTATCCCTAGTTCGTCTACAAACCCCCCAATGATGAGAAAAGTCCATCCTCACTGTCTTCTGCCTGCTCCACTTTTCAGAAAATGTGTGCTCAAACAGGCTGTTTGGAGATTTTCCCTTCATGACATCACAAAGGGCAGTAACCCCTCCCCCAGGTGGGTGACACTCCCACAGCTGTCTGTTTTTCTTGGTTCTTGATCTTCTACAGCTTCATTTTCTTCTTGCAGTTTAAGGCAAAAGCATACTGCATTTGCCAAAA
Organism: Labrus mixtus; assembly: GCF_963584025.1. Lineage (NCBI taxonomy): Eukaryota > Metazoa > Chordata > Actinopteri > Labriformes > Labridae > Labrus > Labrus mixtus. Next base: position 3,793,636 of record NC_083629.1, on the reverse strand, counting down.
AGCAATAACATTATTAAACATTTTAAAGCAATTAAGCTAGTTCTAACCTTGGGCACCAGTTTGCCGAGCATGCGTCATGCGCAAAGGCGGGTTTGACTCTGACCCATGACACCTCTCCCGTATGCCATTCCACTCATTCCTCCCAATGTCCTATTCTATCGTCTGTCCTGTCTCTGAATAAAAGGCACACATAAAACGAAATAATAAATCTTTAGAAAAAAAAACATTCCTTAACTTACACTGGATACACAACACAACAATCCTACAGTATGAGGCCGTGTTCACACTTGACAACTGAAAAAGGCGTCGGGTGCAGCGCTTTTTGAAAAGGCGTCCGCTTTTTAAAAAGGCATCATACTTTTTCCATTTTCCATAGGCTTGTATGTAAAAAAGGCGCTTGCAGTTGAAAAAAGAAGTCAAGTGTGAACACGGCCAAAGCTGTCTTTTTCTGCAATGGATCATTTAACTGCATCAGTCTGACCTTTTCAATCTGCATTCTAGATCCCTGCTGCCTGCACTCCAACCATGGCAACTAAATGCCAGTGTTGCCAGATCTCGCGAGAGAAACAAGCTACCAGCTCTATGGAAACAAGCCCAAAACAAGTGACCTGGCTCCTCAAATAAATAAAATGAAGCCCAACAGGTTACCTAACCTGCCACATGGAAAAGAGAGGCCACTTGATAATAAATATATATATATATATCCAGTCTCTTTCTCTCTCTTTCTCCCACTCTTTATTATATTTTTTTCCCCCCCTTATTACCGGGCATTGTCGCTCTGTCGCTCTGTAGTTGTGTGTGTGTGTGTGTGTGTGTGTGTGTGTGTGTGTGTGTGTGTGTGGGGTGTCAGATCGGGCGGGCGGGCTAACCAAGGAAAGGGGGTTGTGGACGGATCCTGGAAAAGGACAAACTATCGCGGTCGTGTTTCGCTTTGTTGTGGAGAGTTGGGAGTGAATCAGAAGGGGTTCATACAGGGAGCAAAGCAAGCCCAAACAAGCAACTGCCCTCCAGCCCTCCGCGCTGGTGACGTCACTGAAAGCTATGAATTAAAAATGTATATTATGCAAACAGGGGTTTGTTAATAGAAGTCAGCTAGCATGTTGCATCTTCTTAAAATGGACATGCATGATAATCCTGAAGGATTGCCACGATAGGTTGAGATTCAGCAGAAGGAGCAGTTTGATGATGGAATCTCCAAAGGAAGAGTTGGTATACGTTAACACATTCCTTACTTACATAGTAGTCCAAATACTAGAAGTATTCACTCAATTGCTTTAGTAACATTTTAGAGGAACTGACTCTTAAATGGTCTAATTAAGTAAAAAGTTGAACCTTTGAAGGCTTTTACTGCCTATTTTGTGCAATTTTAACTTCACGTCATATTTGAGAGACTATTTAATTGTAATTATCATTAATTTAAATTAAATTCCCCAAAACTATATGCTGTAAAATTATGAAAACTGACTTTGCTGCAAACTGCTCCTATCATCCATTGAGCTACCCTCTCTCATCTGTTTTGTATTGATCTGTATTTTGAGTTGTTTTGGTCATGCTGTTCTGTCTGCTATGAGTAATGCATTAACAATACACCTGGTAATTGTATGTGCCGCTGTCCAATACATCAAAACTATAATTGAATGATTGAAGTCTTTATTTCAAACAAGTACTTTTTTTTTTCCAAGACAAACAACAAAACACACAAATCAGTGTTGATGAATGTTGATGATGTTCAGAAAGAAGGGTGCAATAATGCCAACAAAAAAGAAGAATTTCAGTAAAACATATTAAAATATGTGCACAGGTCTGGCAAAAGTTGAAAGGGGTACTATCACATATTTGAGTTTAAGATATGGTGGGTCGGGAGTGAACATTTGGGGAAATATTTGTACTTCTCCATAGCTCTGCTCCTGTTTTCTTTAGCTGTTGTTATCTTAGTACTCAAAGTGTACACAAAGTTATGAATTGCAGCATCATGCATTCATCCTATGCATTCTCTATCTGTTGCTAAATTGTCGACTGTACAAATGAATATCCTGAGCTGCCCTCTAAATAACATTGGAAGTATACCAACCTAACAATGTGAGCATGAACAAAAAGAAAACAAGAGGATCAATATAAGGGGGAAAAGTCAGAAATATCAGCATGTAATCTATATCATCTGCTGTAGTCCATAGTGCCAAAGCCCCCTGTTGTTTTTACCAGTTCTACTACAGTGGACATTAAGCACTGCATCCACTGGAGACCTCACTTCATTCCAAAGAGCCTGAACAGCAAGCTGCCAAAAAACAATCAAAAGTGACTTTGTAGAGAATCCAGGATTTGAATACTTTTTCTGTTTTCCAACCTTCTCAAAATCACATTTGTTTTCCCAGTGAGCTGAGTCTGTACTCTAAACAGAGGAAATATTCTTAGATGTGTTGCACAGCTACTATATTTAGTCCATTTGTCAGTTCAAACATACTATCCATGGTGGATATGATCCAATCTCAACCGCCCATTACTAGCAAAGAGCAAAGGCTCTGTTTTGATTGAACATGATTCACAGGAACATTAGAGAGTTGGTTAGAGCCCAAAGTGGCATTACTGCATCCAACAAACCAGTCAACACAGTGACTATGTGTAGTACCAAATACAACTACCAACTACACCAGCTAGACTAGATGTTTTAGACTAGATGGCTCTTTTTCAACGCCGATTACTACATACTACTACTACTACTACTACTACTACTACTACTACCCAGTACTGAGTTCAACAGTAGCATGAATGCCAGTCTGTAGTTATTTTGCAGTAATGCAGTCTTTGAATGCACAGCTGATATATAGTATTGCATCCTGACAAATGATTCATTTAGATTTTTATGATTTTAAGAATCAAAAAAGGTCATTGGCAGCTTCTTTGTGGGGTTTAGTCTGATTGTGATTATGATAGGCGTTGCTGTCAGTCATTTTGACCTTTTACTTGGCCCTTTGCATTGTGGGGAACAGTATAGGTCTGATGCATGTTGTAGATTTTTCCCAAATCAGTATACACATCCGGGTAATTTTGGCATACTGCAGATCTCACAATTGTTTGCATGGTGCATACTGCATTTTGTTCCATTGTGTTTGAGCAAAACATATTTCAGTGGAAAATAATGCCTGGCGTGTAATCAGTCTAACAGCTCACTTGAAGCTGACATGTTAGAATTGTTTGCATTCACACCGCACCTGCATTCAATCAGCCGCTAATTGAGACTGTGATTCTGATTAACGTGTAAGTGCCCGCCATTTAGAAAGTTGTAGAAAATGCAAGACGAGGACTAGAAAACTTGCTTAAAGAGAGTAAAGATTGAACGTTATTTAAACTACAATGGAAAGCAGCTGAGGAGAAATATGTTTTATGTAGTATTATTGAAAAATAAATGATGACTTTCAGGCAAGTTCTGGAGTGATAAGGAGCTGACCTTTGGGTATTGAAACTGCTGTGTTGACAAAACTACAATACTTTGATTTATGCACTAGGGTTTACCTTCAATCTCATACTAGTAAAAATCAAACAATATTGATGCCTGTTTGATTCCACATCAACAAAAACACAAGTCTTAGGGACCTGATATTGGGTTATTTCTTCATTTTAATAATGAAAAATCGCAGGCAAACTCCTGCACACAGTATTTTGCACAAACACCTTGGGAACACTTCGGTACTGTCACATTGGCTATGTATTTGGGAATGTTTGATACTATTGATCGTAAGAATTCTGATATTTTTAGACACCACATGTTTAAAAATTATACAATCTCCAAAGTAAGGGGGATTTTGACAACCTTTGGTATGCCCGACACCATCATACACTAGACCCTTTCATGTCTTTCTCTATTTTCGCCTCTAAAAGTGTCCTGCACGTCTACATGTAAATGCTAAAGTGCTAAACTCTTACGTCAAATTATGTGGAAAGAAAGCAGTTCCTTTTGTGTTTCAGGTATTAAACATTTTATCTTTATCACACTGACACACACCAGCTTCCACTGGCCTAACAATAAGCGCACTCTGAGCAGATTGGAGATCAAGACGGATAAGCAACAACGGCTATGACCTCAGCCAAACCAAAAAAAAATGTCTCAATTGATTTTGAGCCCAGGTGCACGAGTGCCGGTGATGATTACCTCAAAAGCTTTAACGCCAGGCCCTCCTCTCAACACTAGCCACTCCAATCACAGAGCTTTCACTCTCAAGGAGCGGAGGGATGGTCTCCTGGATCAGGGCTAACAGTGTACTCCTCAAAAGAGGAGCGTGGGCTTTAGAAGAGCAGGTTTCCTGGATGACTAAGCTGCGACAGAAATCAGTGCCCCACGTTGGATGCCAACTGGGGGTTGCTGAGAAACCTTCTGCAGGCTGGTAAGTTCCCTCTCTGGAGAAGGAGCAAGGGTAGATCGCAACTGCAGGGTGCTGATGTGCCTGGAGCCCCGCTGGTTTGCAGTCGTGGATATGAGCCACGTGGGACCTGAACTCTTATTGGTATGCATGGTGAAGCATGAGCTGACGGTTACAGGGGACAAGTTGGGCAGGTGTGTGTGTGTGCGGCTGTGGTGGAGGTGGGGGATACAGAGGAGAGAACATTGCTCAATCACACCCCAGCACATGCAGGAAGACAGCAACAGGGAGCCTGAAAGACTGTGAGGGAAATCAGAGGAAAAAAGAAATAGCAGAAAGTCTGTTACACTGAGTGAGGCAGAGAATTAAATTTTTTCTTTTTCTTTTCTAGTGTAAGGTGAAGAAAGTCAGGCAGAAAGGTGCATCTTTTCAGCTTAAAGAAGCTGCGCAATTGTGCTTTTCTTGATTAGGAATCATGTTTACCATACTGCACAACGCGTAAAGCTATATTATTTACGTATTGTTTACTGGATCAATCACATATCAAATACTCATTTTAATTTGTATTTAACCTTCCTCTTGTGTTAGCTTTCGGTTACTATCTCTTATGTTAGCGGGTCAGTCCCGACCCTAACACAAGAGGAAGGTTAAATCCTTTTAAACACATAATCTCATACGATTAAGATCTCTTTTTATTCAAGTAAAACAGTTCAAATACTGACTCTGAAAACTATTCAGAACAAAACTTATATGAACCTCTTGATTGACAAGAAAACCTGAGCGAAACATAAACAAGCTGAAGGAAGCGCTGTCCTGTCAGAGTGAACACAGAGCAGAGAACAACACATTCAGAGGGGAGTTTGACTTGATGTTTTCTATATTAATATTCAGAATGTCTCGTGTTATACCTTTAGGGTGGAAGAAGAGGGATGAATAAACTGTTTCATATTATTGTTCTGTTTCGCCATGATTTACTCACTCATTGTCAAAGCTCCATTAACATCTAAATAGATGTTTAATTTCATTTCATTCATTTATTGAATGAGGACAGGTCATATTAATCAACATATCAGCAAATAGAATCCATGTAACTACTTTATGCAGGAATTAACACAAAAGCTCAATTTCATCCTAAGGCAGGTACGAACTTAAAACTAATTTACAATCAAAGGACATCACACAGAAGAACCCACAGACAATTTTACAAACAAATTGGACACAGTTGTCACATAAGAAATAACAGACCCACATACTGTATAATGAGCTAATTCAAATTGTAGGATGAGCCAGAAGTCCCCAGGACGGGCACAAGAAGGGGAGGACAGATATACTATATGAGTTCATGACTGATTCATTTTTAACCAATGTTTGAGTTTTATTTGAAAGGTTAAGTCATATAATAAAGGTTATAATGAATGGATTACCTGTATGTTATTATCTGGCCTAATGACAGAAAGGTTGGTTTGATTGGAATGACTAGTGCTATTTTAGAGTTTTTATTGCATGGATCACATAAAGTTTATGATTCTGCAGCACAAAGCAATAAGAGTCCTATTTTCAAGCTTTCTGGAATATGTTATGTCCCTCTGCCATGTCTATATGTTCTGCCAGTCGACTGAGAGTTCAGAACCAATGAGCTACAAGCCAGGTTTGCTTCACAACTCTGCCAACCCCTTTTGATTTTTCTTCCAGTGTCCCAATTATTCTCCTATGTTTTGGCAATGTCCCCCCACACACATGAACGTTTTGAAAGCTACCCGCCCAAATCATCATATATCCAAAAGTTCCTCACTTCCTGTATTTTAAGGAAATCGGTTATTATTCTAAATAAAATGTGCACAGCTTAAAGGAAGAGCTTGATACTTGTTATTCAGTGACTCTTAAGGATCTATTTGACCACACACATGCACACCATACCAACCACATGGTCAATGTTGTACTGGCTAGCTTACAGCTAACGTCTGTGCAGTTGGCTCTGCGTCAGACAGTAACCCGTGCTAGTCAGACACTCTAGCTGCCAAACATTTGCAAAAAAAAGCACAAGAAATAAAACTCTTGCTCTTGTTCCTCTGTCTATACACAGCTTTCTGCATGTTGTATCTTAGCACAGGTAAGTGCACCTAGTCCTGTCTAATGTTCACTTATCACTGCCTCTGTGTTCCAGCTTCTCACTGTTTAAAATGCCCCTTAAATTTACAGCCTATTCAGAGGGTGATTACAGAAAGCGGTATAACATGATTGCGACTCTAATTGCTTTAATGTGACGCAATGGCCATGTTACAGAGTGCACTAAAATGTGAATGTTGCTCAAATGAGGGACTATTTTCTTCATATAACATAAAGTTGAACATGCCGCTTTTCAGGCACTCAAGCAACAGATGGCCGCTCTCATATTTGTGTAGTAAGGGGGGTAGCTGCAGGATATGTGTGCAATTACACACAGAATGCAATAAAATTAGTCTTTCACTTTTAAATAACAGGCTTCATGGTAGTATTGGTTTCCTGGTGTTAGTAGTCATGCACATTGCAGAAGCAGCCTGCTGGTTTTGGGTATTTTTACATGCACAGTGTTATGTATCCAAATATCAACTTGGGCTGTTCCAGTTTGGACAGAAATGAAGGGAGGGATCAAACAGAGCGGATCAATGATGCACCTGGTCTACTGGTCTATGCAAACACAGATGTGCCCCAAATACCTAATGCAGACCTCTCCAGCATCACATTATTCAGAGGCACTGTCCACAGCTCGGGGTACCCTGTCAACGTTTTCTTCCTTTTTCACTTTCACCTCTTCTTTTATACTGACAAACAAAAACACACATACCTGAGAGATACACACACTATAACCAACTGTCACATCAACAAAGGCTCAACTTTTGAAAACTACTGCAGTAACCTGACTCTGCTCCAACTTTGAAACTCCTGGTTACAGGATTTCCTCCTGGTTTGTGGGGTCCTCTCTTACTTGGAGAGCCAGTTTTACAAATTCAGTTTTCAGGTCTATGACATTTTTTTTGTTGCTTTGGGTCCCTGCATTTATCTTGTTTGCCACTTATTGCCTTCATTGATAGGACGGCTGAAAAGAGAGACGGGGAACGTGGGGGAGGATAGAGTGAGAGAGACATACATGAAAGAGCTAAGGGCTGGGAGTAAAACCTGTGGCCGATGCGTCGAGGACTGTAACCACCGTTCAAGCGGTGCCTGCTCTACAGGCTCAGCTACAGCCCGCCTGAAGGATGTCTCTACATTTGGAGTGAAGCAGAATACACTCTCACTGACTGCTCCTATCAGTCTTATGTCCATTATCATTATTATAAATGTTAAAGTAAATAGTAGACAGGTATTTTATGTTTCTTCACATCTCTGCTTAAGCAAAATGAGTTGGAGAAAAGGCAAAGACAGGTTCCTGCATATAAGTAAAACTGAATGGTCAAAATGTGATAATGATCATATAGGTGTTGAATAACATGCATGTATGAAATGATCCGACAGTTAAAAAGTGTGAACCATTTTGATACATATTATAAAGGATGTATTTATTTTGTTTTTGTAATTTCTTAACGCAAGATAGGAGAGTTAAAGCTCCTCCAAGACATTTAAATGTGCCCTTACAAATTCTTTAGTACTACTAACTAAAACCTACACATTGTTTAAACAACTTTACAGATGGCAAATAGAGGTGAAGGTAGAAAGACTCAGTGAAATAATAATAGAACATTCCCGCCTGAACACTGGAAAAAGGTGGTGGTTTATAAAAAAGTGGTTATACATTATCAGTTCATCCTCAATGCAGCCGGTTTTCATCAAGTCGTTTGTGATGTTGATGCTAGTTTATGCCTTAGTGCATTCAAGGAGGCTCCTGCTTGTTATCTTGAATTTTACAGAAAAGCTTTGAAGCCATGGGTGATTTGGATGTTAACAATAAGCAACACTTTTTATTCATCCTCTGCTCGCTCTTCTCCCTCCAACCTGCCACCCACCCGAAGCGGTACACATGCTGCATTTTTCGTCCGTAACCAATCCCAATGATTCGTCAACCATGTGCAGCCAAGTGCACTCTAATCTGCTGTATCTGACAGCTGACAACAGTGACTAAGTGCCCAAACATTTGGCATCGACTGTTTCCCCCCCCAGGGCTACTGCCACTGATGGACTGGAAAAGGTAACAATGTTGTCCTCCGGGGGAGGAGAACAGCCCAGGCCCCACCCCTCCCTCTTTCTCCCAGCCTCCTCACTGCCTCTGGTCACACAGCATGATGACTGGTGAGTCAGAGCGGTGCTGCTCAAAGTGGGCGTCACGTTAGCTGCCATGTTGCCCACTTGATCTTTTCACTATACTTAATTAGCATAGCTGCGTAATCCCTGAAGGGGGATTCCACTGATTTTATGTGTCTGTGTGCGCGTGTGTGAGTGAGCTGCAGAGGCCGATTTAGAGAAAGGACAGACGAGAGAGAGAGAGAGGGATGGGAGCTTCATTATTATATTCCTTAGCAATGGAAAGGGAGGCTTTAACATTTTAGATGAAACAATTTCTCATGAATTCTTCAGTCACAGTTGAGATCAAGAGCACATACGCCTGCACTGACCCAAACAAAAAAGATTTGACTCAAGTGTTTCTGATCTGGCTGCTAGGTGGCAGTGCAGCTGTGTGTTTGTGTGCATGCAGCACTCGAGGACAGTGCTCTCCCTGGCCAGTACAAACAAGATTAGGGGGATAATCCTGATTTAACAGGCCTTATTATCTTTTATTTAGTAGTAACCGAATCTCAGTCTCTGCTGAGTTCCTGTCCTGTGAGAGTGATGCATACTGACAATAAAAAATCTTTGAAAGAAAACCGGCCTGATTTGATTAGAGCACCTTGAAATCACACTGCTTTTCGTAAGCCCTGCAGAAACCGTCCCCCCCCCCTCGCCATATGGGTACACTTATAATCCAGCATTTCATTGAGGCAACTGGTCAGTTTTCAGAGTGTATTCTATCACATGATTCAATTACTATAATCAGATTCTCTCTGGTAACCAAACTCTCTGAGGAAGGAAAGCAATGGGATGCTTTGATGGCGTTGATTGCTTTGTAATTGGAAACAAATCGATTCTCCCCACCTTGCATTACACTCTATCGATCGACCATGATTTAGTTGCAGGTTTCAAGGAAATCAAAGTGGTCAGTAACCGGGGCTAATCTCACGCTGTTTGATGCTTATATTAACACAGAACCTCCATCTGTGAGCAGAGATGGAAAAAGAGCACACAATCATTCTCAGACACCAGCATTACCTTTTTTTTGTGGCTGTTTCTTTGCAAGGTTTACTCACACTCACATATAGTTTGGGAGTCTTCGGTCGACTTTGGAGGACAACATTCAAATAATTATGAATACTAATTTAGTTCCAATCAAAATCCTGAAGTTGGGAGGCACAAGCCAGGAAGAGATGTGTTTTAACAGTCAACATTTCTCCTCAAACCAGTTAAAGCCAAGTAATAAGCTTGTTTTTAAAATGTATTATGGTCAAAGAATGAAAATTGGTGAATCAGCCACAGGGTCATGGGCAGCCAAGGCCCATTGGTGCTCATGTGGAGCGAAGGCTGCCCAGTGTGGTTTGAGCTACTGGAGCAGAAACTACTGAAAAGTCAATAGTGCTCCTTAAAGATATAGGTGTCAGAACACACAGTGAAAAGCAGATTGTATGTTATGATGCCGGGTAGCTGCAGACCACTCAGGGTGCCCATGTACTACGCCAAAGGTGTCTACAATGTGTCAGAGTAACACAGCTGAAACATGGACCAGTGAAAGAAGGCAGCCTGGCGGAACATGACAACAAGATCAAGATGTTGACTTGGCCTCCAAATTTCCCAGATCTCAAACAAGCATCTATGGGATGTGATTGGCGACCAAATCTGATTCATGGAGGCATCCATTCATCTCGCAACTTACAGGACTTAAAATATCTATTGCTAAAATCTTTGTTCCAGTTACCACAGCACGTCTAGTGGAGTCTATATCTAGTCAGGTTATGACTGTTTAGGCTTGGTGAGAGGGGCGCCTACACATCAGGAGGTCACAATGTCATTGCTGATTGGTCTATGTTATAACAAGCGGGTAAAAGTAAGTCCTAAACACAATAAATGCACTTGTATAATCTACTGTAAGCATTCTACTTAAGTTTTGTACAGTAGTTAACTCTACTCTTAGCAATCTACTTGAGTGCAGTAGTTAGGTATTTGTACTGTCTTACATTTTTCCTGTCTGAAAGGAGCAAACATCCATCTGGCTGCACAAAGCGCCTCTTGCTTAAGCATTCTATGGAAAGATAAATGTGGACGCAGCTCGTCTGAATGAGATTTTCTTTGGGCATACGTTTGAGTGCATTTGCATGAAGGAAAACAGATTGAAGTGTCACATCCTCCGTCTCCGCCAGCTCAAATATATACCTGATTTTTGTGCTTGTTCAACAGAGAAGAGACACAAAATTGCATCATTTTTACAAGGCATTGCAACCTCCTCGCTAATGCAAAAGAAATTGCAGCCGTCCCTCACAAGAAAATATGCAACCTACATTTTCTTGTCGTGGCATCCAATCTTCTCGAAGAGTGGCTCAAATATGACCACCCAATTCGCCACAGCGAGGGATAAATCTGCCCCCATCTCCATCCGTCTTCAAATGGGGGGCTCCCTCCATCTTGACGACAGCGTTCATGGTCAGTTATGGCTGTTTACGGTCACTAACCTACTTCCTCTACATTCTCTAGTAGAGCCTGTGGAGGACTTTATTGACAAGTACACTCATAACTCAGACTATTGGTGCTTCACAGGCCCGTCATCTGTTACCACTTCATCCATCTCCTCCATGGAGCCCCGCAGGTGACCTGCAGATAAATCGCATGTGGGGCCTTGTGAATGTCTCCAAGGACAAGATTAGATCGGTATGTACCTGTCAGCCTCATGAAATATGGAATGGGCCAATTCTTACTCGCAGTGGGCTGAGCCTGGGGCTTACCTTCCCTTAAAACCACGAGGACAACTGTGCTTCACAGCTAACCAGTCAATAAAATAATTGTCCTTCTGGCTTCTTGTTCTTTGGGTATTTTAAAAAAAAAAATGCTCACAGTCCTTTGTCCAACCTGTAGTTACATTTTGCATCTGTATTTCAAAGATACCCAAATCAGAATTTAGACAAATCCTATTTCTTTAGAACAGCAGCAGAACAACAGATCATTGAAACATTGAGTAACAGTAAGATATCACACGTAGCAGCTGATTTAATTAACGCCCCTACAGTATTTAATATGAATGATTTTGTGCGTTTTATTGAACTCTGTTGTATCTGATTTCTGTTTAATTTTAAGTGTGTTAATTGTTTTAAATGTGCCACTTTGTTCAAATGTGTCATTCTGTTTTAAATGGCATACATTTACACATGCAAATCAAAGACTATCTATCTTTACGCTGACCTTGTGGTTGTAAGCCTTAGAAAATTCAAAAAGTTTTTCAAAATATTTTTGTAGTTTCTTCAAATACGATTTTGATCATATCCCAAATAAGATGAAATTAGAATGAAGACAAATTCAAATATTCTAATGTTGAGGAGTTTATGGAGTTTCAGGTAGACGTAAAGGGCTTTTATATTATCGCATTCAATGCTTACTACAGACAACGGACAAACCGATGATAACAACCAATTACTGCCTTGTTGGTGCCTCTGAGGGCAAAATAGTTCCGATATCTATTCTATTAATACCTGATTCTTTTTACACAGAGTATATGGCCAACAACAGCAGGCCTATTTTGATCTATAGGCCTGTAGTTGTTACTGATGTTCACCATGCAAAGTAACAAAAAAAAGCTGACCACAATACACTTAAAAAGTCAGGCGTTGATTTTCTGTTTTCAAGGATCTGTTCATTCAGTATTCATTGGCCGGCCGGCAGGAGAGCAGGCTTTGTTCTACTTCTATTGCAATCTGTAAATTAATTGCATGTTGGGTGAAATCATTATTATTTGTGTTAATGTTATGGTCCAGAACTGCTGATTCAGGTTTTGAAAATGCAAAAACTGCAGATTGTGAAAAAGTGCAATTTACTTTTTCTCCAACCATCTGAGAATGACTTCTGATTACTATACATACAACAAATGCTAATCCCTGCATGTGAATTAAGTCACAGGAGCACACTTCCTTTGTCATTTGAATACAGCAGCAGGCAGCTGTGGCCACAGAGAAACGCTGCTGGCGCACATCCCAGGTGTACACCGCTGCCGGCAGTCACTTCTAGAGACCACTGCTGTTTGTTTACACTAAACCGCAGCATACTGGGGCCTCCACACTGATTCACTGCAGTATGAAGCAGCGTGCTTGTGTGCATATCCTGATCAGCAAACAGGGCGCTGAGAGGCTCTCCTTTTTGATGCCTGTCTCTTCACATGTCTCCCTCCTTTGGTCTCTCTGCTGCAGGCTGCAGAGCTCAGGAGGAGGAAGAGGAGCAGGAAAGTGTTTGTGGTTGAAGCCAATACATACCTGCATCCATCCACATGTCAGGGAAGTCATTACCATTGCAAACCTGTGAAATTGCCGGGCTCCAGGGAAGGACTTCTAAGCATCTATCCCCTGTCCTTCTGGAGGAGAATCGAGTGGGATTTGGGTGGTGGAGCTTTGTGAACTGGAAGCACCAGCTCAGCAGAGACCACTGGCTGGCTCTCATCCTGGAGACAGGAATTTACTGTAATGAGATGGTTTACTGTGCCCACGCACTAGTGCCATTCCACCAAGCACCAAGCCAGTGTCACATAAACAGAGGGTCACAGAGTCCGTTCTCTGACGAGGGAAGATGCGGGATCCCTCGGCGCCCTTACAAACCTGAAATTAATGGAACGGAACACACAGGCTAATAAAATATACATAATTTAACAGTGATACAGCGAGCTGTTACCAGAGAGGCTAAAGCTCTGAACCAGCAGTGCATGAATTATACACTATTCCCATTTGATAACAGTAAAGAGATCTAATTAAATGACTATGATAATATTTGAGCCTTCCCCTCACAGCTGATGACTTACAATGATCAAACCATTTATAATATCAAAAATGTATGAGAACATTTAACACCCAGAGACTGCTTTATCATAAAACAGACGTTATGAAGATTGATTTAGAAGGGGATTTATTTTACAGTATCAAAAAGCCAAATGGAAAGTTTAAATAGAGATCAAAGAAGGGAAGTGCATTGATAGACGATTAACAGGCTGCAACACTGATTATTTTGATAGTCGACATGTCATCGGTTATTGAAACGATTTAACGGCTAATCTCACCACCTTATCCTTAAAAGTTCTAAGGTGAAGGACTGTAAATTTAAAAGATAGAAAAATCAGTGTGTGCGGCTGTAACTGAAGATTTTTAGGTCGAATATCAAAGATGACAGCAACTCAGCTCCGATGTGATGCTTACATACAGCGTGAAAAGGGGACAATGATGTAACCAACAAATTATAATAATTTATTAATCCTGCACGGGGAAATTCAGTTTTACACTCTGTTTAATGAACATGAACACCCACATAGGCCGAAATACACACACATGCACAAACAGGATCCTATGAACATGCATTAATGGAGAGGTCTCAGAGTGAGGGGGCTGCCCACAGCGAGCGCTCCAGAGCAGTTTTGGGGGTTTGGTGCCTTGCTCAAGGGCACCTCAACAGTTCTCAGGAAGTGGACTGGCACCTCTCCAGCTACCAGACCAATTTCTGGACTTGATTCGGACTGAGCTGCTGCCGCCCCAAAATCAACAATTAAATATGTCAGCAACTAATTTTGTAATAGATGTTAGTCGAAAAAATGTCGAGTAATCATGGTGCCCCTATGACTCATTAAAAATGAAGGTAGCAGGACATATAGAGTAAGGGCTGGTCGGTTTTTCGCTCCAAAAAGGCAGTAATTTGTTGTTATCATTGGTTTATCAGTTGTCTGTAGTAAGCATTGAATGCGATGATATAAAAGCCCTTTACGTCTACCTGAAACTCCATAAACTCCTCAACAGTAGAATATTTGAATTTGTCTTTGGCTCATTCTAATTTCATCTTATTTGGGTTATGGTCAACATCGTATTTGAAGAAACTACAAAAATATTTTGAATTTTGTTTTGAATTTTCTAAGGTTTACAACCACAAGGTCAGCGTAAAGATAGAAAAGATGATTCTTTTTTAAATAACATGAAACAATAATGTTGTATTCCAAAACTTTCAACAACTACTGATCATAAACCTTTAAAAAACCCAATGCTGCCAGAGTTGAATGTGTTCATGCTTAATGGATATGTCTGACCATAAGACATTGAAACACAGCAAAAGAACACAGAATTGGTCAATATTAATAATGAAGCTCTTTTGTTTCCCTTTTTTTCTTAGACAAAAAACACATTTAATTGGTTTCTGTACCAGTGGTGAAATACTCAGATCTGTTTCTTCTTGTTACATGTTTTCTGTTTTTAAAAAAATGGCTTTGTAGAAGAATTTTGGTACAATTTACAGCACGCAGACAGTCAGAGGGAACTGCTGTCGCCTTCAAATGATTCTGATTTCCTGAGATGTGTCCCCATCCACGAGTGATGTGGTAAACCGATGTTCTTGGACAAAAACAAGCAATTAACAAAAATAACTCACTCCTGAGTTGTTTATGGACGGCGACAGCGGACAATGAGTTATTATCCTCTTTCAGATGATACAGATGGATATACAAGTGAGTGTGCATTTGTAGTCAGAAGCCATCATTATATCAGTGATAAATATCAGTGTTTAGCACAACCAATGATTATATCGTGCCTCTAGATACCAGATGACATCAGTTTACTGCAAATATGACAGAAAGACAGTCTTTGACCAGATTCCCTTGAAGTTTTCCCTACTGTCTCATGCTTGACAACTGGGCTCATTACCATCTTAGACGGGATTGCAGCAAGTAATTGCAGCTGCAAAACTTCAACAGTCACTAAAAAAGAAAAAAATACACAACAGGAAAATTGCTGCACACTCGTATACATTTCTGCATATAGCAGCTGCTCATAAAACTTGTGTTTATCTTTTTTTACCTTAATGCCTTAGTTGTAACAGAATAGTAGATAGAGTTGGAGACAGTTGGGAATTACATGTTGGAAAGGAGCCATAGGTTGGACTTGAACCCGGGCCGCCTGCTTTGAGGACTATAGCTTCTGCACTGTACATGATTTGCGAAAACTTACCACTAGACCACCTGCACCCCAACTTTAAGCAATTTAAATGTCCTAAAATGTTGGTCAGTTTAATATTTATTCAAACACAGCTAGCATGGTAAACATGCTTAGATTAGCCACAAAGGCTAGTTTAGCTTTAGCTTTGATAGCTTGTTTTCTGACAAAATAAATGTTGTAAACATTAAGCATGGCACAAATCCAAACATAAATGTACACAAATCTGCAATTGAAGAAACTTTCAATGAGTGTCACTTTAATTTGTGGCTATCATGACGAGGCTCACTTTCTTCTAAATGATAGTTTACGGCTTGCTCACAAAAGTCACGTGTTATCAGCTAAAGATGAAACATCAGTCTTTTAAATATAATATAAAAAAGCAACTAGACATCAGTTACTTTAATATAAACATGGCAATACAAATAAGGATAAACCTTTTGTCCTTCAGCACTTAACTCACCTGTACGTAAAAGCAAAAACAGGCTTGGTTTCATAAGGTCTTTACAAAATCCACTGATAAAGTTCAACTTTTTAAACATTCTCCATGCAAATTCGGGAGCTGAATCCCACGGAGGGGAGGAGTTGCAGGCACATCGGATATCATGGATATTCCCATAGGAATGGTTGGACTTCCAGTTGACTCTCCTCCATACATATGAAGGTGGAAATTAGGTGTTAAAGTTAGCTTTTTTGGGGCTTTCCTGACTTTCTTACACCTGACAACTGGGTCACTTTCTTCTAAACATGGTTAGCTATGCCAGTATTGAACGTGCAAAGCTGATACCTTCTGGGGAGAATAAATGAAGACCCTTACCAGAGGAGTAATTGCAGATGGGGCCAGGGTTATAATAGAAACACAAAAATGTATAATATTTAGCATCTTAGCCACTAAAATGCTAGGGTGCCATATCAGCCTTTTTGTCTAGCAATACAGTACTTTTGGAAAACTTTGAGGGCGAAGGCTAATGCATTAAAAGTTTGTTTTCCAGATGCCACTAGAGTTGTATCTTTTGGGACACTTCAAAAAAAGAAGTGGTGTGAAAACCCATGCTGTGCCCTTCCTTTGATGGATTTCTTGATTTTGTCTCCAGTCCTCGTCACAAGGTGCAGGATAATCTCTCTTGCGGCTATTTTTTTTTAGAAATTTTAAAGGTGTGACACATGCACATGCAATGCAAAAACATGAGGGAAATTTTTCTTAGAAAGTAGACTGCATGTCTGAAACATTTACATCACAACTTACTTCTTCATAGTGCCCCGTGTTAGGGCATCGGTGCCAGAGGTGTGAAGCTGTTGATTCGATTGAGGGGAAATCTGTGAAAAGCCAGTGGGCTGAATCTTCCCCCAGTTCACTGAACAAGACCCAGCCCTACACTTTACCTAAATGCACGCGAAGGGGAATTGCTCTTGCTGACATCTAAACCAGTTTTAGAGCCATTAAGAATGATTTGACCTTAGGAAAGCTAAACGACACAAGGGAACGCTAAGTGCTCCGGGCCCAGCAGAGGTCATCGAGGGTGATATGGCAGAATGAAATTATCCGTAAAGCTCAAAAGCACTGTATTGTGTACTGAACTCAAAGGAGAGATACACAGTCAGCTGGTCTTGGACTTTGACCTTGACATCAATATTGATCTGTTGAGAGTTCTGTGTTTCAAAATCCAAAAGACATCTTAGAGTAAATAAAGATAAATAATTCAGTTTAGAATCAGCAAAGCAGCCATTTATAAAACCATGAAATAAATATGTGTGCCTAAGTTTAAAGAGTTGTGTTGTTTATTCATCAAAAGGAGGCCTTCGACTTTTGTCATGACCTCTGCTGTGAATCATCGACTGGCTGGGAGGGACAAATCAACCAAGTAGTAGTAATAGTAAACTATAAATTAGGGCTGGGCAACGATTAAAAGTTTTAATCGCGTTAATCGCATGAGTTCCTGTGATTAATCACGATTAATCGCATTGTTATACGCAAAATCCAATAATGAATTCAAAAGTAGTGTATAGCGCACTTTTATTGTAAATGTACTTCTCAACTTAAACAATGTAATCAAAGCAAATAAATACAAAACTAAAGCTTATTGCCACTGCAAGGGCATAATGTCATCCTGTTTGTTATATTTAAAAAAAAACTGCCCAGAAAGGTTTTAGGCTAAGAGGTATAATGAAAATGTCGGGACGCCATTTTTAAAGTGGGGGAGAGTGTGACAGGTCAATTGAGAACATTGATGTTTATTGTTTGGTTATCGAGGACCCCACAAACTAATTTTTGTTGTACTTGTCATTTTGAAATTCTTTAGTTTATAATCGTTTTGAATTCATCTTCAAAGTTGCTAATGTTAATGTATTTTTCTGAACTGCAACATTATTCAAGCAGTCCATGTTGACATGTTATTAATTAAACACGCTGCATAATCTACACCACTAGGTGGAGTCTGTGAGTGACGGTGACATGCAGGAGTTCAGCGAAGAAGTGTTTTGTTTTGTGATGCTCCGGAGTTAGCAAGAAAGCTGTAGTTATTATTCAGCAGATGAAGAGACTCGTAGGCAGAGTGAATGGAGGTACTGGGTCTTTGTTAAACGCTTAAATAAAGTGAAGACAAGTGAAACAAGTTTCTGGCTGCAACATATTTTGGAGTACTTATCAAGTACTCCGGTGATAAGAAAATTCAACTTCGCAGTTTCCTCTTTCCTGTGAGCACCGCAGCAGTAAGCAACATACGAGGCTCGCTCACGATAGAATTTTACAAAATAAAAGCCAGTGAGCAACAGACTTTTACAATAAGAAAATAAATAATAAAAACTGCGTTAATGCGAGATAAAATAATTGTTGGCGATAATTAATTAATTAGTTAACGCGAAAATAACGCGTTAACGTGCCCAGCCCTACTATAAATAAACATGGACGAAGCATCAGTGACGATGATCCACAGAGGCTCAATCCACCAGATAGTTTAGAACTGAAGAAGCCTTTCAGAGGAGAGGTGAAATGTCTTCAAGATCTTCAACCTGTCCATATATTGGACATGCTGTCTCAACCTGGGTCAAACTAACACCAGGCTAAGAGCTGGGGCTGAAGTGGGTCTTAAGCCTCTTGACCAACAGCGACACTGCGCCCGCCCATCAGTCAGGTCAGCCACCCAACTCACCATCATAATAACTCTTAAGAATTCACTTCCCAGTAGTGTATGCGGCTAAAGACATGAGCTATAGACACTTTTTTTAACAGGCTGTTTACATGTTAAGATCTTCTGTAAAACATGCATATTTGAATGGGTGTGTGTGTGACTCCCAATGATTCTGCAGCTAGCCTCAAGTAATTGGCAAACTGAGAGGCGGTCTAGTTTCAGGAACTGGAGGATCTCAGGCAGGGGTCTGGCTCATTGAAGGTTAGCAGCAGATACAGTATATGGTTATGCCTGGCCATTCAAGGCTTTAAAAACAAGCAATGAAATGTTAAAATAAATTCTTAAACTTGCAGGAAGCCAGTGAAGAGACAAGCAAGGACAGGTGTAATGGGGTCACTTCTCTCTGTATCCATTAAAAACCTGGCAGCAGCGTTTTGAATTAACATTGGCCTTGATTCACTCTGAAGTTTATTCATTTTACATCCTACGCTGATGTGTAATATAGTAATTTGAGGAAATAAATCATTTGTTTAGTTAAAGCATGAACTATAAGTCTATATGGCTGATTGGCACTTTGGGGAAATAAGCCTTTTTTCATGTTGTGTCTTTGCCAACCCAAGACCCTGCAGAAAATACTTGTTTACAACCTCCTCTAGAAACGACTACACTACTCTTACAGCTCTAATGTCAGCTGAAAACACTCGCTGTAGAGTAGAAATCAGTAATCAAGAACACTACTGCATGTCAAGCTGAATTAATGAACAAAGACAAAATGGCATTTTGATTTGACTACAAGACAAGTGAACCCGACCAGTGGTAGTGCAAGCTAGCAGAAGAGTGCTTATTCAATAAAAAAACACTGAATGGCTTTTGAGAACTTGTCTGCTATTTTTTTTAATATGATCATCTTACAGGTTTCTCTCAAATAGCTCAGAGATTGTCACCCTTCACACGATGTGGTACTCAAAGTCAGGAGTTACTTGATTGGGTTTAAAAGTGGATGAGACTGCAAAATGGACTCTGATGGTTCTGTGAAGGATCACTCGGCTCCTCTCACCTGCTCTTCACAAGGAGGAGGAGGAGGAGGAGGATGAAGAGGGTGGACATGTTTTTATCCTGAGCACATCAGGCCATTAGTTTGACTCTTAGGGTTGAGAGGAAGCTGATGTGGCTGCACAGCAACACACACACACAAAACATCTGATGCACATTCTTACTCTACAAACACTGGTTAGCTTTTTAGAGATCTTGACAGCCAAAGGCTTAAATATGCCGCACAAATTGATTAAACATTACACTCTCTGTGCTTGACAGGTTGCATTATGTATGATTAATGGCCGTCGCTAAGCCATTTATGACACAAAAGAAGCAGTCCTGTTTAGAACGGTGGTACAGCGCCTTTCAGCACATGGTCAATGAATATTAATTTTTAGAGGTAGTTTCAAGCGGTGAATATTTGCGTAAGAAGTAATCTTTGAAGTCATTCCAGAGACACATCGGGGAGCTGGAAACACATGGCTCCTCAAACAATGAGGAGAGAGCGGAGGCTGTAATATTTCTTCTGCTTTGCACGCCGTTCACATCTGTAGTTATTTCTTTATCCTAGTTGGATGAACTTGAAACAAATCTTAAGTCAACACGAACTCAATCGTTTATTCCTCAGGGAGATGGGAGAGAAGAAAAGTTGGGGAGCTGGATGGCCGCATTAACATTGCAAATGTCTCCGCTCGGATTGGCTCGCGATCTGTATGCGTGTCGCACACTGCATTCACAATGCATTCTTTAAATAAATAAACAAAACGTGCCAGGCTTAAGCCGCCTGCAAGACGGTCATGAATATTTGATTCAATCACCTTCAGAATGCAGATAGCCATGACCTTTGAGCTTGGCTTTATGTTGAGGAGCAAAGGAGGAGGTGATTTACCTCAGCCTGATGTGCTGCTGGGTTATGATAGGATATGTATGTAGAGTGCTTCACAAATCTTCAGAGGGGCCAAAAGGTGCAGAGTGCCTACAATCACAAGGTTTCATACAGATGCCTCCATCCTGACCTCTGAGAGACGGAGTGCTGCTGTCACCGAGGCCGCACATCACACAAAACTTCAAATGGCGAGGTGGAAACAAGAAAAGACACGGGGCTCCATCGGTCCGCTTCATAATGCTGTCCCACCTGGCTTCTCTTCTCCTCGTCTGGCTTCTAGGCACTGCTGAGCACACAGGATTTTTTTTTCTGTTGAAGCCTTTTGCCAACCTTCACCGCATTGATTCTTTTAATATTCATCAAATCAATTTGAATTTTTTATCAGAAGTGTAGTTTAACCGTCTCAACACACCAGCGCAGGGATGAATGAACCCCCAGTACATTTCAGCGCTCATTATGCTTCACAGACATAGTAAGGAGGAAGAGTTCAAGTGTGCTTGAGCTTTGAAATGCATATTTATTTTTTTGCTTTATACATGATTTCATGGAACTTTTTTTCTTGAGCTTTCATTTGTAGTTCAAGAAAGAAAAACCCTGATAAATTGTTGGTTAACCAGAGTGTCAAAGCGATTTTCTGCCATTTTTCTGAACTGTGATTATGGTGAATTTTAACTCCAAAATTTAACTGGGACTTCCAAAGTCTGAGTTTAAACTAACAGTGTTGAAGGCAAACTCAATGTAAACAATTAAAACAAATGAGAACATCTGTACTCACAGACACACCCACATGTTCTCACCTGCAGCTTGTGAAATATGAAGCTGAAGTTAAACCTCTAGTGTCTGCTTAACTGTCAATATCCACACAGTCCGTGCATAGCTCCATCTGTCGGTGCGCGCCCTGCCCCACTGGGTCCGTTTCTAGAGCGTGAGCGACAGCAGAGCGCAGCCATGAGCAGCTGTACCGCCGCGGTCCGTCAGTGCTGTGCACTATCAATGCTCCTCTTTCCATAGCAAGCGCCGCAATCCATCTCCGGAGTGCGACAGCAGCTTTGCTCCGTTTCAAATACACTGTGAGTCTACTTTTGACAAGCACTCATCAACCTGGACAGAATAGATCGAGCCCAACAGGAAGTCAGACAAGAAAATGCACATCTGATCAATTTCAAAATAAAACTCAATATACAGACTTCTGATCGTAATCTCCACCGCTTTATCTACATTACGACAAAACAGGCACAGAATGAACAACAAAGCAACCTGAGGAAGACAAAACAACATGTTGTATGCATGTTTTCCTCTTTATTCCCGTGTGATCTTGTAGTTCTCCTGTGATGTGAGTGCAGCTGCTCATGTGCCCTGCTGCACTCACATTCCAGAAACGGACCCAGTGGGGCACGGGCATGAGTCGTCCGATGGAGCAAAACCTTGGCGCTGATGGACTGCGGCGCCCATGGAATATGTGGAAATGAGGAGTTAGAGTACTTTAATGCAAACCAGGTGGTTGATCAAGTTTAATTAGAGGAAAAACAATGTGAAGATCTACAGAGTGAAGTGAATTAGATGTGATATTTGAGACATTATTATGGAACCATTCTGACTCCTTTAAAAGATGATGTACTTGTTCAGTTACTTGTGACAGTTGGGATTACATTTTTAACACCATGCACTTGTGCTGTGTGCAGATTGTGCTGTGCATGCTTTAGATTTCAATTTGTCTTCGTAAAGTATTTTGTTTAACAGCACAAACTGGAAATTAATCAGACTGCACAAAACAAAAATAGTAATTCGTCCTCTTTAGTCTTCACGTCCAGAGGCAGAGATAAAAAACAAACAACCTCTGCACATCCTTCAAAATCTCCATGCAGGTTGTAAGAAAAGATTAAAAAAACATGATTACCTTTCTATCATCTTTTGTGTTTGACTTGTTTTTTTCCGTCTTTCATTGCTTATGCATGAAACCTGAATAAAAGGAATATTTCAGGGTGGTGTCACTTTTTCTGTGACAGTAGTATTACTACTACTATTACTGAACATGCTGACTTGGAGCAAAACAACATTCAATTATTGATTACCACTAAAATGTATAGGGTAAAGCTATGTATTATTCAAATTGATGCTCACTACTGCCTCAACTTTCCTACCGTAAATAAAGCGAGAGAGAGAGAGAGGGGGGGAATGAAAAGCACCACCCGTGTTTCCATTTGGGGTCACTTTAGGCAGGAAGAAGGAGCTCTGGTTTTGGTTTTGTTCCCTTAAAAGATTAAGGGCCTGATTCACTATAAGAATGAATTGCGACCACTTAAAGCTCCATCATAAAATAAAATATGTGTGACTTTTTGATCCAGTAGATGTCACCCTTGATGAAATGTGAATCAGTTAAGCAGTGGACTGCAGACTAACAGTCCCTGTTAACAGACTGATGCTGTCTCTTACTAACAGATCAAAAGTGCCCTAGCTAAGCTCAGCCATCTTCAAGTCTTTGTAACTTCATGATTCAGTGACAGCGTAATATTGGTGTCACAGTCTGTCAACTCACATTGGGTTTCAGCGTTGCGGAAGCACGCACGCACGCACGCACGCACGCACACACACACACACACACACACACACACACACACAGAGCACTGTGCTCCCTTGCTGGCTCAGCTGATCCTGTCTCGCCTCTGTAACGCCTCTGTTTCTACCTCCAAAGACTGTGCTTCAGCTAGGGGATCAATTTGTCCGCCTTTTTTGCCTTTGCGCCATTCATATTGAAGGGGAAACATCACAGGGACGTAAATATCTGTCTAAAAAAGAGCTTACGACTGACCTCCAGCACCCCTGTACTTCTTAATTACACTCCCAATGGTTTCACTACATACAATATCCATTTGTCCTCCATTTGACCAAAGCTGTTTCTAAAAAATAATTAGACGTCTCAGGGTGGATGACTACAACATTTCACCTTCTGTAGTTAATCATATAGTCAGTAATTACTTTTTACATTAGTTTTTATTTTACCATTTTCAGAGAGAAAGAGACTTTAATGTCAAAAACAGTTTTTTTTCCCTCAGTTCTGACCCATATTTTGTCTGAGACATTAGAGGTCATTGGTAATATAAATAGAAGCATAAGAGCAAATCTTTAGAACAAATTGAGGTGTTGGATTCCTGACAGGAGTGCAGGTCTCAGTGCAGCTCATGTGCTGTTTGGTCGACTGGCTGCATCTATTACCTCCATCCATCCTCAGAGCGTTACAACCATGAATCTATAAGGGAACATAAAAAAGGGTTAGAAACTGGGCTGCCACATATATCTAACATGGTCTGAGGCATGTTGTGGCAGGAATACAGGCACTGGTTCTGTCTGACAAAGTACAGAGGAGAGAGAAAAAAAGAGGTCAGCGGTTTGACTTTAGATTTGTCTCTGTCTGTTTCAGACCTCAGATGTCATAACAGTGTGAGAGACGTAATTTGTTTTGCCAGCAACTTATTCAAGTCCCTGAAGATGTTGTTTTTATGTTCCTGGAAGGAGGACAGCAGATGAACAGCAACAAAAACAGCGAAACCAAGGCCTCGACTGTAAACTAGATGACAGTTTATTATCAGAGAACAAAAACGGATGTATTTTCATCATACAGCATATATTCACTGGGGCATAAACACTGATATGATGCATTTAACTTCTTGGACGTTACCTTTTTAACCCTTTGACTTCCACACTAAGAAATCCATTTGCAAAAAATTATTTGTTGGTAAAATTGTGTTCCTGTCTCTTCATTAAGCAACATTTCAGGTTATATTTTTCAGATTACCCAATCAGAAAGCAGATATGCAAGTCAACCAGCTGGTTGCCTGTTTAGGGTGACTTTGGGCATGAATGGATTTTTTTCATTTCTGCAACAAAATGTTTAGTTTTTTCATATATATACATCACACAGAGTAGAACTTGCTAAAATAACCTATAATTTATTTAACAAACTGAATGAGTAGCAATGGTTAGAAAAGGTGAACAAAATAAGAAATGAGTGACTTGAGCCAGGCCGTTTGCGTAGACTGGCAACTCAACCGAGCGGTTGACCTATGTTTTCTGAGGAATCGTAGATATATATTTTATTGTCAAATGTATTTCCTTCAACTAAAATATGATTGTTTGAGGGTCTATAAATGATATGTGAAAATATTATTTTTTTTACCCGGACGTTTGCTCTTGTTCTGTGAGATTTCTAAGGAGCTGTTCAGCGCCGAGTCTCTACCGGTATTTTCCACAGTTTTAGGACGATGATAATTAGGTACAGCAGCTCCACCCATTGGACATAATCGGTGTTACATACACTATTCAATGAGGTGAATGAAGATAAATAGCCAAAGATAGGTTTTCAGAGTTTTAAATACAGCAATATGGCTTTATTTAGATTTAACTGAAAAGAGGCCGTCTTTGTGCTACACTGATTATAGATATTCACAATATAAATAAAGCCCTGCATCTTTGGTTTCAACGTGTGTGCTTTACTTTACATTTGATGCATGGAGCAGCCATGTTGGATTTTAATGCACGGAGCAGCCATGTTGGATTTTAATGCAAGGAGCAGCCATGTTGGATTTCGATGCACAGAGCAGCCATTTTGGATTTTGATGCACAGAGCAGCTATGTTGGATTTTGAGCTTGGGTAACTGAAGTTCTGTGTTTCCGAGTCAGTTCTTCCTACTGACATATTTGACTGGCAACTCAAAATTTCCAACATCTTAGAGATGAAATGTAATGCACCAAAAGGCAACTAATGGGAATGCCAATTTACACATAGTCCGTGCGCCCTATGAACCGTTCACTACCCCTATAGTCAATGCTTGCATTTCCACAACAGGCGCCACGATCCGCTCCGGAGCATTCCAGCAGTGCCTCTAGGCTCTGCTCTGTTCCAAATAAGCTTCAAGTCTATTTTCGACAGAGTCTGCTGCAAGCATGTGTCAAGCTGGACATAATAGATAGACCCAAACAGGAAGTCAGACAAGGAAATGCCCAGAGCGTCCGGTCAATTTCAAAATCAAACATGATATACTGACTCCCAATCGTTTGTCAAAACAGGCACCAAATAACCAGGAATCAACCTCAGAAAGACAGAGCAACATGTTTGCACATTTTTCTCTTTGTTCCTGTGCGATCTTGTAGTTTTACTGTGGTGTGTGTACAGCTGCAGATGGCTGCCCTCACGCTCCAGAAACAGACCAAGTGGGGCATGACGCGCACCATCCAACGCAGCAAAAACCTTGGAGCTGACAGAATGTAGCACGAACGGACTATGTGGAAATTGGCAGTAAGGCCTTTACATATTCCAGATTTTAACAAATGAATAGTTTGTAATGTATGTTTTTTGCACTTTGAAAATAAAGTTGGAAAATGGAGAAAAAAAAAACCTCTCAGAACTGATTGAAAAAAATCTCCCCCCTTTGAATTATTTCCATTATAACTGACACCAATACAAGGGTTTGACTTTGTCCTAACACTCTTCAATAATTCAGCCTTACATGCATATTGTGTCTTTTTAACTTGAAATAAAGTGGACATATCAGCCAATGTTCCACCCATTACATTATAAAGTTTATGTGTGAGGGCATCATATTTATTTTTACATCATCATTTTTTGATGTGTAGCTACTTATTTCTAAGACATGTCAACAGAAAACACACCAACAAAGAAGAGTAATCTTGTCTGTAGGCTGTGTCCTCATTACTTTTATAGCACACTATATATTTCCAGTATTCTCATGAAGTCAATTTTCCAAACGTCCTATGATCACATAGTCAGCGTATAGTTTAGCAACATTAATCCGCTTTCCATAGTCTGCTGCATCAACTTACATGCAGCCCCATAATGTGCTCCAGGTAAGTGAAGAGGCTTCCCCACCCTCACTAATCCTTGGATCAATCCACTGTGAGAATGAGAGATGGAGAGAGGGATGATGCAACGGAAACAGAGTTTAAAAAAAGCGGCTGAACATTTTCATAGGATTAACATTCATTAGAGTCTTCATCTCTTCAGTAGGCTACATACCCACTGCATTTTAAACAGAATCTTGCCAAAAGCCGCTGATGCCCGCGGTTGTAATGGAGGGATCTATTTTCAATATTCCCTCCAATAGTTTGGGATTAGTCCCAGAGAATGATACTATTGCCTCTCCAATTATCCTCTCATTATACACAACTTGCATGACCTCTGCTGATGAACCGGATTAATCAGCTTCACTCGGGTCAGTCGACCTTCCTTCGCTGAGGAAAACTCAGCAAGCTAAAACACTGCCAGTTCTCCAGCAGACAGAGGACTCGCTTAGTACACAGTCACCGCATGCACTTTGAATTAACATTACGCCTGTTTAATGGCTTTAATCATCGTTCAAGCCTCAGATCCTGAAAAAAAATCTATCAAACGCCCTTCAAGAGTTAAAGTTAATTAATTCCTAAAATGCTCTGTTGTGAAGTCAAAACTTTCACACAATTTATTCAGTTTAACGCGCAAACTGGAGAAGAGAGTGTTTATTGGACATCCAACAGAAACACAGAAATGATATGAAAACACTGTGACTGAAAGCTGATTCAGCTCAGATTTAACTCAACTTTATGCTTTTATGTTTTGATTTTCAAGTGTATCAGTTTTGAGTAACAAAATTATACCAGGCGGATATCTGTCAGAATTCCCAAGATGCAGTAGCTGCACAAACATGCAGCAGTGTTGGCCTTCTTCAAGGTTGTTTGTTATGTGACTCGAATACCCTGGAGTTTTATATAAAATATTAATATTTTTTGTGGGCTTGTCTTTACAGATTTTACCTCAACCAGGACAGCATTTTTGTAAGAGTGCCATGGAAGGTTTGTTATCTGATAATGTTACTTAATAACATTAGGGTTTGGATGCATGTTGCTTTCTTAAATCATAACAGACATTTACAAATTTGGGAAACTTTTTAAACTTTTAAAAAATGGATTGCAGCAGCTGCTATAGTGTGGAGGGACTCATCATGTCTGCATCATTAGGGCGTGGCTAACCTGAGCGAGTGCATATAGCTTGTTTGTCAGGAGGCTAAATGCCCGCCTCAGCTCCTGCTCTTTTCCTGTTCTTAAAGGCTTTATATTTTTTTGATCCAGCAGATGTCGCCCTTGAGCACCAGCATGAAACCAAAACAACTCGCGGTGCATTGTTGTGTTAGCATGCTAATGCTAGCAATCTTTATTATGCTTGTATCTTCACACTGCATGTAAATTTACCTGAAATGAGCGTGATCTAGAAACACAGTTAAGCAGTGAGTACAGTATGTTATTCTTCTTTTCTCTAGTCCCTCAATTAAACAACTTTTATTCGCGAGGGGACGAGCTAGCTGGCCGGCCGTCCCGGCGATGTAAACAAACTGAAGATAGGACTCGGAAAACTCTGAAAGCATCACAGACAGTGGGACTCGGGTGTTACACCCATTGTAGACAGTCATGATTCACAGAGTTATTTTCAGAGGATATACTTGATTTCTATTACATTTAAGTGAGAAAAATCACATATAAAGCCTTTAAGTTGACCATGAGTTGGGTCAAGAAAGCATTTTCAATATGGCGACCACCACCAATGGGCCTTAAAAGACCCCATCAGTAACAAATAGGTGATGTCACTGGGACTAAATCCATAATTTATGCTGTATATGGACACAGTGTTTGCTGCTGTAGGTAGATTTACTGGTAGCATCAATGTTTTGCCAGGTAGTTTCCACATCATTTGTTATTACATTAGATGCCAATACAAGCTTCACAAAAGCATATTTTTGACTGCTCCTGTTGATAGCTGTACAATTACTTTATCTTCAACATCCCCTTTGAGGTGCTACATAAATGACACTTTAGTATCAGCTGCTGAAACTATCCAAACCCCTGCTTTAGTTATAATGCTCCCATGGGCGGTTCTAGGCAGGGGCCAACAGGGGCCAGTGCCCCTGTAACACTGAGCTTGGTCCCCCCTGTGGCCACCCCTCCAAAAGGAAGAGCCCCCCTAATAACACATACACAGTTTTTGACTCACAATCTAGTAATAAATACTGTTACTGAAACAAATATAAATCATGGTATTTTATGTTGTGGTGTTTAATGATGTGTGCTATTATTTGGCATAATATAGATTTTTTAAAGCCATCATCTTTGTCTATTTTTCACCTGGGTTTAATGTTCCACTCTGACAAAACAACTGGCCCCAGTTTGGCCCACTCAGTTAAAGTGGTCTAGAAATGCCACTGACTGCTCCTGTAAGTGTAATCACACATATTACTGTTGTAATGCCACGAGCACAACTTGTTTAACCTACAACAAAGTTTTAGTGTGCTGAAGCTTCAGAAGTTTACTGCTGCCTTGGTAACACGTCTGTCTGAAGCCAGGCAGGTAAAAAAGTATTAAGGCTTTAGTCCGATTAGTAAGGCTAACTTACAGTCAGTGAAATATGGAGTTGCCATGACGTTCTGGTTTTGATGTGCTGTTGAAGATAAGGCGGAATTTAAAGAGTCAGTCTGAAACAAGAAATGAACATGAGACATGCTTTTAAAAAAAATCAAGGCTTGATAGCTGTGGATGAAGTTGATTTTTTAATTTTGAAAGCTACATCTGTTCATCAAACCACATATTTTAGATTTTTTTTAAAATCCCAAGCCATGAGAAAGTAGCACCACATTACGGCTGATTGTTAATTTACCTTGACTGGCAGTAGATACCTGACCCATTACACTTAAAATGTCTTCTTAGTGCAATAGCAGGGTTTTTTTTATATTTTTTACATCTCTATGCGTTTATGTCTTTCACACGACCCCTACTGAGGATCTTTTGTGCCAATCAACCAGCAAGACGGACAACTTAAAACACGGTCTGTACCTTCCTGCGGAGAAAAGGCCAATGACCTTCACGCTTGGTGGGGAGAGCCAAGCTGGTAAAGACCATCAAAGAAGAAACGCATGATCACCTTGGTGTATACGTGTGTGTGTGTGTGTGTGTGTGTGTGTGTGTGTGTGTGTGTGTGTGTGTGTGTGTGTGTGTGTGTGTGTGTGTGTGTGTGTAGGAGTGCGTATAGGCTTTCCGGCCAAGTCTCAGCTGAAACGACCCCTGATTGTGTTTTTCTTTCATCTCATTGTCAAAAAATCAATTCCTGCCTGTCACTCAAGTGAAGACCCAGGCATGCCTCGTCCTTTTCGTACTGTGTAGTGTCAACATTTGCTTTGCATTGTGTGAAGTGCATGAAATTTTAATGACAGAATTCAAACATCCATCTTCACTCTGGCAACAAAAATACATGTGAACCCCTCAGCTTTTACATTTGTTTCATCACCTGAAAGTGAAAATAGATATCTGAGTCACAGCAGCCACATTCAGACTGCACAGAAAGCTCTCTGGTTTTATTTAGAAAGCTCCCACGAGTGTGTCTCTCCAACTGATTATTACACTGTTGATTCTGAGCTATTCATTGAATTCTAAAATCAACAGTCATCTTCTTTTTCTGCAAAGTGCCCTTTTCCCGTTTGAAGGGTTGACGATTCATTGGTTGTTGCATAAAGCCAGGATAATTACAGCTTCTGAATCAATTGGAACTGTTTGACAGAGTACATCATCTCACCTTCTCAGTCTGTGTAGGATGATCAGGCGTTCCTCTTCAGTGTCATTAAAGGACACATTTTAAATTCAGGAACAAAAGACGACATCCAGAGCCTGACTCATTTAGTAGATAAAGTTTTGATGGATGAAATGTAAGCACTGTCAGAGACTGTCTGCACCTGGCAGACAGTAAAGTTTATTTAACTAAATGGGATTTATATATAATTCAAATGATCAGGTACATGTCCATTTAATGTAAGTGAACAAAGACCAATGTTTTTACATATGTGATATGACGCTTTTCTCCGGTTAAAATATCCAGAAACCCAGCGACCGTATTCACAAATATTCAGAGAGGTCCTAACTTAGCATGAAAAGAATCTAATATGGAGTCCTCGCATTTTAAGAGCAACTCTGAGCAACTTATATCTTGGGGCGGATGTGGCTCAGTGGCAAATTTGGTTGTCTCTCAACCGGAAGCTGGTCAAGGGGTTCAATCCCCAGCTCCTTTAGCCACATGAGGATGTGTCCTTGGGCAAAACACTTAACCCAAAGTTGCTCCTGCTGTTTCAGCAGCGGCAGCAGCAGCGTGTGAATGTGTATGAATGGAGTCATTAATACTGATGGACTCTTTACACAGCATCCTGTGCCGTCAATGTGTGAATGGGTTGGTGTGACCTGTGGTGTTAAAAAGCACTTTGAGTAATCAAATGACTACAAAAGTCTGTACAAACTCATGTCTCATTATTTACAAAGCCTTGATTGGTTGATCCAAAAAACTGTAGTTTATGGACTGAACATCCTGGTTGAGTAAACTGTAAGCTGTACTTTAAAATTATTAAGCCTACAGAATGTTTGAAAACACATGCCCACCTGAGCAGTAGCCTACTTGTAATCTTTCTGTTCATATTTTCTTATTTTGTCCATATTTCTATTTATTATTCAAATGGAAATTCATATTGTTTTAATATGCTTATAATCTTGACGGCATTGTAATGAGGGAAACCTCAATGTCTTTTTCAATATTAATACAAGTGTCATGGTTTAACCCATGGCAGCCCCTCTTGTATGTTGTTGTTTCTCCTCCCCTGTGTGTCCTGAGTAAATGGCTGTGTGATTGCATGTGGGTGTGGTTTTTCTGTGCAGTCAATCTCCCTCTCATCACCGGCAGTTTATCTACCCTGGTCTCTCCACCACTCGTCACCTACTTCACACGTGGTATATCGCTCGTTGTTGGCTCATTTAAACACCTGTAGTTCTGTGTGAACTTGTGTGCTTCTGTGTTTAGCCTGTATGCTAACCTCTGTGTCGCTCTGCCTCAGATATCGGCCGCGTTCCATGCTCGTGCCTGATCGCACTCCAGCCTGCCTGCATGCTCGCACACCGATCTGCCTGTTCACTCTGTGTGAATCTGAACACTGTGCACCATGTGGAGGAGCCTCACATGTAATAC
This sequence comes from Labrus mixtus, assembly GCF_963584025.1. Lineage (NCBI taxonomy): Eukaryota > Metazoa > Chordata > Actinopteri > Labriformes > Labridae > Labrus > Labrus mixtus. Next base: position 3,761,978 of record NC_083629.1, on the reverse strand, counting down.
CCTGTGTGTCCCCTGACCCTCACAGAGCTCCTTCACCTCACCACTCGTCACCTGGAATCCCAGGCCTCACTCCCCCTCGCCTGTTTTGCACAATTAAATTCTAATTATATTGTTGCTCTGTGTCCAGAGTCTGCTTTTTGGTCCTGAAACTTTGTGCCGAGTCATAACATAAAGGTTTGAAATGAATTTATCTAGCAGCCCCTGTATGAAGTCACAGCAGCGGAGTTTAGCTCAGTGATAATAAAGCACTAGGCTGCCATATTGCATTGCAATAATAGTATTAATAGGCTACCTCTGCAAAAACGTATATGCTAACTACAGCTATAATATGCATAGCAAAGCAAAATAAATAATTTTCCAAAAATCTGGACTGTGTTCTGATTCTCCATCAGATGACTCAAACAAGCTGTTCATGGCTCAACAACACTGATTGTCTCATAAGCCGTTGCTTTGCCAATGAGCCAGGAGACGTCAATCTAAATAGGATCAGCCACATCTCAAAAGTTGTCTCCAAAGCAGAATGATCTGTTTTTTTTGGACTTGGTAAAGTTTGATCTTTGGATGCTTAATAACGCACTCATCCTCTGACATCATACATGCAGTTTTACTTTTTTCAGGCCAATTTTCCTGAGGCTTTTGGAGTGTGTCAGTGCATGGTCTCAACGCTGTTTCAGTAACTGTTTCCCACTGCCAAGATAAATGTCTGTGGGAAACACTAGTGCATGTAAACACAATAGGAGTGTGTTGCCCGGAGTGGGAGGATTGTGTCAGTAATGACATAAAGCAGCCAAAACACTGCCCGCTGCAGACTGAGCGATAAAGCCTCTTCAAAACGGCAGGCTGCTCACTGTGCCCACACTAATCCCCGTCCTAATCACTCAATATTAACTGACAGAGAGAGCCACACTCGGGGACTGTGCGTCTCTATAATCATGTGAAAAGTGCTGACAGTGCTTGAGAATGTGTCAAGTTTCACTTCTTTAGATGTGACTCTCTGAGTTCTCAGCCAGATCGTTTAAGCACCCGGATTAGTTTCATTTCAGCAGGAAGACAGATCTAATTTACAGGGTATCTTCCGTTATCTTAAGGTACCAAGAAAGCAAATGATACAAAAACTGAATACTTCAGGCCAAGCTCTCTTCACCAAGACAGCCTGCAGCACAGCATATTTTCCATCACTTCATCAACATTATGTCAAAACAGCGCACCAAACAAACAACAAAGCAACCTCAGAAAGACAAAGTAACATGTTGTTTGCACATGTTTCTTGTAGTTCACACATAATGTGTGTGCAGCTGCTCATGGCTGCGCCCCGCTGTGCTCACGTTCCAGAAATGGATCTAGTGGGGCAGGGCAGGGTGCGCAATGTCCAACGGAGCCAAAACTGTGGCGCTGTGCAAATGAGGAGTTACCCTTCACTCGTAAACAAGACCTCAAGATACTTGAACTCCTTCACTTGGGGGCAAAGACTTGCTCCCCAACCAATTCCAGGCTGAACTCCTCAGCCTCAGATTTGGAGCATGTGCTGACCCCTCATCCAAACCGCCTTGCACTTTAATGTTAGGTGCCTAGACGCCTGCTCAATCCATGCTTGGTGTTGGTTTAGAACAATAGAGAAAAGTATGATGAATAGATTATGCAAATGAAGAAGTATCCCAACCAGGCCCATGGTTCTTATGTCAGTGTGCACTGAGCTCCAGAAACATCCCTCTATGATAACCATTTAGACTCCATTTGTTCACAGCAACTATCTGACAAAAGTCCTACAAGACCAATACATTGATTTCATCCACTTCCTGATCTTCCCTTTAGTGCCTGCATTTGGTAAAAACTTGTCCAAAAGAAGTATAAAAATCTAACCGATACGCTGTAAAGAAGAATTGCTGCTTGAACATTCTCACAAGGACATGAACCTTTCTCTGAGCTGAAGCCCTCAACGGCCACTTAAGGACATGCTTTTACATTTTTAGCAGTATTAAAGGCCAAGAGTATCAAATTCAACAGTATATTGTTCATTTTGATGGGGCTTTAATGGATACTTCACCACTCAGGGCCTCTAACTGTGCTGACAAGAAGTGAATTTGGTTCCCATCTGTTAACAGTCTAGATTTTAAGAAAGTGACAGCCCAGCTGTTCATTATATCAGCAGCTAAAGGAATCATTTAAAAAAAAACTTTCAAGGATAAGCTTTACCTTCAAGTGCACAGTCATACTTACTGCTGTTAACTGATAAATCTCACTTGGATTAGCCCTTTCATACTACACAACAGATTTTTCCTGAGACAGACAGGACTTTATCAAAAAGTGTGTTTGTCATTAGAAACATGGCTTCATCTTTCACTGTTGTTGGGCCATGCAGGCTTAAGACAGGCAAACAATGGACTTGGGCCTGCATCTCTGTGGGAAGCCTCATGTGAGTTATTCACTGAGACCTAAAAGGACTCTTAATCCCAGAATCCTCTGCAATACTTCACACCTACGTGTGACGTGAAGGGGGAACCGGAACCTGAGGTAGACCCCACAGGAAGCAGGCCAGGTGACAAAACTCAGAGACTTCCATTGCTCTCTCTCTTTCCACGCGCTGACTTCAAGTGTTTGGAGACACAAGCTCACCTCCTGTTTTCTGCAACAATCTTCCTTTGTTTTAAGTTTTGGCGCGCAGGTAATCCGTGGCCAGCAGTGTTCTAAATTCCGAGCTCGGATTGTCCAGTGAATGCATCTCAGTGTCTCGGAGAGCGTCAGACTATAACAGATTATCAGAAAGATAACGGTTTTATTCCGTCCTGCAACGAACGGACATCAACGGACATCTTTCCACTCGACGGAGAACATATCGGAGCCGCTCTTGCCGTAAGGGACCCTCGCCACCATCAAACGCCTCTGCACCAGGACGGACAGAAGATCTGTTCAATCACTGGACTCTTTTCCTTCACCAATCGCGGGCAAAGCGATTCACAAGTGGGGCTTAATTAGGTCTGGACAGAATTTTAGAGAGTGTTTTTAACAATTGTTTGATTGATGCGAAAACTGTAATTTTTCTCTTTGTTGGACTGCCGCGTCCTGAGTTTTACCTGTTTAAAACTCTTGTTATTCCCGTTTCGGACCGCTGCGTCCTATATGTGTTTAGTGTAACAGCGTTATAAACGGGTATTACTCTTCTGATCAGAAAGGCCAGTTTAAACCGTATTAACTTGAATTCGGCCATTGGTTTGTTTCTGTGAATGAAAGGGAATTACTCCGAGTTGTGGCACGGGATTCGGACTGTGATCCGGCCTCTTCAGGCACGCATTTCTCTCCTCTACTCTCCTCTTTTCTCCCCCTTTTACTAACACAGACACACACACACACACACACACATACACAGATTCCCGTGTAGACGCACATCTGGAGACTAACTCCACCACCACGCCATTACGCACATAGGCTACACACACGCACAGAGATCTGTAAACTCGCGGCCATTCAGACTCCTCAGAGACACAGATCGTGTAGGGCCGAACCCGGCCTCTTTAGACAGGTCTTTGTTAGATGTGCGCCATCGTGGGCGACCACGTGGGTACGAAGCCATATCCCCCCTCTCTTCCCCTCCTCTCTCTCTCTCACACACACCCCCCCCCCCCCCCCACACACACACACACACACACACACACACACACACAACTCCATTCTTACTACTATTCCACAAGCCTTGCTTGATAATGTTTGTTTGCTTAGATTAGTTTATAACAGTTATTGGTTTGATTAAGTTAATTGATTTTGGATTGATGTTGCTTTGTTTAAATAAATTCTGTTATAATTTAAGAGAGCAGTTGTTGGCTTTGTGTACAGATTTCACGCCTTCAATTTATTAAATATAGTTATTAATTATTAATAATAATAGTAATTAAGTAACTACTTTGAGACGGATTTGAGTGATATTTTGGTTATATTTCCCTGATTACAGGGTGGTGCCCCAAGAGTTGATTAAACATAGTTTAATGATATTGTTATTTATATTATTAACCTCTTAGAGAGCCTGTAAAATAAGCCAAAAATGCCTATCCAGACATACCCAAAGCAAATTGTATACTGTTTTTGAACCATTTAGAGTTACAGCTCAAACAAGGTCACATTTGAAAGGTAACACTCTGAAGTTACCCAAAACAGCCATAATCACAGTTTTTACAACTGGTATTGAATAATACAAGCTGAAACTACAAAGAAAAAAATATATACCAGAGTAACGTCTTGCCCTTCCAGAAACATTGCTTCTGCTTCAGAGTCATCAACGGAGATAACGCTGTCCTCCATTCTGACCATTCTTCTCCCGACTCATCATTATCATGGCATCTAGTACATTCCTCCACAGCCTGTGATAGTGTAAATTTAGTCTTTTCCTTTCTTTTCGTCATATTTCTTCCTGAAATTCTTCAAAGTATCCACCAGCCAACTTTCTGATGCGCATACTGCTACTACGCACGGAGAGCGCACAAAACACAACACAACACATTTCTGCTTGTGCACGTTGGTATCTGTTTTCGTTTCTGAGCTACCAATGGAAGCCATATATCGTCTTTTTCGTAATTTTATTGGCTACAAGACAGGTCAATCATTTACATAATCGCTTGTAATTGGCTGGGGCTGTATACATGAGAAGAGAGGTAGGTACCTCTTGTTGACCCCGGCACGCATGGGTTATTGAGGGGGCTAGGCACTGAATGGAAGGTTGTTATTGGCTAAATGAGGTGTCAATCGAAAGGTCACACTTCAGCCTCCATTTTGCTACATCACAATAGCATATTTTCGCTCGTATATGTAAAGTATTACAGATAATACCGCAGAATATTGTGTAGTGACGCGACATATATGAAATTATATTACAGCAACTTGTGGACTTTTATGGATGTAATCATGTGTTTGGATTACTTTTTTCACTGGATTTAATTAATGTGGACACTTGCTGACAAAGCAGCATCGTTTCTATTGGGATATTATCATCAGAGATTTATACTACAACTTCAGAAAGTAAGTCGCGTCACTTCTATAATTGTTTGTTTGTTGCTGGTCTAATAGATTATATTGTGATTGCTGTGGTGGTTGAATCTTAAAATGGTTTATAATGGAACAGCACAAAAATCTTTCCAGCGATATATAGCATGTAGCATGCTTCAGCACAGCTGTTGTGTACATGACACATAAAGATGACACCAACCACAACATGCACGTAGCGGACCGTGCACGGTCACATGCTTCAAATGTCGTTAATAATTATATATAATTATTAAAGAATATAACCAAAGTTGACTTGATACAACTCCAACAAATGGTGCCCCATGTGAGGCCTTCAATAAACCAGCTTTGTTGCACTGTAAATGCACAGTAATCCAAATTTTTAATCCTAAGATTTTTCTTGAGGAAAAATTGTCTTTTCTTTTGAAGATTTACTTTTCTTCCTTGTTATTTATTCAGAACAGACAGCAAGCTGTGGCTTAGTTTGTGTCATATGTTGTTGACCATAATGATGCAGCCAGGGTGACTTTCTTAATGAACTAGTTGTTGCTTTAATCCAGAGTTTTATCCTGAAGTAATTCTTCTAAAGAAATGTATTTGTTTTGAACATTCTCATTTTAAGCAAAGCAGACATCAAGTTGTGTTTTAGTTGTGTTGTTGTGTTTTGGTGAGTTGAGTAGTTTTTAATTCTTGTGTGCTCTTAGTTGTTTGAGACAACTATTTAGCCATTTTTCCAGTTGAGAGTGTAACCTCATCATTGATGCATAGCCAGCTGTCTGAGAAGTGTGAGTTCCTCCTTTCCTTTGAGGACTTGAGGTGTGAAGCCCCTCTCCTAGCTTCCAGGATAGACTGCAGTGATCAGTTGGGAAACCTAGATAAGATTTGCTCTTGTGTTGATCTAGCTTTGTTTAGCTTAGCGGTTTTGTTAACAGTAATCCACTGTGGTTCCATTTTATCACGTAAAATGTATGCTGAGACCCCTTTTGGATCAGACGACTTAGCACTGCAAGAAACTGTTGCCGGTCTGACGAACCTCTCCTCAGAGGAGAGTGCCAACCTATATAGCTATTCAATTAGCATTAGTGATAAGAAGTTGGAGGAACTAGTTGATCTTATCAACCACCGAGCCAGGACCACCCCTAACAAAGACAGAATGTATGCAGAAGACATACATCAACCATGGGCCAAGGCTCGCTGTGCATCAGACGATCCACCCCTTCATGATGGAGTTGCTGGTCTTATCCACCTCCCTTTAGAGATCAGTCTGAACTCCTACACCCTCAGCACATGCGAAGAAAAAATAAAGGAGTTGTTGAGCATATAACCAATCCAACTGGGGAACCACAGCGCACAATTTCAGATGTTCAAGGCCAACTTCTCTTCCTTCATCAGTGCAAATCATGTTTGCAGAATGAGGAACACCGGGCACAGCTAGCCCAGGTACGAGAAGAAAAACAGATCCTGCGGGACGACTTCAAAAGAATGCAGAATAAACTTAAGACCTTGCAGGACAAATGCATGGCCCTGCAGGAGGAGAATAAAACACTGCATAGAAGCAGCAGGTTGGCCGAACAGAAGAAACAAAGTGTCACGGTACCCGGAATTCAGGATGGTCAGGTATGTACTGCAGCCCCCAGGTCAGTTGAGGAAGCCTCAGACGAAGGATGGGATATTGAACCAAGTCCCTGGAGGAGGGAGACAGACATGTTGCAGGATCTGGAGGAGAGGGAAAGGCGCCGCCGGGTCGACCCAGGCACAAAAGCGCACACGTCCTCTAACTACCTGGTAAAGAGCCGGGTTGGGTAAAGATGAATTTTGCCACGCCTCCCCAGACCATGAAGCACTGTCACATGGAAATGCCCCAAGGTCCACGCGTTCCACAATACGCTTTGAGCAAAGATAACCTTCACCCCTCAGGAGGAGGGACTTAATGCCATAAGACAGGGAGGAGGCACGGGTCCAATCGGGCACCGAACATTACTTGTCCCACGATAGACGGCCACGTCTAAGCCGAACACAAACCCTGCCACGGTTGCAACCGTACTACCGTGACAACCACAGGGCTTACGATTCGTCAGACGACTCGGACGACCCTCGCCAGCCTTCGGGTCAGGGTCTGCGAACCAGGCAGATAGAACCTCAGGCCAAAGATCTGAAGCGCTTTGACCCAGATAGCCCAGATTCAAGTATCAATGACTACCTTAGAGAAGTCGACCATTCTCTCCTTGACCTGCCTCATGCATCCTCACATGAAAAACTGAAACGGATCTGGAAGAGTGGGAGTGTCCGTGGTTTCATGGGGACACTCCCACCAAAGGTCCGATCCTTGCAGAAAGAAAAAAAATCTCTTAGTCAGCACTTACAAACTGCCAAGCAGATAGTGTTGGACATGTTTGAACTAATTCAGGGAGCACAGGTAAGCATGGAGCAAGACACATCGTCAGGATATGACTCTGATCCTGGACCAAGCCCCTTAAGATATCAAACAACCCTGCTGAAAGATCTCAGTAAAGAACCAAGCAGCCAGGATAACCCAAGGACTGAGGAAATAAGTCTAGTTTTCCCTGATTTTGACTGTGGAGCCCCGCCCCTTGGGAAAACGCCCCAGTTCCCTGACAGCTGTGACACCTTTTCACACCTTCACAGGTTTGAATCACCACATAGGAAGGGGGGTGACTTCTCAGCCCCCAGAGGCAGAGATAACACCGGGCCCCCTCCTGCTACCTGTAGGTTCCCATCGCATGATTCACAGCTGAGGAATATCCAAACCTCAGATGACTCAGATGGCTCCCTTTTACCCAGAGATCAAAGAATGCACACAAGGCTCATTAAATCTATGGCAAAAGATGTAGAGTGGTTCGATCTAGATAACTCAAACCGCTGCATCGATGATTACCTCGAAGTGATTAACCTGTGTCTCAGTGATTTACCTGATGCGTCCACAAGAGAAAAACTCAGGCTGATCTGGAAGACAACTTCCAAGAGTCTCCATAACTACACGACTACCCTTCAGCCTGAGATCAGATACCAGTACTCTGCGCTCTGCAATGCTTTGCGCCAGGAATACTCCACCTACATTGACCCTGCATCTGCCCTTCTTAGTGCTTTCAGTGTCTTGCACCAGAAGCACGAGGCCCCCAAAGATTATTACTGGCGCCTAAGATCTGCATATTTCCAGGGACGTAAGGCTCCAGGTTTGGAAGAGAACCAAACTTTCAAGTCCATTTTCATGCACAACCTGCATGGCTGCGTGCGGCCAGATGTCACCATGCATAGTCGTACACATCAGCTTAGTATGAAAGAGATCAAGAAATTCGCACAGGCGGTTTGGGAGACACACTTACGTCACGTAACACGTGAAGGCAACAAGTTAACTCGTGCTAGGAATAGGCATAAGAGACCACGTCACCGGCAGAATGGAGAACAGAGCAATGGGGGTGAAGGTGGGACTCAACCACAGAGTAGGTTCCAGCCTGGAGAACTGATAACTACCAGATCCGAACGGAACTCTCTGTATGGCCGTAGCCTGAGACAGAAGGGTAGGAAGTGTTACCGGCACCAGACCTAGGGGAAATCTGGATCGGCATCAAAGGTTACACAGACTAGGAAGCACTGCGTAGCCTGTGGAATGATAAGAGGACAAACTTTTAGCGTCTAGCTCATGTTATAACGTGACAGCGAAATTAAACTGCATGTTCATTAGATACATAACCAGCTTAAAGTTGAGATATAAAGATTCATATTACCTGTGGAATGATAAGAGGACAAACTTTTAGCGTCTTGCTCATGCCAGCTTGTTTATTGTCTGAACTGCGCATGTGTAGGACTAAGTGATAAAGTCTCTCTAGGGAATCCACAGTGGCATAATAGCGCCATCTCCTGGGTAAACTGAATATTACCATGTGAAATCTGTCATTACAATTAGAATAGCTCATAAAATATTACAAAAAATTAGGGGGGTGTCTGTTTAAATAAAAACTTTATATGTAGCGTTTTCAACCTACTACACTCTCCCCTGCTTTCAGAGATGTCTCCGGACATCTAGAACTAAACTAACAAAAGAAAAGTCTAGAAAGTTGAAAAGTCAAAGTACAGTCTGTTCTATTTGTCAGTTAATGTCTTAAGTCAAGTCAAGTCTTGTTACTGGTCTAGTTCGTCCATACTGGTGTACGGTAATAACAGGAACCAGGAACAGTTGGGTAGAATTACGGAGGGTAAGGGACACAGGCAAACATCAGGTTTGCTCCAGGCCTCCAGGGCTGGTATGAAGGTTGTCCAAGATGGTCTTATGTGAGCACTTCTCGAGGTTTCATTGCTCTTGCTGACCTCCTCACAGTCCTCTTCTGATGAAACTGCGTCAGGCTCACGATCATTTGTTTTATGTTGTTCTGGACCTGCTTCACCCACTATGTGTTCCTCCTGCAGTTGCTCAGTAGCTGTTGTAGCCGTTCGATCCGCAATCGGTACTGCATCTGACACTGCAACTGGATCAGGTTCATGTGGCTGCTGCATTTGAATGGTTTCTCTTTCTTGTCTCATTGGCTGGAATTCTGGGGCTTTAGCACAGAGTTCACGGTGTGGTGTAAGCTTTGGCACTAGAGGTCGGGTGCACCTCTTGTTGTACACAGGTAAGGTCCTGAGAGAATATGTGTACTCCTCCTCATCAGAATGATCAGATTCCTCCTCTGTTGTGTCCCTGCTCTGTTTGTTACTGTCACTCTGTTTCTGCTTTCTCTTGTGTGCATGAGAACTCTGCTCATCATGTTCCAAAGGCAACTCATTCACAGGTAACAGAAGGTTACGATGCAGGACGCGAAGGGTTCGATCTCCTGTCTCCGTCTGAACTTGGTACACAGGTCCATCACCTATCTTCTCAACAACACTATAAACTCTCTTTTCCCAGTAAGCTCGGAGTTTGCCTGGGCCACCTCTCTCCGATAGATTTCTGACTAACACCCTATCTCCAGGCTGCAGAATCATGCCTTTAACGCCACGATCATAGTATCTCTTCCCTTTAGCTGAGGACTTTCCACTGTTCTCTGAAGCGATCTTGTACGCCTCCTGCATGCGAGAAGCCCATTTCTGTGCAAACACTTGTCTGGACTGTGGCTCTTGTTCAGGTTTTAGGTCAAAGAGCAACTCAACAGGCAAACGTGGCGCTCTTCCATACAGGAGAAAGAACGGTGAATAGCCTGTGGACTCGTGTCTCGTACAGTTATATGCATGGACTATGTGTGACAGATGGTCTTTCCACTCAGTTTTCTTCTCCTCCTTCAGTGTGTCAAGCATCTGTAGAAGTGTTCTGTTCAGTTGTTCAGTGGGATTCCCCTGTGGGTGATAAGGGGTGGTTCGAGAGTGGCCTATTCCTGCTAACTGCTGGAGTCTCTGAAAAAGGTTGTTCTCAAACTCCCTGCCCTGGTCATGATGTAGCTTTTCAGGGAACTCGAAGCGTGGAATAAAGTCATAGAATATATTTTCAGCTGCAGTTCTACCTGACTTATTCTTGGTTGGATACGCTTGCGCAAAGCGAGTAAAGTGGTCTACCAAAACTAAAATGTACTCATAACCGCCTTTACTCTGTTCAAGATGGAGATAGTCAATGGAGATGAGTTCAAAAGGAGAGCTTGTTGTTATTGAACCCATGGGTGCTTTCTCTGGTATGTGTGGTCGCTTTTGTTTCACACACTGGCACTGACGGATAACATAGTCTTCAATTTCACGTTGCATAAAAGGCCAATAAAACCTTTCTCTTGCTAGGTGAATGACTTTGTCGGCGCCTACATGCCCCATATCATCATGCAGGTGTTTGAGCACAGTTCATTTCATTTTACTGGGTAGAACCAACTGTTTACGTTGTCCTGTCTGTAAACAGTATTCCTTTGTCAAGTGTGAGTCTGTTCCATTCATGTATTAGTCTGCGTGTCTCACGTCCCATTTGTCTTTTGTCTTTCTCATTTACAATACAAGTTAATCACCTCGCAGATGGGAGCATCTTCCTTCTGAGCAGCTCATACACATTCTGGAGTGATAACTGGAATACTTTTCCATGGAGTTTCCTCTGCATCCGAACACAGCTGCAGTGCGGCAACCCATGGTACATCACTGTCTCTCATTGCTTTATCCCCCTGCCAGATGGCGGAAACAACATCTGGGGGCATTGTCTCTGTGAACTCTGTTAGGTGGTTGTGAAGTTACACTGGGTATCGAGAAAGGGTGTCAGCGTCTGCGTTGGACTTGCCTGGCCGATATTTGATGGTGAAATGAAAATCAGCTAACTCACCCACCCACCGATGTCCAACTGCATTCAACTTGGCCGTGCTCAAAACATAAGTAAGGGGATTATTATCCGTGTAAACAGTGAAGATGGGTGCGTAACAGAGGTAGTCTCTGAATTTCTCGCAGATCGCCCACTTTAATGCAAGGAACTCAAGCTTGCCAGAATGGAGATGGTAGTTTTTCTCGGCTGGTGTGAGTGTCCTTGAGCCATAATTGATGACACAGAGTTTGTCTCCCTGTTGCTGATAAAGCACAGCTCCCAGGCCTTCATTTGATGCGTCGGTGTGAAGGACGAATGGTAAATTGAAGTCTGGGTAAGCTAGAATCGGTGGACTGGTCAGGAGGTCAACAAAGCGTGAAACCACAGCACTGTGATCTGGTGTCCACTGGACAGGTGTTCTTGAAGGAAGCTGGCCACTGCTTGTGCTTTTTAGTTTGTTCTTGGTAGAGCTAGCTAAAGTTGCTTTCTTGCTAGGTTCACTGGAACTTTCTATGAGCTTGAATAGTGGTCGTGCTATCCTTGAGAAGTCTTGTATGAATGTTCTGTAATAGCCTAGAAACCCTAGAAGAGCGCTGACTTCTCCAACATTCTTCGGCTCTCTGTTTTTCAACAGCTGAACTGCCTCGAGGTCTTTAGGATCTATCTGGACACCTGGACGCCAGTCACTAGGTGGCCTACATACCTAATCTGATGTTTGAATAGTTCACATTTCTTTGGCCGTAGTTTGACACCATGCTCTCGCAGGCGGCAGAGTACTCGCCTCAGGTCCTCAACGTGGTCATCAAAAGTCTTTGAATAACACAGCACATCGTCCAAATATGGAGAGCAGCACTCGTCTCGGAGACCTTCAAGCACTCCCTCCATGCACCTCTGAAATGCTGCTGGGGCGTTGGTAAGGCCAAACGGGATGCAAACCCACTCATAAAGCCCCCAAGGTGTGCTGAAAGCAGTCATGTGTCTTGAGCTCTTGTCGACAAAGCCCTGGTGGTAAGCACTGCCTTGGTCAAGAATTGAGAACCAAGAGTAGCCTCCTAGATTATCCAACAAGTCTTGGATGTGTGGGAGAGGGTGGCGGTCAGCAATGGTTTTGCGATTTAAGCCCCGAAAGTCAACACATAGACGCAAACTCTTGTCTTTTTTCCGAACACAGACCACAGGAGACGAGTAGGGTGAAGTACACTTTTTGACCCAGCCTTGTTCGAGCAGGTTCTGTACATATTCCTTAATCTCTTTATACAAGGGCTTTGGAACTGAATTGTATGATGCTTGGACTGGTGTATCATCTTTGAGGTGGATCTTTAGCTTCAAGTCAGGGATGCAACCAATATCAGAATCGTCCTTAGCAAACACATCTGACTCTTGATACAACATGTCTTTGACCATTTGCTGTTGATCCTCTTCCAGATGTGAGCCATCGACAGGTGGATGCCACTTCTCTTTTGTCGCATGTTTTGTCTTATTTGTCTTATTAACAAGTCTTTGACTTGTTTTTCTCTGCATGTCTGTTCTAACTTGAGCTGAGTGTGCATTCACAGAGGGATGAAGATCTGGCTCTGAAACACTGGGAAGACAGTTGACTGGTTTCACTTCAGTAACTTCTTCTAAAGTTCCCAGGACCGTTTTCTTTGTGAGGTAGATGTTATGTTTACTAGAGTTCTGAATGGGGATTTTAACAATTTTGCTGGACCCACTTGGAACATCTATTAAAGCTGGAAACAGAGCTAACCCTTCTGGATAGTTATTGGTTAGACTGGGTTGAAAAAGCATTGTCCCACCCTGTGGCCATTCCCTGATCCTACACCTGACCTCGAAAATCTGTCCTGCAGGAATAGAAACTCCTTTCTTCCCTGTTCTCACACTACACTCAAAGGCTATCTCATCAGGGGTTTCAGCCTGTAGAGCAGAAACTATAGCTTCTACTGTACTGTCAGTAACACTCAAAGCTTCTTTAAGCAAAGCCGAAATATCAACCTCACCTCTCTGTTCTTTGTTTGATTTGATTACCTCAGCGATGACATTGCTGCCTAAAATAGGAGAGTTAAGACAGTTTTGACTGATTAAAGTAGGCACTTGAATGGTGACATGTCCATGGTTTTTACTACGAATCTGGAGGTCAACATCTGCCCATCCGTCAAAAGGAACATTTGTGCCATTTGCTGCAGAAATCTCCAACGGCTGGTCTGTAACAAGAGTTTCCAGAGGCTGAATCTTGACTTGGGGGAGGGCCTTTTCCATCCATGCTTTCCCGACCAACGTCACCTGAGCTCCAGAATCAAGCAGCATTTGTAGTGGAACTCCGTTGATAGCACGAGACCATACATCGTTTTCCGATGAGACTTGCTAAGAGTTTCTTTTGTGGTTGTTGACTTTGTGTGTTTGCTTTCACAGGACTTACTGTCTTTGAGTGGCTGGTCTTTACTGGGGTCTCCACAGTTGTCAAGGTCAGTGGCTGCCCCTCACCAGCGACCTCGGCCCGTTTCCCGACGTCTGTCTTTGAAGACAGCCAACAGCGCGATGTCCAGCTTGGCCACAGACAAAGCAGTGAGAACATTTAATCTTGCTCTGTCTTACACAGTCGCTGCATCTACCTCTGGTCTCAGATGTGGGTGCTTGAGGACGGGTTGCTGTTGGGCAGGGGTCCTCAGGTTTCACACAGTCAGTAGGTTTCACCATCTGAGACAGATGTTTTGTCAGTGAGGACACCTGTGCAGTCAGTTCTTTAATAGCAGCACGATTAGCCTGTAACTCAGTGTCAACTGTGGTCTGTTTAGATGAGTCACTACTGTCAAGCTGAGCTGAGCTTACAGTCGCTGGTCGGTTTTTAGCACCAGTACCAAGGTGTTTCAGTCTCTCTGCCTCCTCACTAGTAGACTTAGTGATTTGATCTAAGAGAAAGTCATCACTAACCTGCAAGTCAGTGAGAAGGGGTTTGAGGTCATGTCTGACATGGTTGTTTTTCTCATTTAAACCTTGATAAAGTGTGTGCAGAAAGGTACCCTGAACAAGCTTTCTGTCATAGCTAAACTCTGCACCAGGCTGCTGCGACTCAAATAAAACACGCTGCTTTAAACCCATTATTTTGTACAAAAACTGTTGTGGGCTTTCTTTGTCTTGTTGTTTAGCATTACTTAACTCTTGAAAAAGCTTGGTACTGCTTTTATCTCTAATGTGTGCGCGCAGAAAACGTTTTAGCTCATCAATAGTTAAGTCACCTTTGTTAATTAACATCTCTCTGAACGTACCTGGCTTTATTATTTTCAACACAATACAAATTACCTCTGCTTGAGAAAAACCTTCTTGAAAACCTTGGTCTATTTGTTTACAAAGTCTACTGTATGACATATCAGAACCAACATCAGAAATTTGACCACCATGAAGTTTAAACTCTCTACGTGGGAGCAGAGCTGCAACATCATTGAACCTCAATACCTGATCTCCCATACTGGAAGATGGACTCCTCCTACCGAGGGGAGCAGCACCAACACCTGCTGTGGGCGATCTGGGTAAGGTTGGAATGGTGGGGTTCCTGGTCGACTCACCACCGTCTCTGTTCATGGGTGATGAAAGTCTGTTCGTGTCTGAGTTAACGTGTGGGGTGGTTAAGGGTGTTGTTACGTTGCGGCTCTCAACATCTGCAGCCGGGCTAGCTCCAGTCCCTTCAGTGTCTGCAGCCAGCAGGTCACTCAGCATGTCATCAAGGAGGAGGAGTTGGGCCATGCCTTCATCTTCCAGACCGCTCAGTTTCTCACCTCTTAAGAACTCAACAATCAGGTCATACAGTTCTGGTTCACTTAGTTCATCAACTTCACTAGTAGTACTGCCGTCATCAATAGAACTAGCAACTTGGAATAGCTGACTTGCACTAAGCTCTGACAGTCTCTTCTGGATCTTGATGACCAGTATCCGGCGTGGGGAGACTGTTGCCATTATGACGTTACACAGGTGACTTCGGCTCTCTAGATGACGCACAGGATTGCAGTCTTCCCTGAAGCTTTGCACACAGCTCACGTTGTCTTGGCTCTGATTTTACCAGGCAGCGATACTAGATCATCCCGGACCAGCCCCCAATTGTTACCGGCACCAGACCTAGGGGAAATCTGGACCGGCAGCAAAGGTTACACAGGCTAGGAAGCACTGCATAGCCTGTGGAATGATAAGAGGACAAACTTTTAGCGTCTTGCTCATGCCAGCTCATTTATTGTCTGACACATTAACTTTTCCATTAACCAACACATTTCATCAAATAATAAAGTAAACTCTTTGACAATACAAATTAAAATAAAATATTGTTTAACATAATATACAGTCACATACTTCAAAATAGTTTTAAATTAAATACATGCAGACATATATACAATTCACAATACAAAGATATCAAAATAAAATAACATTACACACATTTACTTAGACTTCTGCTCCTAGTCTCACAGTTAACTAAGCTTTTACACATACAGCTTCATAAACATGAAATTACAAACAACACACTTTCCTGCGTCTCTGTACACAACCATTGTGCAAGAAAATGGCGCCGCTGCGTCACAGTAGCGTTCAACAATCATTTGAATCATGTCATGTGAAACAGAACGTAAAATCATATCATTATCACCATTACTTTTACTAACAAGCTATTGAAGCTAATACTTTTAACAATGTACAAAACATATATTCCTCTTGTTCGGAACGTTTGCTTTACATTTACTTGAGTTACTTACACTGACGAAACTACTCGGTTCGCAAGGCTAAACTTAGCAACATGCTACATGTGGTGACAAACAGCTACAAACTGATCTTACAGCATTATAATCCGGTATTACTCTTCTGATCAGAAAGGCCAGTGTAACCGTATTAACTTGAATTCGGCCATTGGTTTGTTTCTGTGAATGAAGGGAATTACTCCGAGTTGTGGCGCTGGATTTGGACTGTGATCCGACCTCTTCAGGCACGCATTTCTTTCACATTCACATAGGCTGCACACACACATAGCGATCTGTACACTCGCGGCCATTCAGAGACACAGATCGTGTAGGGCCGAACTCAGCCTCTTTAGACAATAGACCACGCCAGGTCTTTGTTAGGTGTGCGCCATCGGAAGGGCGACCACGTGGGACGAAGCAATCTCCCCCCTTGCTCCCCCTCCTCTCTCTCTTTCATACACAGACACCCACACACACGCACCCAGGTCTTTGTTAAGTGTGTGCCATCGTAAGCGACCACGTGGGTACGGAGCCATCTCCCCCTCTCTTTCCCTCCTCTCTCTCTCTCACACACACACACACACACACACACACACACACAACTACACTTTTACACCTCTTCCACAAGCCTTGCTTGATAATGTTTGTTTGCTTAGATTAGTTTGTAATTGTTGTTATTTGTTATTTGTTTGATTAAGTTCATTGATTTTGGATTGATGTTGCTTTGTTTAAATAAATTCTGTTATAATTTTAACCTCATGTGAAGCATGTGACCGTGCACGGTCCGCCATGTGCGTGTTGTGGTTGGTGTCGTCTTTGTGTGTCATGTACACAACAGCTGTGCTGAAGCATGCTACATGCTATATATCGCTGGAAAGTTTTTTTTGCTGTTCTTCCATAAATATAAACCATTTTAAGATTCAGCCACCACGGCAACCACAATATAATCATCTATTAGACCAGCAACAAACAAACAAACAATTATAGAAGTGACGCGACTTACTTTCTGAAGTTGTAGTATAAATCTCTGATGATAATATCCCGATAGAAACTGTGCTGCTTCATCAGCAAGTGTCTACATTAATTAAATCCAGTGAAAAAAGTAATCCAAACACATGATTACATCCATAAAAGTCCACAAGTTGCTGTAATATAATTTCATATATGTCGCGTCAGTTCACAATATTCCACAGTATTATCTGTAATACTTTACATATACGAGCAAAAATATGCTATTGTGATGTAGCAAAATAGAGGCTGAAGTGTGACCTTGCGATTGACACCTCATTTAGCCAATAACAACCTTCCATTCAATGCTTAGCCCCCTCAATAGCCAATGCGCGCCGGGGTCAACAAGAGGTACCTACCTCTCTTCTCATGTATACAGCCCCAGCCAATTACAAGCGATTATGTAAATGATTGAACTGTCTTGTAGCCAATAAAATTACGAAAAAGATGATATATGGCTTCCATTGGTAGCTCAGAAACCACACCAGATACCAACGTGCACAAGCAGACAAACTCTGGGTTGTGTTTTGTGCGCTCTCCGTGCGTTATAGCAGTACGCGCGTCAGAAAGTTGGCTGGTGGATACTTTGAAGAATTTCAGGAAGAAAAATGGCAAAAATAAAGGAAAAGACTAAATTTACACTATCACAGGCTGTGGATGAATGTACTAGAGGCCGTGATAGTGGTGAGTCGGGGGAAGAATCGTCAGTGGAGGACAGCGTTATCTCCTTTGATGACTCGGAAGCAGAGGCAATGTTTCTGGAAGGGCAAGACGTTACTCTGGACAATTGAGTATCTTATTATATACAACTTATATGTCGTTCACTTTTGTAATTGTATTAGTTATGTCAGGTCTAGTTTTTTTATTGGTATTTAGTATGTGTTTGGATTTTCTACGTGTTTTTATGTTTTTTTATTCCATTGTACAGAGCTTTGTGTTTTTATTTGCAATTATGCCAAAGGCGAATTTCGCCCTGGGGACAACAAAGTATCCTACAATTAATTTAGCAGACACTTTTGTCCAAAGGGAGGTACATCTGAGTATATCTAATGTACTAATATATCTATTTAGTTATAGCGTTTGAATTGTGAATACAATTTAGATTGTTTTTCACTGTATATGCACTGAGTCTTCAGGGCTATTTCAGGGAGGGTTTTTTTTGTTCTCGTGTCCCCTTCTCTCCTTTGTGTGTCTCAAGGAGTGATACTGTTGGTCTGTGGGGGAGGGGAGTGTATCATGAGGTGTTACCTTTGGTCCCTTAGGGAGGGGTGTGTGTCTTGAGGTGTAGCTGTGTATCTCTGGGGGAGGGGTGTGTGTGTAAAAACTAAATTGTAATACAAAAAGTATGTGAAAGTTTGTGATAACTAACTGTTATCTATTTATTTTCACATTATAGGCAATCATCTGATGTAGAATCAGATTCAGAGTGGCAGCCAGCCACAGTCAGTAAGAGGCCCAATAGAGTCGAGGAGCAAGAGAGTTCCACCTCTGGAGAGGAGCTCCATCCCTCGATGCCCCAGAGAGGATCTCCAAGTAGGAGAATGGCAAGAGGTAGAGGGCGGGGAAGAGGAAGAGGAAGAGGCAGAGGCAGTGAACTGGCCCATCTGAGGAGGAATGGAACGATGTTGATGTCCTGGATATTGATCCACCACAGCCAACATTCAGACCAGCACGCACACCAGGACCCCAGCCAATTTTGACAGCCACCTACTCAGCCCTGCAGCTCTTCCAACTATTCTTCACAAACTGTGTTGAAGACTATTGTACAGCACACAAACAAATTTGGCTCAGCACACTATACAACACCCTCCAGCCTTTGAATTGACGTGACACGGCAGGACATGTTCGCATTCATGTCTTTATCCTATACATGGGTATAGTCAAATATACCTTATTTTTAGATTACTGGCAAGGGGGGAAATTATACAACCTACAGTTCCCAAGAAAGGTGATGACGGGAAGGAAGTTTCTTAGGATCTGCCGCTCCCTTCATTTCAGTAGCCAATATAAAACAATATATGAAAAAGAAACCTGTTCGCTAGGGTTACAAACTCTTGGCTGACTCCATCAATGGATATACCTGGGACTTTTTTGTATATGAGGGGAAGATCCAGGGAAATAGTGGAAAGGGGCTCAGTTATGAGTCAGTGATGCAGCTCATGGATACCAGGCTGCTTGGTACAGGTTTCAAGTTGTTTGTGGACAACTTTTACACAAGTCCTTCCCTTTTCCGTGACCTCCTTCTAAAGAGGATCTGGGCTTGTGGAACCGTTCGCACAAACAGAATCGGGTTTCCAAAAACAAAAGAGAACAGGCTTGATTCAAAATCTCCTCGTGGCAGCATAAGATGGATCAGGACGGACTCTATCATCTTCCTTCAGTGGCGAGATACGAGGGATGTCTTCATGTGCTCAACACTTCACACAGCACATGCAGGTGCTCTCCAGAGGAGAGTCAAAGGTGCAGATGGGCACTGGGAATTGAAGGATATTCCTGTTCCCCCAGCTATCAAAGACTACAACCGGTATGTACACTATATTCAAACTGTTTGTTTTTTTGCCGAAAAATAATAATTTGTGTCCTATATATAATCATGTTTTGGTACATATTTCTCACTGTTGTTTCTTTTTCTGTACATCCAGGTGCATGGGTGGAGTGGACCTCTCAGATGCCCTCATAGGATATTACAAAGTCCTCCACAAAACACAGAAGTGGTATAAAATGTTTTTCTACCATTTCATGGACATAGCCATTGTGAATGCTTTCCTCCTTCACAAGGAGATTGCCAAAGGTAAAGGAGAGGTACCTTTACACCAGAAGGCATTCCGAGAGACCCTCGCAATGGAGCTGGCAGAAGCGGGGTCTAGCTCCACAGCCAGAACGATACCAACAACTCCTCCAAGTGGAACACATCACAGGCCAGTGCACATCAGCGGGGACAGCACCATTGGTCGGCGAAAGTGCAGGCATTGCCACTGGGCAACATGTTCGATGTGTCCTTGGGTCAAGACACTTAACCCCAAGTTGCTCCCACTGCTTCAGTGGTGGTGTATGAATGGGATTAGTTACTTCTGATGGATGATACTACATAGCGATCACTACCATCAGTGTGTGAAAGGGTGTGAATGGGTGGGTGTGACCTGCGGTGTAAAAGCGCTTTGAGTAGTTGGAAGACTAGAAAAGCGCTATATAAGCTCAAGTCCATTTACCATTTACCATGTGCCCTTGTGCTTTATTCCCAAGAGAGACTGTTATAATGACTGGAATGTTGCAAATAACTTGTAGGATGTCACTCAAAGATAGTGTGTAAATAATGTAAATATGTGTGTTTTCTAAAGTTTGCTGTGTTGCACTTTTCATATAAATAGTTTTCCACCATAACACTTGTTTCTACTCATTTTTTATGGAGAACGGTAATGCACAAAGCTAGAAAAATGCACTTTAAATGGGTTTATGCTTCTATAAATCTGTTTCAGTAATACTGATAGTGATTCTGGTATTGTATAGCGTAGCTCTGAGTGTTACCTTTCCATAAAGCCCAGAATGATGCATGTACATCAAAGCGTTCAGGAGTAGCAGCCTTTTTATCCCAGGTATGTCATCATGGTTACCAAGGGTCCTTTTGGAGTCTCCAAATGGCACAGTTTGGAAACGCCTTGACATACCCATAGAAAAACAGCTCTAAAACATTTATTTTTTGTCATTTTGTTGTCAAATTTGGACTGGAACTAGGTAAGGCTTTATGACACAGCCCAAATCACTTTTCAAGCTAATAGCTCCCAGCTGTAGTCCTCTATTGGCTTATTTTTAAAGAAAATATTCAGGCAGAAACAAAAATATTTCTTTCTTTGTACTTTCAGATTGTATTACTCAATACCAGTAGTAAAAACCGTGATTATGGCTTTTTGGGAAGAAACTACCGAGTGTTACCTTTCAAATGTGACCTTGTTTGTGCTGTAACTCTAAATGGTTCAAAAACAGCATACAATTTACTTTGGGTATGTCTGGATAGGCGTTTTTGGCTTATTTTACAGGATCTCTAAGAGGTTAAGAGAGCAGTTGTTTGTGATTACTGGTGTATTTACGGATTTCACGCCTTCAATTTATTACATATAGTTATTAATAATATTAGTAATTAAGTAACTAATTTGAGACTGATTTGAGTGATATTTTGGTTATATTTCCCTGGTTACAGGGTGGTGCCCCAAGAGAGATTAAACATAGTTTAATGATATTTTTATTTATATTATTAATAATGAAATATAATTATTAAAGAATATAACCAAAGTTGACTTGATACAACCCCAACACTGTAAATACCCGATACTTAATTTATACTATTGATATGTGGCAATCGAGGGTCAATATTTCGACATACTAAACCTAGAAACAGCATCTGTCTAGACTGTCTGGAAGGTCCAACTGTTAAATTACATAGATTATGTTTTTTTAACAGTGTCATAACCCGACTCATGGGCCATGACAAAAAAACGGCAGGAGACATGAGTTGCTGAGGATACAAATCATTTATTAGAAAATCAAGCAAACTGAATGAAAGTTAACAATGATGATGATGGTGTGTTCAGTCACTAACACAAAGAAAGGCTCAACTAAAGAGCCTAACTGGCTTACAGAGAGAGAGTGTGGTATAGGAAGCTGGTTTTATGGGTATAGAGCAATGGGCCTGGGTGCTACAGCTCTTGCAGGATATGAAAATCGACTTCCCTGGCACCTTTGATATAAAATAAACACATGTACATTGATTATATTGGCTACAACAGGGTAGAAACATGTGCAGGAAAGAAAAAAATGTTGAACGAATGAACATGGGTTTGTACATGATATTATATGAGCTTGAGCTGAGTAAAAATTGATTTGCTGTGGTTGTTGTGCTTCCTTCCTCAGTCAGCTTGCTCCCCAAATGGCTATCTTTGGGCTCCATGTTACAGTCTACAGAGTGCATGCTCTGCTATCCTCAGGTTCCCCCCCCCCCCCCCCCCCCACACACACACACACACACACAACAGGGTATTGCATCTACACTGTAAACCCAAACAGTATTACTAACTCAAAGCCATTAAGGGTACAGAACTTAAAAGCAGCTAATTAGTTAACAAAACAATAAACTATTGAGTTCTCTGAACGAGTGATGTGTTTTAATTTAATATGGATCAATGTGTTTGAGTTAATATCCATGTCTAAATCATATAATTTGAGTTAACAGAGGGACGCAGCGTATGACATCATTGACATCGCTACGTTCACTCACGCTTTTGAAAAACTCACAACGGCCATGCTAGAAGCGCCACAAGTTTGAAAGTTACCAGTTGAAAGGTGTGCCAGTGACTGAAGCCACTACCATTCAACTGACTGGCATCATTTCAAGTCTCGGGCTGTTCCTTGTTCTAAGTCATCTGCTGTGGTGAGTAAAAAAGTTTCTCAAACTTCTCGTGTCTGTTTACAGGTGTATAACGTTAACAGAAGCTATAACGTTAGCATGCTAATATCTTGAGCTAACTGTTGTTGAAACTGCAGCAATGTTATTTAGCTGTACTTTGACCCTACTGTGGAGGCAGGTAAGCTGCTGCGCTGAAAGTAACGTGTTTGAGATAAAATATAATGTTCTTCGTCATAATCATTTGTCAGACTGCATGACAAAGAAGAACGGAACGCAACGTTAATTAAATATTTAATTAACCATTAAATAGAGAGTTGTGTGACTAACTAAAATATGTTTGTTTAATGAGTGATCCTGGTTTTTATTTATATCGTATGTGACTGATCTTTCCCATCAGGTTGAAGTGGAGGAAGAGCACTGAGGTAAGAAGTAAGCCATTTCTAAACTTTTTATATTATTACCTGTGAACCCACAGCCTTTTGTCTGCCCCAGCAGTAGAGTGATAATCTTTAATGGTCTACTGCATTATAATATTAGGGACATGTTCCACTGTGGTGACAAAAGTTTCATATTGGTGAGGGCTGTTTGTTGAAACTGTAGTTTGCGGTGTGATGAACTGTGCTGCCTTACAAACATACATGTCTTTGTTCAACAGAACATTATAAAATAGATTCAAGTATATAGTGCAAGCAGTTTTTCACATGGCCATTATTTTAACTAATCTTAGCTTGTTTTCATATAATTTGTGCCCATTAAGGGAGAGCTGCTGAAAGCATTTCATCATCCCCCAGTCACCTGACTCACTGCATATCAACCTTTGTATTGGTGAGTATGATTTGTTGTTAAATTAAAATAAACATAAGCATTTGATTATGATGAACTGGAATAATCTAAATTATGTCATATTGCTAATTTAATCTATTTCCCTTGGATCAAACTGAATATTAAGTAAAACTACAAATAATCTATTTTCAGTGTTACAGTTAAAAACTGTTCATCAATATACTTTTATGTTCCTGTAGGTCTGCAGATGTTTGTTGAGTTCCATTGCATCACAAATATGAACCTTCACAACACATTCTACAACCAGCTGGACCAACACACACTGCAACAGCATACAGGCAGAAGGCCTCAGCGACATGAGAGACAGGCGCTGCAGGAGGATTTATAAGCTGTAGGTAAATTACATACATAAGAATAATCATTTTAACCTGCAGCTAAGGTTAATAATGATCATTCATTCTTAGTCATAATGAGAATTTAAAAATGAATTTCTTTTTTGGCCTAGGAACAGCATGATGTACACAAGAAGCACTCTGGCTCTTCATACCCTCCCATTGTACCTGCAAGGGGATCTTCAAGATCTTCAAGTATGTACTCAGTGCAATTATGAAAATGTCAATATCAATGACTAGTGTAAACTGTTTTTGTAAAGTAAAATGTGACTTCCTGCATTTAACAGACTTTAATAGAAGAAGAGATGGGTTTAGATTTTTCTATATTCTATCTAAATATAAGGCTTGCATGTGTTAATTACAGTGAAAGAGTATAAGGACTGTTATTGTTCTTCCACTCCATGAGGCATACTGTATTAGGCCAGGTCCAACTGTAAGACATTCTCAATCCTTGTTGAACATAAGAAAATCTTCCCGTTGTTAGGCTGAAGCTAAAATGGTGCTTCAGCAGTCAGAGGTAAAAAAACAAGAATTAGTTGATTTTCTTTTTTTGTGGCAGGAGGAGGAAGCATGATTATCTTTGATGTGATTTGGCTAAGTCTGAGTTCTAGAGGCCTCGTAATAATAATGAACTTTAGGTCGCATTTTAAAACAGAATTAGGACTTTGAATTTTGTCCTTCCATCCTTACAGTGGCTCACATTCAGTAGGTATTATAGAGCCAGTATAGACAGAGAAAAAAGTGTGACTGCCAGTAACTGCCAACATGCATATTTACATGCGAGTGTTGTGTCAAGACAGAAACATATTTACTGATGCTTTTAATTGTGTGAGGAGCAAGAGCCTACTGTGCAGGACTTGTAATCTTGTTACTGGGATTATCTCCATCTTTTTTTCCTTTTATTTTTGCAGTGGGACAATAAGCCAAACTTTGAAGACACCCCTGTAGCTCTCCTCTATGTGGTCACTGACAGCTCCACTGGTACCATCCAGTTCAACCCTGACAGCATTTCTGATGTGATTGAAGCAGACCTTGATGTGACAGGTCTCCCCAGGTTGGATGATGCACATTTTCATAATGTTGGTTTTTATCTGAAGGTAATCATTTTATAAGGTTCCTTATCTACCTCAGCACATGATACGTGTGATTCATTATGTTAAATAATTGGATCTTTATTTGCTTTTGATTCCACAAAAGTTATTTTCTCATATTTTGTTTAAATTTATTGGTTATTTCTAATAATGTCCTTAATTTGCACCTTATAGCACAGTTTAAGGTTCTTTAAATCCTGTGTAAAATAAACACTGTCAATGTTCCATTAAAATACAGTTCCAGTTGTTTCAAGTTGTATAGATTGTTTTAAACTTGAATAAAAAAGGTGAACTGAACAAAGTGAGTTGTATTACTATTTTTTAACAATTGTTACTGAAATGAGGGTTTTCTTGTACATTTTGAGCTGATGAGAAGTTATTTTGTTTATCTTTTTCCTTCGGTGTATAAGTTTAGCACAATTTAATTTTTTGATTAGATTTCCCCCAGGCTTTGGGTTGAGCACAAATAAATGTATTGAGTAGAGTTGGTTGGATTTAATTTGAATGAGTATCATCAAATCAATTAATGCAAGTATGCATAACTTAAAAATATATTTTTTAAAAGTAATACATTTGAGTTGGGAAAACTTAAAAATTAAAAAAGAAAATAAGAAAACAATTGAGTGAACTGAAGTTATATTTTTTTAATTTCAGTTCTACTCAAAATTGTTATTTCTACTACTCAAAAACTTTGAGGTAATCAGTTACGACAAACATTTTGTGTACTTTCAACTTGTTCGGGTTTACAGTGTACCGAAGATGTCTAATATTTTACAATTGGTTACAATGTTCTTCCCAGCATATAGCGGGGTAGGTGAAATCACTCTAATGCCTCGAGCCAAAGTGCATGTGGTTAAAGATAATCTCTAGATCCATCAAAGAATTGTGCTTTTGCTAATTGTTGTCAAAAGAAAGAAAACAGGCCTGAAATCAGCATTTTACCTTAAGTGTACATGCTTACGATGGGAACTTTTGAAGTTAGTGCTATTTTAAACATTTTCTGAAAAGCTGGTTGAAAGAAGGGAGAAAAAAAACTGCTCCTATTATTTTAATATCCATTTCTGGTTATTGAAAGCAAGCTTAATTATTTATACTACAAAGATTGGACTTGTGTGTAGTGTACGCTGGAAAGCATTTCAAAATGACAGGCCCTTCATGGGGCTTTTTGGGGCGTAGCGAACACAATAGCACAGCTCATCGGTCACCACAGTGGAAAGGATCATGTGAATGTATGAGACACACCGTGGAGCTGAAGTTCACACTCCACTGGTGTGACTTGTGTTAAAAAAGGATACCCTGTGAGAACAGATGTTCTTTTTGGCAGAGGGGAAACTGTTGCTGTCGTCTGTAGAAGAAGCTCCAGACGTTGTGGCATTTGCAACTCAACAGAAACATCATGTGTTTGTCGTCGTCAATAGCAACCTTTAGGTCTCGGTTCAGTTAGCTGATAGAGAGCACTGCACATTGAAGGAAGGATTTATTTATTTTTTGCCATCAAAAAGACTTCTCCGACCCCACCTGTGTGTCCTCAATACTCAAACCAAAATGAACCTCCATCAGTCACTTATTAAGTGTGATTACGCTGTGGCTGTTTTGGCTTTAGTTTTCAAAGCTGATCCAAAATATTTTGCAATAATTTTACACATCACAGCAGCAGATTAGTTACTGTGCATTAATTTTCACTTTGTTTTATGAACGATAATTACCCGGCGAATCAGGCTCAGAAAGGAATGCAAATTAGCGCAGTTCATTAGAGGCATTAGAAACACGTTACCCAATTATGGCATTCTGCTCGGCGATGGCGATGACACGGACACAGAATTTGGATGCACTACCCCTGTTGACTATATTACTTAACAGGTCAGAATTATGACCCAAATTATCTGTGTAAAGCAGATAATGGGTTTTGGAGCGAGCTTGAAAGAAAAATCACACATATGTAAGAAAAAAAAAACCGAACAGTTATGGATCTTACACCTTTAGATTAGTGAGATGAGAGAGCCGGTTATCCTGCAGCAGAGTGCAGTGATACATTTCACATACAAGTAATTATGAGCCAGAAACCAGCTGTTTTTTAATAATATATTTTAAAAAGTATGCAACTATATTAACAGCAGGCCTAACACACACATTCTGACTTGCAGAGGAAAACGCCTTGTTGTAGGTAATCAACTGACTGGTGAATTCCTCCACTGCTTCAGTTTCAAGGTCTTCACATTGTGCATGCTGCCCCGACTCTCACATTACCCTCGGGAAAGGCTGCCCCTGAAAGCTTCCCAAGTTGCCTGTTCATATGTGTAGCCCACAGCATCCGTGTTCTGTCTCTGTTGTGGTTTTGCTCTGATTGCCTCGCATGCCCAAAACCCTCTGGGTCAGCAAGGTGAAGGAAAGCTACAAGATCATGCAGCAAAAAAAGAGAACAGCATGCAAACAACAGGTTGCTTCATCCCTTTCCGAGGTGCATTAGTTGTTCATTCATTGCCGGATTTGATGCAATGTTGATTAAGTGATGGGATATATTATCGAGAGTCTCTGAAGTGTGATTTATTTTGAAATTGAGAAGTGTTTTCCCTTGTCTGACTTCCTGTTTAGCTTGACATGCTTGTAGCATGTTCTGTCAAAAATACTCATCCTGTTGAATCTGCAAGTTACCCTGTCTGACATTTTTGACTAGAAATTAAATGGACTTGAGCTTGTATGTACTTTTCTAGTCTTGTGACTACTCAAAGTTATTTTACACCACAGGTCACACCGACCCATTCACACACTGATGGCAGAGGCTGCTATGTAAAGTTACCATCAGTATAACTAATCCCATTCATACGCCGCCGCCGAAGCAGCGGGAGCAATTTGGGGTTAAGTGTCTTTCCCAAGTACACATCGGACATGTTGCTGCAGGAGCTGGGGATCGAACGCCCAACCTTCCGGTTGAGAGATGACAACTCTGATCCACAGCTGCCGATTTTTTTAGACAAATACATTGCTTGCATTTGAGTTTTTGATTTCATCATGCATCTTTTTGTGACACATTTCTACGCCCTGGTTATAGTTAACCGACAGCATCTGCTTTATTTGGTTCATTAACTGGATATTTTATGACGACAAATGTCCCCACATCTACAGATAAGCATTCAATGATGTACTTAAATATTATAACTAATCCTGACTGCATCCGTAGTGTGTTTAAGTATAATCTCAAGTGATTACTACCTTTTTGCAATAAAAATAAATAAATCCCTAATGCTATTGAAAGGAGACTTGAAAAGAGATGTCACATCATTGAGTAAATTACATGTTTTATTCATTCCTGACAACCTTAGATCATAGATCTCAGATAGAGGAGTGAAAACATGCTCTTTATGAGAGTGTGTCTCGGTTGTGTTTATGTTAGCTGTAAATCTCATTAAATTCAACATCAGCTCAAGTGCCATGTCGTAATTCAGTTACCTAATGATGTGGTGCAAAGGTTATAATTAAACTGAGGCGAGGCTGATGAGAATTAGCAGTATATAGCCAAGTTTACTCCAGAATGAGCACATTATATCCACAGGTATACTGGAAAAGGCTTTTTTTTTCATGGTGAAACAGGATCCTTCAACACTTATTGTATGCAGGAATCAGTTACATGCAGTGGATACATTTAATACAGGACATTAAATCAGTTCAACAGCTTCAGCTTAATGTAATGCATGAGGAACAATGTAAAACAAACATGGAGAATTATACATGTTGTTGAGTATGAATGCATTAGAAATATTAAAAAGCTCCTCACTGGTTTGTAGACAGGCTATGTAAACATAAATGTTCAAAAACATGTATTTTGCATAATATGGGAACTTTAACCAACGAGACTTTTACCGCAATGTTCATCCGCCAATCACCCTTCTGCAGTCAAACTTTCAATTATTATCTCCTCTGCTGCTGTGAGTTCTTGTTTCCGTGGTGATTCAGTGTGCATGTCAAATGCTAAATTACCTTTCTACTTTTGGTTGATACCAGAAGAAGAATACCTAATTCCTCAGGCCAGAGGTATCTCTTTTCCACTTGATCTTGTAAAATAAACCCTGATCTCCCAAATCTGATCTCTGATCATTAGTTCAAGCTGACCCTTCCACAGCATCAGTCCAGAGAATATTCTCTACAGCTTCAGTGTCACCTTCAGGGTCTTGTATCTCTGCTTGCCTTTCTCCTCATTCAGAGTTTTGAATCCACAACATGCTGTCTTCTGTCTCCAAACATTGCCCTTAAGAAGATAAAATCTCAGTAGGTGAAACATTTGGTGATTCTCAGCATCCACTGCAACTTTCAATGGTAAGACATATTTCTGTTTTGACATGAATGAACGGCTGTCTGAATCTTTAGAAGGAAAACTAGTACATCAAGTGTCAGTATGTGATGAAGTGGAAAGCAATTGCAGATCCCCGGTATCTTAAAGTTCTCCCAGAAAGGAAAACAACTACACATTGTAGTGATTAAATGGGGGGGGGGGGGGGGCAAAGAACAAAATACTTACAAGCCAAAACAAACACGCTCCCTTTCCTAACCACCGCTGCCGAGCTGCTGACTAAAAACTTGATTTATTGTGGAGTCTAGAGAAACTCTCTGCAGCTGAGACGAAGGCCGGTGCTTAGAAACAAATAAGTCTGGGTCAGAAATACCTATCACCAAGAAACTACACTCTTAGAGCAGCTGGAGGTGGTAAGCAATTCCCAGCATAATGTTTTAGTGGTGCTTATGCAGAATCACACACTCCTAACTGCCATGTGTAAACACAGAACCTCTCACAATTCTGATGGTGAGACAATGAGTCAGCACAGGCTGCTGCAACCCAAGAGTATATATAAGCATATCACACCTGGGACCAATCAGTGCCAATCAGTCTCACATACACCTGGCACTGTACTGAGATGATCCCCTCTACACACTCAAAAAGTGATCTGTGCAATCTACCTCACATCAAGATGCCAAATTTTTCTCCAGCAATTGTGTCATTGTCATTTTCAATCAAACACTATAAACCAGTTTACTTTATCTTATTGGTCGACACATACTTGCAGGACTACGGGTCTAAATGTGATTAGTTTAGCCTGAGCCCTCTGAGTCTATAGTATATTTAATCTATAGTTACAACAGTTTACCCTTACTTTAGCCGGATTACTTCACAGCAAGAACAATTACTTAGTTTGTGTTCCACTCTTACTTCTCCTCAGATGTTCCCATCTTTTTGTTTTCTGACCTGGGCCCGTATTCACAAACATTCTGAGGATCCTCTCAGAGAGCTCCTAACTTATCTTAAAAAGTCCTAGCAAGGAGTCTCAGCCTAGGAGTGATTTAGGAACATTCTCAGAGCAACTCTGAGTGAGGAAGAGACAGAAACTTTTATCTTAGTGAGGAGGTGTAGTTGACCCCGTTGCTAGGTATGACACGTTTTTTCAGAAGCTGTGATTGGTTAATCAAAAAAAAAACGAGCTAGAGTCAAACATAGAATCTAGTCAGACATTGTGTAATTATAAATACTATGACATAAGCATCTGTGTGATAATTTGTAAGACAGTAAGTATAACACCTACAAGATGTTTGATATCAGATGCTCACTTGTGCAGCAGCTTCTTCACATGCTGATCGTTACATCAGCAGGTAAAGAGTCTTAATTAGTGATTAGATACACCTGTGGAGGTAACCACATGTAGAGAAACTCAACATGCATGTCTCACTTTGTACTGAAGAAAGTCAGAGATGACTAAAATGTCTGCATGAATATTTGTTGTCTATTCTGCAACATTCTTGAGTGTTGAATTCGATGAGTTAAAAATATTCTTCATGAAGTGTTTGGAGAACATTTCTCTGTTTTCTCCTCATCTTGAGAAACTCTTCATCCTGTTAAAAGTCCTCCTCACTGCTCCTCACAGTTTGACACTTTAGGAGCTCTCTGAAGGGCTAAAACACTTTGTGAATAACTTTCATCTTTACAAGGATCTAGTCTCAACTTTGAGGGGAAATTCTTAGAAAATAACCAGATTCTAAGAATGTTCTTAGAATTTTGTCACTAGGAGTAACTTTTAGTACTTATAAAGCTTTGTGAATACGGCCCCTGGATTCCAAAAACAACTTTCAATGCATTTCTGCTCGGGGTTCACATTCATCAAAATTTTTATTGTTTGGAGCTGCTATCTGTCCTACAATGAATCATTGAGCCAGGGCTCAGTGTCCACTTGTTGAGAAGGGGAACTAATACTGTTTATCAATGATGAAGCTTAATGAGATACAATTACAGTAGTTAGTAGGCCTAGCGGTGGGAAAGAACTCAAATTATTTATTTAAGTATTAGAAGCATTTCCACACTGTTTTTCCCCTAAAGATACGACACATGAATAAATACTGTACAACTTTAAGTAGAAGAAAAGTCAAGAATGTCTCTTCTAGAATCATTAAGGCCTATAGTGACGCATTGTTTTCATCACTTTTATGTAGAAGCTAAGATCAAAATGGGAAAATCAGTGCACTCCTCATCTGTCTGTTAGCTGGAACCATGAATCTGGTGGATTCACAAATAGGGTAATGGACAGTCAGTCTCTATGCAAAAGTAAAATTCTGGGTGCAGCACGTCTAAAACTGTCTATCAAAAGTTAGATATTGGTTGTTTAATACTTTAGAATTACATTCAGTGTAATGTCCCACCACATACCTGAAAAAAAATGGAGATTTGACCTTAACTCGAACAGATTTGTACCGAAACACTTTCAGCAGAACAGGTGCATTTTGAGATTACATCACAACACATCTGGAGGCACAGCAGCGTCAGCCGGGGATTAGCTAAAACGAGACCTGCCAACAAACAGTGACACAGATAATTAGTTTCAAACACGAGGAAAACAAAGCACTTTGCCTCATGCAGACTCGGCACTGCAGCTCCTCTGGGCATGAAATCTTATAGTTTAAGTCAATAAGTTTCAAATCCAGCGGGGATTTTCCACCCAGAGCTGTTGACAAGGTGGCTTAGAGGTTAGCGAAGGAAAGAGAAGAGTTTTGCTGTAATTGCCTGGGAACAAAACATGTCAGGGTAGAGATAGACTCTGATCAGATCGGTTTGACTAAAGCAACAACAACAACAGTTTCTTTTTAACCTTTATTCACCCAGGGTAGTTACACTGAGAGCAAAGCTTGCTTTTACAGGAACACTCTGCTGCAGTCGCACAGTTACACAACTTTGCACAGGGAAGTTGCCCAGCGTAACCACAGTCTGATTTGTCGCCGAGCAGCTTTACTGCAGTCGCTGTGAGCTCAGGGCCTCGCTAAAGGCCACCTCACCTCACCTCAGTGGTAATTAGGAAGGGCAAAGCACTGTTCTTCACCCTGACCTGGAGTGACCCTGCATGTACCTGGATTGAATCAGCGACCTTTTAGCTCGAAATCAGCGTCTCTTGTTCAACATTTGTTGATAAATATAAAACTAAATATATAAAAAGTGGAGAAAGCCCCTATTGTGTCACCTAGTGGTTTGTTGACGTTTTCAAGCCTCAATTAGACATTTTAGCTGTGGTCGGGGGTTTGTATGGAGCCAGAGGTTACCATATTTGGACGAGAAGGTGGATACACATTGCTTATTCTCTATCGGGGTTGACAGGTTGCAGTGACAATGCCCCAAATCCAGAAAAATCCACCCTAAATAATACATGAAGTTGGGAAAAAGGAGATGAATTAGTCAATTCTCTGATCAGTAAATATATGAGCAGTCTGTTCTCAAGCAAGCACAGAGAGAATTTGTCTGACCCATCTCATATCCTGCACTCTGAGCACGATCTCTTTCCATCTGGCCGATGATAAAGAGTCCCCGAATGCAAACTAAAGTGTTTAAAAAAACTTGTTTGTGCCCACCTCGAATACAACATTTGAATATTCTGAAGGCTGAATGGGTTGTGCAGTAATTTAATTTCTACTGTTTTATTGACTCTACTGTCGAGGCAGCTTAACATGTGCAGCACTGGAGTCCAAGACACATTTCCCCAAGGGAACAATAAAAAGTTATCGTATTGTCTCATATTCTATAGGAAATGTAAACTAAGGTGATATATCAAGTACAAACTCGACTCATTTTCCTTTCTCCTATCATACAATCACACTCCTTGTGCAACAATTGGAACCATCTCATGCTTGCCTTTGGAAAGAATGCATGTTTATGAGATTTTTGCATTGCCACACTTCGACACAATCATGATATTGCAGCCTGTCACCTCTAACTGATTTCAGATCTTTTAAATTCATCCCTTCATTTTTTTTTATTGAATTAGGACAGTGAAAATCTTTAAGCTTTAAGCACAATTACTATATTTCATCTGTAGTCTTCAACCAGGTATGACCAAAAAATATAAAATAAATTTTACATTTGGAGGCCCCTTACAGGACCGTCTACAAGACGACAAACAAAAAAGCTCACAAAAAATATACAAAATAGGCATATTTGTTACATTACAAACAACAAACATACAATGGTTAAAATGCATGATGAATCAGAAGGTTTCAGAGGAACAACCACATGTGCATGAGCACAGAAGGCTTTTTTTTTATAAATGCATTTTTCCAAACAAGATCCAGACAAAAAAAAAGCTTACAGAAATGGCAACAGACATGGAGAATATCTACACATACATAAGCTATATGTTATAGGCTGAATATTACGTACATAACTGCTGTAGTTTGTGTCAACTTGGGATTCATTTTCATAGAAAATGCCATTTATTTTTCTCAGTGGCGGTTGCAATCAGGAAACTCGTCTCTGAAAGAGGTGTAATTTGGGTAACACTGTCACTGTCAGACAATTTTTCAGGTAAACAAATACGCAACAGTATCACACTAACCAACACATACAAACATAAATGTTGGTGTATGGACAAAGTGCTGGATTTTTAAGACTGTAGGGGCTGTCATTCTGGATTTAATTAGATTCAGAATCCAGAAGGCTGAGAAGGCTTACATGTACAGTACAGTGTGTTTAATGGACAATACATGTTGCAAAGCTGCCCATCAGGAACTAATTAAGCACATTCATAAACCAAATTTAGGTTCAGTGTGACACTAACTGCAGGATCTGAGGCCTGAACTGCCGACCTCTAGATTAAAAGAGGACCCTCTTTACTTTTGAGCCACGGCTGTTTTGGTGCAAAGCCATAACAAAAGAAAAAATTATAAAGGCAAGTAAACAGCAGTAACTTAAATAAATTAAAACACAAAAATGTGAATTAATTAATAATATTGTATTCATTTAAAAGTGTTATGAAAGAGCTGTCGGGGCAGAGATGCTCCAAGGGAATTTGCAGAAGTTTAAAATATTAAATACAAAGATAATTTGTAATTCAAAGGGAGAATGAATTCATTGTAATCTGTGGTGGCTGACCACAAAAGTTTGTATTGTTCTTTGATTGTTTCATCTTTTAAAATACTCTTGACTTACTTTACAAAACAATGTTGCATTCTGGGATCTCAGCAGTTACTTCAGTATGTCCTGTGTTATCGTCAAAGCATCAAATGCAAGAAGCACAGAACTGTTTCCAATACATTTAGATATGAAGTTGAATATTTAGACAAAACATCACTTGCTAACTGAAAACAAACCATGTCTGACATGAACATAATATCAAACTGAATATTGAACTGATGGAAATGAAATGGTATTTTAGTTTGATGATGCTTTTTAAAGCACTCTCAATGACTGCACTGTAGGGATGTTGGAGGAATAGAGAGCACAAGACTTTAACAGATGTCCATCCCTGAAGATCAATCACAGCAGTAACTTCAATTAATTTTATTGTGGCTCATTATTATTGAATGACTGATAAACTTATGTAAACTAGCCCCATGACCGTGTATTTTAGCCTTTTAACTTTTCATACATTTCTGTGTATTTTTCTGTCGTTGTCACTGTGAGCTTAGTTTCTTACATACAAAAAATACTCTTATACTCACAGTTAAAAAAAATAAGCTGTGAGTGATACAATATTTCTTAAGAAGCTTGAAATCCAACTGTATTATATTTTATAGATAAAATAGTTTGGGTTTTCCCTCTGATTTCCCTGTGTTCTTTCTGATTTGAGAAAGTTTGAATTATAATACGATAGACTGTTTTCTTGTTGCTGATGCTAAGTTAGCCTGAATAGATGCTTAGAGCACCCTGTAATTGTATGTGTTTGGTTTTGATGGCTATGAGGGCATGATTTCAAGCCCAGGACCAAGCAAGACATGCTAGTGTAAAGACTCTTCAGAATTATAACTGGAGATAGGTAAATGGATAACTGAACTGTACCCACTAGCCTCCCAGTGAACACAACCTGATCTGGATCAATGGAGGACAGGTAGACTTCAAGGAATACAGTAATGAGGGGATTACTGTAGCAGCATCTCTGATCAGGAATCTGACTCCTGGGATGATAAAGAAGTTGGGTTATAATGGGGTCAGCTAGGAGCAAAACATGGAAAGAAATTCAACTGGAAATCTGTCTACGTTTGA
Organism: Labrus mixtus; assembly: GCF_963584025.1. Lineage (NCBI taxonomy): Eukaryota > Metazoa > Chordata > Actinopteri > Labriformes > Labridae > Labrus > Labrus mixtus. The sequence goes on along the minus strand of NC_083629.1, from coordinate 3,726,845 downwards.
GTTACTGTATGCTAGAGAGGCAATTTGGCAACCAGGGGCGTCTGGTATAAATGATTACAGGGCTGAGCCCTCCTTTTCTTATACAATAGAGATGACTTCAAATAACTTACAACAGATAGGCTTAAATGTTGATAGAACCTATAGTAGCTAAAGCCATTCAGCCACAGGCCACTGTGTTTCGACCAATGAGACAACTGCAGTATTACAGACTGTAGCGATGCTAAGAAATCAAGGTAAAATGATATAGAATGCAATACGATTTATGTTGGTCCATTATGTGGTAGCGTCAACTAAGATATACGTCCAGAAAAGTAAAACACAAGCTGCCATTGCTGGTCTGTACTTTAAGAGTGATGATGACTTTAAACAACCTGCTGATTCTCTGCTACAAGAACAACAACTAAAGAAAAACTGGTAATAGAAACACTAGATGGAGGAGAAATTTAATTGTATATTTCCCCAAATTTTGGGGAAACTTACCCCAATAGCTTCTAGATTTGACACTAATGCTTACTGAATGATTGACAGCAAACCTGTCCTTACATATTAAGGAAATTCAGAACAATCTAACTCGAAACTGGAGGCGGCAGTAATTCAGTCTGTAAGGACTTAGGTTGAGAACCAAAGTGTCACTGATTTCAAGTCCAGATCCGGAACAAATCCTGAGCACTGCAGAGGTTCCCTTGAGCAAGGCAGCAACCCCCCCCCCCCTCCATATGATATTGTTTGTTCATGTGTGTATTTCCGACTATATGTGTGTAGCATGTTCAGTAACAGAGTTTTAAAATGTAATTTCCCTTCTTGGGATTAAAAAAGTAGACCTATATCTTCTTCTTAGAATTTTCCTACAGTAGCTGTAAATGAGCCAGAATGAGTTGCTCGCTTTAACTCTCTCTGCAATCAACTGGCTCAATAAAAAGTAAAGCTCCATCCATCCATCCATACCCTGTATATCCTGTGTTTGATGTTGCATGTTGTGCTGTTGTATGTTATCTGTCGACTTGTAGCGTAACAAATCTGAATCTGTGAATATTAATACTCCATTGGGACAACAAATGCCAGACCTGTAACATTTGCTTTCATTGGAAACTTTTTTGTTCAAAACCAGAAGTCTAGAGTTAGGAGTTTCTAACGAGATGCTCGTAATGACAGCTTACAACTCTCGGGTATTGATTCCTGCATGAAAGGTGTGACTCATCTCTCCCGGTCCTACAAATGAATTCTCACTCACGTCACTGTGACAGAATCATCCCATTTAAGCAGACGTATTGCTCTCATTAGAGAGGACAGTCACTTCCCTGTTTATCTGCCTGACTGCTGACCGCAGGTTAATGAATTATAATAAATAATAACACACTAATGATTATGCTTGGAGGGCTCGGCATGACAGCTACTCGGTCAAGGAGGAACACAGAACCCAAGGGCGGCGGAGTCGGGAAGACATTACCCTCCTTTATCTTCAGGATCATCAAGGGTCCTTGAGCCAATTGGATTATTCTGGAGGCATTATTTGAAATTGATTGGTACGCTGTTGAGTGAGTACAGCCTTGCAGATGTGTGTGTGTGACAAGACTATTACCTTTCACATTTCGGGGCGAGTGAAAACTAGTTTTGAGGATCATCATGAATGCATCAGAGAAACTCTCTCTCTTTCAAGGCTTCACTGATGAGCTGTGGAAAGTGTTCAAGGTACCAGGCAAGGTGTGCGTGGTTGGACCTCATACAAAGCAGACGCGGTGCTTTTATAACCATTTTTCACTGTTGTTGTTGTTCCTGTGGTGGAAATTGACAATGAAAAATTGATGTGAGGAAATTACATATTTCCCCCAGTGTCAGACATGATAGTAAAACCACAACATTAACACAACATTTTGAATTCCATGTTTGCCAATGTACCAATTTGAAATAATGTAAAAAAGCTTTTACATGAATTGTTGTGCTGGCAGTGAATCCGCAGAATTGGCTTTTACTGAACAAAAACTCCCATACACACTGTATACACACACGTTGGAGCTATTGATAGTGACTATTGAATGGAGCAGCTGTGGCTCAGTTGGTAGAGTCTGTCGTCTCTTAACCGGAAGTGTAGGGGTTCGATCCCCAGCTCCTGAAGCAACATGTCCTCTTTGGGCAAGACACTTGACCCCAAATTGCTCCAGCTGCTTTGTCGGTGGCGTATAAATGTGTATGAATGGGATTAGTTAATTCTGATGGTCACTTCACATAGCAGCCACTACCATCAGTGTGTGAATGTGTAGGTGTGACATGCGGTGTAAAAGCACTTTGAGTAGTCAGAAGACTAGAAAGAGCTGTACAAGCTCCATTTACCATTTACTATTCAATTTATTGATTCAACTGTGTCTGGCCCTTAGCTCATAATATAGCATCCTCTGCACAAGCTTTCTGAAACATGCTGTATGAACTTAAAGTGAGGACAATTACACAGCTAAGGACAAATCACAGAGAAAGGTTATTCTGACAAATAACTAACTGAACTTTAAAATGATGATTCTCCAAGTTAAAGAATGAACCTCAGTCATTCAGGGGAGTAACAATTCCTTTATTTTGTCAACAAATATTTATGACAAAATACGTCGCTGCAGATTTAATTGTGGATCATTTGTAGTTACGTCATTGCGTGTGTTTATTTATGCTGTGTGTAGACATTACAGAATTTTCTGGAGCTGAGTTGCAGAGCAGTGAGCATTCACACATCTATACTATCACTGCTGAGATTTGCTTAAGCAAAATATTGACCGTTTAGCAACAGGTAAAACACAACATAATGGATCTTATTATGTTATGTTCTTATTATGATCCGATACATCACCACTGTGTCTCAAAAATGGTCAAACTTCCCTGCTTCAGAGTCCCAACCGTAGTCAACAAGTACAGGAGAGACTTATTGGTCTGCTCCAGGGTCGAAGTTATAGATAATTCTGGTGGTAACCCCCATTACTGAAACCCATCAGCAGCAACAAACAATCAAGACACAGGAGCCTGCTTTGAGCCTTGAGGAGCCGGGGCATTTATTGTTGCACACACTGCTTAAACTGTACATTCATCCTGTTAGTTCTTACAGGAACTGATCACCCTTCTCCCCATGCCACTCAAGACAACAACGTAATATTGACCGAACATAATGTTAATAAAAGTGTTGTGTACAGTGGTATATGGTACAGTGCAATGTACAAATGTGTTGTGGAGTGGAAGGGAGTGAGCTGGTACACAAGTGATCCACTCTTGCACACAACACTACTAACGTTTGCTGTGTCATACAGTGACATTGTAAACTTCATTGTAAATCTGTGCAGGATTGTCCTGCATTGTAGGAGCCACACTCTTGGCAATTGCTGTGTGAGAATGAAGGTAGGTACACACCTACACCTCCCGACCATCGGGAGTCTGGGTTTGTCAGTGCTGTCAGAAAGAGTCTCTGGCTCTGGACGGTGTCACGTGATGTGAACAGCGTTGGACCTTTTTACGTGATTCAACATGTAGATTGGCAGGGACCAGTCGGGGAGAAATAAATCTGATTGGCTCTCAGTCAGCGACTCGGGGTATGAGAAGAGAAACGAGAGTGAGGACGGAAAACAAATGACAAATCAAGATGGCCCACACAGAAGTCTCTTCTCATGTAACGCCATAACCATCTACTTATCTTCTGACATTTTTTAAAGATGAGGCCAGTTTGAACGCGTTCATCAGAAAAATTATTAACAAATGTAAAAACCCTGCTTTTTGTATATCTTCCAGTTATTGCCTCTGGCACATTTGCAGAATGACTAAAACTAATTGACAGTAGGCTGCTATTTGGTGTGAACAGAAGTGGCGATTTTAGAGTCTGTTGGAGCCGAGGCAAAAACTAATTGTGGGTCCATACAAACACCTTTGTGCTGTTTTCACTCCCAGACAAATAATTCCTCTTTATTTTCCTGTAGTGGTTTTCACAGGAATAATGCACAATAAGCATTGCAGGGCAACAAGCGTGAGTGCTTCCAGATGGGGGCCCCTTAGGGAGGTTTCCTACTGTCATTGCAAAATTTGCACAGTTTGAACTTCTACTGTGGTTTAAAGTTTGTCAGCCCTTGGGGGCCTCTTACAGGCCTGGGGCCCCAAGCAGTTGCCTGCCTTGCCTGTTGTCAAGCAGCGCCTCTGGTGAACAGTGCGACTTTTTGACCAGACAGCGGCGGACAAGACATGACGCAGCACTTGATTTTCGTTTCAGATTTGTCTTTGTTGTCAGTTAGGTGTGTTCCAGGTTTAAGTAAGTGGTCCGCTGGATCACCCTCAGTGTTCTATTCTGTTGAAATGATGGACAGCCTCCAGATTTTTCCATCATTGTTAAAAAAATTATTTTTAAATATCATAAGTCAATGATCAAAGCTCATAGAAACTAACTGCACAGTGATGTTTATTGTGACTCTTATTCCAAAGTGATGCTATCTACCCTCGGTGCCTGTGAGAAGGTTCAACTGTCTGATTCCACACCTTGTTAAGCACTGTGATGCTGTTTGACAGAGGTCAGAGAGGTGATCAGGCAGCTATTGAACTTCTAGTCACAGCTATTGTGCTGCAGTATAAGAAGATTATATCCATCTATCCATGTCCACACTTACTTATTCTGTCATCTCAGCGGAGGATTATCCTGATCTACTTAGTGAAAATGGGATTTCAGTTGCACTGTACACTTTAAATTGCTGTAACATGCAAAATGGTATATTTTTTTGCAATCGTGTCATTTCCCAGGCTCTGAAATGTCCCATCCTGAAATCTTAGAGGGGAAATTTTAAAGGTATGTTTTTTAAAAAAAGAACAATAGATACCATTTGAATGTTTCTGGCGAGTACACAAACTCAAAATCTTAAATCTCCTTCCAGGACATAGAAATATTACATCAACTTAAAGAGGACAGTTTGCAATTTTGCAATTTAAACTAACAAAGTGCCTCGAGCCATCCTGACATTCTGATTCCCCACTTGCATCACTGAGGGGGGAAAAATGCATGCAATGAATAAGGATTAGCCAAGGGACTACATCTGTATTCGTTTTCCTCTCTCCTCTAAGATCCGCAATCCCCCCCAAACATCTGCTTAAAGAGGCTCCCTATAGCCTGCACTGTGTCTCCAACTAATTACAACACCATGAGGGTCTGAAGCCAATGATGAGGAAAGCAGGTGTGTAGAGCTGGAGGGGCCTACTAACCAGGATTTCAGACTCAACCCAAGCACTATATTTCACCTTGTAAGTGGGTGACCAAGCACACTGAATGAGAGCCTTAAAGAATACCTATGTGGGTTTCCAAACCAAACCTCAGGACTGGAATGCTTTATTTGAAATCTTGGGGTGGCGAGCAGATATCTGGGCCAAGGTGTCCTCTTGTGTGTGCTGTTTACTGTTAGCAGTGTTATATAGAGTCTTGCAATGTGAAAACTGAGCTGGAAAGTATGCACATTTTTTGTTTAGAGAGAGAAATAAAGTTAGATTTAATCATATGATAATCGATGGTTTCAGAGATCACATTGCAGCCATGTCATTGGCGTCTTTGCTCTCTCTGTCCTGCCCAGATGTGATTTGTAATATTTGGATTGCAAATTCAAAGCATGCAGAAATCAATTCAGTATTAATCTCTCTCACCTATGATTCTGCTTTAGTATTGTCAAAGCTGTGGAATATATCATTTTGTTCCCTGTTTCTTTGTCCCAGATCTGCTGTGTTGGATGATCCTTTGTGTGTATGTGTGTGTGTGTGTTTGTTTGTTCGATGTCGGGGTAAATAGGTGAGCCAGTCCCAGGAGGTAATTGTGTGGATCAACTTTCCACTCCAGCAGGTGACAGGCTGTGACAAAGGTCATTCCCCCTTTTAATGAACACCATGACGTCACCGGAGCACAGGGGAAATCCTATCTCCGTTCTCTCCCAACCGGCTACATTATCAGAGAATATATTTGATTTGTTCTTTAAATGTGGTGAATCACCACTTTATTTATCTTGTTTTCTACTTTTTTTGTTCATTAGGGATGTAGGTGTTGTAATTTGATTTGTTTGAGTCAGTTCAGCTAGCTTTAGGGTTGAAGTTTCAACTTCTTTCGTTCTGATTTTTTTTAAATTGTGTTTACTTCCAACAGCCGTTAAATAATACGTTTCATGTTTTTATCAAAGGAGGGGATGTATTTACAAAAACAGCGTTCAGCTGTCTGTAGACATTAGGATTCAGGTAACTTTTGAGCGTTCTTTGTCACTTCCTAAAACATTTTAAAGACTTCATTTTTAATATAGCCTTTGGGTGTTTGTAGATGTTGCAGCCGATTCTGTTTAGGAAGTCAAATTATACCAGATTGAAGCTCTACCCTATAAAAAGTTATTTTATTGTGACTCTGTCATCAAACTGTGCAGCTGTCCTGTCTAGACAAAACATCCTCATCTCCTTCACTCTCTCTCATCAGTAAGAGACTGTTCCACAAAGCGCCCCTCCAGGTCTGGAGCACTTCAGCTTAAGACTGGATTTGCAGCGTTTTTGTGATCATGTATCATCTTATGTACACACAGTGTTTTTACTGTTAATGCATTTGCAGTTCATTCCTGTTGCATTTGCTTTGGAGACTTCTATCTGCTTTTGAAATAACATTGTTTCTGAATTTTCTGCACGTTTTGACTGTTGCAGGTCGGTTGCCCTTGTCGGCCACCATGGCTAGGGTATCACTAACACCTTCAACATTTCCCCCTCTTGAATGCCATGTGCAAATTTCATGAATGCCATTCCAAAGGCTAGGCCAAAGTGGTGCAGCAATTAACTCTAGCATCCTAACATATTCAACAAACAATAAACCACATGGTGTGTCTGATTATTAATTATATTACATTTCCTGAGATAGGATTGGCTTTCATAGACTTCTTTTTCTCACTATTTCACTACTTCAGGTGGATCCAGTGCATTACAACCAAGGCCTTCTATATAAAGAACAATATACTGTAAGAAATAGATGTCAGTATCAGCACCGACTGGGATATGCTTTATTTGCCTTGATTCAAATGGATGGCAAGTTTCAAACATTCCCCGAGAGGTAAGCCCTCTGCAGTTCTCTGTTTGCTCTTCAAACATTTATATATATATCAAGGCTGAGATGTAATCTCATGACCTTCCTCGCTCTCCTTAGACACACACTGAAGAGGACACAGCTTCCTTAAAGATGGGTGTTGATGGTTTCCTGAAGCACCTAGTCCAATATTAGTCCTGATGATAAACCTACACTGTTCCCTGAGTTAAAGGTACATATTATGGATAGGATCTAACAAAGCTTAGAAGCCCGGGGGGAGCCACTGAGCAACCTTAATGCCTTTCTGGGAAGAAGAACTGCAAACAAATGGTCATTCAGTGTGCAGCTGCAGGTTAGCCTCAGGCTAGCTAGACTGACATAAAGCTGACAATGTAGTGGATGAATTCAGTAGGAAGGAGTCTCTTTTTGTGAGATGGAAGTTCAATGTGAAGCTTGAGTCAGATGTCACTGGATGGCTTTCATCTGGGATTTAACTTTTTAAAAGTTTTTATCTTTAAATAGTTGTAATTCATTGATTAACTCATTAATGTGTGCCCTTTCTTTTATGTTTTAATTTTAAGACAGTATAACACTTTTTTTGGTTTTTTTATATCTTTGTGAGACCCAATAATACATTTTTACCTCTGTGGGGGACATGAATCCCTAAAGGATATTCCCAAAACATTTAAAGCTATTAAACAGAAACCTGTTCTGTGATGTAGAGGACATCATGGCCTTTCCAATGAGCTCTCATTTGGTTGGAGTGTGTCATTGACGACATGAGTTCTGCCTTCTCAAAAAGGCTGCCATCTGTACAGACACATGGGGGGGGGGAAAGGTGTTTGTAAATACAAAAGAAATACACATTTGCATTGTTCCTCAAGCAAAATATGATGTGTTTTAAATAGAAGAAAGTTGATCTCGCTTTCAAAGCTGTGTGTTGTTCAAATATAAAAGAATAACAGTGTACTTTTTTTTTATGTCCGCCATGGTGGGCATTGCTACTCAATCTGTTAAATTTAAAAAAAAAAAAAATCAGGGTCTCACAGGTGGCAGAGAACATTCTGCCTAGGATTGCAGATGGAGACTAAGGGTGGTTCTACATAGGGACCTGAGCCTGGATCTGAGTAGACTTGACACTAAAGTCTGGTTCATTTGGTCAGTGTGAACACAAGCGTACCTTCAAGAGGTGGTCTCGGGCTTGATTCATGTGTACCTGAGCAGGGTCTGCAGGAGATGTTAACGCAACCGTGCTCAAACAAGGAAGTGGGCCGCTATATGATGCAGTTCTTCAAAAAACGTTGTATGTTCAGCAAGGGGCCAATTTTATCCTCAGAGCTGCACAGTAGATGTAGAAGTATTAAGACGGTTGTTGTTGGCATCTTAGATATATAAAAAAAAACATCCACAGTAGCAGGATGGACTCCATTGTCCGCGCAAGACATTAACAAACGTTGCTCAATTGTTGACTCAACTGGTTGCCATGGTTGCTTTTTCTTTTTTCTTCTGTAATAATACTGTATCAGACTCTGTATATATATGCAAGTGTGTTCGACACACAATGATGTTAGTAATGTGAAAGTGGGGGAGAGGGAGCACTCGGGCATGCTAGGAAACAATCACGCCTAATGTGAAAAGGCCCTGACCGAGATGAGGAAATAACATTCCAATATTTATAAACATTTTATGTAATCATCTTTAACAAGTCATTTTTTGTCATAGATTCATTAATTACAATAAACACTCTCTGAGATGCACATTACGATGTCTGCAGCAGTGGCAGGCTCTAAGCACTGGCTGCTTATGGAGCTCTGCACCCCACACTCAGCTTCCTCTGAAAGGGCAAGCTGTGCTGCATGCGCTGCCGGCTTTGTCTTGTGTGTATATGTAGGAGTGATATGAGGACACACCGTGACACATTCACAATACTTAGAAGCAAATGTCACGGGAAGAACAACAATAAACATTCATACATTCGGAGCGGCTGAATGTACCAGTGAGATATATCGCTTGTCCAATATTGGAATTCAGGCAGGGCAAACTCAGGTATGACTCAGGTGATCCTTTTCAAGGAAGCACATGAAGGATGCAGTTAAGGCCACGAACTGAAGGCCTCTGTTACAATTCCCTTAGGTGTGGTTAGAATTAAATCTTTACTGCACATCTGTCTCTCAGTGTTATATAAAAGGAACTGGTTGAAGTGAAACTTTGAGAAGAAGTAAATTAAAGTTTGAGAAGAAGTAAATGAAGCAGGGCAACTTACCTACTGCAGTTTGAAAGTCTCTGCATTATAATCAGTAAGTCATCCAATTGATCTGAAGTTTATTTTCTGGTAAATGACTTCACTGAATAGTGATCCTATCTGTCTGAAATAGCTAAGAATATGTCTGGTATCTTAATAGCAGAATTAAAGCCCCTTTTCCACCAAAATCTAATAGATTTGTGCTGTTTTTATCGGTAAATTCAATTTGTGTTTTGGATTGTCAAAGGAGCGAGATGACAAAACTATTCTAGTCTATTGTGCAGCTCTGGCTCCAAGTTGCATCAACGGAGCATGGGAAGGGTTTTTGGCTTTATTTTGTTACAGCAGGAGAAGGTGGTGACACGTCATCCATCTTTATACAAAGTATAGCAAATCGGGTAGAATTAAGAGTTGAATAGGGGATAATATTCAACCTTAAACATGTTAAAATACATTAAAAAAACTAATTCTCCTTTAAATTCATAATTCTGTTAATCAGTGCAGAGCAGGTGGCCACACATGGTATTGTGAAACGTAATGATAAATGGGGGCTCTAAGATGCTATAAAGTTCTTTAAAGCTTGTAATGTTTTCCTCTTTAAGATTGCTTTGGAAATGTATGAAATCCCTTCTTTACACTTCAATGTCACCTTTTTTTTATAATAAGTTTAAAACCATGAAAAGAGAAACAACATGTAAACATGGACAGCTGCCTCTGAAAACTCTAGCTCAGTATGAGTTATATCACATTGCTAACGGGAATGTTACCGCAGGTATTACTTATTCCACGCACGTCAGCTTTACATTGAATTTAAATTACAGTTCACAGTTATTAAATCACTGGATGTCTCCAGGTCATTTTCTCATCACACTAATGGGGCTTCAGTTTTCCCAAACCAGCCAGAATGACAGCGAGTATACTACTATTATGTCCCTGAGAAGGGATGGACCAGGGCCAAATGGAGTAATGCTCACGGTAAGGGACACTGTGAGGAGGTCAGGTCAGCCATTCAGCGGGGACAGTAATCGCCTCTTTGTGCCTTGCCCTGACAATGACAGTGATGATTACAGGTAGGCCCTCGAGCCACACAAATTCTCCCAGAAGTTGTGGACGACACTGTCATTGGGTCTGAGGTGGATATAGGAGCAGACAAACAAACAAAACAGAATAAATGACCTGCTTGCTTCTCTGTTGAGGTGTAAATAACAAACATTCTGGCCATAGTAGCTCCAGTCCAACACCTTTTTGTGAACATGTGTGAACAACCAAGATTTCAGGGGCAGTCAGCCTGGTATTTTCTAAACATTTTCAGGAATGACTGTCCATTTCCTCTTGTCTATAAACTAATTGCTGCATTTTTGTTCTTCTAAAAAAGTCAAATTCATACAACCTTTGTTTATTGCAGTTATTGTTGTTTATATTAAAAGCAATTCTACAGGGGGAGGAGCCTAATAATTGATCATTCAGCAGACCTAATAGCATGAATAAAATCCAATTTTGTTTCTAAAAATGGGGCTTGTGAGTCAAGTCACTAGAGATGCTCTTTTGTTAGCGCTTTATGCACAATTTGGTGTTAACATACACAGGGGAAATAAGCAGAGCACAACATCTCAAGATCAATCGAGATCAAGACTGAACTGAAAGTGACACACCAATATAGAGACCAAAAAAATAGCTATTATGTTATTTTAGAAGAATAAAAAGACATTCTTTCAAGGTGAGGGGGGCTGCCTATAGCAAGCGCTCCTGTGCTGGTGGGTTCGGTGTCTTGCCCAAGTGCACCTCAGCAGTGTTTAAGAATTGAACTGGCACCTCTCCAGCTATACCAGACCAAATTCCAGACTAGGTCCGCATCGGGACATGAACCGGCGATCCTCTGTATCCTAACCCAAGTCCCAGCATACTGAGCTACTGCCGCCTGCCTTTAAAAGTCCCAGATGAGACAATGAAATCTATAATTTGAGTGAAGAAATCTCAAAAAATGGCGTAGGACTATTTGAAAGTGTTCTTTATTAAATTAAAATAATTGTCATTCTGTATTCATAGAGAGTGAGTCAAAATGTTGATACAATTTTTGAAATATTATGTTTATAACACTTGGATATTACATCATTATTGTGAAATCAATATACAAAACCAATCAAATTGCTGACATCTTTAGTCGCATATATTCGAAATAGAAATGGGCCTTCCTCATATTTTATAACAAAGAAACTTCCATCAAAAAGAAAAGTAGTTCCCTTCTTGCTTTAAACCTAGTGACACCTTCCTCCTCTCACTGATGTTAACACACAGCACCAACAAAAGAAGCGTGTTACATATCTGTGGAGCAGGATAGCAGTGAATCACATGTTGTGCTTATGTGCGTCCACCCTTTCACTTTGTACTGCACAGCAGTGTCTAAGAGCAGAGCGGCTCCCTCGCACCATTGTTGTCCTTGATGGCGTGATGTGAAGCATTGTGGAGGAAATTGCCTGCACTGCGGATGGGGGGTGGGGGGGTGGGAAGCTATTGTCATGATGCGTACTTCTACAAAAGATGGAAAATGGGATTCAGAACTGTTGACAATGTACAGAATGGTTTATGCAGTGATGTGTTCTGTGTGTGTGAGTTATTTGACGGATATCTGATTCCTGCAGCTGGAAATATTTGCATGAAATTTCCCCCTTCTGCTTCTCCAATATTCAGGACTTCAGCGGAGTTCTAGTGGAATAAATCACAGCTCTCCCTTTCCTGGTAAACATGGTCTATGATGTGATGATCATATTTCTACAAAACTTCCTCTTCATTTTGATACATCTGAATGTGGGAAAACTGCAATATGCTCATGAAGACTTCTCAATCAAAGTTAATCAATTATTTTATTCTTTCAAGAGGAGAGTTGCATTAAAATGTAAAAAAAAAAAAACTTTAACGGTATAGTAAGTAACTTTTCCTTAAAACATAAAATATAGAAAAATAAAATAAATAAACTGATACACTAAAGGCAGATAATTGTAACATTCGCTTTAGACCCAACAACACATTCTTATACAAACTAAAATGAATGGCAACCTGGTGATCGACTCTAAATTTGAAAATTTGAGGATTAAGATCTACGGTCGATTTCCACATTTAGGGCCCTACTGAAAGTTAGTGATAACAAATAAATCTGTTATTAACCCTAAAAGATAGTATAAGGCACTTTATGAAGGACATAGAGACACCTTCAAAATGTTGTAATATTCCATATAGTAGGATGCATAGATAGATGTTCTTTAGTATTGCACACATATACTTTGATACTTTGACTGATATGATATGAGTGTTTTTATAGAAGATGTGAAAAAAGTATATTCCTCTGTTTTAAAATAAATAAATAAATAAACATATAAACAGTTTATGGGGGACAGAGTCATTTGCAAGGCAAGTGATTTTAGCTAAGTTGAAGAGGCTGCAAGTATCTCATCTATCCCTATTACAATACTTTAAATGTTACATTTCCCAAAGTAATAAAGATAAATATCTCCACCTTAACACACATTCATGAAGATAATTGCAAATGCAGCCTCAAAACATAGTCCAATATATCATTTGATTTGAATAATACAAGCCTAATTGTTGCAGTATTCAGTAACGTATCCAGTATAAATCTTTATGCTCTTTATAAAGGTCGTCCACAGACTTTAGTTCATCTTTAAAAAGTTCTAGACAAAGGCCTGTGTGCTCTGTTTGATGCACTATTGTCTCATGCAGGCTAAGTATTTGTATCATACAATCACTTTGTTGAATGCTGCTGACAACATCCCTGATATCAATGTCCTCCAGTTGCCAAGGCCGGTCTTAACGAGTCTGATGTGTTGTCCAGTAACTTAAACTGGTTGAGCATCTAATGAATAAACACATGAGCGATCTCGAGCAATCCAAGATCATACAGAGACATTTCAACAAGTCTCTGTAAGGCCGTTTTAGCTAACAGCCCATCATCCTATGTTTGCCAGGTGGAGAATGCTCCTGAACAAGAACAGCGAGCAGATGCTCAATGGTATGAGGGGCCGAGTCCGTGGTCTAATTGAAATGAGCTTTTACTTTGTGTAAAGTGCTTTAATGCTGCTTTTGCTTGCAGCTGAAAAAAACATTATATCGAGGTGTTAAAAAGAAACGACTGCTAATGGAAACACATTTGTTCTGTTGACTGTGTTTATATTGATTTGCATGCACCCTCGAGTCTCTTTCGTTCCTCCTTGGATTTTCATTAGAGCCAGTCTGAGGCAGCTGAAGCCTCTCTTGCGTCATGTCTGAGACTAGACTCGCTGGTGGTTTTTCACAGCCCGGGGCGCTGCTTTAGCCACACAGGCTCACAGACAAGAGATCATCCTCAGTGTACGCTGCGGAAGTAAAAGGGGAGGGAGCAGAGGGTAAGGACAGTGTGGGCGTGTGTGTGTGTAGGATATCTAGAGAGGCATAGTGTTTCCCTCTGGCCGAAATAGCTCTGCCCAGCAGGGAGTTCTGATAGCCTGTCCGACGGGAGTGACCTCATCCCCAACCTCAAAGTAATGAAACGACTGGATGTTGGATAAGCTCAGGGAAAAAAAAAAGCCTATGTGACTGAGTTGAAAAGGGTTAGAGGAGGGACTTTTTTGAAGTGTGGTAAACAACCTCCATCTGTGTTCCCCTCCTCTACTTGTGAAGGTGTACGACAGCCAAGTGTACCTGCTGTTCCTGTCTGCTGCCGTCTCTCACAGCAGTAACTCTATACTGTGTCGTCTGCAGGGAAAACACTGATGATAAAAGCATCATACAGATAGATAATAGAGTACTTCCCTGTGTCGTTCCCTGGGCCTACAGTAATTGTTGTCACATCGATATACCTGAAGCAAACCTGTCCCTGGTAAGGAAGTGGGACCCCGTTGTCATCATTATCTCCTGCTGAGGTTAGTCTTGTGTGTCTCCTCGTGGGGCTACATGTCAGACCCATGTCAAGGGTCGCGCCATGGGATCATGAGTACAGACACTCTGCGGCTGTGATTTCCAAACATACCAACCAAAGGAGAGGCCAGCAAATGGACACTGGATGGTTAATCTCAGGTAGTATTTCAAACATTCTGGTGATATGTCTTTTGGGATTGATGAATATCCCTATTTATGATGAAATATAGTGGTGATAAAAATGCTGCCAATGTTCAGTGCATCCTGATCAAGACTGAAGCCAGAGTGATTGATTGATTGATTGATTAAGTTTAGTTCAGACATATCAAATAAAATCAAACATATCAGAAATACAAAACAAAATGAAAAGCACGAAAATACAATAAACAAAAAACAATGTTCAAATTATTTCGCAAAAAAAGAAAAAGATAATTATGGATGGAAATAAACAACTAATTTCAGTAAAAATATGGAAATAACGGAATAAAATTCAAGCTTCCAAAGTTCTCAGTTGACAAGTTTAAAGTAATATCCATCTTATGACTTCTAACATTTCAGTTTTTATCGTTCCTTTTGGCTGTTTCAGTAACTTAATGATCTGTAGTGATTTTCCTTTTTTCCATGTTTAAGTTTCACGTAAATTTCACAAGTAGCAAGTGTGTCTCCATTGACTTGATATGCACTGTGTTGAAGTCAATGGAGACCCACTTGCTCTCCAGTGGTGCTGCAACCTCCTTGTGTGTTATATGGACAAACTACACCTGTGTTTTAACTGTCATGAGGGTGAGTAGATGATGACAGAATGTTCATTTTTGGGTGAACTGTTCCTTTAAGTAAAGACAAGATAATATATTGAACTCTAATATTGCATATGTATTGTCCTTTTTATTTTTTTCATCAAACAGGGCTAATGGAAGAGCCTGTGATTGCCGTATGCTGCAAAAACTGCGTTGACCAGTGGATGCTGACATCCGATCAGTGCCTCAAATGCAGGGCAGATGAGTTCTCTGTCAATGTACACAGGCTGACCAGTCTTGACAATGTTCACTCCATATTGGCTGGTGTAATTAAGATGGATTAACCCTTTAAGTGTGATTGTATCACATTCTATGCTTTAAGCTTGATTACCTCTGTTACATCTAGCTAATTGCCTTGTTCTAAAGTCAGTTGGAATTTTGCACTTGTTCAACAGCTGTAGATACAGAATAGTTTTATTTTTATACATTTTTTGTATTTCATGTTGCACTTAAGACAAATATTGTGTAATGTTTAACATTGCTATTGTTGCAATTTTAGCAAGTGTTCGATTTTATTTGTTAAAGGAAAGTAACAAAATATACAGTATATCCAGAACCAACTTGTCTTTATTTGACATATTCATGCATATTGCTGCGTAATGTTTATCAGATACAACAATGCATCTTGAAAAGGTACAAAGTTATAGTTTACCACATTATCTAATAAAACTGAAATATCAGGGTACTCTTCAGCAAAAAGTTGTTCTGCTGATATTTTGTCCTCCTCAGTTGAGAAAGGGTCAGTTCCAAAGCAGGAGACTCTAGTCAGTGAAGAGCCAACATCCTGCTGGTACATGTCTGCTGCTTGGGAGGCATGTCGCAACAACTCCTCTCCCAGTTTTTTTGGACATCCTCCTGCTGCCAAACAATTGGGTGTTCCTTTGCCTGTGAAGCAAAGCATAGGTCACAAAATGTCATTGTTGTTAAAATTCACTGTCAACTTTAAAATAAAAATAAAAAGTTCACAAAAAAGGATTGGATTGTGTGATACATGTTTTTTTATTTTATTTAACTCACCTAGGATTCTGTGTGCATTCCATGCATGTACAGCTCTTGTTATGCCAATCTTGCACATCTCAGCAGTAAGGTTAGATGTACAGTATCTAGTCACGTTGTCATCCATGTTGAGGACTTCCTGATCCTGCAGCTGTATGAAGGCCTCCTTCACTAGGTAATTTACCAGGTTATTTATCTCTACCCACATTCGCTCTACCGTATGATTCTGTAGACAAGAAAAGGGTAGATTTTTTTTTTTTATAACTAAAACGTAGATAATATAAAACCAATACTCAAAAGAATCCCCACTAAATTTAGTCTGCAAAATCAACACGGTGAGAGGAAACAGGATTATATCAGATGTAAAAAGTTTACAGACAGTATGAAGAGGTTTGATTAGGAGTCCAAGGAGCAGGACCATTGATGCATATGGGTACCTACAAGCACCCCCACTCAAGGGTGCATCTGGTTAAAGTGATATTTCGGTTTGCAGAAAGTTGGGTCCTATCAGGTGATATGCTATAGATATTCAACTCACCACAGTGTTTTTTTCGCTAGATCTCCTCGTAGTGCCCCCCTCCCTCCCTCCCACATTTTGTACATTAAGGAGACCGTTACCTCACCTTTGTTGACTGAGTTTGGCAATATGGTTGCCTTTGCAAGTTGTGTCTGTGGTTAGACAGCATCTCCTGCATGTAGAGGGACAAGTAAAATTCCCGGCCATGGTCGACCCTGACCTGGTCCCACATCCCATATTCAAGAACTGCTGATCTGTAAAATAGTGAAACATGACTCAATCAAATGTTGAGTCTGCAATGTAGCATAGACCAAGAATATTGCAATCTACTAGTGCACCGTTTTTGTGCATGACTCAAGTAGAAGTAAAAAGTAGTCATCCAAATAATACTTGAGTTAGAGTAAAAAAGTACTTGGTGAAAAAACTACTCAAGTACTGAGCAACTGTTGAGTAACATCTGATTAATTTGTGAAGACATGCATTTAATCAGACAAAAATACAAAATACTAATCTTCAGGTAAAGTTGAGTAATTCCAATCAATAAAATAATAGAATAAATAAAAATGAAAAATAAATTAAATATTTACAAAATAACAAATTACAGCACAAGAAACACACATTTCCAAATGTGATTGGTGAAACACAGTCAGGTGGTAGAGCCTATGACAGAAGTCCCTCTGTCTGACAAAATAAAACATTAAATTTATGTGTAGGGGGGATAATAATAATGGGTAGAATAGTGAATGGGTAAAGAAAAAAAGTAAATAGCTCAGTGTAGCCTAATGGAGTGTAGTAAGAGTACATTCTTCTTCACAAGTCTACTCAAGTAAAAGTAAAAAGTATGGAGATGATGTAAAACAATCTTAGAAGTACAATTTATCCAAAAACTTAATCAGGTAAATGTAACGTAGTAAATGTAACTTGTTACTACCCACCTCTGTAAATTGAAGAAATCCAAAATAACTTAGGCCTACCTGATTTATTGCCCTGCTGATAGCAACCTCTAATTGTGTGTCGGATACATGTCCCCTCCTGGAAATGTTGTGATGTGCACAAAATCTCCTGACATTCATTTCAGAACATCCTTGCTGCACACCTAATTGTAATAAATTTGTGGAAATGTCCGCGTGCGAGAGATTTTGAGCAATCATTTCTGTAATTAAATTTCCATAGGGCTTGAGTGACACCATCTCGTCCAGTCTTCAGACTCCTGCCAACCGAATCTGCTACTGTTGTACTAAAGACGTGCTAATCGCGGAAAAAAAAGCTAAAATACTGCTTCCGGTTCACCTTGTAATAATACATATATCCCTGCATTTTTGCATTTTGGATCAACATAGATTGGATTCTTCATGTTTATCTGGGAATATAAAAATCCATAATAGGAAAACAACACAAAATCCAATTTATGGCTATATTTTAATGGAAAATGGCTCGTTTGTTTGTTTTAAAATCTGCTACATATATTGAAAAAAGAAAAATGCCTGTTTTTTTGTTTTCCAATTTGAATTTCAGAATTGGAAATAGAATGAACGGAAGGTACACGGATAATTTTATCATTGATTTGACTTTTGAAAACAAAATTACATTTTTTTGGAAGGTTCATATTTGAGTTCTCGCCAATCAATCTTTAAGGACTTACTGCAAATGTCTGGACATTCTGATACCACTTTTTAAAACATAAACACATTCTTGAAAGGATGCCATCATCCAGGTAATGGGGGAAATAAAACAAGCTGTGGGTGTTAAGACACTGATGGACCATGCTTTTTCTATCAAGCTCACTTATCATTATCAGAGGTTAAATTGAACAGGAAGTGATGGGTGTTTGTCATGTCACCCTCACCATCCATAATATTTGTTCTACAGGAAGAACTACTGACTTAGAGCAGGATTTATGTGACTGAATACAAAAAATATTAAGATGGAGATTGTCAAAATATGTCCTATAAAAAGTCTTAAGTGGTTCAATAGGGGTTTTCCTTAACATTTCTGCAATCATTGTGTATTGGAAATGTATTATTTTACATTATTAGGCAGTGAAGATGAGAATCTAAACAGAATTATCCAGTGCAGTCTAAATACTGTATTATCAGCCAGCTTTAAGCATGTTAATGCCTTTGAATAATTCAGCTTTGGCATGAATGAATGAAGCAAGGGGAATAATAAAATTTTTTTACGGTCTTTCCGTAGCCACCCTCTTCAACAAACAACATTCATCCAAACCTTCACCCTTGAGACCTCCACAGTTAACACACATGGAAATGCAGCGAGCGCTGGAGAGCCCTTTGCTTCCACTTGAGCTGATGTCCGGCGTCTGACAGAAATGAACAAGGTCAGGTCAGTCAAGGCTAGAGCCGGATCCCTGAGGGGAGAGCCTCTGCTCATGAAAATGTAAATGCAGGTCCCATGTAGTGATTATGATCCCATGTAATTTGTAGAGCCAAGTATGGCCTCGGAAAACAGCGAATAGCCACCAGTGGACTGACCGTTTTCTCGTTCTTTTTAATTAAAGTGTCAGGGGAACGCAGACAGGACGAGTGAAGGGCGGTCGGTTTATGT
The DNA here is from genome assembly GCF_963584025.1 of Labrus mixtus. Taxonomy (NCBI): domain Eukaryota; kingdom Metazoa; phylum Chordata; class Actinopteri; order Labriformes; family Labridae; genus Labrus; species Labrus mixtus. The sequence continues at coordinate 3,707,787 of NC_083629.1, read as the reverse complement.
TAATACATTTATGCATTGATCTTAGAAAGGAGAAAGGTTGTTAAAGTAATTGATATTGGCTTTAAATGTTTAATACAATAAATGACGATGTCATGTTTGATTTAGAAATATTGCATCTTGCAGTTTCTTCATTGATGAATGCATTTCCAAGTCTGAAGGCTTGATGTGGACAAATGTAAAGCAGTTCAAGAAAAAATGTACTATATTGCTTAGATGTTTTTTCCCCCTTTAAAACAAATCTGAAAAGATCTTCCCATATTCAGGGCCCTTTTCCACTTGGTAAAACAGACCCTGTGGTCTAAATGAAACATCTGTGCTGTGCTTTGGTCAAAATATAACATGAATCAAGCACCAGGAGGTTTGTGACCCTGTATAAACCAGCTCTCTCAGAACGCTCCGTTTTGGTGTGTGTGTCTCTTTAAATGCAATGACCCCCCCTGAGTTTTCCTGGTAGACATCACTCCTTCGCTAGCGAGAATAAAAAAAGCAGACCTACGCAAAAGTTTTGCTCTAGGCTGGGGGTGGAGTCCAAGAGTGGCGATACAGAGAGACGGGAGGGTATTTTTCTTTAACCAAAAAACCCACTGTGATGTCACAAGGAGAGCACATTTGAAACAGTATTTTTCTCTGTGTTGTAAGACTTATGCAGACCACAAACAAAGGACTGGATGGGTTTATTTCACATTTTGTGAGGCGGTAGACACTCAGGTTACCCAAATATATGTTCAAAAACACTGTCAAAGTGGATTTTTTCGAATATGTCCCCTTTAAAATCCGCCCAGTATGAGACAGAGTAAAAATGCTTTCAATTTTAAGACGAGACTGAGACCTTCAAAAACGGATCTTTTGTCCAAGACTGATTATGAGTACTACAACACTAGACAGGAGAACTGATATTTGCAGTATTTGAGCATAAAAAGTGTTTCTGTTTTGCATTAGGAAGGCATTTGAGGAGCATTGGGCCAACTTGAAATCGTTGTTGTAAGTAAGTAAAAGCGAACAGGCTCTAAAAATAATTTCCTTGACCTTCCAATATATAAAATATTTCAATGGAAATTGGTTGCAGTGGTGAGTGCAGGGTCTGCATTGGGGAAATTGTTGATTTATAAATGTGAGCAAAGAAAAAAAATAATTATAAAGTATAATGGAGGATTTAAAATGCAGAGAAAAAGTAAGAAATCAATACTTATATTAACATAAGAGGGAGAATGTAACACTAGAGTTTATGTTCTAACTAATTGGAAGTTATAATACAAAAGTACTAACCTTTAACGTTCTTTTTTACACTCCAATTTAAATATTTCACTCACACTATTATTAATTGATGTGCTCAGACAAACTTTTGACTTGTCTGATAACCTCCTAAGTTTTGTCAGTTCCTCTCAGTGCTCCATAGTATCCGACTGGGATGTATAAAAGAGTAATTCCCCACAGAGCTGTGTTCATAGATTTAAATTCTAAGCTGGTGGTTGTTTGACATGCTGCTGGTCTCAGTTTCACCCTGACTGACATGTTTCCATGCCCGATTCCGCACACAGCTCATCCCACACAACACTGCTCATCCCGTCTCAGCCGCTGCCAGCCTCCTCATGCAAAACAGGAGAGAGATGTTCAGCCACTGACAGACAGACAGACACAACTGGAGCAGGAAGAGAATACTTTTGGTCTCTTTTTCATAGACCAAATGAAATCATACTTTTTTTTAGACCGTGAAGAACTCTCCAAAAAAGTAGAGTGAAACCTGTAATGAATTGCCCTTGTGTCAGGACAACTTTTCCCATTGCCCTTGGAGGTGAAATGAGAAATTGCCATCATGCCTTGAGTATCAGAAAGGACAAAAAAAGCCATTGACTGAACACAGAACATATGGAGCATTTCCAGCTGATGCAAACTTTCATGTTTTGTAGCAGTGGTGTCAAATATTTTCAAGTTAGGAACCCTACTCAACACAGTTAGGACCCACATTGTCATGGAATGAGTAAAACTAAAAGGGGTACCCAGGTGCAGAACTAAAAAAAGGTTTAATTAAACAAAAAGGCAATGGCTCAAAAATAAGATTTACTTTCAAAATGTCCAACAGAAAAAATTACACAGATCTGACAAACAACTGAAATTCGACAATGATCTGACTCAGAAGCGAAGAAACACAGAGACTAAATAGACAGGGTTAATCAAACCCAGGTGAGACCAACAAGACACAGGTGAGGACAATCAAGGCAATCAAGACTGGAGGGAAACACACAGAGGCAGAGAGAAAATACAAGACAAGAAACACTGAGGACAACTATGAAATAAATCATGAAACACTGAAGACACACAGAGAACTCAACGTAGACAATACACACTAGAACATTGAACACTGGGATAAGATATTAACAACATAAAAACACTAGAAACTAAACTAGGAAACGAGCACTACTAAAACAGGAAATATAAATCTAAACTCTGAGAATACAAAATATACAACTTAAACAAGACCAAATCATATCACACTAGAGGACCTCGAGCTGCACATTAGGAGGCCACAGCTGAACTTTGGGATTCATTGTATTAGACTAAATAATCCACCAGGGCATGTGTAAAGTAGCAGACTCACTGCTTGCTCAGTCAACAACATGGACAAGGTAGGCCTTACTTAGAATTACCATTCTACACTTCATTACAGCCCATCGTCTTCTCTGCTGGGACAAATCAACACCAATCCTGACTGCCGTGCACAGGCAGCAAACAAGTGCATCAATCAGTGTTGCCACAGAGACACTGATACCTACTGAATATGGATGTAAAAGGCGACTCATTTCCTGGTCGCCTTAACAGATATTTAGATACAGACCAACCAACCTGTCCAAATGTAAGAAAACAACCAGAAAATTGTCTTATATAATTTAAACTCTCCACAGTTTATCGTTTAGCAGGGCTAACGTTAGCAGTGCTCGCCCCGCCAGCGTTCAGTCCTCCCTGCAGGTTAAAAGCCTGTGCTAAATGTGGTTACGCATTGCTCTGGTTTAACCTGACACCGCCTACATACATTCTTATCTAAATTTTCTATATCAAAATACTGCCAGTCTGCGCTGCTCCTATGAGAAGGTATTCATTCACTGAGCTTCTTTACATCCTGTTAGTAGAGCAGAGAGATCAGGCCCATTAACCAGAGCTGTTTTAACATTTCTTCTGACCACTATCGAAGACCAACATTTACAAATATTAATGGCTAACTTCACCGACTAGTAATTCTGTTGCCGGCTAGCGAAGGTGATGACATTTTTTTAGAATTAGCTAACTAAACGGGCACATCATGACTACTGATTAACGTTAGCATAGATAAAATATAATGCCAGATTGTTGCTCACCAAGAATTTCAGAGCACAGACTTCTTGAACGGTCTCTTAGTACAATAAATCACACGGAATGAAATATAATTTGTCTGATATTCAGAGTAGAAATCTCCAAAGGCATCAATAACTAGAGTGCATTAACTGATTTATCATCTACTTGTCACTCAGAGCGGCCACAACCCTAGTATTCACAGCTTTTAGCCTTTGTATAAAACCAACAGTTGAGCTCTTTCTATATTTACTCTCCTAACTGTTGCTAAGATTCAGAAATGATGGATGGCTGTAAACATGTTTTTATTCTACTTTAAACTTGGACATTTTTTTTGAGGCCCAGTGGGGACTGAGTTGCTTTGCAACCAGCCTCAAGTGGCCACGCTGCTTGGTATTACCATCAGTCTTGATTTCCTAAGAAGTTAATTCTCTCCTCTCCCACTCTTCCCCAGCGGTTGCTGATTGGTTTTCCATAAACACTTTTTTTTTGTGAAGGAGATTGCAATTATCTCAAGGACCTTTGGTTTTATGATGATCAAGTTTGGATTAATTCTAACCGACAGTGCAGGTGCTCTCCTTCAGCTTTCTTCTTGAGGAAACATACTTAACATTTTTGTGCATGCCAGAAAAAGTGGGACATTGGATACACAGTTGGCAGATGGCTCTATAGACAGCAATTAATGGTTGGTGGAAATGTTTGTTATCATTCACCTTGTTTGAGGACTTAACTCCGTCTAAGCACCTGTCAGGTATTGAAACAGATCAGTTGAGCAATCCAAACATGGGAAACTATAATTTTGGAAATAATGTGCATGCAGGTTTGTTCCCAGATAGTCAATGATTATTTTCCATATGAGGACTGAAATCGTTTTTCTTTACTTCCAATGGACAATACCAAATTTCAACCTTACGCTACACTAACTAGGGTGAAGTGATTCCTGGGAGCTCTTGAGCTCCCTTTACAAGTAGGTTCCTCTGGATCAGTGGTGTGGAGGGCCTGCTGTTATGGAACCCTGACTCCAACTGATACAACTGTTAATATCTGACTTACATCAATTATCATTATTATAAATATTCAAGTGAATCTAAGAGCTGGTCTACTTCAACTTCTGTAATCAACATAATCCATCCTCCCTGTTTCATCATCATCATCACAGTTGCTGAATGTTAGACTAATCAGTCTAACATAGTTAGCTGTTACTGCTAATACTACACATACTTTTACCTTTATTACTGACATTGTAACAAATCTAAAGTCTTATTCATTGTTGATCTGTTTGTGTCTATCCTTCTACTTTCTGCACCTTCCCTTATCCCACCCAACACAGTTTCAGCAGATGGCTGTTCATCATAAGTCTGGTTTATTCAAGGTTTCTGCCTCTTAAAGGATGTTTTTCTTGAAACTGTAACTTTGCTAAATGTTCCTTAGTGCTCATGATGGATTATTGTTGGGTAAATAATATACAAAGAGCAAACCTGCTCTTTTCTAAAGTGTCTTGAGATAACAAATGTTAGGAATTGGCACTATGCAAATAAAGATTGATTGCAGTTATTACTGTTGGTAGCAGTTGAAAAGTAATTCAGAAACATGAATCTGAAGTTAAATCAAATTATCTTTTATGCATAATGACCATAATCCTTAAATAAATTGTGCATCTTAAATCTTTTCTGATACCATGTCTAATATTCATCAGCGAGTGCCAAGACTTATCTTCACATATCTGAATACAGAAACCCTGAAGTCATCATTTTTAGGCAGGTAAATACCATAAAGCAGAATGCGGATTTAAGATTATTTTGCTTAATATTGGAATTTGTCAAATAGCCAGAATGCAAATATGGACTGGGGCAAACTTTTAAACTCTTTACACGTAGTATAGTTTTGTTTTAATTATTCATGACAGTTTTACAGAGAGCATTTCATTCAATAGTGATGTCTTCTATATTTCTTGGCCACCAATTGAAGTCTCCTCAGCTGGAGCTGGAGCTGCAGCTCCTCAAGTTAGGTTGAGTCTTTGGGCAGATGAGTGACAGGTGTTCTTTTTGTAACTCTCTTCTAGGTCTTCAGTTTTCTGCTCTTCAAGCTATCTCACACTAATGCTGCATTCAGTCAAAGTTTGCTTCATCCTAATTTGATAACAGAACAGTGTTTCAGTATTATGAGAAAATATTTCTTGTGTTTTATTGTGTTGAAACCATACACTGAAATTAGCAAATAAATCAAATATGAAATAAATATTTTGTTCACACTAATAGGATTGTTACCTTTGCCAATATGTAGACTTCAGTTCTTGTTTCTTGTATATTGCTCTTTAAAAGCCGATTAACATCCACATGAGAGTCTGAAATTTGACACGAGAGCTAAAGACGTTGAACTAAAACCAACATTAGCCTTTAACGCTTATACCTGCTTATCTATGTCACATTGCCCAACAACCCTTTTTTTCCAAACTTAATGAACCAAAAATAATGTGAATTATGGCTGAAAAAAGCTCAGTTAATATCACAATGAAGCGTGCACCTGTTAGTGAGCCAGCTGTGGCTCATTTTATACTTCAATGACACCTGAAAATGTCAAGCTTGGTCAGTTTAAATGCTAAACGGCTTGGTCCCTCTTCTGGTGTTAATGGCTTGGCCAAGGGAGCATTTCTGATCTGGCATCAAAAACCTTTTTTTTTTCTTTTCCTTTTCCAGAAATAAGAAAATAATCTGGACAGTACCTTGGAATATGGATTTCAGTTGGAGCTTTAACTACAGCTTCCAGAACAGAGAAGCTTATGAAGTAACATAAGGGGTACGTAGATTATTTAAAAAACACTGATTGTTAGCAGCTTTGTCTGAACTCTGTGCTACTTATTTAGTCACTTCTTATGTGAAGTTGGCCCAAAATCGTCAATTATATGTGTCAAATTTGCTCCGTGATATAATGTAATTGGCAGCTTGATTTTCATGCAGACACAATTCAGTTTTTTTCAACACATGTTTACATCATACATGAGGACCGATTTTCATTCGTTCCATTGTAAAAATGTGGCTAGAATCCTTGGATAAGTGGCACATGTTAAATGGTCCCTTTTCACCCAGGGTTATTCTGTTAATTGACTTTTTTTGTTACAGAAGCTTCAAGGACTATCAGGTATTACATTTTAATGTAAACACAGTTTTCTGTCTTTAATCAGATTAGACCGAATGAAATCATCGATATGACCACAAAAGGCATTGTGCATCTTTTGCGCCTTTGCAAATAAGTCCCATGCAAAGGGTTGACTACACCCCTACTGCACTGCAGAGCAAACAACATCTCAGCGCTCAAGTGAGTTGGTGGTAACTGCGCTACACTTTTTACATGAGATGTCAGGGACAATAATTCCATCTCTGGATGACCTATAAATAAATGATCTGCATATGTATTCTGGAAATATTACTTCATCATTGCCACTGTTATAACAATCAAGGGTTTAATCAGTTTGTGTCTGGCAGAGGCTTGACCCATACAAGCTCACTTCATCCACTTGTGAAGAGAAGGTTTATGCACACAGTGGGGATGTGAGGGTCTTTCTCTGAACGAGTTGTCCTTGTTTGGTTCATCTAGGTAGGACACTTTGTTTTAAACCTTGAAACTAAAATATTTTTTTTTAGTCTGGCATGATAGTTTAAGTGTACCCTCCTCCTCAAGCTCATCATCATCTATGTACAGTATATATGGACAGACGTTAGCTCTGTCAGCATGAGAATAAGGTCTGCACAGGAAGTGCAAAAAGCTTCTCATTTATTTGCGAAACAAGGAGCAAACTGCATGCAGCTGGACAACTTTATGGGTGTTTGCGGTTGAATATCATTTGTGGTATATGCTTTGTGAATCAGAAACTGTAACAGAGCAGATAGCGGGAGCAAATGATGCAAACGATTTGGTGCCACTAGCGCCAGTATTCAGGATACACAGTAAAAAAAATATTTTTCCAAAACTCTCTTTTAATATGCTAAGTATTATGTTAATTTATATTTTAATTAGCAAACTCATCAAATGTCATCACTGATCATAACAACAAATACATTTCTATGAGCACAAGACTCACTCTGGGTCGCTCAGTTTTTTTCTATATTTGGATGTATTATGATCATTTATAACTTCCAAGTCTCAAACGATGTGTCACACACTTCATGAAGATGAATGTGCTCTGATGCTATTGTGACTCTCTTGAAAGGCAAAACCATTGGATTTTTGTTGTGAAGTGGCCTTACCTGGGCCTGTCGCTCACCATTCTTGACATGGAAAACGCTGCAGATGACACTGTGCGATAGCCTCGTGTGGATAAGCAGTTGCTATATCGTGTTGGATTGAAGCAGACGGCAAAGAGGCCAAGAGGAAGCATTGAGATAAGACCCTGCCTTTAAGTGATAAATGAAGTATTCAGACCTTTTTTATTTCACTCTTTATTTCCTTGTTCCCCCTGCCAGAATCAAAGAGAATGTCTTTCAATACGTCCTCCAGTCAACCGTTTGAAAAGGTAAGTGTTGCAGGACCTATCCACGCTGTCACACAGCTTGTTTTTTCTTTCTTTTCAGCAGACATATCAAAACACTGTGGCATTTCAAAATGCTTGAGATTTGACTGGTGCTGTCTCCTTAACATATGCACTGCCTCAGACTAACAGTCTGTTAAGTGTTAAGACACCGCTGTCTGTCTGCCTATTTTTATCTGGTTATTTATAGGCAATATATGTTTCTCTTTTGGCAAACACAGTGCTATCAGATTGATCTGAATGGCTGCCATGTGCAATTTATCGGTACAATAAAGAAGCGACATGACACATGCACAGAGAAATCAGCTAAAACTGTTATTTAAAGAGGTCATGTTATGCCCTTTTTGGGGTTCGTATATTTAATCTATGTACCTACTTTTGTACGTTCACAATAGCTAAGTTTGAAAAAAGTGTCTGTTTTCATGTACTGCTCCTCCTTGCTCCCTCTCCGCTCTGAGTCCGTCAGCTACACTCTGTTGAGACCCCACGTGGGACAAGTCTGCTCTGATTGGTCTGCCGATCCGCTCTGTCGTTATTGGTCAGTTGCTCAGCGCAGGGCTTGCCACAACGAGCCAATGGGCTTAGATCAGTGATCTCACGCTGACAATGACGCAACACTGACACATTGTTATTGAGGGGGGCTAGAACCAAGCGTTACATGCAGCTAATGCTACAGCTAACAGGAAGACGTAGGAGAAGCTGCGTTTCCGCGGACTTTTAATTTTTGCACATAGATGTGACTAAACATGCACAGGACACTAACTTGGAAAACACACTAAAGAGCATATTTAACCAGAAAAAGAAGAATATGGGACCTTTAACTCTGTGCTGTGACTTTTCCAAAAGTACTCTAGCTTTTTGTAAAACTCGATTTTGAAATAGAATATTAACACCTTGACCGGCGCAAAGCAAAAAAAATAAAAATACATGGGATGAGGCACATCCAGACTGGCATTTTGCCGCTTCTGAAATATGGTCTTTAAAAATAGAGTACATAGGCCTTATCAGATCACATATATTTATAGGTAGAGATCTGCTATTTGCCTTCAGCTTTCAGATTTTCCTGTTGGGGGATGCAGCTCTTCCCAGAGAGTGACAGAGAAGCTGTGGTGGCTGCCACATTTCACACTCGTGTTTCCTAGAACAGCGTATTCAACAACAATAAAGTATTTCAACCTGCCAACAGCAGTGATTGTAATTTTCTATCTGCCGGTGAGAACAAAATGTGCTCATCCATCTGTAACCACACAGTAGTATGTTTCTCACACTAATTGTTGTGCTTTGTTTGCGACTGCACCAACACAATGTACCCATGACAATGTTTTGGAAATCAGTTCTGTCATGGTGTCAGTGTTTCTCATAACAGTGGCTTGATAGAGTCAGACAATTGCAACGGCTTTTTTTTTGGTAACCAAGCGCAGTTAGAGTTTGTGGTGCAACCCAGAAATCCAGACTCAAAAGGTCTCTCATGAGTTTTTTTCAGAACAGGTCTTAATTTTATCTTTAGAACTTATAAATGCATTGGTGCTGTTGCTTTTTACATTGGTGCTGTTTTTTATTGCATTGGCGCTGTGGCATTTTGCATTGTTGTTGTATTTGTGCTTGTGTTATGCTATTTGCATTATTTCCGTAGCTTTTTGCAAAGCAATTAGGATATGCATTTGACAGACATCTCCTGGCCACCGTACTGGATTAATACAACAACAAAATTCTTACCGACTGCATCTTTTACACTTCTCTTTGTTGGCTGATGGATGAAAATGGAAGTGATGAATAATACTATATACTTTCTGTTTAGCACAAATCTCACCAACATCTACTAGTTCTGCTAGTTTGTTTTTTGTGCACTTGAAAACGTCGGACCAGTATTTGCACACAGGTCTGGCTCTGTATATGTGCAACAAAGTGAAACAGGAATGGGTCACGACAAATTCCTTTAAAGAAACAGCGAAGTCATTTTTTTGTTGTGTGGTTAGCTTTGCTGCTGCACTTTTAGGAATATTTTCCTAACCCACAACCTACCTTATGCTAATTTATCTGTTTGTCAAGGGGTTGTTTATAAGAAATAAATTAACACAACAAGCACTACTCGAGGTAAAATTTATGTTTTTCAAATGAGCAACTTCATTCACTGATGAGGTCACTACAGTTGAAAGCTCCAAATAATAAATAAAAAGGGTATTAGGTGGGCCTTAAGCAGCCCACAAGTACTTGCATGTCAATGGATCTTAGCCTGTCTCCATGACGATGAAGTCTGTGCTTTAGGTGGTTGTGGGAAGAGCCAGTAAGTCGACCTTAGCTGGGATGGTTTAGTCAGATATCTTCTATTCCATGTGGGAGAAAATGAAAACAGATCTAAAAAGACATATTTAGAAGAGGAAATGTTCTGTTTGCAGTCTGGTTCTACTAAATGACTGAATATGCAGCGACTCAACAGCTTATACAGGAGAAAAAAAAACTGTTGACAACAAGCAAACCAATAGCAAATAAAATAGCCTCTTTCAGACATATGCTGCATGCACTGAGCCTCAAATTAGATTTCACTTGTTTGTATAAGACTAACAGAGATTCACACATATGAATAGACAAACATAATTTTGTGTAGCTTGACGCTCTGTTAGGATCTCTACACGAGCCTATCAAGATACAAAGATAACAGTGAACTCTTGAACTCCTTGTGCTGGGTTTATCTTTTATTTTCTTTTAGCGACTTTGACATTCTCTGGTCATGTCAGACGAGAACTAAACGCTGACTGACAGTCTGCGATTTTCGCAGATTAAAAGTAGAGGCAGAAATACACGAGAAGTCATGCATCACTTAGAAATGCCAAAGGCAATTCTTTTTCTGGTTTGATTTGGAGGGCCTGAAATCCTTCGTTGTGGACTGTGCTCTGTGGTAAGATGAGCCTTTAAGGGAGAACTGAGGCGCATAATGAAATCTGCCAACCGAAAGCAGCTCACAAAGTAAGAAGAAAAGTTTATTTTATTGTCATTGGCACCTTTTATTAAGCTCTCACCGAGATCCACGGGGCTGTTTATTAAGGATTCTCTCAACATTTGAGGCGCGATCTTGAATAACAGGTTAGAGTGGAGGTTTAGCATGTGCATATTGACATGTGAGCAAAGCAACACTTCCCCCTGTGAGAGCCATGCATGACCCGCAGATACGATGCTTTGTGACAGGGGCCTCGGCTCTGTGCGGGCCTCTATAAAACATTTATGGGAGCCTGGTGGGGTCACCTTGGGATTGCTGCTCATTGTCTGACTACAAAAGCTGGACCCCTTCCGGGATTGAATTAACATCACTTTTTCCTCCTGCAGGTTCATGAACCACTGTCAGTCTGATTCTGAATTGTTAAACAAGGAGATAATGGACGGAGCTAAAACTCAAGAAGACAAAGGAGATCATTCTTGTCTACATTTGAATAAATTTAAAGTTATGTCTCCTGGAAATAAAATGTCAAATGCTACAGCAAATACATTTTGTCAAAATGTTATGGAAGACCAGAATGTATTTTTTATTATTGTAACCGGGAAATGCTGTGTAGGTGAACATGAAATGAATCAAATGTTTTTTAATCACTCACTGTGTCATTGATCATCTGCTGTCCACATGAAACGAGCCCAACAATGACAACTGTGTAGTGTTGTAGTACTTGAAATTGTTCTTGGTTTCAAGATCGGTCTGAAGACCACTTTTTGATGGTCCCTGTCTCCTCTTGGAATGGAAAGCAATTTTATTCGGTCTTGTCTCGGTCTCAAACCCAATTCACACATACTCTGTACGCGCCGCGGTCCGTCAGCGCCGCGCACTATGTTGTACTTAGCTTCCACTCTAGTCAATCATTGTGTTCACACAGGGCGTGCTGCGGTCCATCTCCGGCGAGTGCCACCAGCGCCACTACGCTCTGCTCCGTTTCAAATACGCAGCGAGTCTATTTTTGCCGGAGTACGCTGCACGCATGCGTCAAGCATTTCATTTAAAGAGACACACACACCAAAACGGAGCGTTCTGAGAGAGCTGGTTTATACAGGGTCACAAACGTCCTCTGGTGCTTGATTCATGTTATATTTTGACCAAAGCTGTTTGAAAAGGTGGAAAAGGGGGATAATATGTCCTCTTTAAAACAGAGTAGTATATGAAATGTCCAAGAGTCATTTAAAAATGAATGCAGTGTCACATGGAACATGGCAACCTTGTGGGGAAAGAAACACATGTCTTTGAAATTTACGATGGAAGCGTCTTAAAATCTGTTGGAATAGTTATGTTTTAATGGATCATTATAACCAATGTCTCACAATGTCAATACTAATTGGTGGAAGTGATGTTTTGTGATTGACGGTTCATTTAGATGTAGTCATCAGCAGTAAGCACAACAAGATAAATCTGAGACTGGGAAGAGAGTCTGTAACTTTAAGACAAGATGAAAAAAAAAAAATCTTGCATAATGTCGCTTTAAGTCTCTGAATCTAACTCCAACTAATGCCAGCTTGCACATATCCTCATAGCATTGAATTCAAAAAGGCCTTGCATAGTTGATGACTAATGTACAAACATGTGACCAAGTACTATTATGTGACAGCACCTTAATCAGCATTGCATGTAATCTCTAACTTTCCAAACTTTATCTACACATACACCCGTCCACACACGATATTGTAACAAAGTTTTAAAGCTGAGTAATAACTACACTTTAAATAGGCTTAGCAGAAAGCACAGCTGCAAGCACTCCACGTTTAACCTTGTCCATACAGCAAAAAGGCAAATCTGTATGAGTGGAAGTTTTGCAAGCTCAATAAACAGCAGATAGAGGCTCTTTCATCACTGTGTCATCAGTCTCCAGAAAGGGAAAAGTACTGCCTGACGCTACATTATCAGCTTTAGTTTACAGGTCTTGTGGAGATTTGTGGACAGTGTGTTACGGTCCCATATTTTTAGGTTTTATGGCATCACTATCACTGACATCTTGTTGATGACATCAAGTTGTGGGGAGTTTGTGATCGTTTTGCTAATGTGGAATATAATGTGTGCTGAAGGTTTCTCTGGCTCGTTTCTTTATCTGTTGCTTTTTACAGCAGCTGAACTTTTGCTGAATACCAAAAATACATAAGAATAGATATACAAGATGAAAAAAGACTAAAGTCTGACACCCTCCCACTTCTAATTTCATTACAGTTAGACTTAAGGGTTTTGCATATAGACTTGATATCTCACAGCATTACTATTTTTAAGACTACCACTTGATTTTTGTATAATTTCACATCCTGTCCTATGTGGGAAAAAAAAGACAAAAAAAAAACTGTGTGGAAAACAAGCAGCTTTTGGCTACTTTGTTATATTCAGGGTCTTAAACAAACTTTTTGGTCTATCTGCCAATGACAGGTAAGCCTAAATACTTTAGCAACCAAATATGATTTTACTTCACACTTGATCCACTACAGTGCAGAGGAGGGTCATGTACTTTTCACATTGACCTAATATTGAAATTATTATCCCATGCACAAGTTAAACGACAAGAATACAGCCATGAGTTGCAGCTGAAGTGCAGGAAGGGAAACTTTTACCACTGACAAGATAGTCATTCTATTCTCACAAAGCACCGAGCTGAACAACACATTTCTATCATACTAGTTGTCAGAGACCAAGGTGTAACTCATGTTAGACCGGCAGACCAATGAGGAGACACTCCATTCAAACAAACGAGGCTTGATTTCAAATCAGCGCCAGCTCCAGGATCTTTAAGCAAGGACTAAACTGACTGAAAGCAAGGTATGTTATTGATATTCTTGATTGCAAAATACCTGTATTTTGAAAATGGCTACAATGTTATATGAAATGTTAGAGTTGTTTCTTCTAATGTTGCAACAGCAAGACTAGATAATGTGTTCAGTTCACTTTCCCAAGTCACTGGTTACTTTTATAATGCAGTAACTCAGTTACTCTGTACCTCTGTGGCAGTAGTCACTAGTAGCCTATCTATAAAAAGACAGCTTTGAAAAGGCTAAGACTTTATTTTGTGGGCACTTACACTAAATAGTCAATATATATATATATAGATCCAACATTTCAAAGGTTGTTGGTGCAAACAGTTAAATCTTTTGATTTGCTGTTTGGTGAAAGGCTGCCATTATTTATAAGAAACCTTTATTGCCCTACACACACCAAAACAGTTCATGTCAATGACTCTGATTAAACATGATCAGGAAATCATTCGAGGTCGTCTTTCTAATAAGAATTGAAAATTAAAGCTGTGCTGTAATCGGTCTTCCAATGCACCCTCTGCATGATGCAGCCTCTGAATTGGGGCCTAATCAGCACAAAGTGAAAACACCTGTGTGGTTGGACATCAATAGATCTTGTGAAACCTTCCTTCCATCCATCCACTCATTATCTTTACCGCTTTTCTCGTTTTTTCTCGTTTTCTGGAGTCGATCCCAGCTGTCATCGGGCGAGAGGCGGGGTTACACCCTGGACTGTTTGCCGGCCAATCACAGGGCTAACATATCTATAGAGACTAGGGCTGCATGACTGAGAGAGAGGGAGCGGTGAATGTGAGCGGAGAGGAGCAGGGATTTATACAATCTGACAGTTTGCTTATAGTTAAAATCATATAAGGGGCTGTATTTAACATGTTCGAGGTTAAAGGCAACAGCCTCCAGATATGTGCGTTCAACTTTGTCTTCAGTCAGAACGGACTCTCGGTTTAGTTTTTGAGGTTTAAGTTTCGATCTTCTGATAGCCCATTTTATTGTTTATTTCACGTCCTCCTTCCCACGCCTTACGATTTCATGAGCTGCCATAAAACTTGAAACAGTCGTAGTTTAAAGTCGAAGTAATCCGTTGCTTAAAGTTTGCTTTGCTTCCTGCAGAAATCGCCCTTTTCTCTTTCCAAGGCGGACCATCTTCACAAAATGCATTGTGCTTGTTCTAGAAATGTCTCTAAACATTACTTTTCATTGATTCACATCTCTGGCAGCTGATTACTCAAGACTACAAAAAAGACAAAATGCAGGAGGAGGACAAACTCTGTGAGCCACTGCGCGTCTGCTCAGCCTGTAGGTATGTGCGCGCTCCCGCTGTGTGTGTTGCTGTCGCGCGCGCAGGCTGGAGGGGCGCAGCACGTTAACATATTTAATAAATATCCCCGTAATATTATTTGGTCGCAGAGGGAAAATTAAATGATGGAACCTCAGTGCATGAGCGCGTTATTAAAAAGTCTGACCGGATGTGAGAAGTATCACTTTGCAGGAAATATTATAGATCAATATCGATAATTAACGGATCATCAACATGATTAAGACTCTGCAAACAGAGGCAGACAGGTGAGAGACTGTAATCATCATTTTAGGGAGAATTCAGCTGTGAGTGAAGCAGTAAACTTTAAAAAATATCGCAATATATATCGCAGGAAACAAACCAGACAACCAGCTACACTCACACTCACAACTATGGGCAATTTTAGAGTCTCCATTTGAACTAACGAGCATGTCTTTGGACTGTGGGAGGAAGCCGAAGTACCCGGAGAAGACCCCACGCATGCATGGGGGGGAACAGGCAAACTCCACACAGAGAGGCCCCTGTCCGACGGGGATTCAAAACAAGAAACCTCCTCACTGTGAGGCAACAGCATTAACCACTGCACCACCGTGCAGCCCTTATAAAACCTTGTCAACTGGAATCGGAGGAAATAAACAAACATACAAACAAAGAAACATATAAGGAAAGGCTGTTCCCAAACACAAAGCCAGCAATTTCCATTTTTTTCCCCCTACTACTACAATGTAAAGACATCAAACAGGAGTCAGTTTGTTCAGCTGTCTTCACTGAAAAGAAAAGGGAGCTGCAGCAAAGCTGAGGTGAGGTGGTAAATCCTTGGACTCAGAGATGGGACATGCACTCAGCTCCCCGGTGTCTGAGTGTAAACACTAACGAGGAACACAAACTTTACCAAGTGATTTAACACAATCCTACATAAACATGTTGCCATGACAACTTGATGTGTTGTATCAGAAAGAAGGCAACAGGGATGTGGATGTGGAGAAAAAAAGTCTTGCTCTTGTCTCAATTTGCGGCTACAAAGATCAGTCGGTGTCCTTCTGTGTTATAATTGCTTGCTAATGTTCGGATGTTCAAGGTACAGGGTACGATGAAATAACAGCATATGCTTTATAATGGATATGTCCATGAGAGTAAACGTTAACAGATGCTTCATGTTTTTCATGAAGAAGAGAGACCTGTTGACTATCAGATACCTCAGGTAAAACTCATCGGTGGATTTCTTCTATCAAAACACATGTTGTGATTTATGCTATGCTACTGTCCTTGCATTATTATTGTTATGATGCCTTTTGCGCAGAAAACATTTGTATTTTGTGCATGCCCTTATCTTACCATATCTACCTTTAGAAAGAAGGGTACCTTGTCCCTTCAATTCACTCAGGACAAAGCAACATCTTGGATTATTGTGAAGGAATCCCTTCTGGAAAAATCGTCCAGAAAACTGTCCAGTTAGCACTCTCCACTTAATTTGCTGTGAGACTCAGCATGAAGTCAAGGGACACATGGGAGATGGTGGGGGCATTCTGTCGCTATAAATTACTCATTTAATTTGTGGAAAGATTTGTTCACAGCTGAGAACCTCATGCTTAATGCATAATGTTACATGTTCTGTATGCTCTGTGGGGTAGACTGAACTGAGCAGGAGGAGTCCCATTACTCTGTCAGTATGAATCTTGCAGAAAGAGGAGCTCATTTAAAAGGACTTCATACATGTAGAAGCACAATCTGTGTTTTTGTCCTTTTTTATTTCGCACCATTCTTAACTTCTGCATCAAGCAAATCCTCACCAACCGAACATATGAGCTCTTCACTGTGTATACATGGCAGCGTTTGGTAATGCCATGTTTGTCTCTGGCTTTTACATCAGCGTTAATTAAACTATAATATTGTTGTTATGTAGATTAGGGAATACTTGCAAGGCTCAAAGGATGAGTGGAACACAACCCAAGGACCCTCCAACTCAGTAAACAATCTCGTTCTCACTGAATTCACACGGCACAGTTTCCGCTACAAGAGTGAAATTCATCCATAATTCATAATGAGTTTCGCTCTGGTGCCACATAATCAGTTTTTTTCCCAGACATATTTCATTTGAATTATCAAACACTCAGTCACTCGGCAACACATTACACACTCACAGGCGGACACAAATCACTAAACCTGTATCTGTGTTTTTATGTGTGTATAAAGCCTGTCAGTATGTATATGCACACAGAGAGTGTGTGTGTGTGTGAGCATGTTACAAGAGGAGAGCAGAACAATAATTACTTCATGTGATTGTGCTGACAGGCCGTGAACACCAATTCAAAAGACTCTGAATTTGTTGTTCGTCAGGTACAGTATAAGCATGAAATACTGCCGGGAACAACAAGACAGCATGCAATATATATTATTTGTTTAATTTTCATGTGCATTAACAATTTGCTTTAGCTTTTGTTGTAATTCAATTTGATTGGTGAAAAATGACACCAACCATATGTATGATGGTGTACATATATTCTTACAATACACTGGCAAAGGAAATTAATCTGCATTGAATATTGTACATACATTTAGCTTTTTTGTCCAAATATACATTTCAATTAAACATAATTAAAATGTAGGGCTGTGTGTATGTATGTGTGTAATACACACATGTCATGTACAGACGTACACACTGTATGTATGTACATGACATACAACAAACACAGAACAAGGACTTACTAACTTGGAAAATGGGACCGTCCAAGAAGCATGTTAATGCGTTGCATAAAAGTGGACAGAAAGACTTTCATAAATTTAATGTTGGACGTTTTCATTAGTGACAACTTTTTCAGGTGATGGTTCAGTCATTATCTATCCATCCATCCATCCATTTTCTCCAATTTATCAGAGGTCCGGTCGCGGTGGAACAAAGGAAGTCAACTCAGACTCCTCTCCAAGGCGTTCCCAGGCTAGACGGAATACATAATCCCTTCAGTGAACTCTGGGTCTACCCCAGGGTCTCCTCCAAGTTGGGCATACCCGGAGAACATCCAAAGGGAGGCTTCCAGGAAGCAACCCAAATCAGATAACTAAACCACCTCAACTGGCTCCTTTCGATGCGAAGGAGTAGTGGCTCTACTCCGAGCTCCCCCTAAATGTCTGAGCTCCTTGTAAATTACCAAAAAACGATTTATTCTTAAAATAACTACTTCCTTTAAGCCTTTATTTTATTTGTGCCATTTTTACAATAAGGGTATTTTATTTTGGTAGTCACTTGGCGGAAGTGGAGAACGGGAACAAGGTATTGTGTGTGTTTTGTTGTTTATGGTGATTTTGTGCAATTTAGCTGCCTCCCTAAGGTTAATGGTCGTACTTTTCATCTTAGTCACGCTACCCTGTTAGCGCTTAAGCTGTGGATGTTTGTATGCTAAAAGTTATATAGCATAACGGTTTATGTAAGTAAACTTTTGATTAATGTCCTTGTGTGTTGTTAACATGTCATACAGATAATTATTGGTTTCTGATGGCTCACTTTGTATTATCTGATTTGTAAGAGCTAATTTTATACTATTTGTCTGTCCTGTAGCTCTTACAGTGTTTCAAGGACAAAAGGTGTACGTTTATGTTCAAAATACGGAATAAGGCTGAAAATAATTAAAGGCTTCTGAGAAACATCAGTACACTTCACCATTGTCTGGCTGGGGTTCGCTACACTCCTCACCCTATCTCTAAAGCTTAGCCCAGCCACCCTCTGGAGGAAACTCATTTTAGCAGTTTGTGTCCGCGATCTTAGTCTTTATTAGGTCACTGCCCATAGCTCATGACCACAGGTGAGGGTTGGAACGAAGATCGAGCGGTAAATGGAAAGCTTTGCCTTCATCACAACGCCTGCATTACTGCTGACGCCCATGAAATCCGTCTGTCAATCTCACTTTCACTATTGTGTTCTCAAATATCCACTTGTGTACCCAATGACTAAAATATTCAAAAACACAACACAATGACGCCATAACTCGTCTACATCAATTTTAGCAGATCAAACTAATATGACCACAGTTGTATCTTCCTGAAACTTTGCTACTTCAAATGACAAGAATCTTCATTTTACAAGTCAAAGTTTTAAAGCCTTGATTGCTGATTGAAGTTTTTTTTTTCCTATTTTAAGTGTAATCTTTCAACTCTTTGTCAACACAAACATCTGTCTCTCCATCATATTGAATTGGTTTCTGAAATATAATGGGACCAGAATCTCATAACCTGGGGTAATAGAATCAAAGTTTCAAAAGATCTTATCAAACAAGACTGTGATTTATTTTTGAATTGTTGTTGTGTCAAGCCTGCCATACAACAAAATCTCAGAGAGATAATATGAGTTTCATACAGTTAAAGCCAAGAGGACTTCCCTGCCTCTTCACATCTTGTCATTTCAAAAGATAAAGAGTGGCACTAAAATCTCATACACAATTTAATGTTTTAATTGAAAGGCCTTAGTGGAAAATGGCCTTTTCAACTGGATCATGCAATTCTTATTAGTTGAAACTTCCACGTGCTCAATCACACCAACCTGCAGCGCCTCAGTCTGGATCTGTTCCCTTACAAGTTTTAATGGCTCACCCTTGAGGCACCTTTAAAATTTGCAAGAGGGCTATTATTTCAAAATTACGGCCATTAAAAATGACACTCTGTTCATTGACTGTGTCACAAAAATGTTAAATGAACACTGCACGGGAAATTAAACATTGTGTGCGAGAAGCAATTCCTCACAATTTTTACGAGCCCTTTTTTTTTCTTTTTCGGTGGATTGGAGGTTGGGTGTGCCCTCGAAAAAACTGCCTGAACAAACCTCTACTCACATCAGCATCGTGAGAAAATACAGTGAAATGCTAATGCCCTTGAAAGTACTGAATTGTGGTGTGTGGAAATCAATGAGGCCACGCTCTACATGTGAATGTAAACCAATTCATCGTGCTCCATCTCCCTAAGATTACATTTAGAATCTCTCATTCTCTCTCTCTCTCTCTGTGTGCTCCACAGGTGACACTTCAAAGTGAAACTACTTGCCATTGATTTTGCTGCACACAGTTACCTCAGTGGGTTTTATTTAGTCATATATTCTGTATTTTGGGGGATGTTTTGCTATATAAAAAGCAGGGTTTTTCCTTGTCTCTTTGCTAAATACCAATGTTTATTTATAGATTTTGCATGAACTGAATGCATTTCCCGTTAGCAATTATCTCAACCCCCACAGGACTATTGTAAAAGACTAAATGATTTCTAAATTGTGTTCTGTTGACAAGGGAGCATTTATCATGTTAAAAAGATTCCTCCCCTCCATGCTTTCCCATTATAATGGATACTTTGAGTCGAGGCAGCCTTTTACAATGATGTCTCTTTCACTTCCCTTCTCCTCTGCCAAGGATTTATGATGCTCCTCTTGAGCATGCTTCAAGATTGTCAGTGAATGTAGCATTTTCATGAAAAGTCATTTCGCCTTCATCCCTGAACAACTTAGAGCAGATGTCCGGATTCCATCCCAAGAACTTTTTTCTCAATGTCTTTTTTATTTCCCTCCCAAACCCTAGGTTTTTTGTAAAAGGACAGAGTCCTCACTCCTTCCTACCAGTGAAGGTTATTCACTTTTTTTTTTTATGTGACAGTTACTCACAGAGTCAGTGAATCAGCAAAAATGGTGAAATAAAATGATAGTAACTTACAACGCCTCCCAGCTATGGACAAAATACTCCCCCCCAGTGCCATAATATTAAAGGTTAACTTTGATCATGTCATCCTCGAGCCTTACAGCTGCACCGCTGGCACCTAAATCTCAGCACACCCCCTGTTTTATGAAGATGTCAACAGTCATCCTAGTAATCATCCACCACTGAGTGTCCACACACCTCCATGCCAGACGGAAAGGGATTCAGAAATGGAGTCTTCAGAAGATAAAGAGCTTACCTTTCCTGGGGTGACAGGATAGCCTTTGAGGGGACAGTCCTATCCATCATTGTTCATGTCCCAACATTGTACCCTCAAACAGGTGGCATGCACAGAAGCAGAAACAGCTGCTGGATATTATATCTGCAGAGGCCAGTTATATCTTGAGAAGAGGGGACATAGATAAAAGATTGGAATGTGGCATAGGGTGGCTAATTCCAAAGTGTTGGCCTCATCTCTGTAAAATAACAAATAATATCAGCTGAAAGCATGTTGTAACCTTTAAAGAGCCCGATCCACTCTGTCGTTATTGGTCAGTTGCTCAGCACGCGTCTTGGAAATGTCCCGCCTCTTTTACCATATTGGGAATGCAGCCACTGGCTCCGTCCGAGGGGAGCATAAACATTAGCACTACTGTGCTACCGCAGGCTACGGCATATCGTGGGCGTGCTACAGAAGTTAACGGGCGTGCAACATGAGCTGCTGGGCTTGCCACAACGAGCCAATGGGCTTAGATCAGTGATCTCACACTGACAATGACGTCGGACTGACAAATTTTTATCGAGCGTTACATGCAGCTAATGCTACAGCTAACAGGAGGAGGTAGGAGAAGCCGCGTTTCCGCGGACTTTGAATTTTTGCACATAAATGTGCATAAACATGCACAGGACACTTGGAAAACACACTAAAGAGCATATAAAACCAGAAAAAGCATAATATGGGACCTTTAAACATGATAGTTTTGTTCCTAAAGGCAAAGTATGTAAATTCCACCACCAGGGGAAATCAATCCAAACAGTGATGAAAGATGACGTTGAGGCTGGCGGGGAATAATGGAAGTGATTCTCTCCACTACTCTCCCCCCACTCCCAGTGCCACTGCCGATGAAAACAAACTCTGAGTTGACCATCGTGAAGACGAACAAGCGAAACCAACCTGAAGAGGAGAACATGTTTACCGACGAGCTAATGTATCCCAGTTTAATTTACATGACGTTTTTTATCACATCAGCACATACAGCTAACTGTACGGCAGCTTTTAGTAGCATTTCCCGCTTCCTTGCAGCGGTCTTCGAGGTAACATCCAGTGTTTCCATGGCAACGATAAGCATGTCCGTCATGGGGCTCTGTCATGGCAGCCACCATTAAAGACACGTCTACTTACAAAATGAAGGATTTCTCTGGCTTTGAGAACTGTTGGAAATATTTGAGCTAATAATGTAATTAATAAAAAACAATACATATAACATAGATTTAGTCTATTTTTAATTAATTTAGTTATTTTAGTGTAAAAAAAGAATCAACATATTATACCTTTAATTCCTTGAAACTTTTAAAACTTCACATCAAAACAATGCTACCCGGTACAATTCACTCATCTCTGTTGACTTACAACTAGAGTTATCTTAGATGAGATTTGACTTGATGTAATTGTCTTGAGACTTAAATTAATTTCATCTTGAATAACCGTAGACCTGACATGGTTTCACCTTTAATAATTGTGTTGCAGCGTAATTGAGATTTGACTTGGACAGATCTCTGAAGTTGAATAGTATTTATTGGAATCTTGTCAAGTCAAGTTCAACTAAGTCCAAAACCTTTATATTAAAATACCTTTAGATGAATAATTTGTCTTGTGCTACCAGGTTAGTCTGGGTCAGATGTCAGTCCACTGAATGATGCTGTGAAAAGATGAATTAATCATTGGGGATAAGTGAATCCAAGTAAGTGATTGAGATCCAGATTTTCCCCTCAGTATTCCCCACCACGTTGAGTGTCTTATAAGTTAATAAGTATTCTACTCAAGCATTATGAGTGCATTTTAAATGTTCGGACTGTCAATGTATGACCTGATGTCTCAATTATTATACTGAATCAGTGCCAGCTTTTCCTCTGAACTATAACTGACTTCAAAAACTCATTTGAATGCTGGAAAAGATACACTCCCCCCTAACATTCATAATTAATTCAAACTCAACATGCCTGCTGATTTTATACCACTTGGAACATACTTGAAGTAGATTTCATTAGCTGTGAATGTTGTGTTTGCCCTTTCTGCTCATTTTCCATCTGGGGTCACGGTAGGGGTGGAGCCGATTAGAGCTGTCATTGGGCGAGAGGCGGGGTACACCCTGGACTGTTCGTCAGTCAATCACAGGACAGACAACCTCCCTCAGTCAAATGCACACGGGCAATTTAGAGTCACCAATTGAACTAACAAGCATGTCTTTGGACTGTGGGAGGAAGCCGGAGTGCCCAGAGAGACCCCATGTATGCACAGGGAGAACACACAAACTCCACACAGAGAGACCCTAACCCGACGGAGATTGGAACCAGGAAGCTCCTCGCTGTGAGGCAACAGCGCTAACCACTGTGTTTCATTCTGTTCTGTCTTAACACTATACAGACTAAACTGTTGAACTAAACGGTCTGGGAATATTTAGTACTTTAAGAGGTCAAAATGAGAGCTTCTGTTGGGGTTTAGATGAGCATCTACTGATACCCTGTAATCACCTCATGTATCAGCTGTCCATTTACAGTCACAGCTCACTTAACTGACTAAAGACTCAAGGCTTACTTGTTGGACTTTGTTAAACGTATAGCATCAATGTGAATCAATGACTTCTTCAGTGTTGCATTAATAATGATCCAAAGGACACAACATCTATGTCATTTCATTCACATGGTGAGCACATCCTCCTGTTAATTAATGTTCAAATATATACAACCTACAAGTCACTGCTTACAGTGAAGAAAACTTTCTAAATATTTATGTGGTTCTTAAACTTCACCTCGGTTTCAGCTTCTCTAAATCTTTCCCCAAGTGAAATGAGTCATGAAAGATACTGCTTAGGACTAAAAGTTGTTTGAAGGCCATGCAACACAGTGGTTGAATGTAGATTTGTAAAATGCCAAACTCAATAAGAGTATATATTGTTAACCTTGTCATTACAAAAACAGATCTGAACCTGACATATTTATTTTCATGTACAATGGGAGCATAGTCTAGGAGAGAGGCTGGTCTGGTATTTAAACTGCTCTTATCTAAACTGTGACTCTAATTGGCCTCTACTGATGACCGTGAAACACAACCTCAACCACATTTCAGCAGCTGACTCAGTAAGACATGAACCCCCAGAGAGTAGTTGTGATTTGACTTCACTCTTGAAAATAAAAAAAAGGGCAGTGTCTGAAGTTGAGGCTGAATAAGAGAATTGAAATGTCTTATGAAGTTCCTTTTCCTTAGAGACATCTCGATGGTGATAGGAGAATCAAAGTTAACACATTCCCTCAAGCTTTAAGCTGTGAGCCCGAGCCAATTAGAGCACTGCTGCCCCTGCGCAGACCCCTGTTGAAAGGTTTACCAAAAATAACTCCATCATCAAAGAGAGAGGAAGGGACAGGTCCTTCAAGAGATAACTGCTGTGCACTGGGCAGGCCTAGGAGTGTGAGTCAGCGTGAGGAGATCACGTAGATTTAGACAGGAGCGAAGAACCCGCTAAATGGTTCATGCCATCTCCGGGCAATTTTGTAGGGGAAATTCCTGCAGCCAATTCAGGGAAGTATGCTGAGATATAATACATGAGATGTAATACCATGCAAACTTCAGCAGCTACCTTGGGGCTTGTGATTTGAAATGACTGGCACACACTCCGCCTCTGGTTCCAAATGTTCAAACCCAGATCCTCACCGAGATTAGCTCCTGTTAAACTTTCTAAATGCTAAATATGAACACTTTTTAAAAGTCAAGAAAAAGCCAGTTATCCCTCTAATCCAATCTTGGACCCTAAGAAAAAAATGTCTCTTGTACACATCCCTGAGGCCTTGTTTCCTAATTTCAACTTTTTTACAACTAAGCTCTCATTTTACTTTATTGGCAGCTCAAATCAGTCATGAACATTTCATGGCTGGAATACAGATGGCAGGATCTCAATACAGATTTACCAAAGTACACACAGCAAACAAAGAACATAACAGATCATCAGACATGGTTTATTTTATCTCCAAATAACATATTTTGGGAGAGGAAATGAGGGTACATTACCAAAAAATTGTCAAAGTCATAAACACAAATTAGAGTTTGAAGATCCTTTCTTGCTGTAACTTTGAACAAACAAGTAAATCGTGTTGTTGCCCAGAGCAACTGGCTGTTATTTTGGTTTGGTTGATTTCCAATAAACTGGTAGGAATCAAAATCAAAATGAGAAAGAAGGAGACCTTCACGTTCAGTTTTGTTATCATCTTCTTCATTTGGGATCATTGCAAACAGATACTGTGAAAGCATGCCAATGGTGTTGTTTATTACAAAGGCAGAGACGATATGGTTTATATCCCGTTGCTAATTAACCCAAGGGGAGCGTAAATTGTGTGAAAAAGGAGGAGGAGTGTGCCTCTCACCTTGATAGATTTTCGTTCTTCAAATGTTGCTTTAATGTTACCTCATTTGTATGACACCTATGACAGAAACATTTAAAATGAATGAATGTAAATGAATAACTTCGACATGGCTGCTTTGTGTTCTCTGATTGTGGTATGTATGGGACATGGATGTAAGGTAACTATAGACTGCTTGTTTTTGCAATCCTTAGTGCAATCCTTAGTTTTTCACTCTCACAGTCTCTAAATGAAACAGTGCTAAACCTCCTGCTAAAACTTTAAATTTCACGTTTAATCTACTCTGATGCAAAGGTCAGCCAGCCATTATGAATACGATAGTTACCTGTGCATACTGATCGAGATGGGGAGAGGGAATCGTTGGCATCAGTGGAAGTCCATAGGCAGTCTCACCCGATTGGTCCAAGACAAGCCTGAGACAATCATAACTATAAGCTTTGTCAACAGTCCAAGTTTCAAGCCTACTCATGAAAGCAGAGAGGGTTTCAGCATCCTCAAGCGAAATTTCTCTCAGCCTGAAAAAAAAATGAAAATCTCAGATGTTTTAGGTTTAGATAGGCAGGAATAGTTGGTGTTGTACAGTCTCAGTATAGAAATCATTAAGACTGTAACCACCACTGTAACAGACACACAATAAGAATAACCATGCTGAACAGAATTTTTATTTTTTTACTTCTGTTGGTGTTTAAAAAACTCCCAGACAGCTCAATTGACAAGTCAAAAGTAATATCCACCTCGTGACATCAAACAAACATTTCACTTTTTTACCGTCCTCTTCAGTCGTGGTCTTTTCGATCTGTACTTTTTTTTTTATCGTGGTTAAATTTAATGTTGTAGCATCTGGTCACAAGCTCCTTATTTTTTTAAAAATAAAAGCAGATTTGTATCGAAACAGGAAGTACATACCCGTAATTAAAACAGTATACAATTCAAAATACAAGCATACCAAAAACTTTTTTGAAGTTTCAAACAGGTGATTAGAAATGTGCTTAACTATTGAAATTTAGTGATTAAAAATCTATCAGTTGACAGCCCTAGTTAAATCTTTTCATGGTTACTTGACTTTCATTAGAGTAACTAGTCATTTGGTAATAAAAATGTGCATTCATTGCCTATTTAGCTTAAAAAGAAACTCAATTGCACCTATACTAATTGTTACATCTCAATATATCTGTTGCTCACTGCTTCTAACTGTGCAGGCATAAACTGGATTTATGTGGACTAATATGCCGAGTTTTTAAAGAAATGTCAATGCTGCCCATCATTATTTTCCTTTACATAGTACACAATTTATGAATGAGCTGATAATGTTTTAATCCTTCAGCAAAATCCTCAGATTACATTCAAATTAAGAAAGTAGCATTAATGCTAATTGGTCGTTAAAAGTTTCTGCACAGCTTGTATTAAATAAGAGGTTCGACTACAATATGAAATATTTCATTAAGTATGCAGAGGACATACGTATACATAAACAGGGAGACTTCATGCATATTTATAAGAACAATGGTGAATGTTGCCAAACCTGCACAGCCTCGTCTCTGTCCTCTCACCTGCATTAGTCACAATAATACTGTAGCGCAGACTGAATTGGACAATTGTATTTCCACATGATTTAATGAGGCTCATAAAGCTCAAGTTGCACAGAGGCCACATTCGTCTTTGCTTTACAGACCTTGGATTAAGTGTTCAAGGAGAAACAGATTCTGGTGGGACTGAAGCTCTCACTGCAGGGGCGGAGGGAAGCAGGAAGTAGTGAGTTGTCATTTCCATAGAAAATTTTTCTGGTAATGGATTTGTTGGTGGCTGACAGTGACAGCCCAGCAAGGTCACTTGTGATGTTAAGAACACGTGGCTCGAAGATAAAAAAAAAGATGACAAAAGAATTTGATGTCTTTGACTTGTTTTTACACTCGAGCCCACTTCAGAATGACGAGGTCAAAGATCTATCAGTGCAGGAAAAACAACATATAGCTTGTCCTACAACACCGCAGTCAGGCCATTCTGCACACAAGTGTAAACCTGGGAATCCTCTGCTTCCTTTCCTCGCTTTGTTTCCCGCAGATTTATACTCACTAATCAAAACAGATCAGGGCGGCATCCTTCATGTTGACAGCATATAGCACTCAGGAGGGTTGAGTCATTTGATCTGGATGGCTGGCTTTCCCTCGCCTCGGACTGTTGCTTGTAGCGAGGGGCTCACAAATCTCATTGTATTAGCACTAAGTTGGCTGAGAGACGGGATTTGGGCGTCAGAGTGGTGCCCGGTATTGACTCTGTGTGTTGTACAATGTTTGGGCTCATAGTGGCCTCCTTAGAGACATGACTGTCAGCAGGGAGGAAACAGGGTTTGTGCCTGTGGTCTACTGTGCTATCAAAAAGCAATATCGCTGTATCCTTCATACTGGACATTTTGCACTGACAATTCTTCAACAGCAACAACAACTGTTACTGTTAGTAAACATGTGAATTCAGATAGGGCTTGATCACAGGAGCTTAAATGAAGGAAGCAAACATTGACCCATTCCTCAACTGTCATTTATTTTTCATATAAACGACAGCAGTTTAGTTAGGTCGAGGCCAAACTATATGGTGTTGTTGTCAAGCAAGCCTATATGAGACGTTAAGGTAATGGAAAAAAAAAAAAAAAAAAAAACTCTTTGAAGTGACCAAGTGAGTTTCCACCTTCTGATACACTCCCATAGTGAACTTCTCTGTGGTTTAGGTTGAGGGGTAGGATGATTTCGGGCTCAGGCGTTGGTGGTTTTGTAAGGGGAAACACATATCTGCATGGAGACAGACTTCATCACAACAAAGGCAAAGAGGTAAGCTGTATTCATGGCAGCGAGGGTACTTTACCGTGTTCTTGATGAGTATGCTAAGTGCTGAACAATGATTAGAAGGTCATTGGTGCATTAATAAGCATGTAAATGTGTAGGTGCATGACAGTGTGGATCATTTAAAGGTCATGGTTTGAGAATACTGTCAATCAATGCATTATGCAACTAATACTGACTTATAGTTACTTCTTAAATGGATACTGTCCTGTTGGGAAGAAACTGTATTTATGAGTGCAACTGTACTTATCATCTGGTCTACTTTCAAAAGCTTGTATTATTAAGTCAATATCATGACATGCAGGATGTTCAGTGGATGGGCTTACCAGACAATGACACATATTCTTACACTGTGTATTACATAAAAACAACTTACACAGACATAGCTTAATTAAATGACTTATCTCAGTCCAATTTGTAGCAACTGAAATGAAATGCACGGCCCGAAAAGCTGTTTAATTAGTTCATAGTCTGTAGATAGGTTACATAATTAAAAATGACACTAATTAAGCTTTTAAGTTTATCTCATTGTGTACATCCAAAATACATGAATTAGCAGACAATTATGCCGTAACAGCATCATCTGAACACATGTATTCCCCTCTGATGGTAGGTGTGCAAATTCAGGCTGATTCTGATTTTTTAGTTGCACCCTTCAGGGGGGACGATTGCTGATCATGTCAGCATCAGCTGCACCCCATTGGGCTGATGGATTTATAGCAGGTTTGAAATGTTGGTTGTACGACAGCATACTCGCGCACAGTGAATGCAGAGCCATAAGCTGGGTTTCCAACTTTGGTGCTTCTTTTCTTGGTGGCAGCCGCACAAAGTGGAAACAGTCTGACAGATACCATGGCAACAGCTGGCATGCCATGTGCGATGTCTCTTTCCCTAACACTAAGGGTTTATTTGTTTCTAAGATGAAAAGTTGAATACTGATTTAATAAAAAATAAACTCCCTAGGTTGCATGTTCTAGGTGTTGAAAAACAGTTTTGTCAACTGGTTTCACCTCCCTGATTTATCTTAATCCATCTTATTTGGTTTCCCTTTTTAATTGAAATCGATATTGGTTCAGTTGAATCCCTTCAGATAATTGTTTATTATTATTTTTTGACATCTGGGATTAGTTGTTGGAGCGCCTCTCCCAACTGCCTTACCCTAAACTTAATCTTAGTGACCTAGTGCCTAAACCTAACCTAGGCCTCAGACTTCAATGCCTAAACCGAAGTAGAGATTCAGACCCTCTTTAGGCCCAAATGGGGTCTTTTTTCTTTATTATCATCAATTTTGACCCTCAAAGCTAAACTTTGACCTCTGTTTATAGGAGGAGAACTCTCACTAAAACGTGAACCCTTGGCTTAATACCTGAACAGTTCTCGGGTTTCTCCCTGAACTTTGCTTCAGGGGCATCCCAGGCTACTCTAAAATAATAGTAATTCTCAAATCTCAATAGAAATAATGAATTATCCTCAGTCCATTTTAGATGGATCCCACTCTTTTATTGTTCTTAAAGCCCCCGGTTTTCTTTCCACCCAGTAATTTTTCTTCATTCTTTTTAGTTAACCTGTCTCACCCCGTAAGTTGCTATAGGATTTATTTGTATCAACACTTTTAACCTTACAAAATTAATTTCATTATTAATTTGAGGGTAGGAGGGTTAATTTTCTTTTAAGTGTATATTTTCTTTCTTCAAAAAAGGGCTTTTAAGGTGTCTATAAACCTTTATGCATTTATTTTTAACACACAGGGAGGAGCACAGGAACCCCCCCTATAATATGAGAAATTGAAAGTGATACAATGAATAAGTTGTGCCCGTTCATTAATACCTTTCAGACATTAACCCACGTCCCTTACCTAACCCTAAATGGCAGGAAATAGCTGCTCACCTCCTGCTGCCAGGGAATATTTATTATGGTTAACCCTGTCATGTTTGTGGTGATGCTAATGTCTGTGTATGACAGGGAGATCACTTTTGACGGTGTTTGTATTTAATCTGTTCATATGAGACACCTGAAATACACAGAACTGACTTTAACTTCCGTTTGTGGGAGATTTCTTGACAATGCTCTGTCCTGATTTAACACTTAGAATGTGAGCATATGATTTGTAAGCTTTGGTAGTGCATCGTAAATGATCGTACAGTGTGAGATGGGATTCTCCCATGACATTTATACAATCCTTCAGTGTATGCCTGTCCTTACACATACACAGTGCATTCAGGTAAATCTGACTAACTTTACTTCTTGGGCTGTTCTCCACCCAGACTTCATGAAGAACCTACTCTGTCTCTAATGTTTGCTTTTTGTAGTCTGCTTTTCGATTCCCAGGCAGCATCTCAGTGAGTGTCCCACACAGCTGAGCACTAGATGTGATTTCTATGAATTAATGATGACTGGATGCTAAAATTGTCAAATGAGCTACATCAAAGCAAACACTGGGATATCGATCCAGTGTCCCAGATCTGTAAATTGGTTATGTAAGGGGATGACATTCAGACGCTGTGCACCAGATTTGTGCATCCTCCCCCCGAAAGGTGGAGGGGAAAACACTGTCTGAGCACTTCAAAGTCCAAAGACCTTTAGAGCTAATTAATGTGTCCTTTCTAAAAAGGATTAAAGCTCAGGTGGTTTCCTTTTCAGATTATTTTTAACAACGGTTTCATGAAACAGCATATTTGAAGCTTGCAGCAGTTGCACATCAGTTTTTCAAATTACATTATAATTAACTTTAATATAATTATGTGACACATACTTAGAGTTTTACTCATGAATAACACATTTCTCTAGGTAGATGATTCGACTTTTTGCATTGATTTCTTAAATAAATATACAACTGTTTTTTTTTTATGTCCTCCTCTAATAGATAAAAAAGAAACATTTCAAAGCAGCGATCCTGTTAAACAGGGTTAAAACTGGAGGTTTTTAGGATCAAACTAAAGTGCATGTTTTTCACTCTCAAAGCTCTTTTTTAAATTCTTCTGATGATCCCAAAGTTTCTGAAGCTTCAAAATACATCAGGAAACATTACAGGGAGCGGATTATAATGAGTTATGAGATATTTGCTTTTTTCTTTTTTTTACTTTTATGAATGTTAATGGTAGTTTTAAACCATTAAAGTGTCAAAACAAAGTTTGCATGTTTTACTCAGTAGATGGGATCAGGTCGTACACAATAAGAACATGTTGTGCACTGTGCAAAGTGTTTCCATAACCTTGAAGCTGCTTAGTTTACTTTTTTTAAGGAACAATGTGCGACCTTTTTGATCCAGTAGATGTCGCCTATGAGCATCAGCATTAAACTGAATCAAACTGCTGTTTGACTACACCTACGCTATTCTGAAGCCTCCGCTCTCCTCCAGCGACACACCTCCAACCCCTCTCCACTCGCGTTCACATGAAGGAGTTATCAATAAGAACGCACCATTAAGCGCAAACGGCAGACAAAATTGTCCTTTGCTAGAGCTGCAATTGTCTGTGTCCTGCATTGTTGTGTTAGCAGGCTAATGTTAGCGCTCATTAGTTAGCTTGTAGCTTGATATTGCACATAAATTGACACAGAATGACTGTGGTCTAAAGACGCTTACTTGGCATCTTATTAAGCAGTGAGTAGGCTACAGTATGGTGTTCTTCTTTTCTTTAGTCCTGAACTAAAACAGCTTTATACACAAGGCCGTCTCGTCCATGTAAACATGACTCCGACAACAGTACAGTTGGCGGGACTTGCGTCTCACTCGTGACACAGAGAGACATTTACAGAGGATGTACTTGATTTCTGCTCTATTTATATGTAAAACGTTGCACATTATTCCTTTAAGA
Source organism: Labrus mixtus (assembly GCF_963584025.1). Taxonomy (NCBI): domain Eukaryota; kingdom Metazoa; phylum Chordata; class Actinopteri; order Labriformes; family Labridae; genus Labrus; species Labrus mixtus. The sequence continues at coordinate 3,675,937 of NC_083629.1, read as the reverse complement.
TCTGAGATGAAAGAGAAACTTCAGAAAAACACCACAACTAAATGGTCGATTTATAAGAAAAATACATTTTTTAGGAAAGTATTATGGACAAAGACACTCAGACTTTCTGCACCCATCTTTCCCAAGTCCCGGCGGAAAGGGGGACAAACAATGAACAAATACCTATAAGAGGATCAAGGAAGTCTGTTAAATAATGAAGGTTATGGGCAATGTAAATTATACTGTGCTTTTCCTAATTAAAAGAAAATTTAAAAAAACAACACAACTTCAGCAATAGAGCATCACTACGATTTAAAAATGGTCTGACACAGCCTGGTCAGAATCATGAACCCTGAAGTTTGATTTTCTCCTCTCCTTTTAAGCAATAGTATTTACTTCAACATGCTGTCATTTCCATCTGTTAATGTACAAATGTTGTAAATCACACTGACAAAGTCAAACCAGGGCGAGGCAGTGTGTCTCTTTGAGAACAGGCTAATAGAGAATGGTAATACATTTCTGTTAAAAACCTGTTGCACATGGAAAATGTATTACAGGTGTGACAATTCCTACAGTAGGTGCACCATTAACTTTTCTTTCATCATACATGCTGATCAAAAAAGAGACCAGATTTTGTATTCTTAACAAAAACAATTGTGTTAGTGATATTATTTCATTGTTTTTAATCGATGTAAATGTCTTTAGTTTTGATGCTTTGTATTTTGTTTATTTCAGTGTTTTAATTTCATATCATGTTTATTTATTGTGATGTTGCGGGGGAGATGGATGCAATTGCGGACCCTGAGAATCTTAAAAGTTATCCTAGAGCGATAGCAACTAAACCACAAAAGGTTGAACAGGAGGAACGGGACATAAATAGTTACAAGCCAAACAACAAGGCTCCCTTTCCTAAATAGCCCTGAGATAAGTAGAGACAAAAACCACCGCTGCAGAGAAGCTGAAACTAGATTCAAGGGAAGAAGAAAGAAACTCACTACAGCTATGACACAAAGGCCACCAGGCCCGTGTTTTTAATTAAACTAAAAGTCTGGGTCAGAAAATCCCAGCACCAACAAACTCCACTTGTAGACCTGCTGGAGATAGTAAGTTATAGTTTTATTACAGGTAAGCTCAATGTGCTTTACATTGATGATGAAAACACAGGAATACAAGAGACAAATAGCTCTGAACAATCATGAATATGACACAGAAATCAAATTAGGAACAAAACAAATAAACACACTTACACAAAGAGTAACTATTCGTTTGCTTTAGAGAAAAGAGGTTTTGAGTTTAGCTTTAAAAGTAGAGACAGTATTGATAGAGCTCAGGTCAACAGTTCCAGAGAGAAGAAGCACAGTAACTAAAGTCCCCCTCTCCTGACTTTGATCTGATTCTCGGTATTACTAGACCTTCACCTGATGACCTCTGAGGGCCCTGGTAGGGTTGTAGTCTGTGAGCAGGTCAGAAATATACTTGGGAGCAGAACCAGTAAGTGATTTATGGACTAACAAAATGATTTTGAAGGTGTTTCTGTGTTGTACAGGGAGCCAATGGAGTGTTTTTCTAGGGCCAGAGTAATATGTTTTGTATTGTGTGTCAGGAGTCTGTCTGCTGAATTTTGAATAAGATGGAGTTGTCTCACAGATTGTTTGGATAACCCAAGAGAGAGACCCTCTCACTATCTCTGATGGTGATACAATGAGTCAGCAGGGTGCTGCAACTCAAGGGGAAATATAAGCTTAACACACCTGGTCCAAATCAGGGCCAATCAGTCACACACACACACACACACACCTGACACTGCAGTGAGATGATTACCTCCACACACTCAGTGAGTAATCGCCCTCACAATTATATCATTATTATTGTGTTTCTCCATCCATGTGCGTCAACTTTTATTATAATATTCCTAATTTGAGTTTTTTTTTTCTGTTTTAATTTCTGTCTAGTTTTGCCTCTGTGTGTTTTCCTGCCATTGTGAGGCCCCAATCTGACTGTCTTCACCTGTGTGATTAGTCTCACCTGTGTCTGATTACTCCTGTGTGTATATCTATGTGTCCCTTCCCTTCTGTGTCAGTTAATTACGTTTTACCTGCCAGTTTCTTCCATGGATTTTCAACTTTTTCCTCCCAGTCTTTGGCTTAGTTTTAGACTTATAAGTAAGCCTTTGTCTTTGCATTTTACTCCTGCATGTGTTTAAATAAATACAATTTTTGTTAATCTACAATTGGTTCCAGCATGCAACACCTCCACACAAACTTAGGACATGTTAACACGACACGATTTCAGTCGAAAACGGCAACCTTTTGTTGCGTTTTGGCTGTCTGTTAATGTGACACCAACGTGTTGGGTTCCTGAAAATGAAGTATTGAAAATGGGTTCAAGGGAGCAAACTTTTGAAAATGTTCACTGGAAAAACTAACTCCTTTGAAAACTGAGACTTTATGCAGATACACATTACAGTTCCAGTCAATAGCCATGTACTAGAAGTTGGACTACAACAACAATGGCGGCCTCCAGAGTTCTGTTTGTGAAAACATTGACTAGTATGTCTCCCAAATAGATTAGATGTTTGTTGCCATCTGCACAGGTACAGGACAGTACAGTACAGGTACATTGGGATTTGTGTGCATTTCTCCCAGAGTCAGCTCTAAAAACAGGGTAAAAGTATCAAAATAAAAATAAACATGAGAGTAGAAAAAATAAATAAATTGTAGTAACAACTAGGAAAAATTAAACTGTACATAAACTATATACTTTTTAAGAAAAACTATGAAAGGGGAAACTGTTCAATTAAATGTTGTTGTTGTTGTTGTTCTGAGTTGATGATAGACTTTTGGATCTTTCCATTGTGTCTTTTTTGTGTTCACACTGTGATATTATAAAGCGGGCCATGCCTGTATGTCACAACCTCCATCCCATACTGCTCAGGTTTACAGTTGCAATGGGTACTTTGCATTGTGGGAAGGCTCCGAGGGGCAACCTTGTTTCAGATGAGGGTCTTCAAACGATCCCAGTGTGAAAGCACTCTTAGCCTTTTTTTAATGACTCTACTATAGATGATTGTTCTTGCATTTTCACTTTGAGTTCAGTTTGTTTGTTTACAACTTTAAGCACAGTGTGCAGCTTGAGGAGATGGACATGGGTTTTTCTCAACAGTTTTTTGCCAAAAAATAAAAGACAATAAACAAATCTCATTTTAGATTGATTAGATGATTTGCTTTAAGAAAAAAAAAGACTCCTCTCCTTGGAATTTTGAGATCTTATTTGCATGTATAATACATTATAAAAGGTTTTTCTTTTTCAAGTATGTAAGCTTAACAGACAGTTGCAGGTCCAAAGTAAAACTCTATTCCTATAAATTTGTGACTTTTATTCTAATATCAGCTGCTTGACTCTGCACCCCGTCCTCATATCTCCTCCATTCAACAAGTTAACACACGCTGCCGTAAAGAGACAGTAGAATGGTGATGAAATCTCACAGATAATAGCATACTATTATTCTTCTTACCACTGCAGGCGCTGCTTCTCAACTAGATGATGAATAAATTGAACATAAACCTTATGGGCCCTGGCTCATATCTCTTTGATTTGACTTTCATCGCTTGTTTTGAACTATGCAGAAAAAAAAGGGGGGCTGAAAATTCTTCTTTTCTGTCTGCACATTTTATAATCACATTTCTGATGTAATGTGAGATGAGCTGCAGAACCCTGAAGACGGCTCAGGTACTCGGCTGTAAGGATGTTCAGGTCTGGCTTAGGTCCTGGTTGGCAATGGGGTGGGGTGTAGAAATGACAAAATAATACCTGGAGCGATAGGGTCCAGCAGAGAATGTGATGGACAGAGAAGCTTTGGAATAAAGTTGGAAGGGCAGAGAAATCATCTCCCACCTTGACACTTTCCTCAAGCTAGGTAGTCTGAGTCACCAATTGTGCACTGACCACAGGCCATTAAGGTTTACACATGGACTCAGTTTAGAACTTAACTGAAATACTTCCAGTCTCAGGGTTATTAATGTCAATCACTGTTTTAACAAAGGACTCTCCTGCTCCTCTACACTCCACCATCTTCCTGGCCTCCTTCCTGGTGCCCTCATGTTCATATGATAAGATCTGCTGTTATGTACAATGATATGACCAACTACAATTATTTATAATAAATGAGGTACACGTCTTGATATCACAAGTCATATCAATAGTTTTATTTCATGGTTTCCCATTTTTTCCATTAATACTGCAGGCGGCAGTAGCTCAGTCTGTAGGGACTTGAGTTGGGAATCAAAGAGTCGCTGGTTCAAGTCCAGGTACGGACCAAGTCTGGAAAATGGAGAGGTACCAGTCCACTTCCTGAGCACTGCCGAGGTGTCCTTGACCCAAAAACTGCCCTGGAGCGCCTGCTGTGTGCAGCCCCCTCACTCTGTCCCTCTCCATTAGTGCATGTCCATAGGATCCTGTTTGTGCATGTATGTAGATTCCGGCCTATGTGTGTGTTCATGTTCATTAAACAGAGTTTAAAAGTGAATTTCCCCTCGTGGGATTAATAAATTATTACTAATTATTATTATTAGTTGGAAAGAGTGTCTGAATCAACAGACAGAAGACTTCTGCTGCCTCCAGTGAGAATGAAATATCTTATTTTGGTTTCAAACCAAAAGGGAATACAGGGAAAAGGTAACAGCTTGAACTGGGAATGAGGCAACGGCAAAGCTGGGGCCATGAAATATCTGTGTACCTATGTCACAGGTATTGTTGATTGAGAGACAAGTGGTGAGGAAAGTCCATGTACCCCTTTTTTCTTTGTGTGAAAAATCTGAAGATATGTGACATGCAACCTGCAATTGTTGTAAAAGATAAAACAAAGGTTAGTCACAAAAAAGAAGAGATGTGTGACTTTTGGGACAAAGGGTCCAATAATGTCTGACATGGTGTCAAAGAGAGGTGCAGCAAATGGCCATCATTGTTGCCGCCCCAACCATCTCTGTGGAAACCAATAGAAAGTAAAGAACTCTGTTATCAGGATGTCTTATTGGTGCTACTATTTGGAGAACAACAATGATAGTCAGTCAAAGAAGTAATGCAGTCATTCTTTCAATACTTTTACAAACTAGCTATTGTGCTAACAGAACAGAGAACAAAGATTTTCAGTTATTGTATTTGTACCATCAACTCTTGTGTTGAGAGAGGTCAAATAAAAAAGGTGGTATGAAACAGCTGATAACTTCTGAGCTTTGTTTTTATTGAGGAAAGAACAAAGTAATTTCAAGAGAAGCTGTGAGAAATTACAAACTCTTCTGATCTAGTCCAGTTTACATGGCATTTCTAAAGGTGACACCCAGCTGCTGATTTATGACAGTGTCACCATTGATAGCGTTTTCTGGCAATGGGATGTCCAGAAATCTCACCAAGAGTTTCCACTCAGCTGTGATTTCCCTTCAGCAGAGCAGAGGCTGAAAAGAACAACTTGGCCAAACAATGAAGGTTAGATGGAAGCCAACATAATAGCAAAGGCCAGTCTATTTAGTGATGCTGGGGATTTTCAGCACTCTTGGGAGAGATGACTTTCCACTGTGTATGAAACAAACGGCCAGGCCTGGCAGCAGACTATGCACTGCAGAGATGTGATATGTATAATGATGGCAAGAAATCAAGGCTGGACTTGAAAACACTACAGGGGGGATGTTAACAGGATCCCTCTCTCCTCCAAGGTCAAATGTTTGGTTAGAAAGGGACAATGGGGATGTGGAGTAAAAAAAAGTCTGTTCTGACATGCTTGAACCAGTTTGGGAAGCACATTTAGCTAAGAAGAAAGAGCAGGAAGGGTATTTTTGTCAGTGTTCTTTAGCGTCTACTGATGACACAAGTCAGCTTATGTAACCCTCTTTGAAGAATAAAGTTTTTTTTCTTTGTGTGCAGTGCCGTATGAGATGAAGGTCCCTAAGATCATTCGCCGGCTTTTATTGCCTCACTTCACTTAATGCATTTATTTCTATACCTTTTCCTTGTGCCTTAAACGCCTCCTGTATTCAATTCCCATATCTATTTGGGCATGTAATGAAATTATTAGGATTATCGAATGAGTTTAGTAATAAAATGAGAGCAGAAATTATCTCAATTTTTTTGTTGTTGTGACTGACCAGATTGAATTAATAGTGTTCGGAAAAAAAAAATAGAAAGGAGCAGAGCACTGCATTAACATACAGATGAGCCCCATTGTCGCACTATCTCTCAGAGGGGCGCACAGGTGAAATGTGTCTCATTGAGGTGCCTGTAATCTGATATTATTGGGTCCTTAAGGGTCGCCTATGCATAATCTGTATTATTTTCAAGATGAATGGAACGCCTGAAAGTAATTTGGAGCATAATGGGACGCTGCGGCGGTGGAGGTACGGCAATCTTCCACCTCGCTACAAGGCAACAGAGACACAAATCTCAGTCACAGGATCAGAAGATCGGGTCAAACTTTCATGTCACGTAAGGAAGTCTGCAATAATGCTCCAAAAATCAACATAATTTGTCCCCATTTATTTGTCAAACTGCATTTGGATGTCAACTCATGGCAAGCAAGGACTGCACTTGTGAATAAGCTGTAGAAAGGGATAGTGAGGTCAAAACTATTTAATCATCATCAAAGTTTAAGTGAGTCTAAGATAAGCCTTGACTTGACTTTGTCATGAGCTGTCTCAGACAGGAAGGGCCCAATCGCCGCTCCATTAACACCTGAGTGAATCTGGGGGAAAAAAAGATGCTTCGGAGCGCCATGTGGCTGCATGTGAATACGGGCGACCAAATAAAATAAGTGGGGAAAAAAAGTGGTTCCATGAAATGTAGATCCCTGGCTGTTTCTTTGCTCCGAGACAAGGAGAGGGAAAATGTCATAAAAAGCGAAGATAGAGCCTCCTACTTGATTTGATTGGCTACTTCGGCACACAGGTGACATAGACGAGTGCTGTGACTCCACGTCTTGGGCTGAAAAGATGAACATTACTTTAGCACTGGCGCTATCAAGATTATTTTTTAAGCACAAAAAGTGTAACTGAACTCCAAATGTATATAATCCACTTTGTAGGTGTGTTATAGCAGATCTTGTATCTGTTTCTTTTTTATTATGAATGCCATTGTTTTGCACACAAGGCAAATAATTCACTTGGGATTTTAGCCGATTTGAGGATTTCTAGCTACCCCAGTTCTTAAAACAGCTTTAAATAACAGCGTGATAACTATAAAACCTCTTTTATTATTTCAGTCTGTAAACCCACAACTCCTGTCCTTGCTTCCTCTCTTTATTACGTATCTCCCATCTGACATGTGAGAAAGAGACACAAGGAGAGAACAGTTTAGACAACAGACATTCAGTCAAACAATATGCATTAGTGCCAACGCACTGATGCAATGTCAGTTAATGAAGTGTGGCACAACTGAATCAACTCCACTGTGTCGTTGGGGCCTACCACTTTGCTATATGAGCAGTAGGTTGTTATGACAGCCCATAGTTTTTGTAAAGCCTATATATTTGGCTTCTTTACTCCTTTTGTGTTGTGGTTCATTTTTGTCATGGGTACCAAAAAAATAAAAATCTGTCAAGGATCCATCTGCTGTTTTTTTTTCTTGCTCATAGATTCCCTGCCAGCCCCCCTCACCCCCTGCTTGTCTCTCCACCAGAGGAATTTTAGGAATTGAGATATCTCTCTGGATGGTGTGCTTGAGTTTTCAAGTCACAGGCAGGAGGAATGAAATACAATGAGGCAAAAAATAGAGAACTGAGAAGAGCATTTTGACTTTACAAGTGGTCTCTTTTAGTTATAAAACCTAGTTTGGTTAAAGAAGCCTCAAATACCAACTGTACATGACCTGCTCTTCAGCAAACAGCTCACACACACAATTAGCGCCGAGCTTGTGGGCATATTGAAGCATTAAGCAGCTAAAAATGCAGATATTTCCCTCCTACATACCTTTGGCTCACCCACATGTGTTTTTACTTATTATTAGACTAATTATTAGAAAGAGTGGATGGGCTGTGTTTGACCAACATTTTTATATCCTGTATGGTTTGATAATTTACATGAATGTCATTACTTACTGGTATATATAAACATGTAACTCGCAGCTTCATTTTATCCAAATGCAACCACAGCTGAGAGGTTTTCATCCTTTCAGGAGAAAACAGAAAAAAATGCCACACATGATTTGAAACTCCAGGTTTTGATTGTTCTTCAGGCTCTTTGTGGCATGATATCCGTTTTGTTCTCACTCTTCTTGTGTCTATAATTTGGAGGAGAGTATAGCAGTCCATGTGGGATTTGGCAAGGGATCTGGAAGGTCTCTGGGTCAAGCTCAGATTGGACCACTTACTGTGGAATGATGCCTGTTCATTTCCTGGGCACTATCCAAAGGGCCAATGAGAGAGACTTTCTCAGAGGATGGTGCTTTGAAATCAAGGCTTGCATCTCTGGTTGGCTGGAACTAGTGGCAGCAGATTATATGGTCCCGAATGATTAGGATTGTCTGGAAAAAGATGCCATGTTCTTCCATGGTTAGTTAGGTTTTAATCAAATTCAGCTATTGGAATGCACACGCCACAACTGAGATGCTTAAAACAATGCCAGAAGTGAGAGAGTCAAATATCCAAGTTAGTCAAAATCTTTTTTTTAACTGGAACATTCAAGTGATTATTCACTTCCATCAAGTCTGCTGAGTGTTGAGGTATTCTGTATTCTCCCACTGACTTGTGTCCAACATTTACCACGGATGGATAAGTATGGCGTTATATCCCTGTCAATAAAACTGTGCACGTACATGAGATCTGTGCGCGGATGTAAAGAAGCCGCGTGTGCAACTCAAACAGCATATTTTTTTTGCGAGCACTTTCACAGTAGTCGCGCACAGAATTGTTATGCTCGCGCGAACAATATTGGCTCCTGCGAGGAGAAATCATGCTTTGAGCGCGAGCAGAATATCACCCTGAGTGCGCAACTACAGAGCTCTCTCCTGCTCGCAAAACTTTTCTTTTTGACAGTAGGTGGGCGGATCCAGTCGCCATTGTAAGCTTACATATAATTTGTTACAAATCTCCTCATTTATGATCGGCCATTGTAACTGAATAGCTTGTTTCATATGACGTCACATAGTTACTTCTTCTGTGGTGTTTTGTTGCATTCATGTGGTGTCGGACACATCGGAAAAACGAGTTTCCTACTCAAGTCGGAACAACAACTCTGAAAAGAGTTAGACAAGAATTAGACATCCCGACTTGACGTCAGAATCGACATCACATGGGGGGCAGGCAAACAATTTTTTTTCATTAATTCACAACTTTTTGCTCAAATATAACTTTTAACAATGACATTTAACAGATCTTCAGAACAGCAGGAGAGAGCTCTGTAGTTGCGCGCTCAGGGTGAGATTCTGCTCGCGCTCAAAGCATGGTTTCTCCTCGCAGGATCCAATATTGCTCGCGCTCACAGCAGTCACGCACAGAATAAAAATTCTGTGCGTGACTGCTGTGAAAGCGCTCGCAAAAAAATAATATGCTGTTTGAGTTGCACGTGCGGCTTCTTTACATCCGCGCACGGATCTCATGTACGCGCACAGTTTTATTGACAGGGATATAACGCCATCGATAAGCTTGTTTAAGTCTCTTGTATTCAGCTAGTTATGGCAAGGATACTAGTTGTGTTATTCTGAGCACCATATATTAAAGACAGACCTTGCACCTCACACATACAAGGTATGCAGGTACTCAACAATGACATTGTTGGCATGAGATGTGTGTTTCCAGTTCGATCTTGAACAGAGCTCCAAAACCAGCTTTGAGCAGAGGCAGCTGGTTGGTTTCAGTGTTGCGGTCGAAGTCCGTGATCTTTGAAGCAGGTTTAGTAAGAATGTGATGAATTTGTCAAAAGGCTGTGATGGGTCTGTGGATTTTCCAGCTAAAAGGTTCTGTTATCTCAGCTTGTTTTCATCATCACAGTAGGAACCTTTCGCAGGGTTGCCCAAGTTCTGCGACATTAAAGCGATAATATCTAACGTTTCCACAATGACTTCCTACAAGGAGAATGCCATCTCTTCCATGTCCAGAGTGTGGTCTAATTGTCCGTTTACTGCACTATGTAACTCTGGAAGAAGGTCATCTCGTGATCTCGCAGAGCTGATTTTTACTTTATACAATGTGTGTGCTTCCATTGGCTGCGTTGCGTTTCACCCAGCTCAGGCAGTCCAGAGCCCTCTGCAGCAGATATGCAAGGCTTTTATTTTTTACTGATTTCAGGACCACAGCTCATACTTTTACTACAGAGCAGTTTGAACAGGACAGGTCACACACCAAAACAGCATTAAAACATCTGCTTTATTTCCAGAATGCAACTCTCACCAATGACCTTACTGTATGTGTGTTTGTTTATGTGTTTATAAAGGTTTTTACGTTTTTATACCACATACATCGTCAGTCAGTCAAAACAGTCAGTCCAAAGTCTAGTCCAGGTTTTGGCTGCTGGTTGGTGAGTTGTAACCAGTGGCTTTCCGCAAACAGTGCAGTGAATGAAGAACAAACCAAACAAACCAAAACCCAAGCCAGGAATCCTATTCCTTTTCTTTTGAGGTGCTGTATCCTGTGAGTTGAGAGGTTTTAAGATGCATATGTCAAGACAAGTCATATGTGCTGCTTAGGTGTGCAGAGTGGACCTGGGGTAAAGGAAGTTACAGGATTACAGTGCAATCTGATCAAACAAGTAGAGTTAGTCAGTGGATGGATTTGTGTTGTTGCAGTGTGATGGGAACATCAGCTGAGCACATACTGTATAGTTGGGTGTGTGTTGCATGCATACCTGCCTTCAGACAGACGAGAGACGGATGTGATGCAATATTAGCGAAACCATTTCCAGACTTCTTCAAACACTCCAGTGTAGGTTTTTCTTGCTCTAATGCACCATTCAAGGGTATTTGATACGAGCCCCCCCCATTTTTCCACTTGCTATGACAAACTCCAACTCTGATGACACCCAGTGAAACGTCTGCACTGCTGCTCATGTCTTCACTTCCTGACAATGTAAAATGTCTGAGTACTGTTTCCTGTGGGTTCTTGCCACTCACTTGATTGCAGCTACTTTTTATTTGATGTTTTTTTGCGCTGTGATTCTAACCTCATGATTATACATTATTTAAAGGAAATGTTTAAACATGTTAAATAGGATAGATCATTTTAAGATGATTTATTATTTGACATGGCCACTAAAGAGAAATAGGAAATACAGGAACGAAAGGATACAGAGTAAATGTGTAACTATTTTCTGTATTAAGACTTTGCTTTTTTTTCATTGACTCCTAACTCCCCTACGTGGTAAAATTACTTTTTCCCCCCCATGGAGTATTGTGGGTTGGAAGACAGCAATGTTTCTTGCTTCTCTTATGTTATCTCTTAGTCTGTCAGGTGGAAACAGGAAGTGGAATATTTAGATTGGTCTTCAGGCAGCACAGATTACTTAAAGGTATAATCTGTAGAATTTGGTTGCTAATGTTTACATTAAAATATGAAGATTACTTAAAAGTTTACTAAACGCATGGTATATATTTTTTAATGTTGAGTACTTGCATTATCTAAAATATTTCCAACAGTTATCAGAGCCAGAGAAATCTCACAAAATGTTGATTGTTGCCATGGAAACACCAGATGTTACGTCAAAGACCGCTGCATAAGCCAGAGGGAGCTGCTACCGAAAGCTGCCGTACTGTTGTTGTATGTGCTGCTGTGATAAGTCATGTAAATTATATTTGGATACATAGTTGGTCAACGTATTCTCTTCCTCAGGTCGGTTTCGCCCCCGTTCGTCTTGACTACGGACAACACCGTTTTCACCAGGGGGGTTGGAGGGAGTAGCAAAGAGAACTCCCATGATACTATAGCCTCGACATCATCTTTTGTTATTGTTTTGATTGAGAGCCCCCGGGCGGTGGATTTTACACACGCGTTTAAGTAGCACAGCAATATTAGTGGGAGTTTTGCAATGTAGGTTGAAAATGAAGTCAGACAAGAAAAAGACAGAACTATGATGCACTGATGTTACTCTACAAAACATGTACCAGACCATATGTATATATTTCAGAAAAGGCATCTGTTTGAAACACAGAGCAGTATATGTTTAATTAAAGCCAATAATACAATAACTTTTTAAAGAACCCAGTTGGTCGTTACAGCCGTGCAGTGGTGATTCTAGAGTCTTTTGGGGCCTTAGGCAAAAATTATTTGGGGGCCCCTCCAACTACCATTATGTCTGCGGGTGTCCTGAGGCTCTTCCTTTTCACTCGCAGACTGATAATTAATCGTAATTTTCCTTCAGTGACTTTATTGACGAACTACCATTCTCACAGGAATATTACATGAGACTGAGTGCTGTCAGATGGGGCCCCATTAGGGAGATTTCCTACTGACAGTATTCTATTGTTGCAGTTTTAAATTTGTCAGCCTTTGGGGGCCCTTACTGGCCTGGGGCTCCAAGCAGTTGCCTGCCTTGCCTGTTGACAAGCAGCGCCTCTGCAGACAAGTATCATGTTGTTTGCATGTTTCTCTCTTTATTCCCGCGTGATCTTGTAGTTCTCCTGTGATGTGTGTACAGCTGCTCATGGCTGCGCTCAAGTTCCAGAAACGGATCCTGTGGGGCAGGATGCACACCTCTGATGGAGAAAAACCGTGGCGCTGACGGACTGCAATGCGTACAGAGTATGTGGAAATTGGGGGTCAGAAATTATATTTTTTGGCCGTACTGTCAACCCCATTCCATGTAAAAATTAGGTGACGGTTGTGAAACTGTAGCAGTTTGGTAAGGTTTGGGAAGCAGAAATGAATGGGTTTGGTAAATAGAAGATCAGGGTTCAAATTAAGGTAAACATGTGAGTTATATGACACTGAGTTGTTCAGAAAGAAGCCAACTTCTAATAGAAACAAAATGTAGACTACAGGTCTCAAATAATAATACAATCCCTATCTCCTGGATGAAAATTCAGTTTAAGACCCATCCAATGACCGTTTCACTTCTTAGGCTTTCATATTTAACATACTGGGATGAAGAACAGGGTGTGAGATGACCTAGACTGATCCATCCCTCTCAGATATATATATATATATCTAATCCATGAAAACAGCACAGCAGACCTTTGCAAAAAAAAAAATTAAGTTGGACTGCAGGAAGGAAATCATTTTAAAAGAGTCATGTTACTCAATTTTCAGCAGTCGTTAGAAAGTCCGGTTCAGCTTACTGCCGTGGCTATTTAATTTAGCAGGATGAAAATATCTGCAGGGAACATTTAATGAAGTTTGAATGACTAACTGAGAGGACTTAAATCACCTCTCTTATAATCCCCCATGCAAATTACAGTTATTGGGTAAGAAATGTCCATTAACATATAACTGTGGCCATGTGCCAAAAAGAAGAAGAAAGAATGTGATTCCCTACCCTTCAACTCGTCACACATATTTAAACTGTTAACTGAGGTTTGCTAGAGTTTACAAGCTGCTCATTATCTCCCAAATGAGCACTTATTCCCCTAATTGCAAGAGTAGGAGAATTCAACATTTGGTCCTTTAATGAGGGAATATTTATGATGAACAAATTTTGATATTAAATAATTGACACTGTGAACAGCTTGCCTAGGTAGATAACTCCCTACGCACTTGTTGAAAATTTTTAAACAGTCAATTATTTTACAGTGCCATTGACACTTAATCTGCCCCTCGTTGTTAGTGTTATGTTCTAAATGAATGTCTTTGAGAACGAGTAACAGGTTTATTTATTTCTTCCTGTGCAACTCAGAGTCCACAGTCTGTGTTGTGAGTACCTTCTGTTTCCTCACAGCCCCGCCAAAGAGTGACCCAAGGCAACCTTAACCTGAGATTACCTCCCGTCCAAATGTTTCCGTGTGATTAGTCCCCTGTAGAACTCATAAAACAGAATAAGAGCCTGTGAGAAAGACAGCTTGTAGGATGAAGCTTGTTATTTTCAGCTCACACAGAGAACCAGAAGAGCTTTGAGGATCTCCATCGACCTCAGGAGCTGAGCTTTTAAAAAATGTGAGAGCCCCTTGTCTAGTGTATTGAACTTTTCTCTTTTTGTCTGGAAAAGCTTTCGGTTCCCCCCCCCTCACAGGAGCAGCAGTGAAATGTCACTGGTCACATGAAGCATGTCTTGTACTTTTTTTGATACGAGTGAACACCATTGATTTTTTTTTTTTGTCATAGCCCAGACAATGACAAATAGCCACCAGCTGCTGTTACTGATGAGGATAACAAGCTTCCTGTGCAGGAATTAGTTAAGAATGATCCTTAAAGCTGGGATCTGTGCAGGAATATAGATATCTTCTTTAGCACAATCAATGAACATGTTGTTTTTTAAACTGAGGCACATTAGTATTCCTGAGCGCACCTTACCTGGAGGCATAACACACAGCCATGAAAAAGACTTTTAAAGTGTTGTCTATCCAGCACGTTGAAACATGGCTGTGACTGAAATAATGAGCATGCAGTTCAGGTAAGACATCATGGTACTCTCAGATGCAGAAGGAGGTGGAGCAGAAGCAGAAAGTTGCTTTTCATATATCCTGTGCTCGATAATGCAAATATTGTAAGGATATTCTGGACTCTGTCTTGGTAATCAGTATTTATTATTTTGATGATTTATGGGCTGAAATGTCACATTCAAATCTTTATATTGATCTTTTTGAGCTCAAATAATGATAACAAAATCCCAAAACTGACCAGAATATGAGAGCTCATAATGCCATTAGCATCATTTAGCAGTAGGTCATTAGGTTCAAGGTTCAAGGTAACTCAACTCAGAAATGATAAAGCATCAAAAAACATTTATGCTAAGTAATTGCACGCTGACGCCATCCGTCACTCATCATAAAAAAATGTCCAAAGCAGCAATATAACCTTGATGAAAACACATGCCAAACATTTCACAGGTTTTTGATTTTCCACCTACGACTGTTTTTTATAAACTTATATAATTAAGTATAGCATACACATTACAGTTAACATATATGGAGTGTTTCCTGATGATATTACATAAAGTCGAATCGGTCCAAACACCAAACCCTGTGGAACTCCTTGACTATCTGCTATGAATAGATTTCCTATATTGTCAAACATTTGGAATTCACTTTCTGAAACTGTTTGAAAATCTGGTCTATGAGTTGACACTTGTCAGGGAGCTGATGTAATACTGCCAAGTGTAGCCTACTGCATTGTCCACACACTAACACAGAGAAAAAGTATTTCAACATGGCCCTTTACACATTGCAGATGCTGGAAAACTCTTGAGTTAATTTTTTTGAGCATGTTATTCCTTCAGTCCAGTCCTGAGTTACATGTTCACGTTTTTCATTGCACATCTTTGTCCTTTGAGACAAAGACGCAACTAGCCTGAACATGTTGCCAGTTCTGTATGAATTAAATATGGCGTTATCTTATTAGACCTAACTGTCTGTTATAGCTGCTGATAATGAAGGACGTTAATTAAGACAGGATAACATGGTAAAGCCATTGTCACACCGTTTGCAATTAAGAATGAGCGAGCTGCTTGTCAAGGCCAGAAAGGACCAAACCATTTGACATGATCAAAGGCTGCACCTCGTTCTTGCACACTGAAAATCCCTGACGCTGTTAAAGCAAATTCCACAGGTATGTCAGATTTATTTCTCATAAAGCCCCTGACACACCAAGCAGATGGCAAAGAACTAGTGGCAACGAAGGCCGACTGTGGCGTCGCCTCACAACGCCTTTGTCTTTGCCAAAATGATACGAGAAAACAAATTTCACACAGCTGTCGGTCACCACTCGTAGTATAGGTACTTCTAATGGAGAATAATGTCTGATGAAAAGTTGATGGCGCTGCCGTTATCAGCCCTTGGTCTTTTAGTGGAAAAATAAAAGAAGAGGCGGAGGAGACAAATAAGGAGAAACCTCACTAATGGGTGAAAGCATGGATACTACAGCGGCATGCTCAAGGGGCTTTCCTGAACCTGAGTGATGAGCTGGAGAGAAATGAAACCTTCGAACAGCCAATCAGACAGATCCCTCTCACCAACCGCCGATTACACATGTTCAATCGGTCGAAAAAAGCAGATGGGGGTCGAAGGGTAGCGATGGAGCTGGGCACACCACAAAAACTAGGGCGACGGCCCGACGATCTCCTTGGTGTGTCAGGGCCTTTATAGACCACATTTTTGACGTCACTTACATTATTTTCAAACTAACAGAATTTGACTCACAGCAAAGCTGTACTTTATGTTGGCAACTTCAGTATTACTATTGTCAACTTATCCCAATAAAACTATTTGAGACAGCAAAGCCAAAAATAAGCCAGCAAGTATGGATGTGTTTAAAGCCTGACATACAGTATATTAATCCTCCACTCCATTGTGTTTCATTAATATTCATTAGGAACTACTGTGGTCGTCTTTTGAACCACAAGACCACTGACAAAAAATAGCACATGTATCCCTAAACAGTATATAACTGTTACAAATCAACAGGAAAAACTTTATATAATCATGCAACTGGAGACAAACCACTGCGCCCATCTGTCTACCACCTGTGATTGTCTTTTAACTCAAGTGTCGTCTTCAGTTCGCCATCCTGGTGCCGCACTTCCCACACACCTTTGAATGGCACTTGCTAACAGATCCTGCTGTTATCTACAGAGATAACAATGTGAGAGAAGTGACAATGCCCCGGGACTCACCTGTCAAATTCAGAAACATCAAAGGTCCTGGCACCAGTCTGAGGCTGCTCTCGCCGTGACAGAACACGATCCCGTGGGAGAGGAGGGGGCGGAGATTTATAGAGGAATTAAAAAAAAAAAAACCCTGTGTATTTAATTTACACATAAACAAAACCTACAAAAAGCAATTATTGCTATCAAGATTTTATTTTCCAGTTTGTGTCCTCTGAAAGTTACCTCCACACGTTTTATTTTGAAGAAGAGTAAATCTGAACTTCTCTTATCAGTGACTTGTGATGATTTGATGGGAGTGTGATTAGATGTGGTGGAAGTGAGTGGATGTTTGTGCCAGCTCTTTGAAAGAAACCGTCTTCTTCTTCCTCGGTGGGGAAAAAGGCTCTGAAGAACAAAATGACTTCCAACGACTTGACAGACCCCTCCCGCTGTGACGGACAGAAAGCAGTAAATTGAGGGTGATACTTTATTTCGCACGGCCCCAGGAGGCAGGCATGCCGTCTTTTATTGTGGCCTCCAAAGTATGGGTGACTGGGTTGGATGTTTTTATGTAAAGGCACGGGTGAAAATGTGTTTGAATAACTCCAAACTGCAGGTGCATGTGTTTGTGTTTATGTACTTTAATGCGACACACAGGAGATAATGATGGAGGTAATATCACAGTGATGTTAAGCATGCCATAAAAACAGCCTGATCCTCTTAAATGTAAGCACTCAGTGCATTTGTGTAATAGAAACATATGTCTGTACATTTTCTGATGTACTCTCGATCAAAATTAATAGAAATTATATTTCAAAAGACATGATTCCTTGATTCTACAATTTTCGTTCAGCAGGCACGTTTGTCAAGATGCGGTGTACATCTGAGAGTAAGTACAACACAAGCAAGGAGCTAGAAGGCGGAAACAACTCTGACAAGCAGTGAACAGGGTGTTTATGTATAGGGGTTGCCTGACTTCAGACTGTATGTGATAAAAGTCAAGTCAATGTTGACGGCTGGTTGAGGCCAGTTGATGGGGCTCAGTTGGCAGAGTTGATCATCTCTCAACTGGAAGGTCGGGGGTTCGATCCCCAGCTCCTGCAACAACATGTCCGATGTGTCCTTGGGCAAGACACTTAACCTCAAGTTGCTCCCGCTGCTTCGACGGCAGCGTATGAATGTGAATGAATGGGATTAGTTACTTCTGATGGACACTTTACATAGCAGCCTCTACCATCAATGTGTAGGTGTGACCTGCGGTGTAAAAGTGCTTTGAGTAGTCAGAAGACTAGAAAATTACAATACAAGCTCAAGTCCATTTACCATGTTAAAGTTACCAATAAAACCATGGGAGAAGGGAATGCTTTGCAACCATCAAAAATATAGACTGTATTTGCAAAACCTAATACATATGCTGCTGAAAGCAAGCAAATAACACATAAAAACACACAGCTTGCAACAGCAGCAATACATTTTGCAACAGTAACACGTGTGCTACACCTCCTGTGGATGCTAAGAAAAAAAAATTCACACTTAGGAATGACAAAAAAGACATCAAGCATGAAGCGTCATCACACAGCTGTAAAGTCGACTCAAGTCTGTGAAACCCCTAGAATAGATTTTTTCTTCTTCTCTTTGAATCACAAACGACATCATCAGCAGGTTCATCATCATATATAACATTTCTAATAACGAGGCAGACTGATGTAATATCTACCGAAAACATTCAAACTCCAATAAGGATACATTTCAGTGACCTTAGGGCTTCTCGTACCATGCCAGACTCAAGAAGATTTTATATGTTAGTCCTGCTGAAAATGCCGCAAAAACAGAATGTTAGTCAATATAAGAGATGATTTTTCAATGTCATGTCTAGAGCTTCCAGTCATGTGGTGGTTTAATTCATGCTATTTAAGTGACCTTATCATCTGTTGATGCAGTATAATCAGCCGCTTGAACCCCTTGCAGTTTTTCAGTTTGCAGATATGAAATAAGTTTGGAGGACTTTCACTATCTTTATTTAAATTTGAAATTCAGACTGTGAAGTCAGTTCAGTCAAGAAGAATTCTCTTTTCACTTTTATGTCATAAGCATTTGTTTTGAAACCAGTGAACAGTTTTGACAGCAGAGTGTCATGCCCATGGTGATAAGCAGGGGCCGTCTATTCTGCTATCATAGCTGTCCTTTTGGATGTCACATCACCTGTCTGAGACTGCTGCTGCTGCTGGAATGGATAATTAATATTGCATTGGATGTAATTACTCATGTACACCCATATTCTCTTTCAATTACCCTGTAGGATGCACATTTTTAAGGCAATCTTTATTCAGGACTCGTGCATGCATGCATAAGGAATTCATTTAACACTTTACAGTACATATTTTGAATGGAGGGGATTCACAAAAAAACGTATTGCAGCCATGCAAAGCACCATGAATTACACCCCCCTGCCCCATCTCAGGGTCCTAATCCAAAAAGATACTACTCTAATAATATTCTGGCTCAAACATGATCATGAAAGATTTGCACCTGAGTGAAAAGTGTCCTTGTTATGCGTCTCATAGTGTAAAAGAGCTGTCAGCACATTCACTCTCTACTCCATAGGAGGGGAGGGGACGGCTCTAATTCCAGTTTATTGTAAAGCCCAGATTCAACAGATGCTAGCCCAATCCTCTCTAAAAGAGCTTCTCTGTTGAACAGCCAGCAGGAGCAGTAGTGCAGAAAAAGCACTCTCATCACATCTTTAGCATACTGTCTAATGGCTTCAGACCTGCCTCTTTAAGGCTGAAAAAGCCCCCAGGTTCTGCTGCTAAGCCCCTGCAACTTACCCTCTTGATTACAATTATCTAAATATTATCAGAAGCTGCAGTTTACATATTTATATTTCTTAGTTCACACAAAGGTGGATTAATTGCTGCAATCACTAAAAATATAATATATATGCTAAACCATCACTTATGGGCCATTTATATAAGTGCGGTGGTGACGGTATTTTAATGTCATCCAAGAGGCAATTTTTTGCTAAAGACAGAAGCAAATTCAGACGTGCAGAGAAAAGGTGCAGTACCTAGAGTGTCCACTTGAGGCTGGCTGCAAATGCCAAATAAAATACCCATTAGGTACCATATTATAATGCCTATTCAGCATTCATTAAATCTGTTACCCACAGTATAAATGCTAATACTACCATCTGATCGTTTGTTATTTCTCTTCTCTGGCCTTGGATTCCCTGACGGGCACTATGAAATACAAGATTATTATTATTATTTTATTATCACATGCTCAGACTAAGAACGTCCCTGAACTGTAGGACGGCCTATTAGAAATGAGCAAACGTGTTCAATCATAGCAGAGGCAAATTAATACAGTCTCATTCCAACCACAAAACAATAGCCTACTTACAAGTTACTTCATCATGAATAAATTCATTAATTCAATCATGAAAAAGAGAATTGAGTTACAGTTCACCATTTGGGTATGCTAATATGCTACTTTCTTTTTTATTCTGCTTATAAGAGGAAATAGAAAGCTGAAATAGAGCAGTTTTGTTAGTAGCATAAAGTATCACTGATCAAATAGATTCATCCGAACCTTTAGAAACACAGATTGCAGGACAAACAGTTCGCTGTGAAACAACTGTGAACTGCAAAAAAAAAAATTCTGTATGAGTCTGTCACTGTTGGTCGATGTCTCGCAGCACACTAGGCTCTGTCTCTTCTGACAAACTGTATTTCCCTTCTTGTTATGGCTTTTGAAATGTCATGAACAGCAGCCATGCTGCTTTGTGTTGGCTCTCCTGAAAATAGAACAGGCAGTCTGACTCTTCCAGTAAACCTCCAGAATACATTTTGGGAATAAACAAAAACATGCATAAATGATCTGTGCACTGCACTCCTGGCTTGAATACTTGGCTGTTGTTACTTTATTATTTTGTTATTCAAACACTTTTGCTTTATTTTTTTCTTCTTTTGACTTAAAATGTTCAAATGTTAATGTTAAAGAAATACTTTGACTTTTTCTGGAGTAGCATTATTTAAGTTATGAGAATATAAATTTACTAATGTTAATCATGCTGCTGCCTTTATTGACTCTTGGAAAATTCATTTTTAATCTCAGCAAGATTTCCATGGTTAAATAAAGGTTTAATAAACAAATACATTCTATAAAAATATGATGCTAGCCACTTAACTTTGCAGCCTACAAAGCCTGGAGATATCTGGACTGTTCTCTCAGTATAATACGCATACGTTTTGTTGAATCTGTAAATGGTAATGGTAAATGGATAATGGAAGTTAAATCTCTTCTGACCACTCAAAGCACTTACATACATTCACCCATTCAGACATGCATTCATACACAGAATGGCAGTTAAGTGTCTAACTCAAGGACACTTGGACATGTGGACAGTGTTGTTATTGGATCACCAATGCTCTGATAGAAAGACAATCACCTATACCACTGAGCCACAGCCCCTTGTAAAAAAAAACACAAGGAAAGTATGGACATGTCAAATATTATATCTAATGTTAAATTGATGTATATGAATTAAGACTGTAGGCGTAATCATGTTATTAGCTAAATTAATGCATCAATTTTTTTTAATCACATTGTGATTTGCTATTTTGTCCCTACAGGGGCACCGTAGCTAAGCCCCCTTCACAGGCAGCAGCATCTCCCTGTATGGAAAAGAACGACCCCTCTGTGCCTTTGAATGACAACGGCTCAGTTGACAAGTCAAAAGTAATGTCCACCTTGTGACATCAAACTTTTCACTTTTTTACCGTCCTCTTGAACTGTTCTCATGTTTAATCCAAAACAACTTCCTTTTTTCAGTTCTTCCAAAATAAAAGCAGGTTTGTACTCTCAGTGTAAGACAGTAAAAAGATACAAAATTACGGTTTAAAAAAAACGTCCTTTGGAATGCAGAATAATGGAATTTCAAATGTGATTAAAAATGTGATTAATCGTGATTAACTAATTCATAAGATTTAATTTTTTTTTTATAATTTGGCAGCCCTTATAGAAAAATGCAAGTGGCCGTTAAGCTGTGTGTAGTGCAAATTTGACAGAACTTTTGCTGTGTTACATTGTTTCCAATCTGAGCTATATGTTTGTATTTTGGTCTGTAACTTTGTGTTTTTGCTTCTGTCTGTCTTGGCCAGGCCTCCCTTGAAAAAGAGGTTTTTAATCTGTAACCAACCTGGTTAAATAAAGGTTAAATAAAATAAAAAATGTTGTTGAAGGATTCACTGATTTGTATCCAGACATGAGAATAAAATCAGCCCTGTCAGGTGCAGCCTTTTTCTTTCCAATTTGTCAAACCATTACTTCAAGATGCTTTCATTTACTAATGATCAAGTGCTCCTTTTTGTTGGGTTGTGTTACATTTCAAAGAGAATACGCACTTTGGAGAATAGCCATTAGCTTGTTGCACGAGTTTAATGAATTCTGACACTGCCCTCATGTTGAACTCTGAACAGTCTCTTGATACTTTCATGTTTTTCAATGGCACCTGAGACAGAAAATGTTCCCCGACACTCCCACGGTTGCAGCAGGGTTTTTGAAAAAGCGTGTTGGAATGTCTTCATGTACCTTCGTATCAACATGGTTCCTCCCTGTCTAACTCCTCTATGCATTTCCCAAAGGGGGAATTTGGGGGGTTTATGCTGGAGAATGAAAGCATACAGCATTTGAAAGGTTGAGGGTGTCAGTCTCTCAGTTGCTGGGAATCGTCTCATTCTCTACAGGTACAGCTTTAAAATGAATGCTTTTTTTTTTGCAGCAGCAGCAGTTCAAAGTGAATGCCAGACAAAGTCACAAAAAAAAGTGAAGTTCGTCTTTTATGCCGCCTCCCAATCATCATGTTGTATTCAGAAGGGACTACCCAAGGTCAAGTACTGATTTATCTTATTTTTCATTCTTTTTGTCATCATCTGCAGAATTAGGTTAAGGAAAAACAGTCTTTATATAACCAGCATGAGTGCTCAATTCATTCTTTTCGGCTTTTCTAACAAATCTTTAAACATTTGCTAAAACAAGAAAAAATAGACTCATTTGTTGGGTAAAAGTCGGGCAGGTTTTAGCTGATTAAGCTTTGCTATGGAAATGAGGCAAGTGGCACAAAAAAAGGAAGAAGACGCTGTTATTCATCTTCAAAGTTTCTCTTTGAAAGTCAGTGTCCTTGTCCGTTTCCTGAAATAGAACATTTAAATGCATGGAAAGCTTAGATCTGCAATTACTTGTGTGTTCTCCTGCCGTACCTTTGGAGGCATGAGAGGCTTCACATCTGTGTGAGGCAGACACTGAAATATTAAGAAAGCCCTTGTCCAGGACTGCCTTGCTTTTGTCTTTAGTCCCCATGTCCTGTTTTTTTTTATGTGGTTTGTATACAGGGAAGGAATATGGATATGGTTTTAATTTACTACAAATTGTTGAATTATAACATATAGAAAGAGAGAGAGCTGGGGCATTTTCTTGATTGAGAGAGTCTTATTTTTTTTTTAAACCTACGGGGTTGTAGGAGCTTTTATAATTGATTTGGAGTAAGCGTCAAGTGCAGCCCAGAGCAGGTCAGGCAAGTTAGTGATGCCGCAGCCACAAAGTCGGTCCATTATTTCCTTCCCTGGATCCTGACTTGTTTACTATCAGCACAATATACATAGTGAGCAGGGTACGCTGTGACCTTGCATGCAGGCACCTTAGAATTAAATCCAACTCTGCTCATTAAACCTCTTTTTTAAAGATTTATTTTTGCCTTTATTGGAGAGACAGTGGACAGAATCGGAAATCAGGGAGAGAGAGGGGAATGACGTGGGGAAAGAGCCACAGGTTGGATTTGAACTTTGGCCTTCATACATGAGGCATGCACTAACCACTGCGCCACCAGTGACCACTACATCTTTTATTTATGTTTGTTTGGTTCTTTCGATGCACTGCAGAGAAATACAATCTTTTTTTTTTTTTTTGAGAGATTATTTTTTTTGTGTAAATATGCAACAAATCTTTTTCTGTTTTGATTGTCTTTAATGGTGTCCTGTGTCGTCTTTTAAACACCTTTCCAAAGGAAAAACACTTGCTGCGTTATGAACCCATGCAGATATCATCACACACCTGAAGTTAGTCACTTTAGGATAAGAGGTTGTATTTTATTATGGATGGGTTTTATAGCTATAGAACAGTCAGGATTTTGATGAGGGCGGGGTCAAAGTCATGACCCAGGAAGCAGTGGACACCTGGAGAAAGAACACCATGAACCATGCCTTGATGTAAACAAACAGAAGGCTTGTTAGTGCTAAGCCCTGATGGATTGTCAATACATCTAAGGTATGAAAGCATTTATGGCTCTAATGCAGCAATGATTCAACACAACTACCCGATGAATGACAAAACAAGGCCTGCATTTCACTCTGTATGTGTGTGTCATGGTGCAGGGAGAGAGATGTGTTCATTTAATGATGCCTTCAAGCTGTTGAACGTTACACCTGCACCCAGCCTGGGCTATAAGAGTGAAACATATGTGAGTAACAAACATGGTTTCACATAATAACATTCATAATTAATTTGGACAAACGCAACTGTTGCCGAGCGCCATAAAATACCAGTAATGGAGCTGCAGCTTTCTGCACTAAATCGTGTTTACCAAGCTGGAATTGTTGATTTATTGCCTGCTGGAAAGTCAGCAGAATATAAATATCTTATTTACGCCTGACTCAGAAGAAGTTCCCAGGCTGTTTTATATGAAAAACTCATCCAGATGTTCACGGATCCTTTGTGCTACTCAGTCCTTTACAGTTTTTTTTAAAAAAAATTTTATGTCACTGTGATCTCCCTCTGAAGTGCATGCATAAACGTTTCAAAAACACAATTTAAGATTGAACCTTGCAGCCCTTCAATGTCTGCTCGTGGGAATGTAAATGGTGGGTGAATATCAAGAGAGTTGTTACAAACTGTTAGCGTCACAAACTGCCGAGTCAGCAGAAAACATCAGGGAGTCTTGAAATGAAGGAGTCAGCAAGAGTACCCAAAGAGCCGTTCCTTATATCATATTCCCATAATGGAAATACATCCATTCAGTCTGTTTGATGGTTCAATGAACTGTAGCTGCTCTATAATCATAATGTTGCTGCAAAGGGCAAGTAGCCTTCAAAACACCGAACGGCCCCACAAGCAAAGAGCACCATTTGTGTTTTCAAGAAGTACATTTCTTGGCACCCCAAAGTAAAAATCTCGCTAAAAAATACCCTTAATTAAACTCACCCTCTCTAACTGGTAGCTATTCAACAGATGAAAGAATAGGGATGTATTTATTTATCGCAATAGAAAATCAAGTTGTTGTCATGTCCACAATAAGAAAACAGGGTCAGGATAAGCTGTTTTGCAAAATAAAGAAAAACAGGCAATATATCATTATATTTGGTCAAAGTTTCCAAAAAGGAACAGAAAAGACTTGGTTAGATTAGGTTCTTAAGTCCTGCTCAGGAACTTTTGAAGAAGATTCTCACTACTGTTTTCTCATGTGAGATTTGTTCTTAGGTAAGAACAGATATTACGAACACTCAAGAGCACTCAAACAGCCAATTTCAACATGATCTGTGCGTGTCGAAAATCAAGTACAAGTTGACAAAGTCAATTGTTGTAAACGTGTCACCTTTATAGTCAATTTTCCTCCACTATATCAAGCTTTTTTTGCTGCGGCACAAGTTATGGAAAGTCTCAGCCAAAGCACAAGGAAATCAAGATACCCCGAGAACTTTTATGTTAACACATTTCTGTCAAAGGTTTTGGGGCCAACTAGATGTAATATTGGATGGCCACAGACCAATGGGCCATGGTTAAATTAGAAATCTGTTGATAATTTAAGTAAGAATTGCATTGTATTTAATCAAATTGGATGCTTGACAGAATAATCCAATATAATTTTTTTTTTTTTTTAAGATTTATTTCTGGGCATTTTTGTGCCTTTATTGGAGAGATAGGACAGTGGATAGAATCGGAAATCAGGAAGAAAGAGTATAGGGAATGACATGCGGGAAAGGAGCCACAGGTGTGAATCGAACCTGGGCTGTGCGCACTAACCACTGTGCCACCAGCGCCCCAGAATTATCCAATATCGATCATGAGTACTAACAGTGATGTTGTGTAAATTGTCTGGAGGATTTTTTTAAAGCTAAAAATTGGATTTGAAATACATTTTGTAAAAGCTCTGGCAACAATGCATACAAAAGCCGTTAGTGAAAATCCAACACATGGAAATTATTTATTTAACAAGTTTATTTATATGCATGACATCAAGTCATTTCAGGAACAAAGGGTTGAGACCTCTAGATCCCTATCTTACCCGTTGGGGTTTCCTCACTTCTTATGGAAAATTAATGAGAGGAAGTGTCTCCACTTTGTCCGCTACGTCAGGTGTAGCCATACCCTCAGAAATCCCATAAGCCCGGTTGTTTAACACTGACAACGTGAAGTGTGTGACATCACATACCTGTAACCTGGTGGTAATTAATCCCCCCACCCAAGGGCAGGGTTGTTCAATGACTTCCTAACAGGTCGTGTTCTGTGTGCACTTAACAAATACATCCAACAAGGTAAAGCTAGAGCTAAAGGGTTTCTGTGTCCTTGGATCAAGGTTAGCCCAGGGCTTAGAAATTCATGTGTAAAGCACATAGACACTGGTAGTCCCTTTTCTTTGCACAGTGTGCTCACAACCACTGAGCTCAAAGTTTATTGGACTGTAAAACATAGAATATAAGATGATTTAGCATGCTATGGTGTTATCGTAAGTGCTCAGTGCTTATTAAAACTGACACCCTTTATGGTACTAAAAGATAATTACCATTGGTTTAGAAATAGCAACAGGATGAGGCGGATTGTAAGAAGGCAATGGATTGTGTACAATATTAGCTGCTAACCACTTAAAATGATTTCTTCTGATGTGAAACAGATGTATACCTCAGTTTAATTTAACAATCCCCGCAGAATTCATTGTTGTGCATAACTGGATGCAAAGAAAATGCCTTTCATTTGTTTCCAGATGTATTTGCATAAATCAAGAGTATAAGAAAATCCATCTTAATACAGTAATAGAGTAATCAAGCAATGTATCATTAGCTCAGTTGAATAAGGAGTAGCAGTACTGTGAACATTTTCTAGCCAATGGTTTTTCATAAAGTGCTTTGATCACAGAAGGGTTTATTAACTAGCATACACAACACATTGTGTGATCTTAAATGATGTGGTCAATTAATTAGCATTTTATGCTATTTTGGATAGCCTGGGCGGTAAACTGTTTCCTCTCAGAGTAGGCTGGAATCATAGACTATAAAAACATGATGCAGTCTCAGTGATGTCACCCACTAGTTTCTGAAGAGGCGTTTTGAAACCCAACCAAGGTGGTCACCATGTTGAAAACGCTATCTCTACCCAACAATCGGTCAATCAAACACCAGACAAAGCAGGGGATCTGAGGTGGGCCTTGATGCTCTTGACAAACAGTTACAATGCCCCCTCCCTTCAGTACCACCGGCTGCGTCCCTAATTATGCAGATTTACGAATAAGTTTTAGGCCTAATAAAATAAGAACAGATGAGTAATAAAAAACAATCCCTTCCTGTGAAATGTGCACCAACAAAGACATGATCTATAGATAACAAATTTGTTATTTGAACCAGGCTCTAAACATGTTTGTTTCTGCTGTAAATAATGAGTGTTTAATATGGGATCTAATGGGGATTCCTTGGCTTTTGCAGCCAGCCTCAAGTGGACACTCTATGAACTGCACTGTGTGTCTTCTTCTTCATTGGCTTCATTTATTTTAAAACTGGGAGTTGCAGCCTGGCTGGAATATCTCCACCATCCTGCATGCCAACTATTAGGATATGAATATGAACTACGAACTAATGACCAAATAAAATACTGTGAATAAATCTGAAACACACATATCAACACACATAGTCTGCAAAGGCATACAATGGTATATACACATCAAGTATAGTGTATACGCTCTAAGACATACTTTATATTGTAACAATGGAACCTGGACAGAGTTATTTAAAAAAGACCAAGCTTAACATCAGACTCAAATAAATGTAAATAACAGCTCGACATTAAAGGTAGAATGTGTAACTTTTTGATTTATTAGATGTCGGCCCTTAAGCACCAACATAAAACCAAAACAACAGCTGTTTGGTGACACCTCCGATTTTCTGAAGCCTCCCCTCTCATCCAGTGAAACACCTCCAACCCCACTCCACTTGCGTTCACACAAAGGAGTTATGTATTAGAACACACCATGATTAAGCGCCATTAAACTTCAATCTCAAGTCATTGTTTGTCTGTCTTTGTAGTTGTTTTGCATCTCTTCAAAAGCATAATGCATCTTTTTAAGTGTTCACACAACTCTTTGTTTCCATTTGTCTATTTTCATTCTTCATGTCTGGACTTATTTTGAGTCTCTCTGAAGTAAATAGCGTCTCTCGTTTGCAATTTGCACCCCTTTGTGGTTATTTTGTGTCTGTTATGACTGTTTAGATGTTTTCTGAGCCTAAATAAACTTCATTTTTTATCAATCCTAATCCAAGCAGCCCCGGTGTTATATAATTGATAGCCTATTATACTCATACTGTTGAGACCTCTTGAGTAGGAAGTACTCTGATGTTTAAATTAACATAAGTCATAGTAAAACAGAAGTGATGTAAAAGTAAAACACACATTACAAGGCAGATTTTGGGCCCAATTTCCACCTTCCAACAGAAAATTATTTTACCAGAGTAGTCTGTGGTGTGAGGAACGTAAAGATTGGTCCGACCTCCTCCATAGAATATTATGGCCGCATCAGTTTCAAATTGCAAAAAAAATCAAACACGTTCAGTATCCACAATCTGACGTGTTATAAAGGGGTAAACCCGAGGACAGCCAAGCACACACTGTGAAATTTCATGTGGAACAAAACTTCAGCCAATATGAAAGCGAGCTGACACTGAAGAAGGAACCCCAGAAGCACAACTCCTCTCTGCTCCGCCCCAAATACAGGGCAAATCTTTTTTTCTTTTTTTTGATGGAGCTCTTCAAGCTGAGCAGAGCCAAGCAGGAAATAAGACAAGGGAACGCATAAAGCTTCAGGGTCAATTTCAAAATAAAACAGCAGCAAATCAACCTTTGGAAAAGGCAAAGTACTATGTTGTTGCACTTTTTTTCTCTTGATTTCATCGTTATCTTGTAGTTCCCCTTTGATCTTGTGAACCCACGGGTCCGGCTGCTCATTGCTTCACTCCGCCATGTGTGAGGTTTCTCACATTTTGAACATCTGTTAGGATTTTAAAAATCTCTTAGCATAGGATAGGATAGGATAATACTTTATTGATCTCCAGAGGGGAAATTTGGGCGTTGCAGCAGCACAGACAAGTGCTTTGCAAAAAGGGTGAAAAATGTTAACCAGCCATAATAGATAGGGGAAATATGAGACTCTGGAGAAGCAAAGATATACTATCCTATCTCTTTCTACTCTTGACATCCGCCTGGATATGATGAGCCTGAGGATAGTGGCTTCTTTGTTTTTTTCCTTGTTTGGTCTCTCCCCAGGAGTCTCTTGCCATCTCCCATGTGTGTAACAAGATTTAGACTGTTCCTGTAGTGTAAAATATCCAACCACCAACACTTACACATATGCAGCTTTACGGCATCAAAGGCATGCTCACACCCACGGGCTGTGTCTCCAGCCTTGCAGATTTTCGCCTGAGGTTTTATCAACAGGGAAGGGATAGTTATCTGTCATTTTGTGTGTGCAACTCCAATTCCTCTCATGTAACCAGGGTTTCCTCCTGCGGTCTTCTCATTTCAGTCCTACAAGAGGCATCTCTGTATTGATTTCCAGCAGCAGGTTAGGAATAGATTACCTGTGTATCCGTTGATCATAATTTAAACAGCGGGTCAATGACTTCAGGCCTCGCATCACTCGCTCAGTGTCATGGACAATGTACAGTGTGACGGGTCACCGGCTTCTCGCTCTGTCAGCGGGAAGGAGCGTGGGATAGATGTGCTGGCCCCTCCCCAACTCCCTCACCTGGGGAACTGTTCCATCACACACAGAGAGTGGGATGGATGGACTCCAGCAGCTTTAGGGGCAGGATTGATTACGACTATTGGGGTCAGGGAGTTGAACCATTTGGAAAGAAAAATGACAGTAAAGCAGTAATACTTTTTTTGTTTTGCTGCCCTACTTTGGTGCCTCCAGGAGCTTTGATAATATAATATTATGACATGTTATTATATAATATAAAGGTAATGATGATTCTGTAAAGACGGAACATGACGTATCCATTGAAATGTTCCTGACACTCATGTTGTTATGTTCTTACACTGCTGCTTTAGATGATATTTCTTTTCATTGAAGGGATTATTCCAGTAAAGCATGTACTGCTGTTGATCTGCTGCGTGCACAAAAAAGTGACAGCAATAAGGAGTGAGATTTATCCAATCGAATAGATAGATAGATAGATGAATGTGTGAGTGGATAATAGTAAAATATTTTCATCAATTAAAATAAGGTGCTGCTGAGCCATTGTATGGTAACCTCTGGGTACCTCTCACCCTATCACCAGATACATGTGCAAACTGTTTGCCTTTTGAAGGTGTAGTACTGAAACACAGTCAAAAATTGTTTGTTTGCAAGTTAGGCAGGGGCCATATTCACAAAGCTTCCTAAATACTAAGAGTTCCTCATGAATCTAAGAAAATTCTTAGAATCAAGACATTTTCTAAGAATTTCCCCTTAAAGTTAGGAATAGATCCTTGTAAAGATGGAAGTTATTCACAAAGTGTCTTAGCCCTTACGAGAGCTTCTAAGTAGTCAAACTGTGAGGAGCAGTGAGGAGGACTTTTAACAGGATGAAGAGTTTCTCAGGATGAGGAGAAAATGTAGAAATGTTCTCCAAACAGGACATGAGGAATAATCTGTTTGAGTCAAAGTCGGCCCAACAGACAAAAATGATTCATGCAGACATTTCAATCCATCTCTGACTTTCTTCAGTACAAAGTGAGACATGCATGTTGAGTTTCTCTACATGTGGTTACCTCCACAGGTGTATCTAATCACTAATTAAGACTCTTTACCTGCTGATGTAACGATCAGCATGTGAAGAAGCTGCTGCACAAGTGAGCATCTGATATCAAACATCTTGTAGGCTCTATACTTACTTAAAGTACGTCTTATAAATTATCATCCAGGCGCTAATTTCATAGTGTTCAGGATTACACAATGTCTGACTAGATTCTATGATTTACTTTTTTTTTCTCAATTTTTTGGGATCAACCAATCACAGCTTCTGAAAAAACGTATCATACCTAGCAACGGGTTCAACTACACCTCCTCACTACGATAAAAGTTTCTGTCTCTTCCTCGCTCAGAGTTGCTCTGAGAATGTTCCTAAATCACTCCTAGGCTGAGACTCCTTGTTAGGACTTTTTAAGATAAGTTAGGAGCTCTCTGAGAGGATCCTCAGAATGTTTGTGAATACAGGCCCAGGAGTTTTGATGGTTTCATCTATCAGTCATACATGACAAAGGTTGGTTAGGTTTGAGGCAGCAGTAGCTCAGTCCGTAGTGACTTGGGTTGGGAACCGGAGGGTCACCTGCCCATGTCCCTATGCGGACCATAATATTGAAGTTTAAGATGTGCCAGGGCCCCTCTAGAGCACTGCCAGGGTGCTTTTGCGCAAGGCACCGAACCCCCAACCTCCCTGCTGCACTCTCTGCATAGCAGCCCCACTCTGACATCTATCCACTAATGCATGTCCACAGGTCCTGTTTGTGCATGTGTGTGATTCGGGCCTCTGTGTGTGTGAAGCATGACTCAATGACAGAGTGCAAAACCAGAATTTAAAGTATATAACATTTTTAAAATGAATCAAAAATAGACCAAACCGTTGTACCCTCAATTAAATATGTCTGCATAAAGTGAGACAGTGTCAGAGAGCCTTTTTCATTGCCTTTAAGTTTTACCCTCCTTTGATGCACCTGTCATACATTCAGGTGTGCAGAGATTTTTTTTATGTTTTTCTTCATCCATTTCCTGAAATCTTATTGAAACTTCATTAAGATTGATTTTGCTGTAGTGCAGTGACTACTACTATTACTACTATTAATATTAAATCATCATCATTCAGTTACAAAGTTTAAACCAATGCTTCAGCTAATTCCCAAAGCTCGGCTGTGGTCCACCAGTGTTTGCAGAACTGGCAGCAGTGTGACTGCAGCAGCAGCTGATGAATGGTTCAAATTATCCCTCACATCAGAATACGTTCGCTTTTGGTTTTTTTTAAGACACAGTAATTATAATAAATGAAGTCCGGCCAGAGTCAGATTCTCTGCTATTCTCCTACGTACGTAGAACAATTAATTTCTAGTGAAGGGTCCAATTCGAAGACGAACGACTTGACTTTACTTTCTCGTACACATAACGCTAATCTTTGCCAAAGAATTAATGTGATGCAAAGAGCTGCTGACTGCAGGATATTTATCTCTGCCGCACAATGTTGAACATAATTTGATTTTGCCCTGCACTTCATGCTATTGTTTCTAATAAAATCCGATCTTATCTGACAGTAAACAAACAAAAAACCATGGAAACAAAATATCCATACCGCAGTAATCCAAGTCATTTACACTTTGTCAGTGGAGATCATGAAAATCTGATTGTGTGCAAATAATGCCTGGTATCTGTCATGTTATTGGGAATGTAAACTCCAGTGAAATTAATATTGATTGGGAAAAACCACACACTATGAATTTGATGAGATGAAGAGGGAATTGATTTAACAGCTAAACATGTATAGATCTCATAATGTGATAGTCTCTGCAGTGTGTCCCTGGTTTCACGTGAATAAACAAGACTACAATAATGAACAGAAATTGATTCTGAAAATCTTCATGTATAAGGTCTGCTATTTCCTTAGGAGACTAATCAGATATGTTCATACTTAGACTATGTAGAAGACACCACAAACACTTATGACAATGTAGGAAATACCTTAAAGCTCACATATAAAACTCAGAGCCCCCCATAAAACATGTCTGTGAGGGTTCCTGTCCTCCTGTATTTGATCATGTCTATAAACCCCTCTATTTCAGCCCTGCTCAGAACAGGCTGTTTATGTGTCTGTAGCTTTAAATGCAAATGACCACGCCCCTCTCTGGAAGGGGGTGTAGCTTGGGCTCTCTGACGAACCAGTATACTTGCCTGCTTCCACCGCTGCAACGCCTGTTGGTATGTCGTTTGCGTATTAAGCGGACTTATGGGGGTCGCCTTAAAACGGCCCACCTTCTCTGGTCCAAACAAATAATTTTCAGGACCAGAATCTAAACTTAACAGGAGGCATACTGGCTGCTGCATTGTTGTCAGAGAAGCCAGCACTTCCTTATTGTCTGATGATATAGTAAGGTGATTTTATGATTTAGTTAACTAGATATCTTACATATTGGTCCTTTAAGCTGTAGCTTTTTACATCAAAATGTTCCCATCCAACTTTGAAAGATGATAATAAATTCATAATGAGTCTAACAAAGATACACATGTGTGATTTAAGTGATTTAGAAGACTACGTCAATGCTCTGGAGGATGAAATCTAAATCTCCTCTCTTTTTCATCCAGTTGTCAGACACATAATGGAACATCCATCAGGCCTCCACCTGGTCATACAGGCTCAGTTTGTGCCGCTTCTACAGCTCTCTCTTGTCTGTCAAATGTTCTTTCCTCAAACGGCCTCCTGTCATCCTCAGACATGTTCGGGCTCTTTCAGAATTCAAAAACAAAGTTGCTCCTTTGAAGAATTTGACACTGCTTAGCTTTAACTCGCTTTTATCCTCGCCAGAGATCTGCAGTCTAGCTCAAAGGATCCTCGGAATAATCAGAATAACAAATTCAGCTCTAATTACTGAGAACTGTTATATTAAAAGTGATATTCATTCAAAGGGAGGCTGTGGGGCCAGCATTGCCTCATCCTTTTCCAACCCCACAATGTTAAACTGAAAGAATAAATGGCAAGAAATACCTCCTTATTCAATTATACAAGGGAAATGTTTGAAATGCATATTTGTTTTATCTGTCCTTCTACAACTTTTGCTGAAAATCAAATGTTATGTCAAGACAGAAAACAAAGCTGATTTGTGTAAATAACTGGTGGCCAACTTTTCCATGTGAATGTGCTTAAACAGAAAGTTAATGTTAAATGCAAGTTATATTGAAATGGAGGCACCAGCAGTGATTCACCCTATAATTGCAGAGTTCTGTGCAAACATTTTGGAATGAGCGCATTTATTGAACATGCTCTTATTTTTGATGAACGCTTAAATGAACAAGTCAGTGTGCAACTCATGGATGTTATCCAGCACTGTGAGCCAAAGATGGATATATGCAGCCAAAACTAGCATGGCTCCGGTATCTGAGTTTTCACACTGAACTTTTTCTGGAACATTTATTTAGTGAAACAAGTCAATTACAAACAAAGCTTTTTCAGCCTCCTGTTTTTTTTTTTTTGTAGGCCGTAGTCACTCCAAGCTTTTAGTAATTTCAAAACGTCAGGTTACAGGGGTTATTTATTCTTGTGTGATATCTCTCCTTCTTCTCTGCACAGTTGTTTTTTAGTTGTGTCTATATGATAATGAAGCACCCGTTTTAGTAAATAAGATTGTTTGTTAAAAGCCCAACCCACAAAACTTTGATAGCAACTAAAACCAACCCTGTGTAACAAAACCACAGGTAATTGAACTCAAAAGAACAACTCAAAACACAGTCTTTACTTTTGATAAGCAGACAGAATGCAAAAAAAGGGAACAGGCAAAGTCGACGTCAATAACACAGCAGAAGTCGAGTCCAAAAAGTTATCTAAGAGCCACAAAAGGCTTGTGCGCTTCACACAGAGGTCAAAGAAGAACTGGCACAGAAGGAAGGGAAGCCACTGACTAAATACTAAGGCGAGGGGGAAGACAACGAGATGCAGCTGGGAACAATCAGGGTGGGGCAGACAATCACACAGATGGGAAACACATGAGGGCAGGAAGTGAAGGATCTGAAATGAGAGGAGAGGTTAGTGACCCAAAACAGGAAATGATACAAGTAGAAATTAAAACATAACCTAAGACACAGAGCTGGACATGACACCCTGCTTATGGCAAGTAGCATGTAAAGTGAAGATGGAAATATATTTTATTGGTGTATATTCATTATAATTTACGGTTAAGCACACGCCTTTTAGCCCTTTCCTGAATCAACCCTTTCAAAGTAATTTTAATAGTGGTTTAATACTTTTGAATGTGATTTTGGGGGCTTCTGCAGCAAGCCTCAAGTGGACACTCAGTGAACTGCAGGAGTTTGTACTTCCACATTGGCTTAATTTTCCAACAGGTTGCAGCTTGATTAAAAATATGTAGAAATCGAACTTTGTTTGAAACCTGGGTCCGGGTCAACACCACACTATAGATCTCTCGTGTGTCTGTATGTAAAACAAGGAATTAAAAGTGTTTGTGTCTTTGCCTTACAATAAACCATCCCTATGTAAAGGGTAGGCTCTATACCATTTTGTACCATATGTACATCTTTCTGTGATGACAACACAGAGCATAAACTATCACAACTACACAACTATAAAAAAAACCTCAATTAAATAAGTTGTAACCTACATACTGTAGACATATAGCCTACTTTTCAAATCACATTTGTTACCAACTGAACAAAGTATCACTGTCAGAGAAGGAAGGGAACATGCTAAAAGTATTGCCACATAAAAGGCTACCTGCATGTATAACAACATCACAGAAATGAAGCTCTGGGTTCTGAACCTGTCAGCGTTTTGACTTGTGCATTGGATTGACTGAGGGTAAACCTCCAGGTGAGCAGAGAGTGATGCAAGTGTAAAAGGTGTCCCAGAGATGTTGGAATTCAAACTCTGTCTCACAGTAGAGACTTGTACTCGAGCATCTGATTCTGATTCCTCACCAACACTTTTAATTGAATGTCAGTCAAAGCGAAGGGAGGAGGTGCTGCGGGGATACAATGATCTGGTAGAGCGGAGGGTGGAGGTGGATGTAGGGGGGATGAGGAACAAGTTTTTATTACAGCCTTCTAATCAAGGTGGGCTTTACACCTGGGAGATCATAAACTGACTGGTGTGGGAGAAAGCCAGCAGCAATTTGTTATAATCAATGACTAGAAAACACTGACTTTTCTTATTCTGATCCTTGTTGTTGAATCGTGTGAACTTGTTTAAATTGCCAAAAGATACTAAGTTTAGCAAAAAGATTCAACGTTATATCTTGGTGTTGCGAGATTAAAATAAGTTTGAAGAGAATATAATTGAAATAGAAAAAGAAAATTAAAAGATCTTCCTAAAAATATATGTATATTCTCAAGTCAGATGAACTCTATGAAAATGGCACTGGGAGACAATGAAGCTTCAGTGTTTAGCCAGCTCTACATCAGTCTTGAAACCTTTTTGTGTTCTAACCTCTCTACAGTTTTCAAAAGCATCTCCAATATTTATGTCTCGACCTAAAATGCTGAGGCATTTTAGGTCACCGTAAACAATAGGACATGGTGCAACAAAGCCAAAGCCACCCAAGCCCTTCCAGAGGGGCGTGGTCAAACAAAGCTAATTTACATTTAAAGGTACAGACACAGAAACAGCCTGTTCTGAGCAGGGCTGAAATAGAGGGGTTTATAGACATGGTCAAATACAGGATCAGAGTGGATTTAGAACAACAAACTTCACAGACATGTTTAAGGTCCTCTGAGACTTAAACTTTTTTAACAAAGAGTATAATATGTGATCTTTAAGTGACATTGTTTCACTCCTACATTACAAATGATTGTTTGAGAACATCATTGCCTTGATCTCGTCACTATGTGAATTTGATGTGATTTTTTTAAATTGAACAGTCACTGTAGTTTGTGTAAACTTCTAACTGCCAAAAAACACACAAATCACATGAACACAAACTGCATGCATCAATCTGGGATGAAGCAAAACAGAGCGTGTCAGAGCTGCTGGTGGTTCGCCTTGAATTTCATTGGCTGTTGCCTTGACAACCACTTACTGTGCCAAGGACCTGGAACATTTTCCTCCAGTATTGTTTACTGTTTTCCCCTTTCTCACATCCCGGCTCATCAGAGATCTCAAGCAATCTTGGAGTTGTCTCATCTTCACGCCTGACACTTGGAAAAAGGAGCCAAGGACCCTCGCAAGAAATTGGCCCCCTTTTCTGACCGGGATGCTGGTCTGTGATTTGAGTGCTCTCTTTATCTCTAGTGCCTCAGTCATATCACTTCTTGGCCTGTTTGCAAGCATCCAATCACCCCCCGGTGCCATTTCCATGGAGTTCATCTGACTTGGAGAACTGTTGTAATGACTCAAGTTTAAGAGCTCATCTGCAGCTACAGAGTTGAGGGTCAAAGCTGCAGATTGCAGGGTTAAGAGCCCCATTTAAAAGTGCGCCTGGAAAACAGCATTTCATTCTCTCTCTGTGATGAGGACTAGGAAATGTAGCCTATTTGTCCTGGAGTGTGTTTCATACTGCCAGGGCAATTCAAAAACCCGGGATGAGGTTTTCCAAGAGGCCTCACACAGGTTGATGAGGCAAGGTTAAATATCCCACATTGATACAGCTGCAGTGTTCCTGTAGGGTAGTATCCGTGCATTATTTAGCAATTGACTTATCATGCAAACATAAGTGGAAGATGTTTTGATTCTTGGACGTGCGGCAAACAATTTGCATTCTTCAGGCTGGAATATTAGCCTCCACATGCTGCTGCTGCTTGAGTGAAAAATGAATGTGTCAATTCACAAATGCGTCAGAGAGGAAACAGAAAAGAGATGAAAATTGGCCATATCCAAACAAAGTAGACTGGAAGCAATCATTCAAAAGAGATCGTAAATATCTCTGCAATTTCACTAGATGCGGAGTCTGATGACCAGAAAAGCATCCCATAAATATGAAGCGTGGTTACAGCGGAATCTAAGTGTAGTCGAATGTAAAACAGAAAATACAAATGTGTTTTGTTATCTTGACACAGCTCTGAACAACCACTCATGTCATGTCTGTGGCCGGCAGTGCTGCAGAAATGTAAAGGGTGCTTTTTGGACTGTAAGCCCGTGGTGTTTGAAATTCACAAGTGCACCTCACGCTTGGATGATATGCAAAGTATTATTTGAGCTGGGATCACTTTACAGGAAAGGTTTGGACTTCAAACTTTCAATGATATTCCATTTCTGTTATTGCAAGATCATTACGAGCTGCCGTGGCTCTCATCGTGTGGATGGCAGGTGAAGCCGACTATCCACAGCAGGTAGAAAACAGTTATTTTTAGCACATCAGGAGCTCACAGGCAACCTTTAAATCTGCAGAGCAGTCAGGAGTGTATGCCAAACAGAGGAGGGTAGATTGGTATTATTATAGCTGCTTCACACATTTACAGGAATCTGGAGCCTTATCTGAAAACCTCAAATAATGGTCCAGAATAATAGCCTATCTTCATACGACCACTTCAGTTAATGTGGACCTGGAGGATT
Source organism: Labrus mixtus (assembly GCF_963584025.1). Lineage (NCBI taxonomy): Eukaryota > Metazoa > Chordata > Actinopteri > Labriformes > Labridae > Labrus > Labrus mixtus. The sequence goes on along the minus strand of NC_083629.1, from coordinate 3,637,695 downwards.
ATACTCAGTATCAAGGGGTACAATCTGTGACTCCTCCTCCTCCTCCTCGCTCTCCTCCTCTTCCTCTTTCTCCTCCTCCTCCTCTACCTCGTTCTCTTTCTCCTCCTCCTCCTCCTCCTCTACCTCTTCATCCTCCTCCTCCTCCTCTACCTCTTTCTCCTCTTCCTCCTCCTCGGTTGTAGAAGTGCAATGCATTAGATGAAGACCCTCACCTCATCCTTCTTCTCAATATATTCTTCATTTTCATTTTTGCAAAATGCTAGTATAGTGAGTATAGTAAAGTATAGTGGCAGCACAGAGATGTTGTTGTTAGAACAGGAATATACTGTATTTGGTAGGTTGTTTTTTTTTAATTCAGACATTTAATTAAGTTTTACTTGTGTTACAGCATATGTGGATCACTACTGCTCAGTTTTTTCACTTCCTTAAAACTGCAAATTCAAAAATATATCATTTCAATTTGCTGAAATGAAAACTGAAATCTTCCCCCAGACAGGCAACGTATCCTGGTAGAAACAAACTTTAAATCAGAAAGGTCATAATTGAAATAATCATTGTGTTATTTGAGCCTTGATACATAAGAGCAGAGGTTCCTAACCTTGTTTGGCTTGTGACTTCACTTTGATTTCACTCAGACATCCTCAACACAGACATCGTATTGCTTAAAAATGATTATCATTTCAGTCATGTGGTAGCTTTTTCCACTATGTTGCAAGTAAACATTCATTTTAGACCACATTAAGACTATTTCATGTTTTTCATTCTGGACAGAGGCAGAAGAGCCAGGATGAGATTTGTGCACAAAGTGAGGATTTGAATTTTCATGCTGGACCAATGATGCATGGATGAGAGACAGAGAGAGATACAGCAGGTTTGTTAGTGTTTAGAATAGGCTACGGAACTGGATCATGTGTTTCAGCTGAATTCGGGAAAGGATGCTACAATATATTTTACATTGAGCAATAATAAGATATTTCGGGGGACCCTGTTTGAATTCCATGCGACCACAAATCTTCCACAAGGTTGGGTAAGCCTGCATAAGAGGATAGCGTTTAATTAAATTTCCAAAATATTTATACATGTCTTCCAATTTAAGGATTAACATTTTTTTAATGATGTGATTTGATTTGATTTAAGTACTGAACCTGTTCTCCTCTCCGTTACTGTCAGCTAGTCATTTCAGTTCGATTGTTACCACTCTGCTCCATCCCATCAGTGTCCAGGTCTGGCTTCTCAGATAATCCTGCATCCTTCACCACCAGTGTCTCACCCCTCTTCTTAAAGTACATGAGGGCACCATGATGGAGACATTTCACTTTCATCATCCTTTTAATAAAAAACATTGTTCGCTCGCATTAATGAGCTCTTTCCTTATTGAAATGTGTTTGGATAGAACCTTTAGTGTTACTTAATGTCCATTGTTAGGCTTTTCAAAAATATGTATGCATGTAAGAAACATTAGGTATATTAAAAGAAAACACTCTTGGGATGCAACAGGGTGATAAAACACTGCATCCTACATTGATATTTCCCATTGCCCTCCACGATCCTAACATCCAAAAATATGTTGAAATCAGAGTTTGAGGATGATAGTATTTTGTGTCAATATGTCTTGAATCGTCTGTGTTTGCTTTTAACTTATCACTTTAGAAAAATCTGCAAATTGGATTCCAATGTGAGAAAGAAATGTTGATGGACTTCGTGATGTGTTGATGTATTCAAAGAGAGATGGCAAAGGACAAGGAATGCTTTATCTCTTTCATTAACAATGGAATATGAACTCATGACCTGATGTGATGGTTGCATAACAACCGCTGAAAACTTTTTTTCTATGAATCAAATTATATAAACGGTGAAGGATCTATTTATCTACTTGCGGCTCTGGCCTGTGCTCTGCTCGAGTTAATCTTCTGTGATATTCTTGTGCACACAGCACTTGACACCTTTTACAAATGTTACTCTAACAGTGTGAGACATTAATCAACCACTCTGTGTGACTATTAATCCCACCTGAATGTCTTCAAATGGGATCAGATGATTGCCTGTTGTTGAGATCTTGCCCATTACAGGTTCTCAGGATGTGACAACACTCAGGATAATTCCTCACTTGCCAAAACCTGAGAACACTCACCAAAGCTGCAGTCCGCCTTTTGTCTACCAGTAAACGTTGTCATTTCCTATAGTGATGAGAGTTCCATCTGTTTTTAGTGATTTGGATCTTTCGGCTTAGCATTCTCACAGGGGATGTGGGGAACCACAATTTACAAAGTATTTAATTTTAGAAAAACTTCAGAGAGGGATCTTCCGTTTAAGGTCACATAACATTCTCCTTCTAAACCAGTGTAAATAAGTCTCAGAGCTCCCAAAAACATGTCTATGAAATTTGCTGTCAAGAGCGTCCACTCTGATCCTGTATTTGATCATGTCTATAAACCCCTCTACTAAAGCCCTGCTCAGAACAGGCTGTTTCTGTGTCTGTACCTTTAAATATGTAAATGAACAGTGTCTGACCACGCCCCTCTCTGGAAGGGCTTGGGTGGCATTGGCTTACTTGCACCATGCCCTTTTGTTTATGGTGAGAAGGAGGTCTCAGGGGGTCAAAACAAAAACAGAGCTGTGGGAGTCTCTCCCCCCCCCCGGACTTTTCTCATAATTGGGGGATTTATAGACGGACTAGGGCCAGTGTATTTAACATAATATGTGACCTGAACAACCTAAAAAAAACACAGAAACCAGTAGTTTCTTTCTTCGAAATTAAAAATTAACAAATAAAGAAAAAATAAAACAACAACTAAATTCTTGGTCAATTCAAGTATACATCCTTTCACTAAAGGAGAAAAATGACACACTTTCAGCATGCTGGTCCTGCATGCATGAATAAACTCCCCTCAAAACACTGGCCACTCTGCATTTATCTCCTGCTGCAGGACCTGATTGCAAAAACTACAGCCTGGAGGCTGAAAACGTGCCATGTTGTTCAGCCACAGTTAGTGTGTCATGGTGATGAACGATTGTCATATCACTGTGGATAGGCCAAAGGGCATCATAGAATTTAAAATTCTGATTAATATCAGGTGGGTTGCAGGTATTTTTGAGGTTATTTAACACCTGCAGTGATGTCACCACAGCAACAACAATCAGTGCCTCTCCCTGTTAAGAGGTGCATTTATGTTCTAAAATGTAGAACTGAAGCAAATCTTGGAATTCAGCTCATACTCATCCTTTAAATCTGTTATGTTTTAAAAAACCCAAAAAGGGGGAAAAAAAAGGACAACAGCTCTCAAATGGGAGCCGGCTCCCATCAGTCACATAAAAGAGCCGGCTCGTTAGCGACAGACACACCACTAATTTCCAACAACATGCTCCTTCTGCACATTGTCTTTTTCACTGTGAGGTTCTGAATATCGTCACACTTTCTGCACAATAATTAACTATTCCCCACCCCGGTGACCACAAATAACACAGCGCCTTGGCAGCAAACTCAATGACACACATTAGATTAAAAACAGGTGCGGCGCCCGCTCACTTCTTCCTACAATAACTTTATTTGACAGAGCGAGACTTCCTCCTGTGTGTGTTTACTCACACAGGGAAAAGTTTCCCCGAGACGTGCGCGCCGCTCTCACTCGTAGTTGTTCTCTTGTTTCACATCTCCTTCCCTCCTTTCAACCTCTCCATCTTTTCTGTTGCCAATGTTCAAGAATAGTCCCCGCTATATGTGGTTTCCAAGTTTAGCTCTGCCAAGCTCATTTGAAAGTCAAATGTTCGCCGCCGTTCACTCTTTCCCACTGCACTTCAAGCGCGGCACGGTGGCTGCAAACACTTAATCAAGCCTCTGCCACAGCGTGGCAATCAGAGATAACAGGACAGGAATATGGGTCATCTCACGCTCGGCACCGAGTTCACCGAGTGTCACTCGATGCACACTAATGAGGAGCAGCCCACCTTCACTGTCAAGACAATGTTGTCTTTGTCAGGTCTCTTCACTGGGGTTATCACATCACTGTGGAGAGAGTAAGAAAAGGCTGAAGAGAAGTATGTGGCAGGCAGTGCTGTAGTACTCAAGTCCAGGACTCTGACTTGAGTCAGACCCTAGAGTCCTATTTTTCTCGACTTTGACTCGAGCACTGGTGACTTGTACTCCAATATTTACTGCACACCCATTCAGAAGATGTGTCCACCTGCATGCGCCTCAACATGCTGTGTTATTCAGCAACAGTTTGTGCGCCATGGTGATGCACAGATGGCAGTAATATCACTGTGGATTTGGCTAACGTTGTCATAAAATTAAAAAAATCTGAATGTAAATGAGTGGGTTGCAGGTTTATTGGTAGTGATTCCGCCACATTAGAGACAATCAGTGTCTCCCAATTTAAATCAGCTCAATGCACATTTATGCACAACCCACAGCGCTGTAACTTTATTTATAAAACCAATCTCCAGACATCAGTCACAATCTAACATTAGGAAATTAAAGGTGTTTTCTACACATCCCCAAAGGTCCCACACGGTCAGTCCAGGTTCAAATAGTATGGAGTGAAACAGAGCACATCCTGAGCTCCATCAGAGCTGTTCAGAATTTAATTTTAGGTGCTGAAAGTTTATCAGTCCTCTCTGGAGAGTTTCCTCTGTCCTGTCAAGTCATGAAAGTTTAAAACAATTTTTTGTTTTTGTTGCTTAAATGTCCGATGATAATCACTGCAGGGACATCGCTGCACACATGGAAACATTTACAGATGCTATAAACAGCTTCTCTTATATAGTTAAACAAATCGTACGACCAAGTAACTGAGAGACTTTGTACAAGGATCGACCTGAATGAACAGAACTTAAAGTCCAGATTTGATTTTAATCAAAGGCAGGTGACACTTACAAGTGTTAAAAGTGAGCACCAGTTTTACGAGTCAAATCACAATGCTCAAAGAGTCGTCAATACACGGCTCGAGGTGAGTGTTAACACAAGTATAAGCACAACATTTCAATCAAACATTATTAATGAAACGCTGTCTCTACTTTGTACTACACGCTAATTAGCTTTGTTTAGTGGGAAAAGCTAGTGCCAGTGCCTTGTAGAGCCCCTTCCTTCCTTATTCCTCGTCCTTCTGTGCAGACGACAAAGCGCTGCTTAGCGATGCGTCCCATGCGGGCAGTTATTTCACTCATAATGGAAACAATCAAATCAGGTTGATGTTGTCGCTGATGCTGGCGTTCTGTGCTGTTAGGACAGGCTGTAACGTAACATGCCCATCTGCTATAAGTTATATCTGCAGGGATGTACACTCTGCTATCAGATTGTTGCTTTCCCATAAGCTAGAAGAGACAAAGTTGTTCAAATGAATTAAAAACATAACTCCATCACATAAACACAGGTAGAAGCTAATTTGTAACGTGTATGCTGAAGTTTTAGTCGCAGGCAGGTGGAGAACAAAAGTTTTCATCTGGAATTGAAGATACTCTGAGTCAGAACATTTCATTTCTCCTCTCCACTTTTAAAGCTGCAGAAGAGGGCCTGTAGAAGTGCCAAGAAGAATTGGCTTGAACACAAAGCGCTACCTCCCAGTGCATTGAATGAGTTCCTGTGATTTTTCTTTTTCTGCGTTCTTCCAAGAAGGAACGATTCTCTGTCCCTGCACACCAGCCCCCTGTGCGTCTCCCTGTGCTTGTTAAACACCATAGGATATCCATTAGGGTTCGCAGGCCTGCACAGACGCTTTGGATGTGAGCAAAAATATCTGCTTCAGGAGACGTGGTGGGTTCTTGTCCCCTGCTTGGTCTTTGAGGGCCATGTCTCAGGGGGCTGCTGTGCTCTGAGGGAAGCAGATGAGTATAATAGACAGAAAGCATTTCACAGCATCATTAGCAGTTGGAATGTGAAAGCTATATTTTGTCACCACTTGACATTTTCTCCTTCCACAGTTGTCTATAAATAGCAAAGCTTTAGTCATGTACGATTTTCATGTTCCAATCTTCTAATGGCTTTATAACAAATTAGACTCTAAATTCAACTTATTGCAAAACCTGAACATAACTAGTGCCGCCATTTTTGTTCTAAGTTGCTGAACCCATTTGCTTGAGAAGATCAATTTCCAAGAGATTAAATCCACTATATTCCACAGGATGATTTGCATATACATTTTCATATCCAACCATAATTGTTGCTGTTAAGTATAAAATGTTACTTCTGGAAAAGTCAATAAAATCCCTAAGTCAGGTGAAGGTTGTAGCTAAATAAAAAAAAAAAAGAGCAAGAGTCCATGTTTCCGACAAAGCATGTTAAGTGTGACAGGAGCACATGAAATACAAATAGCCTTAAAGGTGAGATGGTGTGCGTGGAAAAATGGGAGAAAGGAGAAAGAGGATTACCAGGCTCCAGGGCTTTCCTTGACTTTCCAGGTAAGGATCTGAACGGATTACACATTTATGTTGAGCAGTTCGTTACATGTTTTGATGTTTGGGAAATTCCAAGGGATGGTGAATTTGTTGGTGCAGTACATGTGGAAAAAAATGGATCAGGTCATGGTGGAGTGTAGCCTGGTACTGTTATTCCTTTTCTCCGAGTTTGTGTTGTTGTCCCAAATTGTGTTTTTTAACTGCCTGGACTGAGATCATCACAAGCTTCATGCGCTTCATTTGTTTTCCAATCAAACTGAACATCATCTCACAGAACCTTAAGTAATAATCAAGAAACTATAGAATTAAGGACAAGCAGAGCGATGCTTTTTTTTTTACATGTCAGACAATTGATTTGGTCGTGTTCATGCACAAAAGTAATATTTTAGGTTTTGGGGAAAAATGGTTTGATTTTGAAATAGAACTTTCCATTAGCAAGCCATGAAGGCTGCAAAGCCAATAATTCATTCCACCTCATAAGCACCAAAAGGCTTTTGTGGTATAGAAAGTATTAGTCCAAATGTGAAACATTAGATTACAACTGGTGCTATCACAAAAAGAAAAAAATGTCCATGACACTCTACTACAATTACATAGATACTGTCAAACTGAATACATTATCTATCCAGTTTGTCGAGTAACTGCCGACCAGCAACCTGAGATTTAAAAATAAAAGGCAATCTGGAAGTGCAAATAAATGTAGTTCCTCAAGTGTCCACTTCAGGCTGGCTCCAAAAGCCAGGGAATCCCAATTAGGTCCCATGTATAATGGTTTCGCTCTCTTTCTGTGATTGGACAGTTTGACCTTTGAGTTGACCCTCTTATCAAGTTGTTTGTCCCATTTGTTCCATTACTTCCTTAAATACTATCCAAAAAGCCATATTTGGCTCCATTGGCACAATGTGAATGATACAAACAGAGAAAAATCATCCATGGTACAATTCATGAATAATTCACCTATTGAAGGTTAGTTGGCTGGTTTGTGTTGCACCTGTTTTGGCTGCTGTCATGTGGATATCACCATCCTGTTTGGCAGTGCCGTGATGCACGGTTCCAGAAAGTAGTGTACAGCGGAAAAAACAATTTCAGTGACAACAACCAAAGGAGGTGCTGAATGGTTCTAAATAAGTGTTGCTTATTAGTTAGCAACACTTGGATGTAATTGTTTTTCTTTTTGTTGCTTGGCCTCTCTTTTTGTCCCATCTTCTGTTTTCATTTTTTAAACTGACTAACTCTGACCTTACAGTTCATACCCTCCTCATGCACAGCTTTGGCTTTGTTGCACTGTACCGTTAATGTGTTACTCTGTGCTACTGCAACAAACATCACAGAGAGCCTGTGAGAAAGAGATCTCCTTGTTTTTGGCAAAATAACACATATTGTGAAAATGCTTTGAAAGGTTATTTAGTGGTTTTCAAGTCAGCACGGGTTGGAAATGGTAAAGGTTAACATTTCTGAGATGCTCTAATGAGTACACACTGAAACTCTCCCACGCAGACAAGCACATTATGCAGTGTACATCATTACATGTAATGCAGAAAATATTTGTGAGAAAAGGGTTTTTATTTTTGCCTCTTGTCTGTAAAAGGTTGCGATTTGCATATAAATTGAGCATTTTATTTCTCCCACTGCAGCCCCTGCAGCCTTTATTTAATTTGTGGTCATGTTAATGAGTTCTGCTAGCATTGCACAACGTGGGACTACTTACACAGTGTATTTGAATGCACATTGTCAGTTTGGGTAATGGCCTCATTTCTTGATCTTACTACTACCTTTAATCTTTGGTAAAACCTGCAGCTTTATGCTGACAGGTTTGTGTATGCAAAGGATTTGAGAGTAGCATTTACAATCCCAAAACAACTGGCTATAAACTATACTACACAACTGCTTCTAATCCGTTTGCCTCGTGAAATGTATTGACATTGGCGAGGGTTTTTATCCAGTGTGCAAAGAATCAGGCTATTTACAAGGAACCTTTAGTTTCAACCACTACATTCAAGAACAACATCACACCTTTGAAATGTCTAGTTGAACTTGGGAGTAAGAGGGTTAGATGTGGATTTGTTCCTGGTCATGCAAACATTGATGGTAAATGATAAATGGACTTGAGCTTGTAGCGCTTTCCTAGTTTTTTGACTACTCAAAGGGCTTGTTACACTAAAGGTGAACCCCAGGTTGAGAGACCACCGACTCACTGAGCCACAGCCGCCCCTGTGATGACCTTCCCTGTAAAGTACATGTGCTTTGTGGGCTTGGAGAGTAGGTGTGATCTTTGTGGGGGCTTGCTGATCTATACTGTATGGTGTGCCAGGGCCATTACTATGACTTATTTAGTCCTTACACAACCACAGCAACACCCTTATCTGTTTTCTCGGCAGTGAGTCAAACACATTAATACAAGGCATTGATTTTAGCCGTCTTTGTACCATTTCCCCAATTTTCGCAGATTCTGTGGAAGTGCAAAGTGCAGTCAGAATCATAGTACAGGAATCGGGGGACCTTCTGTGAGCCTTAATCAATACTAATTTGGCACATGTCTTAAAAAGAGCCTGAATCTGGAGGGAGTCCAGTTTGTGTGGGGTTGAAGAATCTTGAATCTGTTGATATTGCTTCATTTTACAAAACCTATCCCACCCTTCATCATCCAATGTAATGTGTTTAATATTGTTTGATAGTTGGATAAAGGCAAGGAAACAACCTGAACAATGGAAGATTCCCTTTCCTTTTAATGCAGATTATGTGGGTTCATGCTGAACTTTCTGGCTCCCACTGTTGCAGTTTGCAGACAAGAGACAGAGATGAGAGTCAGCACCTTTACATCCAAAAAGTTCTTCCATTGCATTGTAAGAAAACAGTGGAATGGTTACATTTGGATGAGTGCAAATCTGAGCCACATGTGTCTTGGGGGTCTTGTTCATGGGTGAGGATTAGATGGATTTCCCAACTAAATAAATTAATTGGTGTATTTAGGGTACAGTTTTACTCAGAACTAATGTGTAGTCAAACCATGAACAGCATCTCTTTCTAATTCTGATGTTGGAATTGGGGCATATGTTTGAGTAGGGATGCCTACCAATGTTGAGCTACCACTGAATTGTCCCCACTAATAGTTTTGTCCAAAAATTACAATATTCCACTGAACTGCAAATGCAGGTTAGCCCTGCGGCAGGATTGTTCACATGAGACAGCTGTCATGTTAGTCTCTGTTAACAGAGACTCCAGACAGACTCCAGGTGTGGTGTCACAATGTTGTGAAAAAGAGGCCACCATTTTTTTGAAGGGTCCAAAGGACAAGACCAACCGCAGATCTTGTACCACATCTAACAGTATATTTGATGTTTTCACTGTTTTGTTTCCTTTAGTTAAAACACTCGCAGCTCAGTGTGCTTTAAGTAATCATGTTTCTTTTTGTATAAATCCATCATGTGGCTCAATGTTGGATCTTTCTATGTTGCTTCACAGGGGACACACCAGTCTCTACCAAAGAAAAACAAATTGTCATGACTTGCAAACGCGGGCACTGATATGTTCACACGAAATATACATCATGGTAAAATAATTATTTCTTTGACAGAGTCATATCTGATCAGAATACACAGCAGGCAGTGATAAATCAAACAGAGACAGAGCTGATTTTATCATCAATCCTCTCATGAAACACTGGATACGGTGACTAATGGAATAGAACTCAATGTAGCCCCGTAAACCTTTGATCCCAGTCTGTAAAACCTGCAATCAAAGGACAAATGAGGCTGTGCTCTCCCACACTGGACACTTCTATCAAATCCACTGACCTCATTTCACCCCATTACAAAACCCCCACCCAAAAAAAAAAAGTGAGTGTTGTTTGTGCATGCATGGCACATCTCCTTGTTTCCTACGGTCACACTTACAACTGCCTCATAACAGATCGAGTTGTTCCTGTTCCTGCTCTTGGAAGGCCCCTCAATACAATTATGCAGCATACAATGTTTGAATAATGAGCTATCCCTAATTTACTCTCATAACCTTGGATGAAAAAGAATGCCTCTGAGACATGCAATGGAACAAACTACAAACTCTACTTGGCAAAGTGGCAAAATTCTTTTTTGGGATTGATGTCTTGGTCTTTCTTTTAATTTAGTAAATAGTAGTGTCATTCAATAGTACATTTTACACATCTATCATGTTTAAATTAATCAAACGAACTGTGGATCAAATAAGGATTGGTATAAAAACAATTCAAGATTGAAGTAGACATCATAGATGTAAATCTTGGCATAATGGAGATCATATTGATTTATCATTCTAAGTGTTTAAAAAGAAAACATACTGGGACATAGAAAAAGTATTTATGATAGTCGCCTCACCAGGGGCGGAGCCAGTATTCTTTAGACTTGGGCGGCCCAGCCAGGACACTCACTTATGCAGGGGTGGTCTGAAGTGGGAAGTGTGCACACACACACACACACACACACACACACACACACACACACACACACACACACACACACACACACACACACACACACACACACACACACACACACACACACACACACACACACACACACACACACACACACACTTGAATTGCAAAATGCATAAAATTCAAATAAAGTTACTAGCAGTCAACAAGGATTACACAGACACAAACAAACAAACACCTAGCTGTGGGAGTGTCACCCACCTGGGGGAGGGGTTACTGCCCTTTGTGATGTCATGATGGGAAAAATCTCCAAACAGCCTGTTTGAGCACACATTTTCTGAAAAGTGGAGCAGGCAAAAGACGGAGAGGATGGACTTTCTCTTAATGAGGGGGTTTGTAGACAGACTAGGGACACATATCATGTTAGAATAACATGGTAAAGTGTATTTTGTCTTTTTTTATGCGAGGTGGACAAAGTAACCTATGTTAATATTGAAAGTTACTGTTCTAATCGTTAAAAATGCTGAATTGAAATTTTAACATTTGATCATAAATACATCTACCTAATTTTATTGCTCAGTGAATTAGTCTTTTTTTCACCCTGATTGACAACCTTAAGTATGCAAGGATTTAAAAGGATCTATTTTGAACGCATCAGGCCCCAGCTGCTGTAGCCATCTAGCTTCAGGCTATCTCTCCCTGTTACTGAGAAAGTGGAACTATTAAGCAATTAGTTGTAGAAGAGATAGCTTCAAGGACCTCATGTTGCTCCAGTAATAATTACCCCTGAGAAAGAACAGCATTTTCAAAGCTTCAAAGTAGCCAGTGTAAAAACGATTATCAAAGTGTGTTATCTTTGCAAACAGCCATTAAAGCGACAACACTGGTGTTCTTTTAACTCGGAGATGGGTCTTTAAAATCCGTGAAACTTCCTGGGGACAAACAAATTGTTGTTGTGAAGGCTTCTTGGAAATTAATGGATGAATGTGTTCAAATTTCTATCAGCAAAAAAGAGCAACCAAATATGTTGACTCGCATCAACCTCTCTTTTGTTAGAACAGAACTTCACATCCTGAGGGAAAACCTTGGGATCAATAACAAGCTCTCTCATAGGAATAGATTAGCTCAGTGTTTTTTTTTCAAGCAACCCCTCTTTCAAATATCAATTTTACCAGCATTAGTTTAAAACAACCCAACCACCAGCTCCTTAATGAGAAACTGCCTCCCAAATTTCTGATATTTTTTAACCAGTGATATCTATTTAAAGGAGACATATTATGAAAAATCCACCTTGACAGTGTTTCTGAACATATATTTGGGTAACCTGAGTGTCTACCAATTCTCAAAATGTGAAATAAACCCATCCAGTCCTTTGTTTGTGGTCTGCATAAGTCTTACAACACAGAAAAATGCTCTGTTTCAAATTTGCTCAACTGACATCTCAAGTTGATTCTTGAAAAAAATTCCCTCTCCACCCATGGACTCCACCCCCAGCCTAGAACTAAACTTTTGTGGAGGTCCGCCATTTTGTGCTTTGGTCAAACTATAACATGAATCAAGCACCAGAGGAGGTTTGTGACCCTGTATAAACCAGCTCTCTCAGAACACTCCGTTTTGGTGTGTGTGTCTCTTTAAAAAGCGCTTTGTAGACTTTATGACACTTTTATTTTTCCCTGGCACATGTACACGACCCATGCTCACCCCCTCCGTGACCCACTTTTGGGTCCCAACACAGCAGTTATATGTCTTTAACTTTATATTTATTTATTTTTTTCTCGACTATACTTTTTTTAGAACTACCAATCTACAATAAAATAACTTTGACTTTGGGATTATTATTATTATTTTAGATTTACTTTTGGGCTTTTTATGCCTTTATAAGAGAGGCATGACAGTGGATAGAGTCAGAAATCGAGAAGAGAGAGAGTGGGAATGACATGCGGGAAAGAAGCCACAGTTCAGATTTAAACCTAGGCTGTCCGCTTCGAGGACTACAGCCTCTGTACATGGGGCTAACCACTAGGTTACTGGAGCCCCACACAACGATAACTTTGATTGCAGATTGCAAGCATGCTAGCAGAGATGCTAAATTTTCTCTCTTTGTTACACACGCTTTGTGTTCACGTCTTTCATAATCGGGTATCAACCTCCTGCCATTACACCGGTGACAGCAGCACAGCCATATGTCAGCATAGAAATAAGAAAGTTCACAGGAAAATGTCCAAAGAGGGGCAAGAACCAACACAGGAGACCTATTCTCATGTTTGTTAACAGTAGAACTTTTTCAAGTGTATGGCAAAAATGAGAAAAGTCAGGGCGGGAGGCAATGATCACAGGTTGTCCCTCCACCTCTCTGTTGTGTAGGTGATGTCTCAGTAACACAAGGAGGGAGTTTTCATTTGTCACAAACGTCGACTAGGACTCACTGATAAATGTATTCAATTTTCTTTTTTTTGGAAGGTCAAAAGACAAAGTAACTGTTACCTAATTTATTTACCATTCTTGTAATTGAAATATCTCAGCCCTGCCTGAAGAAACTTTATTACATGGGATTCATATATATTTTTTTTATCTTTGAAGAGAATGACATCATCAGGGAGGAATGATTTCCCCTCATTTTAGCCCTCACTTTCTGTAAGTTCTGCTGTCACAGGGGGTCTACTGACAATAACACGCTCTGCAGAGATATTCCGGTTCTCACTGGTATTATGTCCCTCCTGTAGACGGACTGTTGGTGCAACCTCTGATGTTTCTAGAAGAAGAAGACAAAGGCGATATACTTCATAAATCCATCTATCTGTATTTATACTGCTTATCACATTTGGGGTCGCGGGGGGCTAGGATCAATCCCAGCTGTCATTGGGCGAGAGGCGGGGTACAATCACAGGGCTGACATACAGAGACCACCAGTCACACTCACCTATGGACAATTCAGAGTCATCTATTAACCTAACAAGCATGCCTTTGGGATTCAAACAGAGAACTTTACCACTGCACCATGGTGCATTTTATCAATCCCTGAAGGGAAATTCCATACAATTTCCCACCATGTTGTTTAGACATCCTACACACACATGGGCCCAAATACACACAAATGCACAAACATGATCCTAGACTTAAAGAAAAAGATTTGAACCAGTGACCAGTTGGTTCCCAAAGTCCCCACAGAACGAGCTTCTGCCACCCCAACCATTTCTATGTTTCAAATATTTGCAGTATACAAATACATCCCTGTCCTGGCCACAGTGAAACTGCCATTCTTTGGGAAAACCAATGGATCCAAACAGCAACCTGACTTGTTTGAGGATGCATAGCATTGCAGGGCAGTTTAATGCAGTTATTTGATCCATTTTTAATCATATTTATGACATATTCGGGCAACAAGATCAAAGGTTAGGGAACCATCAAAACATTAGCTGGATGATGTTGTAAGTGTTGGACAGTTGACTTAATTATTCTCTTTGTGTACCATTTGGGTTTAAAAAAAAAGTTTATTTGGATGTGTATTTAAAGGATGATCAAGATAAAAAATGTCAACCTGTCACTTGTATCATAATATTTCTCAGGATGGCAAAAAGTTGTTTGTCAGTGGTGCTGAGTGGTGATTGGATAGAAATGTCTAAGAAAAATGTGACAGAAGCAGACGGAGCTCCGAGCATAATCTTTGAAGCGTTTGGCCTCGCACAATTGGAATAAGCAAAAAGATGTCTCATGTCAAAAAAAAAAAAAAAATATTCAGGGGGGTTGCAGATTGTTTGATTCAACGGTGCTGCAGAATGTTGTGGGTTGTGTTGATTTCATGGTCACAGGCACAGTTTGTGGTGGCAGACTAGATTCATTGAAATCAGTGACACAGATATATGTGTGTGATAATATTGTAACACGAGAGGTTAAAAGAGATTTTACCACAGAAGGAAAGAACATCACACACTAGTGGAACGAGAAGAACGGGATGAACCTGGTGTAATCTCCTTCTCTCTGTGCTGATTTCACTTCTTATGTTCAGCTCGGCTTCATCTTGGGACAGATGTGTTTGTATGTGTGTGTGTTTGTCTTCCTGTGGATTAACTTCAATCATTTGCCACAGCCTTCTCAAAGCCAACAACAAATAATGCGAGGAAGCACAGAGTTACTGCAAGAATACTGTTAATTAATTTACAGTAAATGGATAAACAAAAAAACACTTCCACAGCAGCAACATTTTTCAAAACCACTTTGCCAATAGGAGGCTATTAATTTGCCCAAGACATATTTTGACCAATCACATCACTACATGACTTAATTCTGTAGACGGACTAGGGACACAAAAACTTGTGAAAGTGGGAAGAGGGTGTTTGTTGGCATCTCAGAAATAAAAAAAAAACAAGTGTACTAGGGTACGGAACGATATTACTAATGTGAACACAGACCAGCATGAGACAGGGGAGGGGGGAGCAATCGTGCTAATGTTAAAACGCCCTTAAAAATATTACTGAACCAATTGACCAACCATGCACACCAGGCCAATACAAATAACCTAGAAATATTTCAACGTCTAAAATGCCAAATATTGTGTTTAATCAATTGTTTTTTAGCTGTAATGGTCATGACTTAAATACTAGGCATGCTTCAAGAGGTTGTTTTACCCTTCCACCCTCAAACACTAACGCAAGACAGTGTACTGTTTTGTATCGAGGAATGAAGATGTGGAATGATCTTCCATCAGATATTACCAGTCTTACCAGTAAAACTGTTTTTAAAAAGAGATTAAAGAAATATCTAGTGTCACTGAGACTCTCATGAACTTATCAATTGTAATACCAATGTTTGATAATTAGTGTAGAATTTCCATGTATAGTGTGTATGTATATGTGTGTATGTTTGTCTTGTATGTCTTCGTTTAGTTACTCTGCTGTGTTTTAAGTAGGAAAATAATTATAAGATTTGTCCAACACTGTATTTATTGATTGCATAGATGTAACGTTGACATTTGAGAGATTACCTTTTTGACTTGCAATAGGTTCATCTTGGTGTTCTTGATTTGTACTTTGCCTGTTATTGTGCTGTCATTTATTTCTATTTTTGTCTTTTTCTGTTCCGTCTTGGACTTTTTTTTGTTTTTATAATTTAATTTGTGTGGATTTGAAATTCATGTTTGTATGAGTGGACCCCAGGAAGAGTAGTCGCTACTTAGGAAGTGGCTAATGGGGATCCAAATAAACAATAAACAATAAACCTTCCAAAGATATCATCAGAGGTCAATTCATCTTGATTTGTATTTGTATTTGTAATCTCCACTTACGCTAACACAGCATAGCTTGCAATACTTTACAATTTGTGTTGTTGTCCATCGCTGGCAATGATGACAATACTGGGGGCAGATACATGACGTCTTAAGGAAAGTTTTTTTTTGTAGGAGTTGTTGGCGTTGGATGTGTTTTCATAATGAACGTAGTAAGTGCTGACTAACACTGCATAAACAGCACCAGTGAAAAGTCATTTTTAAGACTTCACATTTTTGGAAGCTGGAAGATTTTAAACAATCCCCCTGTGTCCTCATTTGTTTCTTACAAAATGTGCCCTTGTGTCTTGTGTACCTCCACACAATGCAGGAATAAAGCAGTAACTTCTGCTGATAATGGATTCCATTTTAAAATGATGCTCCTTCACAAAACGTATCGCCTCACAGATTGTTTTCGGCGGCACATTGTAAATATGCATTGTGTGTCCTTTCTCCTTTGAAGCTGTTATTTTGTGGAAAAGCAGAAAAGTGACTGTTGGAACAAAGCTAATATGTGTGTGTGTGTGTGTGTGTGTGTGTGTGTGAGGATCACACAACAGCGGCTTTGTTGCATTATGTTATTGATAGGTTGATTTCTGCTGAATGTTTTTTATTATGTAACAAAAGGGAAGGCATTCTTTGCCTGTGTAAGACACAATATGACAACAATCAATATGGAACTACTTTGAATAACATTTTCTATTTCCGTACTCATGAAGAACACTTTCCATGTGGTGCAATTTTGAGCAAAATCAAGAGTGTCTTTGTCTGAAGTCACATGAAGAATAAATTCATCATTGAACAACAACATATGTGTAACCTTGGTCTGCCTTTGTCTGTGATTTTACTCCCTCTCTTCTTTCCGTCTGACAGGCAGCGCACAGCGGAGGCATTTTAGCATCATTCTTCAGTCATCTGTGAGATGTTTGTCTGGTGGACACTGACTTTTTACGCTTGAGGGTCTTTCAGAGGAGTTCTGACTTGAGGAGGAGGAGGAGGAGGAGGAGGAGAGGGACGTTTGAAGGTAAACAACTCTTGTTTTACAGCCAGACAAGGAAGTGAGTGAAGACTGAGACAGAATCAGTACAGGGTCAGCACATACTTTTGCTCATGATATTAAATGGAAACCACAGAACCCCATAAGAGGACACACATCCATACATTTATGTTTTCTGTTATTTGTCTCATTAGCAGTTTTCACAATGCATTCCTGAAAATATCTACATAATATCAGGAGGACTGCTCCAGAGATTCTCCTGACCTGGCTGTTCACATATGCTCCTCACAGCTGGAGTATGTCCTTGTCAGATGGGAGTGGGGGGCGGGGGTTCTCCCAAGGTAAGACGTGACGTAAAAACAAAGACGTGGAAGTAGCGGACGGAGCAACAGAGTCCGCTTCCAGGGATTCTCAACCTTTTTTGGCTTGTGTACCCACTTTAAGAATTATTTTCAGCCAAGTACCCCCAAGAACATTTTTCATCTTCCACCTCATTTTCCCCAACTGATTCGTTACCTCGTTTCAACAACCTGTTCATTTTTATCTTCCTGGCTGCGCTCCTTTTAGCATGCAAACTTACATGCTTGGCTCGCTGAACAATTCACGTCAACAGACGGAGGCCCTCTGGTCGAAGCGGCTCTGCACATAAGCTATATTATAAATGAATATCCTCAAGTTGGAAATAGTGTCCTATTTGATGTCGCATAGAACACAAATGCTGTTAATAAAGTCTTAAATCAGTGTATGGATTTTCCTATAAATCATTAATTGGCTTGTTGTGATGCAACTTTTCTCAAATTACATTTGTCACGTACCCCTTCAGTACTCTCACGTACCCCTAGGGGTACTTGTACCCCCATTTGAGAAACGTTGCGCTATACGATGCTATATTGCCTTTTTATCAATGCTGCTTGTAGTTTAATGGAATCACAATGTCAACAAAAGAGCAGAGAACTACATACTGGCCAATAGAAAACGTTATGCAGTTGTTTGAGTACGTGCACTGTGAGAACATAGCGGCATGGGCAGACAGTCACCGACTCCAGTCACAGTATAGAATAGGATAATACTTTATTGATCCCCAGAGGGGAAATTCGGGCGTTGCAGCAGCAGTAAGGTCAAAATACAAAATACACATTAAACAGAGTAGATTAGAATAGTATATAAACATCACTCCCCACTCTCATTGGCTGAAGGTGAATTCTCCGGTTAATATCCTGCTGCATTCTCACAATACTAGGGGTCTGGCAAGAGAATCTCCAGGTGAGCTTTGGTGATGCGTCTCAAATACAAAACTTTAAACAATCTCTGTGTTTCCAGAGAGCATTTGTCTGTTGCGCTGAAATTGGCATAAATGGTATAGACCTTCAAAATAGTTGTTTTTTGTTGGTGCTTACCAAGTTGCATTATGGTCCATAATGCAGCCACAATTTATAGGTGGTTTAGGATTCAATATTGCCAGTACTTCATTGGTACGAACACATAAAAGACAAAGTTCTTGATAGTAAGATTTAGAATATCTTGGGTACTCCTTAACGCTGATCTCGGAAATGCTGAAAATGTCATGGCGAGTCTTCTTAAACTTCAATATCAAATCGGTACACTAAAGCCTTTATTTGTTTCTCTATGATATCTACAATACAGAGTAGAAACTGATTACTGCAAAGTTTAAGATGAAGTCATTTCTCAGTATATTTTCATCTTTTTGTAGTAAAAAAAAAATGAAGCAAATTCTTTGTAGTGACTTGATTACAAGCTGCTGGTCTTAACAAAGAGGCAAATTACAAACAGCTGCAGCACTTCACCTTTGAACCTTTAGACGATGATTGTTTCATACTCAAAGTAAAGTGTTCAGACAGACTATTAACCCAACATACACCACCATTTTACACTGAATCAAATATGTGTAAGAGATTGCTATATCAATTTCCTCCTCAACATCACATCAACATTCACCAATTTCTGCTCCCAGACATCGTCGTCTCCACAAGCAGCTGAACGCAGGAGGAAATAAAGTGGATGGAACCATGGTGGACAGGTATCCTGTCTGATTTTCTGATGTTATGCATTTTAAAAGTTGTTTTCATATATTATACAGTACTTGTTTTTATTTTATACAGGAGTTGAATTGTTTCTAGATTCTCACAATTTGCATTTGTGGGCGTGAATGTCTGCAAAACCTCCAGCAACACAGCATGAATTAAACAAAAGAGAGAGTGTTTGTGATTGAAGCACGCTGCACCACTTCTGACAGGTTCAAACAACGTCTTATAGTGGAGCTTGAATTTTGGTGGATTTTGGTGGAGTAAGCAATGTAATAATACAATGAGAAATAATCTGTGCTTAAGGTAAAACAGCTACATAATGTATTTCCAAATTGCCTATAAGGCTGGTTCTTGTGCAGCCAGCTGAGCCCCCATCAGGCCCCCACCTGCATGACCAGGCTAATGGGACTGTAATTAGAATTGAATGTTCCTCTCCAGTCACTTCACATAAAGCATGCTTATTGGTTGCTTTCTAAAAGGTAAAAGAATGTATTCAAAATCAGAATAGGTAATTAAATGTCTGGTAATTATGTATTGATTTGGAGCGTAACGGTTGTCAAAGGTTGCCTGTTTCATCTGAAGGGATTACCAGCCAGTCAGCATCATTTAGGAGAGGAAATGTAGTGCCACAATATGTCATTTTTGCACCTTAAAATAGTAGTTTCAAAGTTCAGTTTGATAGTAAAAACAATTTCAACGGGGAGAATGGCATCTCACATGTGTCCACAGCGCGCCCAAGGTAGACTGTTATACTGCACTATGTAACTTTAGTGCGTACGGCTTTACCACACAAAGCTCACACAGCAGCCTTCAGCCATAAAAGGAATCCAGTTAGCCCGTATGGTTTGATAAAATGGTTGAGACTAACCATAGTTCGCTGCCACTCTAGTCAATCATTGTGTTTCCACAGCAAGCGCCGTGGTCCGTCTCCGTAGCGTACGCTGCGCATCAAGCTGGACAAAATATAATATGACTATCCGGACAGGAAGTCAGACAAGGAAACGCACAAAGCAACCGGTTAATTTAAAAATAAAACACAATATACGGACTCGGGAACTTATTTTTCATCACTTTATCAACATTACATCAAAACAGGCACCAAACGAACATCAAATCATCAGAAAGACAAAGCAACAAGTTTTTTGCACATTTTTCTCTTTAGTCCCACGTGATCTTGTAGTTCTCATGTGATGTGTGTGTGCAGCTGCTCATGGCTGAACTCAGCTGCGCTCACGTTCCAGAAAAGGATCCAGTGGGGCAGGGCACGCGCTGACGGAGCATAACCGTGGCGCTGACAGACCGCGCGCACGGAGTAGGTGGGTATTTTGGCTGAGAGGAAGAGGACGATGATGGAACAAACTAAGAAGAGAAAAAGAGATTGACTGAGCATAAAGATTTGTACATCACAGATTGTGACATAGCATAAGGCTGTTTTGTTATCGGTGTCAGCTCATGTTTAGCAGCTTTACCAGGTGCAGAAAGTCATCTAAAACGATGTCATGTGACAAGTTTGCATACAAAGAAATGAATCAATCTATCTTAGACTAAAAAGCTGTTCCTTGTCTATCATCAACTTAGCTTTTAGCTTAGTAAACATTCTTCTCTTCATTCACTTTTTCCTCCTGACTGAAACAGACAAAACAGGAAAGATGAAAATGACTTCCACTGCTCAGTTTTAAGTTTTATGTGCAAACATAAGGCATTGTGAATCCAACTGATATGAATGAGCAAAGGGGTAAATCATTTGAGTATCAGAATTTCTTGTTAATACTGAAAAATCTGTGAAGAAAAGGTCCAACATGATGAATGGGTCTGTCACAGAGAGGGCTGGTAATTTTTTCCTTCACCTCTGGCCTTACATTTTTAACCATTTACTCCAACTAATACTTTTTTTTTTCAGTGTATAAAATGATTGTGTTCACTTTGGTTGCTCGTAGTAACAAAGCCAAAGACGGTTATCAGCTTCAGTTCCTCTTCTCAAAGACTTTCACCTCATTATTTTTAGATTTACAGCAGCAGAAGTTCACTGTTTTATTTCACTCTAAACACTTTCATCAGACTCACTTTCAGCTGCAGCAGGCAATTATTTTTCACCACAAAGTTCTGACAACCGACTGTACTCTATCTGCTCGTCTCCAAAGAGCTAAAAGATGAAGTAAACATCTAGCTGGAGAACTTACCTTCTTCAGGTGGCTAAAAAGAGGACTTCAAATATATGCTAATGTTTCTGAGTGTCTGCTTGATATGTGAAGAGGCAAATTCTTGCTTATGTTTGCCAACTATGTAAGGTGATTACATCAGCTATAGAAATCAGGTAAACCCCTACAGACATTAGATATTTATTTCCCTTAAACACTAAGCTAATAATATTTTTAGACCTATTTAAAAACCTTCCCTAACTTTTATTTTGTATCCTCTCTACATCCAATCCGATGATCGCTCAATGGCAAAAACACTTAGTTGGTTTCATACTAGGGACCCGAACCTCAATCAGAGTACGCTTGATCCCAAAGTTGGGTTCATTTGTTCAGTTTGAACACAAACACATCGTACTTGTACCATACTCGGGTACTGTGAGTCGACTTGAAGAGGTGGTCTCGGGCACAATTAATGTGTACTTGAGTACACATGAATGGAGTACTTGGCAGATTCACAATCGTACTCAGGCACGGTACAAAACAAGTGTGCCCACTGTGAAAACACCCTGAGTCATTAAATATAAAAAAAAACCTGTTAAGTATTTTCTTTTACTTACCAGTGTGGGTAAAAAAGGTAATTAGATAAAGTGTAAATCTGACCTCCCTCACTCCCTCACAAAGACACTGGCTCAATGAATTAACATCTGACTGTTCTCCAGAGGGGATCCTCTACAGTGTAAGGAAAAGACCCACAAGGTTCAGATTGCTTTGGGGAGCCTTAAAAGAGGCTACACCTCTGTGTGTGTGAAATGCGATGACTGATACTCAGTTGTTTCTTTTTTATGTTCTGGGCTTGATTTTTTTTTTTTGCATCACATCGCTCTTACACTGATCTTACACTTTTGTTTAACTTATTATTACATGTAAAAAAATAAAAACTGGACGTTTATGATTTGCCATGATCATTAAAAAATATATTTTTAGCAAAACCATATTGTGAAGGCATAGACTATAAACAGTAAAAACTACAATCAACCAAGGTGCTGTAATTACAAACAAGCAAAGCCACAAAAAACACAATTACACCCTAAAAAAAAATCTTTGGAAAGGGGACAACGACATAAGTGAAGCAATGCAAGCAAATAAGAACAGATCTCAAACTGAGCTGCCAGGATTAAGAATGTGTTTTAAGAGAGTAAATGTAGGAGCATTCCTAAATAGAGAAGCAGCATCTTCCAGGGTTGGGTCTGGAATTGCGGAGGCTCAATATTTGCGATGTAGCCAAGATCACCCAGAAGCTTTTGATCAGTCCGTCTGAATGGTGTGGTTGGAGCTAGCCCATTCATTTATTTGTCGCCAAATAATAAAACCTCAAAATCCATCCAATTTCTCACACAGAGCTAGTGGGAGGGACATTTCCACTCCTTTAGAAATGTGCTCATAAGTGTCACGGTTCAGGAAAGCAGGAGGTGGACTCAATTGAACGAAAAAGATTAATTTAAACTAAAGGGCAAAACAACAACTTACTTTCTTCAAAAACCAAAATAGGAAAAACAAGGAGCCACTAGAAAAACACTGTGAGCCATGAGGAATCACAAAACAACTGACACTGAGAAACTCTGACATCCGACTACTGACAAACAATGATCTGAAACAGAGACACTAAATAGTAATCAAACACAGGTGAGACAAACAAGACACAGGTGAAGACAACGAGGGCAATCAGACTGGAGGGAAACACACAGAGGCAGGGATGAACACAAGACAAGAAACACTGAGGACAAGAACTACAACCTGAATGAGGGAACACTAATGACACAGAGACCTTCAGAATGTAACAATAATACACGCTAGAACATAGGGACACAAGGAAAATGAATTACACAGGAAACACTACAGACTAAACTAGGATACATTAAGATAACACACAAGGGAAACAAGCAACACCAGGGAAGAACGAGAACTAAAACAAGATAAAGAAATCTAAACTCTGAAATACAAAACTAAAACAGATCAAATCATGGCAATACGATGAGCACCAACCTTTTGGACCAGCTGAAAGAAATACAGGGTGGCCTGGTTTACACCTACATAAAGGGCATTGCATTCATCATGGGGGATCAAGATTACACCACCTACAGCACTTTCTCAGCCATTGAAAGAACTTGACCTCACATAATCCCAGCATCTTTTTGATTTTTTTTTTTTTTTTTTTTTCCTGTGACCAAAATCTCCTTTTTAAATCTAACCAAACATAGCCTGGTTCCAGACATCTGAATATCTTACCTCAAATGACTGCATTAAACCCTAACCATAGCCTGAAGGGCGGATTAGCAAGCATGCATATGACTCACTTTGAGATGGTTGTATGTGCTGTTTATGAAAGTGCTGGTAAAATATGTTGCTCTTTCTTCTGGAAACACTCTGATGGCAGCTGTGGATCACCGGTGGAGTCGATCATTTCTCAACCGGAAGCTTGGGGTTTGATCCCGAGCTCCTGCAGTTACATGTCAAAGTGTCTTTGGTAAACACTGAACCCCAACTTGCTCCTGCTGCTGTGCCAGAGGCATGTGAATATGCATGAGTGGGATTACTTGATACTGATGGACACTTTAGATAGCAGCTGCTGCCATCAGTTTGTGAATGGGAAATGTCGTGTCCTACCTGTAAAATAGAGGCATACAAAGCCCCAAAATAAATCTTTACAAAGAAAAATAGGATAACTTTTGGAAGTCCCCTGACTCTCATAACTGTCACTTCTACCAAAAAACAACCAATCAAAAGAAGGGGTGTGGCTTCTTATATTAACTTCTACATCTACGTTCTCTTCAATAAAAAATAAATATTAAGCATGCTGAACGATTTAAAAGACAACGATCACAACCAAGGGAGGCGGACATGCACTGAGACAACTGTTGTTATCTAGCAACAGTAAGCACTGCTGAGATGCCCTCTAATGTAGGTTGTGGACGCTGCCAATGCAAAAAGTGCAACGTTATTGAACACAGGCCTTTATTAAGAACTGCCACTTTAAATGCTGAGACTCTGAAAATGTAAATGACTACACCAGCCCTGTAATTACCTCGTCTGAAGAGCACACGCGTGTTGATGACACAGTTTGCTGATGTTCCACCTTTCATCTGCATTTTAATGTAATAATGATAATAATCTCTTCAGCACCACAACTGTTCATCAGGGCATTACATTACATGCATGCACCAATCACACACATTTATTATACAAAGCTGTTTGTACAGTATTTGCCACTTACAGTACGGCCTCTGCATAACGCCCTGTCAGCATTCAGACCTGAGGAGGTAATTGCCAACTGCGAGAGGCAATTTGAAATTTGTCCAAAAGATGCTGAAAACATTCTGTTCTACGTCCCTGCAGATCAGGAATGCTGTCGGAAATCTGCTTATGTGGACGAACGTCTAAGTGATAATCTGACAGAAGCTGCAAAAGTAGTTTTCATAGGCAGCATGTGAAAGAAGGAAATTATGGAAACTTTTCTCTCACACCTCTCCAAGCTATGCCTGAGGGGGGATCCGAATGGGGATGCTCTGCCACAATACTCTTTCACTCAATGATATGAAATAAACGAGGGGGAAAAAGCCATATCCCTTTTTTCTGCATGTTTATACTGAACACTATAAAGATTCTATCAACAAGCAATGCATACTATCTCTGTAGTTTTGCTTTTATAAGTGTGTGGGGTTGGAATACATTTGGAGCGGTCACACTGACAATTCAAAACTAAAATATGCAACACATTCATGAACACAAAGCTTGATGCAGGCGCCTGAAAAGAAAATGTACTTTTTCATTCACACACTTTCATTTCAGAACGGTATTTTAAGGTAGAAGTCAGGGTTAAATACAGGCAAAATCTGTACTGACAGATTCACAACCTGAAAATGTACAAAAGCTGTTCCTAAGGCCTTTCATCAAGTAAGGATACTATTGGAGCAGGAAAACTGTCCATGCATGAAACCCAAGCCTCTAATGTAGAAGGAAATAAATGGACATGTTTTTGAGAAAACAGGGGGCAGCTACTCGTGAAACCAACATGATGAGTTCTGCTTAACCCTGAAAAAACACCTAAAGTGATGAGTGCAAAATGTTTGGCATCCCAAAAAGGCTCGTGGTAACCCTCGCAACACAATGTGAAACCAAAAGCACCGTTCTATCGTTATGCCTTGTGTTTTAAAGAGGTCATATTATGCCCTTTTTGGGGTTCGTATATTTAATCTATATACCTACTAAAGTATGTTCACAATAGCTAAAGTTCAAAAAAAGTGTCTGTTTTCATGTACTGCCGCTCCATGCACCGGCTCACTTCTGACTAGTGGTATGTAGTTCGTGAACGATTTGTTCAAAACGAACGAATCATCTGGGTGAACGAACTGAACTGAATCACTTACTGAAAAGAGTCGTTCATTTCTCAACGTCAGTTGCGCTCTCCTCTCTCCCGTCTCGTGTCTCTCTCTCTAGACCGTAAGAGTCGCTCAAAGCCCGCCTTCCCTCTCCCTTTCATGTCAGTGATACGTACTGACTGAACCAACAGGACGGAGTCGGTCAGGAGCTCTGTGTCGCTAAAGCCCGCCCCTACTTCTCCCTCTCATGTCTCCAAAATTGAGGAAGTAGCAAATATATTATTTAACATTTAGGTGTCGCGAAAATGTATGTGCTTTTTATAGCTATATCCAACTTAATTTCACTCAGCTGACTGTTTTAACATCCACTAACG
Source organism: Labrus mixtus (assembly GCF_963584025.1). Lineage (NCBI taxonomy): Eukaryota > Metazoa > Chordata > Actinopteri > Labriformes > Labridae > Labrus > Labrus mixtus. Next base: position 3,611,707 of record NC_083629.1, on the reverse strand, counting down.
ATCGTGTTTCAGTCAGTACAGTGTGTGTGTGACTGAGGCTGGTGACTCACAGTCTCGCTCGTTCAGTCAGTGTTTCGTTCACTGAACGTACCGAGAGGAAGAGAGTGACTCGGAGGCGGAGCTCTCGTTCAGTACGTCCAGTGAACGTACTGAACGAGAGCTCCTACATGAATAACTGACTGACTGAGAGGAAGAGCGGAGCTCCCGGTCATTTCGTTCACTGAACGAAATGACCGGGAGCTCCGCCGAGTCACTCTCTTCCTCAGAACGGTCAGGGAAAATAAATGTGATTGTTTTAGCAGCTTTCAGTTTGCAAACTGTAACTTTATCCAACTAAATTCTCAGCTCATTGGTTTATTATTCACCACCGGCTGTTCTCAGTACGATCGCGAGCAGAACTAAACGTTCGGCTGTGTTTCAGCTTATTAAATTCTGATTCACAGACAGAGCTGCAGAGAAGTACTGAACGATTCAGTGAACAAATCTTTTGAACGAATCACTTTACTGAACTGATTCTACTGATTCAGTACACTGAAAAGAACTGCTTCTGACTCTCTCTCTAAGGCTCTGAAGTGCCCACGTTCAGAGTCCCCACGTGTGCCAAGTCTGATCTGATTGGTCGGCCCGTCGGCTCTGCCGTAATTGGTCAGTCGCTCAGCACGGTTCTCGGAAATGTCACACCCCTTTTACCATATTGGGAATGCAGCCACTACTGTGCTACCGCAGGCTACAGCATATCGTGGTCGTGCCACAGAAGTTAACGGGCGTCCAACATGAGCTGCAGGGCTTGCCACAACGAGCCAATGGGCTTAGATCAGTGATCTCACACTGACAAGACGTTACACTGGCAAAAGAAATTCGAGGGGGACTACAACCGAGCGTTACATGCAGCTAATGCTACAGCTAATAGGAGAAGTAGGAGAAGCCGCGTTTACGCAGACTTTGAATTTTTGCACATACATGTGCCTAAACATGCACAGGACACTTGGAAAACACACTAAAGAGCATATAAAACCAGAAAAAGCATAATATGACCCCTTTAAGGACTGTGTCACTACCATGCTTGAGGATTGCGACCAAACCATGGTTGGTTATGAACGAAGTCACTATTACTCCAACAGACAGAAAACCCCTCTTCAGACTGTGTCATCATCACCTCTTTGTACATTCATACTGATTCTGCAATGGCTTGATATTGATGTCCCAAGTCTTTGAATTCACATTGTCTTTTGGTGTAGTGGAAGCATTGCACAGCGGGAGCTCCACATACACATATAGTCAAGACATGCGCGCACACACAGCGCTGCACTCCACAGAGAGGGGGATCACTGTGTCACCCCAGTATGCCTCTGCACCAATCAGATTGAAGGCGAAACGTCACAGGCTTCAAACGGCAGTCTGAACAGGGCTAGAGTTAAGTCATCGCTCTTTAGCCCCGCCCCCACTGACTGCCTCAAGACAATGTGTCAGCAACTTTTTTGAGTTTTTAGTCACTGCCAAACGACAACTAGTATTCATCTCAGATAATTACCCATAATGCAACTGAAGTTAACTCACTGCTGCATGCCTATTGCAAATGACGTGCAGGACAGGTCACCGCACCTTTAATGACTATGATACATCATGATGTGAACACGATCTCACTCACTGCTGTCGTTTAAAACCCTTGATTACATCAAAAAAAACATTATATATTTTTTGCATCCATTCAATTGAGGTTGCAGAATTTTGAAATGTATCCACGGCATCCTTTGTCTGTGAAGTATTGCCCTTATCTATTGCTTAAATGCTTTAAGAAAAACAGTTGAGTATCTGAAATCTGGACATTGGAAAATGACCTGACCATACATAGTATTGAATCTGTTTGTTAATGTGTTGTACAAACCACTTCATTGTTACGCAGCCCTTCCTTTGTCACTTTAATGATCTGATTCATAACTTATTTCCTCTTCAAAAGTGAAGTGAAGAGGTTTCTTTCCCTCGCTCTGAGAATATTTTTATATCGTCTGTCACGGCCGGCTGACAAAAACTGGAGGAGACAAGGAGTACGCTCAACAATACACGTTTATTTACACAACAGCACGTTAAACCAAAAAGGTACGGAGCATCGGGGATATCCTCTCTCCCCAATCTCCTTCTCCATGTCTCCCCCCACAAGGAGGAAGTGAGGCCAGCTCTTATGGATTGAGAACACCGGGGCGCAGGTGTTCTCAATCCCCGATCCCACAGACCACGCCCCACTGGCACCTGAAACAGAAAAAGACGACACAAGGAACCAGCAGGGTCGTCACACGTCCTTTTCTCAGAGCTCTGTGAAAAGATTATTCCAGGTAAAAGCTTTTACTGTGTATTGATTCCTCTTATTAAATCTATAGCAATCACAGAGGAGAACATTTTTGAGAGAAAGAGAGAGAGAGAGAGAGAGCTATGGATGATATCAACTCAACAGAAAATCCCTGGAAATCCTTTTTTTGTTTCTATTCTCCTTTACATCCCACAGGGGGCCTCTCTCTCTCTCTCTCTCTCTCCCTCTCTCTCTCTCTCTCTCGCTCCACAGCAAACAAACACATGTTCCTCTGGGATCAAGTGGTCAGTGATCGGTAAATAAATCAGCTGTCAGGAGAAGACAGATGTCCCTCTGTCTCCCCAGGGTGGCATATTGACTGACTGACTGACTGATTTAGGCACTGACTGTCATCTGGTCTGTTGACTCATCGTTTTGTGTCGATGACGCTGACTGCACTGCTTCAGTAATTAGTGGTATGGATGAAGAAACATCAGTGAAAGAGCTATGACTGAGAATGAGATAACACTGATGAGAACAGAAGTGAGGGTACCTGTTGACATGGCCCTTATCACCCTACTTACTGCACATTCTTCTTTCAGACATGACGACATGATTTTTTAAAAGCTAACGATTGTATTTGAAAAATGCCATCAGAAGCTTTTATTTAATTTTGAGAACGTAAAGTTCTACATGTATTTCTGTGAACTCCAGAGGCCACTCCAGTATCTTCACTGTGCCAGGATGAACCCAAACGGGGTAAGAACTTCACATATGACCATCACAGACTTATCTTTTAGCACTAGTGTGTTGCAGGACAGAAATTTGAGATGTCGTAAAAAAAATGATGGTTAACACTTGATTTCATCGTTGGTGTGGGTAAATATTAGCTTTGGTAGAATATGAATAAAAGAAGTTGCTCTCTGTTCAGTGTGCAGTCAGACTACAGTATACCTTCTAGTGGTGTGCAAAACTGAACAAATTGCTAAACGCTTAACACATTTTATTCATTTTAAATGTCTAGTGTTCTTCTAAAGGTTTAGCGTTTAAAAGTTTAGAAGTCACACCACTAGTAGCTTTATCTGCATATATAAGTTTGGATTATATCATCAAATGTCAACATAAGACCCTTTCTTTACAAAGATGTACATATTGATGTCTTTCAGGTATTTGGGCTGATGAATTTTGGCGCCCTTTCATCTTAAATTCTAAGTATTACATCTTGTTCAATACAGTTCTGTTCAACTTAATCACGTGTGTCCCGTTTTACATTTCTTCAACTCCTTCTTATGACTGTTAAATTATTTATTGTGGTTAGAGGAAGTAGAAAGTATCCTCCTTGTAAGGGCTTAACTCTCAGAAATCCATAGATGATTTAACAGTCAATCCTCCTGCGAGCAGACCCTCACACATATGAAACTGTGAGAGTTTGTAAGTGGTTTATCGATGAGGCTGCTTGTGGAGAAGCAGGCAGCTAAACTGGCTGTTGTTACATGGAGAGACAACATGTTGTGATGAATAAAAACACAACATGGCCCACATGAATCAAATCTTTATACACAGATGTCAAACTACATTTGAACCACATTGAAAATAAAACAAACATTAAAGGAGCAATATGTAACTCTGACACCTAGTGTTTAAAATGGGTACTGCAGTCCAAATTCAAAACACTGGAGAGAGCCGTCTCCCCCCCGCCCCCTCCCCCTTAGAGTCGATGCACACCCGGACACGGAAGCTTCAGTGTTTAGCCAACTCCGTTCTAACCTCTCTCCATTTTTCAAAAGCATCTCCAATATGTATCCTAGTTTTACCACGTTTCTGCTCTTTGAGCTTATTAGAAAAATGCTGAGGCGTTTTAGGTCGGGGTTGAATTATATTATTATAGTTATATCTGAACCAGTTAGCTTGTCCGCTTCCATCGCTACAACACCTGTTGGTTTGCTGTTTGACTGGCAAATTGAGGGGTGTCCGAAACGGCTGTGTGAGGGTGCCTTAAAACTGCCAAACTTGTATGGTCAAAACAAAAAAACGTAAAATTTCATACCGGAATTCGCAACTTAGGAGGAAGACATATTGGCTGCTGTGTTGTTGACAGAGAAGCCAGCACTTCAACATAGCATATACAATGTATATTTCTCCATAGATGGTAGATGACATCGGAGGCGCATCACATTTTCAGCTAAAGCCCATGAGATCCAACTCTGACAATGCTGACGCACATGCTCATGATTTGGTTGTAACAAACAACATCAATCACTTCACTCTTATTCTACACTCTTGATTAAAGGTCGAGTTTGACTGATTGTTTAGCTAACAAGATTAGCTGTGCCGACAAAACACTTAATCATGCCTGTCATTCATTGTGGGTTTTTTTTCCATTCTTGTTGCTAAGTGGTTTATTAGGTTACATCTCCAGCAGGTCGCTGACACTGACACACTGACAGCCAATCGACTCTGTGCTGAAGACGACCGATCAATAGAAACCGAGTGACAAACTCAACTCTATCCACTTCACCGTTGATGGATTACAACACAGTAACAGAGGATCAGAGTCATGCATCTTCCCCATAATGTTGTCAAGTTCTAGTAAAAACATGTTTTTACTAGAGTTTAAAATCTGTCATGTGACGTAACTGGGTGATCCTCCCCATTTCCTTAGTTTGGATTAGGATGCACATTGTGTGTGTGTGTGTGTGTGCAGTTTCACTGTGGTATGTGAAACCTGTGCAAATGAGTCAAAAATACATGGAAAGGGTTAAATGCACACCTAACTGTGCTGCGGAGCAGATGGCAGCCTTACTCAGACTGCTCTTTCAAGGCGCATCATTTACATCCTTGTGGTGTTTCGCCTACAATCTGAATCCCAGAGGCATAACGGGGGACAAAGTGCTCGTCCCTCTGTATCGTCTTCAGAGGTAGTAACAGAGGTGTTACAGAGGCTAGGCGGTGTCAGCGGAGCCAGCGAGGGAGCGCAGTGCTTTGTGTGTGTGCATGTCTGACTGTGTGTGTGTGTGTATGTGTATGTGGAGCTCCTGCTGTGTCTTGCTTCCGCAACGGCGAAACACAGTCTGAATTCACAGACTGCGACACCATTATTAGGATGTCGCTGAATCAATATGAATATATGAAGACTTGATGACGGCTGAGCTTAGTTACTGTGAAAAAAGCAGTCTGAAAAGGGCTAGTGTCTGTGCACCTGTGTTCTTTGTGCCTTTTTAAATGAACTAGTATGCAGTAACTTTGAGAAAAATTGTCCCCTTTCTATGCAGTTGGCCCTATTGCAAGAAGCAAGTCATTCACAAACACTAGCGCTAATAGCTGTGCACAGTTATAGTTGAAATATTACTGCCTGCTGAGAGATTCCATTAATCAGGACAAAAAGTCTGCATGTGCATGATTTAGGAATAAATGAACTGTAAATAGATTCTGTAACTCTAACTTTTAATATTATTTATATTATTTTTTTATATATATATATATATATATATTAATATAATTTATATGTTTAGTTGGTCGAGGGCTCCACTTCATCTATGTGTGTGCAGACAGTCTGGAGACCTAACGCACCATGAGAATGTGAATATTGTATTTTTCTTCAAGTTGTCCTTGTTTGCTCCATTCATGGAGGACGCTTTGTTTTAAATGGTGTAACTCATTAACTTGTTTTAATCTTGCCTCACAATAAACTTGAAAAAAGTGTCCACTCCCCTCCTTGCTCATCATCTGTATGTGGACTTAACAGCTCGGTCAGCATCAGAGTGCAGCTCCGTGCAATGAAAATATTTTCTCCACAATCAGACGCAAAACATGAGCAAACCTCACAGGGAAGCACAAGTTTTATGGCAAGTTTGTGTCTGAACATCATTAGTGATGGATGCTTTTTGTATTAGATCTTAAGACAGAGAGGATAGCAGGAGCAAATGATGCACTTGCTACTAGTGGCTGCAACCCTCTCTTAGTGAATCAGGCCCAGAGTATCTCTTAAGAAAGTAACAGAAAGCTACCAGTTTAGTAAATTCCCTGTTTTCATTGTCTGTTTGTTCCAGTTCTTTAAACAATATGTTTGATTGTTATGAACTGTAATGCTATTCACTTTTGATCTTTAATACAAATAGATTAAAATGTCGTTTCTAAGGCACAGAAGCTTCAAGAACAATGACTGAATGCTTTAATACTACGAAAGAAATTCTATAAAAGTTACTCTAAAAAAAGAGAGAATGAAAAGGTTACAATGCAGACTCTTTGCTATTCTTATCCAGCGCAGAATCTCCAAAGTTCAAGGTTGGAAAAGGTCAGTGTCTTTATATCCCTGCACAGCTTGTACTTTACTGAACAGACAAGTTACTGAGAGCACAGTTATAGCAGTCAGAGGAAGAACCAAGGGAAAGCACATGTTCAGGTGGAAGTGAAGGAAGTCGTTCATCTTTTTCTAAAGGCTTCGTTCATCAAAAAACAATCAGCATTATGCCATCATAATTAACAAGCAATTATGAATATGTTTGAGTATGTTTGGGGAAAGTGATGCTGAAAAAAACTACAAATTGTTACATGGTAAGGATAACCATTCTAGCTCCTAGTATAAATGTTGTTCAAAGTGGGGGTCCTGACCCCGCCAAGGAGTGACAAGGAGCAATAGGGGGGGTCATTTTAATAAATGTAGAATCATGTAAACGTGATTGCCCTGTGTACAGCACTGTCAGTCGTATTTCTTGGTGCTGGAAACATCAACAGCAAAAGAGAAGATTCACATCACACAAGGAGACTGTATTACTTCTTCTGTTGTTTTAATCACATACTAAAACAGACAACACATTTTTGCCCACATGGCTTCATTGGGTTTGTGATTCAACACCTTGCACAGGTGTTCTGAAACAGGATGCAGCTGCACTCAGTCCAATCAGCAGCAGCAGAGTGCTGAGTTTCCATATATGGTCATGTCTCCATGACATTTCAATAAATGCCTTTATATATTTTATTATCACTGCGTATCCAAAATCTACATTTTATTTTTGTATTGGAATATATCTGAATAAAAAATACAATACACGATTCCAGTTTTTCACACAGCCATGTAATAAAAGCTGTTTATTAGTTTACAATTTCTTGTATTCAGGATCAAAGGTGTTCCAATGGTTAAGACTGATACCAAACAACTCTCTCTGATAAACCTGAAGGAAATTCTGTTCTTTTACTCTCTGTTATTGAAATACATGATTCTCACACACACACAGGCCTAAAATACACACACATGCAGAAACAGGACCTGTACTACTGGAGAGATGTCAGAGTGGGGCCGCTACACACTGCTACACAGGGAGCGCACCGGAGCTTTTTTGGGGTTTGGTGCCTTGCTCAAGGGAGCCTCGGCAGTACTCTGGAATACCCTAGCACCTCTCTAGCTACCAGACCAACTTTATATAATTATGGTCCGCACCGAGATTTGAACCGGTGACCCTCGGGTCCCAACCCAGTCCCAACCCAGTCCCCAAATTAAATGATTAATATTATTATTATCATGATGTAAATATTGAACATCCCAGCAGAAGCAGGGTGGTGGGATTCAGTCTTCCAAACATCAATACTGGTGTTCAGTGTAATGAAGTAAAATGTCAGACAGTAGGACGGTGCGGCTCGCTGATGTGTTTCTGTAATGAAACAAAGGAGTCCTTAGATGTCTATAATAATGAGATTTATTGCTGCACACAGACGGCACTTCATAATAAGATGAATTCATTGTTCCAGAGTGTTCCTTCACATGAATCAAAATAAAATATATACCAGCTTTACCCTTTGTGTGTTCTTCAGTGGTGGTGATGTAGTCGGCTTGTTTATTCTCCAGTAAGCTTGCCTTGACAATAATGTGACTTGAAGCATACACAAAGACCCACATTTTTAAGGTCAAAGGGAGCTTTGAAGAGTGTATCAAAGTGCCGTCGTTCCTGTGAACTACTTCCATCTCTGCGGTTTGACTCCTTCAGCCTGCCTGCATTTGTTTCCCACTCAGCCTGCAGAAAAACCATAATCACGGCTGTCTGCTGCCCACTTACTGTGATACCGCATTCCTTTATTTCATTACCCTTTCCTGCCATTTTATTGCTCTTTGTTGTCATGGCTCTGCCACGTTTTGCTCCTGAGTGCATGACACCGTTTGTTTTGTCTTTGTTTATTGTCTGCCTTTTGTTTCCTCTTTTTCTCCGTCACACATTTTCTGTTTATTTTCATCCGTTATCCATCTCCTCAAGTCGTATATATCAGTACTTGAGTAATCAAAATGTGCTTTAGCTTAATTAAATGTCTTTGTTCCGTTTACACAGGGACAAATTACAGCCTACTTACAGCACTTTCACTGTAATTTAACTGTAGCTAAAAGCCTCGTTTGGAACAATTATGATGATGATTTCTCTACGGCTCAAAGGCTGTACACAAGAGTCATAATAGCTGCTGTGTGTCAAAGTGAAGTAAGAGGCGGTGTGGTTTATTTGCCTTTTCAACAGCCTCATAAACATCTGGAAATGTTGGACAAACCTCCTGTGTGCTGTTCATATAAATTATGTGAAGTACGCTGCTGTAGATACCACCTTATCCCCGGTTAGGGTCACTGTTTGTGTGATCTTTAACTTTAACCTGCAGCAGAATTAACTGAGATTTATCTAGGAGATGCTGCACAGTGCACACCCACTTTATCAAGATACCTGTGCAACTGGTTTACTGAGGCTTCATTTTTTTTTTAAACCAAGCAGCAACCTTTGGTCTTAAAAAATGGAGCCGATGCAGAATTGCAAAAAAACAAAACTGCAGTTCCCAGAGTGTCCACTTGAGGCTGGCTGTAAAAGCAAATGAATCCCCATTATGACCCATTTTAAAATGACCATTCTTACAGCAGAAATAAACATGTTTACAGGGCTGAAAGCTCAATACTGCAGGTAGTAGGAGTGCAAACACCACAAAGCACAATCAGATGGTTCTTAAAGAGCCACACAGCTTCACAGAAACTGAATGTTGTAGACTTTCCCAATTGAAATCATCACACAGGAAGAAAGTTTAAACCTTTTTCTCTCTCTCTCATAAACTGCTGATATACCAGTGTGGCTTATATTCTGGATTTAATGGTACTATAGGTTTATTAAAGACATTTTATTGATTGTTTGAGCTTCATTTGGTTGTTATATTGTGTTGAGGATTACTAACACATCTTGTACCTGTTTAAAGCTTGCTAATAAGACAAACTTTCAATCCCATCGTTTCCTTTGAAATGCCAAAGATCACAGAATTTGACAGACGTTAAATCCTAACTTTGCATCAGAAAGACCACACTCAAACTGGATATGTAATATTTGGATATTTGGTATTCGAGTTGTTGTGAAGATATTTGAAAAATGAGTTGAGGTCAAAGATAAAAGAAACAGTGGAAGGCCACGAAAACTTTCAAAATCGAACTCCAAACCTTCCTGTTGAGAGACGACAAACTCTACCACTGACCCACAGGTGATGTATTACAACGATCCGAAGCTAATGCAGGGGAATTGTATTTGGAGAGAGTAACAGCTGATATAACACTGACAGTCATGAGAATATTGGAGAGGCAGTATGGGATCACCTGGACAGAGAAATAAATAAAAGACTGAATCTTGTGAATAACTATGGAAGTGCTGAAAGACTCCTGAAGAATTTACCAGAAGATTACTTCAGAAATCTCCAGAAAAACAATTCAAAATATCCCGCCAAGTTTCTCAGATATTTTTTTCATTAAATATTTTGTGTATTTTCTGGTTGTTTTTAAATACAGAGACTTAAGTAATAAATATGGATGTTCATCATAACACAGCTAAAAGTGAACTAAGGCTTTTGCACAGTATTCTTTTGACATATTTCTTATTCTGGGCCTGAATTCAAGGGCTGAGCCATCATTTTAAACGTCATAGTCAAAACTTTGCTGATTACACAGTGAGGCTGCACGGTGATGCAGTGGTTAGCACTGTTGCCACACATGAGAAGGTTTCCTGGTTCAAATCCCTGTCGGACTGGGCCTTTCTGTGTGCATGTTCTTCAGGTGCATGTGTGGATTCTCTCCGGGTACTCCAGCTTCCTCCCACAGTCCAAAGACATGCTCGTTAATCGGTTAATTGGTGTCTCTAAATTGCCCGTAGGTGTGAATGTGAGTGTGAGTGCAGTTGGTTGTCTGTCTCTATATGTCAGTGCTGTGAGTGACTGGCGATCAGTCCAGGGTGTACTTGGTCTCTCGCCCAATGACAGCTGTGCGAGAGGCCGACTCCAGCCCCCGAACAGGACAAGTGGTATAGATAATGGATGGATGGATAATTACAGAGTATGACATCATTTTTTATTTCAACCTTTAGTTTCTACATTTTACAAGCAAAGGCAATAAAGTAACCCCTGTTCACAATGACGCCAACAGCACTGATTATATTGAATGAAAAAAAAAACAGCAGGGAGACTAAAACAGTTTGGTATTTTTTTTCATCTCACTAGAACATTTCCCCCCATTTTATCTGTCAACTGTTCTCTGGCTAGCAGCAAAGATACTCTTGGGTTATAATTTACACCTTCACTCATACACAACCCACTGTTTCCTTTACGGCTTTGGTTCAAAAACTGTAGTTTGGACACATCTGGTATCTCTAGGATGATTCAGCAGGCTTTGGCCTGGCTTGTAGCTGCTGAAGCTTTTTTTTTTTTTTTTTTCAAAGATTTATTTTTGGGCTTTTTGTGCCTTTATTGGAGAGACAGGACAGTGGATGGAGTCAGAAATCAGGGAAAGAGAGAGAGTGGGGTATGACATACGGGGAAGAAGCCACAGGTCGGATTCAAACCCAGGCCACCTGCTTCGAGGACAACAGCCTCTGTATGTGGTGCACGCAAACTAACCACTAGGCTACCGGCACTGGCTACCAAGCTGCCATAGATTTTGTCTGAAAAAAGTCAGCTGTGACGGATGGATCTCTATGTCATGTCGTATAAAAAGGGTGATTTCTGTTAAATGCTATTTTAAAGAAAATCCTGTACCTCAACACACCCCTAACTTTTTCTCTATATAATAATCCTCCCCTTAAGGAGGACTTGAACTAATTGAAATAATGAGACATTTTCACCCTCTGAGTGTAGCTTTAAATTGATGTGAAAAGAGGATTTGAACGCAGATCAATGGCACAGTGAGGAAAAAGAGGCACAGCAGCCATGTCTCTTACAGTCTCCATCGATAACAGAAAGAGGGAAAGCAAAGGAACGAGGACGAGGAAGGGAAGGAAAGACTTCCACTCTATATTCAGTGTCCAACGGCTACAAGAAGACAGCTGCCAAGAACACTGCCTGACGCCCAAATACTGAAGACATATTAATGGATTTACTCTGACTGGAGTCAATGAAGACCAGAGTTGGAAACAAAAGACAAGAACACTTCTCTTTACTCCATTTTTCCTCTTATTAAAAGAGAAGTCCTGTTGAATAATTTAAAAAAAATCAGACACTGTTGTCTCTGAATATTATGTGGAATGTTTCTTGCTGATAACACTTTGATGGGAAGAAAAAATTGTGCTTGTATTTTGTTCCCTGCCAACATTTATTAGGGTGCTTGAGTTTTATTTGAAGTTTGATTAGGGGTAAATGAAGTGTGATAAGTGCAGGATTTAGACACAAGAGACTAAAAGATTCACCGGGCGGCTTTGGCTCAGTTGGAAGAGTCGGTTGTCTCTAAAAAGCGGAAGGTTGGGGATTCAATCCCTGGCTCCTGCAACAACATGTCCGATGTGTCCCTGGGCAAGACACTTAACCCTGAAGTGCTCCTGCTGCTTCATATAACTAACTCATTATTGAAGTGGAGGTTAATTTTTGTAACCTATAGCAACACAAAAAGCAGGTGAGAAGCACTCTGAAAACTGAGGTCATGGGCGCTGCCAGCACAAAAAAAAACACCTTCTCTGGTGAGTTGCAGTTTCACTGAAACAAGTGGCTTAGATGCAGAGTAGGGTTTTCTGGTACAACGTCACCAACTACCAAGGTGCATGAAGAGTGAAAGGCTTGAAGAGGTCAAAGAGCTCCAGCAACACTTATAGTATGAAGATGAACTTTTTAAAAAATAAATCAAAAATCTGTGGCACACTTAAAATTATTTCATTGTGAGCAAACAAATCGTTTTTGCCTGTAGCTTCCTCAGGGTGCGAAACCTGAGGAATATAAACATGTTAAAATTATCTCCACAGTCTTGATGAAGACATGTAAAAGTCTAATATAATGTTTGGACAAATCCACCTGCAAAACGAAGAAAGCAAGCAACTTTTAAAAGCTTGTTTTTTTCTGTACGGAAGTCGGATTGAACTTTCCTGATGCAATCTCACGACGTCGGGGGGAATCTCAAGACTGATGGGCTTTGGTGACACAGCATTTCAGAAATGTTTTGACTATGTAAAAAAGAAAATGTTTTTCATGAATCCTATCTTTGCAACGACTTTGTATTTTATCTCACCACCTGAATATTTGCTTTGCTCCTTTTTGTTTCTATTTTCTTCAGAGGTATGAGGTACAGGTTTGTGATAGAAATAAAGAAGCGCATGACGCAGAGAAATGTCGTTATTGGTGATCTTTTTTTTTGTCTTCTGAGGTTTGAAGTGATCCATTGGTAAAAGATGGTAAAGTTACAGGAAGGTGAACGTCAACATTTTAGAGAGACAATGTATCAGCTTAGTGTCTATACTGGTGTTAGCTGTATGATGTATGAATGGTAATATGACTGAGTATATGTGGTCTGAATATGATGATCACACTGTTTGGAAACTACTTTACTTGAAGGTACAAAAAAATAAAACCTCATTGGAAAAGTAATCACAAAGTAATGATGCATCGCTGCATGGAAACACCTCAGTATGATGAACTACTATGAGTATTGATTATGAATTAGTGTTGAGTTATTCACACACTGAGTCAAAGTTAAACTACATGTGGTTTTAAAGGGATTCTGTCAGGGTCTGGATATGAGAAAAAGTGAAAAAATACAAAGTTATTCTAACACTAATCCTTCTAATGTTGTGTTTTTGAAGCCCCTGAGAGCTTATCTCTCTTGTTAAATGTTATTGACATGTTTTGTTTGCTGTGTACTTCATTACTCTTTATGATTTATGAAAACGGACAACATGTCCATGAGTCCACTAATGACTCTCATTGTTTGCTAATAACATGCTACATTAGTTCTGGTATAGTGGTCTCTGACACTCAATTTAACCATGTTTTACTGTATATGACATGCTGGAGTCCAACTGATCCTTCATATATAATGTATAGCATTAGTTCCCCAAAATCACAATTATCTTAATTTGGATATCTGCCAATGCGGAGCCATACCAGGGGTCAGACATCTTTGTTTAGGTCTCATCATCATCATCTCATTTTCGAGGGGGTCCTTACAAAACATAAATATAATCATCAGTAATACAAAATCAAAATGAAAGGTAAATCCAAGACATAATACCAAAACATTTAAACACAGAGACACCCACACCACACACACACTCACAATCACTCGCACTTAATGCTCCCCCAAGCCTAGCCACCCACCAACCAGACAATATTACACAATCAGAAAAAATCTGAAGAGAAAAAAAAGAAAAGAAAAGAAAAGGAGATATTTTAAAGGAGCTCTATTATGCTGATCCATATTTAAATACATATATTGTTACTATTTTGGAATATCCTTACTAAACCAAAGTTACTTAAAGAGACAGCAGCTGAAATTAACTGTTTCAGGCAGAGGCTGAAATGAGGGATTTTACTAAAGCCACTAAAAATAAATAAGCTACTCAATAGTTATCCCAGAGTGACATAATTAATAGAGAAAGTGTGTATAATAGATCTCCTTTAAATAAAAGGAACATATATTTATTCCTTCATCCATAATGTGGGTAATAACAGAGCTTACCACTTCAGCACTTTTTTACATAATGTTTTTTTATTGATTGTCAGTTGATATTGAGAATATATATATATTAAAAAAAACATAATCAGCGTTAAATAAAAATAATTCTCACTAACAGTTATAGCGCTGATTAAGGTTCATCACAGTAGTTCACTAACCTGCTGACCCCACATCAATCAATCAATCAATCAATTTTTATTTGTATAGCGTCAACTCATAACAAGTGTTATCTCAAGACACTTTACAAGAAGCAGGTAAAATACCTTACTTATTGCTATATTACAAAGACCCGGCCTATCCATCATGAGCACATGATGAGGCCTATACATAGCATATAATATTTAATATTATATTAAATATATTTTACAAAGTTACCTTCCACCAGTGGGCGACATGAAGTTGAAAACAGAAGTTACTATGAGTTTACTGTTTCCCATACTCTCAAGTTTAATTATAGAGGAGATAATTATGAACTATTCATCAATGAATTCCTGTGTCCCTCTTCACTCACACAGTTGTGTCCCTCACTGTGTCAGTGTTCCAATACGGAAGTGAGCTCCACTGATATTTGAAGGTCAAACAGGATGCAGGCAGCAGAGCCTCGACAGAGAGAAGACAGCGCGCACTGTAACTTCAATTTTAAGGGAGTGACAAACACTTTTAAGACCGAGGTTGCCCACAGCCCTGATAGGCTACTTTGCTGCTGTGGACGCTAAACACCTCTAAGCACACACTAATCCGTGGTCGCTCCTTAATCTCCTGCAGACAAACACGGTACTCACATACAGACGGTGCCAAATTGGCTATTAACGCGTAATTATCGCTACAATCTCGCTACCGGCGTGTGTTTGCGTAAAAATGCTGTAGTTGTAGGCTGTCCTGCCTTCCTCTCTGGCCCCTCTGCCTCTCTCCCCCCCCCCCCCCCCCCCCCCAGTGGGCTCCCTGAGACTTCATGGTGTTTGTGCCATCTAGGCTTATCTGCCGCTTCATTGCAGTCTTTTCTAGCGCAGAGATTCACACCTCATGGTCGCTCCTCACCATCCTCTCTCGCTCTCGGACAAACAAATAAGTCTTCACTATTTGAAAACAAGCAGACAACTTTCTTTTGGATCTACCGTGTCACCGATTTTTACTAATTTTCTGCGATTACAAGGACATATTGTGCAAGAAACTCTCCAGCACCACGGGGAGAGAACAGAGAAACGCCTGTGTGCCGTGTAGGAACACTCTCTCTAAAAAAAACCCGCCTGGTCTGAAATCCAGAGACGAGCCCACACAGCAGCGAGCTGGTTATTTTTCTACTTGAAAGGGAAACTACAAGTATGCTGTGAAGCTTTTTGTCGCAGCTTGGCTCCCGGCAGAAGCACAGGTTTCCCACAGAACCAGCTGGTGGAGAGAACAAAAAAAATCGCGAAGGAGAGAAGTGCGAAAGTAAGAAGCGATGTGCGGCTGCTGCTTGTGCAGTTTGTCTCTCGGAATTAGTGGATGAATGGGAAGGGAGCGGCTGTAGCCTCGAACCAGGGAAACAGAACATACTGTAGAGCCTGCGGAGGCACACAATGGATACTTGTCCGTCTCTAAAGGTAAGAAAAAGCCCACATTTTCTGTTATATGCTGGACTTTTGGCTGTCATGCGCTCCTCGTGGATTAGATGTGCTGTTTGTAGTTTCTAATGTTCGTTTTCGTCTCTTGGCTTTTCTTTAAAAAAGCTAAAACGCCAATTATGGCAAAATACAGTTTGTGATGTTACCACAAGCTCCTGGATTCTATTGCCAACATGAAATTCAGTGTGCTACAGCGTATAAGGGTGGCTCATACTCTACAGCGACTTAGAAATAAGTAACCCTAACCCTAAATCTGTTCAGTGCTTTTAGAGCTTGACGTGTAATTGCTGTTTTCAGTGTTTTGTTTTATCGTAATGTTACGCATGGAAAGGGTTGCGACGATGTACACAAAGCAGAGAGGCTAGGTAGTTGTGCCCGACGCATACTAATCCTGGGTGTGTATGAACGACAAACGTGCCCGTTATTGTGCGTCTGGCAGTGTGTGTTGTTTTGTGTGAGTGTGTGTCTGTGTGTGAGAGAAAGGGAGAGAGAGACAGAAATAAGAGAAGGGGGGTGAAAGAGAAAGGAGGGGAGGAAGAGATTAGCCTACTCTTTTCCAAATGTTCCCTTGGGATTACTGTAGGCTATTAAACTCTGTTCAAGTTGTATGGGTGGAGTGCTGTGTGTGTGTGTGTGTGTGTGTGTGTGTGTGTGTACGGGTCCTTTTAGCAGTCCATTCACGTCCTGAGAAAATTTGGGCTTGTGTGAGTGTGCGTGTGTCTAGTTAAGGGATCGATGGCCGCCATGAGACACCTTGGCCGGCAGTGAAACGCCACCACCACCACTGTAATCGCCACCCTCTTGTGGATTACAAGTGGGGAGCATAGCTCGAGCGGGATCTCAGTGAAGACATCCGTGTGTGGAGACAGAAAGTGGCGCTCAGTCAGTGAAGGCAGTTCAGCACCATGGACAGCGCGCACTGTATAACACTGCAGTAGGAGGGGGGGACGTTAAGACTCCCACAGAGGGGCATTTATCGACACTGAATGGCTGCTATTTTCCTAAAAAAAGAATACAAAGTGGACCCCCCCCCCTCTCTCCCCCAAGTAAAGCCCTGCAGTTTACTGAAGAGATTCAACAGTATTTTAATTCATGCAAACAGAGTTATTCTGACGCAAAATGACTCACTGACAAGTGCACTTTTCTATTTATTGCAAGAGCCACTTTAATTTGTTTCAGTCAATATCCAGGTGCAAGCTCACACAGAGGTGAATAAAATCTCATATAAAACAGAATAAAGAAAAGAGAAATCAATTTAAAAAAAATCTATTTCAGCATCACTTTTATACACAGACACAGAAAACACAAGATATTTTCAAAGACAGTATGACACTATATGATATTTGATCATATATTTGATATTTGACTATTTGATCTCTGCACAATATCTTACAGCTCATTGAGAGGTATTTCTACTTTGCTTATACTCAATGATTAAATTGGCCACTTGGGGGCAGCAGAAAAAAACTGCACATACAAGATTGACACATCAGGATATTTTATATGATAAGACAAAAAGTGCTCATAAACCATGAACTATATAAAAATGAAGGATCCAGATGAGGTTACTTCTCTCATTGCTTTGTGGACTACGATTTTGATGCATGAAGTTCTACATGTTTGTTGTCACCATCTCCCTTTCTTTTGCCAGAAGTGACCATATTTTGGAGATGGGGGATGTGATATGATCCACCTCTATATTGGTTGAAAAGTCACCATTATATCAATTTGGTCTTAATTCGTAGCCACCAAGCGAAACCCTCCTTTTCTTGCAAAAATGAAGCCAATGCGGAATTGCACAAAAAAATTCAGTTCCTCAAGTGTCCACTTGGGGTCTGCTAACCGCTGCATTGTAGTGGCTTCTCAGTAGGCTTAAGGCCCAACTCAGTTCCAGCTCTTTGCCTGTTATTAGGTTGACTGAAAGTTTGATAGAGTCAGCTTTCCCAATGTGGCAACCGCCATGGATAGACTTCCAAAACTGCCCTTTAGAAACCAATGGGTGATGTAACTCAGGCTTAGTCCATGTTTCATTTACAGTCTATGGTAGCCCCGCCCATCTGTTTTGCTCTAAATGAAACAATGAATAACGTTATGAACAGGATGCTGCAATCAGTCAATGAATTAATCAGTCTATTTTTTAACAGCACTGATTCATAACAAATGTCATCTCAAGACATTTTCCCAAAGTTTGAGAATCTACTCTTTGTTATATTATTTACAGAGACCCAACGTGTATCCACTACGAGCACAGCACTTAGGAGAGTTAAAGTGGCAAGAAAAAAACGTCCTTTTACAGTAACAGGAAGAAACCTTGAGCAGAACCAGACTCATGCTGGACAGTCCTCTACCAAAACTGTGTATGGCTTAGAAAGTGAGATAGAGAGAGACGCAGAAAGAGAGAGTCAGATGGCGACAAAGAGAACAACGAATAAACAGAATGAAGACGAAGAAAACATGAACGTGCAATCAAACAAGTGTGAGCACTGTGAGAGACGGCAGCCTCTCCAGTAGCTCAGTAGCACCTTGTTCTGAATATCCCAGAGGGAAACCTTCCCAAGGGATTTATAAAGTGTCTATCTATCTATCTATCTATCTATCTATCTATCTATCAAAACCATAAAACATTAGGAAAATTAAGTTAAGTAGGATTTATTTTCTTACTGGTTCATTCATATGGTTATAGTTTAAACAAATAGAACAGGTGATCTTTGGAATCCATTATAATAAAGAAGTTCTAAGGCATATGTGTGTAGGCTTTGCATTAGATGTCAAGGTGCTTCCACTTCTGATATATAGTTTTTGTCATTTAAACACCCAGAAGGCGCAGAGCCACAGTATTGTTTGTTTAGTTGTATTTCTGGCCACCTGGTAAATTAATCCAAATATAGGCTCTCTGTTAGCTTTGATAAGGTATCCTTCATAAAATATCTGACCACCATGTTCACCAGCTGGCCTCTAACTGACTCTGTTGCTCTTTGGTACTGAGCAGGTGGCTTACAGGATGTTTGAACAGCTTTTTCTTTTTTTTTTACTGCTAGCATGTCTTGCTCCCTGATGTCTTCTGTTGCTTTGGAGCCTGTTTGTAAAGTTGCAGTGATGTCATCAAAGTAATGCTGATGTCATTTTGGTGCTGATATCTCTTTGATATCACAGGTAGGGCGGCAGTAGCTCAGTCTGTAGGGACTTTGGTTGGGAACTGGAGGGTCGCCGGCTCAAGCCCTGGTGCCGGAGAAAAGTATGAAAGTGGGTCTGGTATTTGGAGAGGTAACCTCCTGAGTACTGCAGAGGTGCCCTTGAGCAAGGCACCAACCCCCAAACAGCTCTGGGGCGCTAGCTGTGTGTAGCAGCCCCACATCTCTTATATCTCATTAATGCATGTCCACAGGTCCTGTTCGTGCATGTGTGCAATTCAGCCTATATGTGTGAGAATCATGACTCAATAACAGAGTGTAAACCAGGATTTCCCAGCGAGGATTAATAAAGGATTTAAAACATTTTTTAGTAACTCAAGAGGACATACAGGTTGAAATACCTAAGCATTAGCCATACCCTGTCAACAAAGGTGCAAATACAGAGTTGCATTATGGGAAATGTAGGATCCAGTGTTTTGAGAGCTTGAGCCCAAATTTAGACCACAAGTCAGAATATCTCAGCCTCTGTTGTTTCTTTTTTTTTTCTTCCAAATCTTCTCTCTTTTACCCCCACTTTCATGGAGGTGTAGTTCTAAAAGTTATGGAATATCCATTTAATATCCCTTCCCAGTAAATTCTACATGGATTGATCTATATACTGGGACACAAACTACTTTAAATGGTATGCATACTGTATGCTGATTGTTGAACGCATTATCCTGTTATCACCATTATCTTATAATAAGACATTTGTTCATCTTCAGGAACATGTCTTTTTTGGCTCAATTCAACATTTGCAAAGTTTGGTTGAATAACCTTTTGGATAGGGAAATATAACATTTGTTCTACTCATTGTTTCCATTGTGTCATGTAGCTTAGTAAGTGTGGTTATACCACCTTTTGAACTAGGTAATCATGCCTTTAGTCTTTGGAGAAAAACATGAGCAGGGACTGTTTAAATAATTTTTCATCCCATTTGTATTAATTGTTATTCAGCTCTTTGGTTTCTCATGACTAACAGTCACAACAGAACTGTCAACAGCCCCCATCTGATATGTTGATATCACTGGCTGTTATTGTCTGTCAGTGCTTGATGCCAGAAAGATGCTGGAGGGTTAATGCCGTCTGTCGAGACTGCTCGCTGAAATTGATAGGCTTGCTTTGACAGATGAGATAACCTGCAATCTCAGGCAAATGCAATTTACTGGTACGGCAGATGGATGCTGAGGATGCAGTCAGAAGTAGGCCAGTTTTACCTTGGGGAGCAGCTCGACATGCACAGAAGGCTCCCAGAGAATGTTAGAAAGTTGTTGTTTTGCAAGGGAAATTGTGAGAGAGAAGAGGGAGGAATGGAAAGGGAAGGACTTTTCTATTAAACTCGGCACACAGTGAAATAATAGAGAGGGGAGATCAGTTCCCGTTCAGTTCTGGTTCACATGGAATAAGCTGGATGGAAGGCAATTGAAGCTAAAAAAAAAATGAAGTGGGAAAATAACTTGGGATTTGGATTTAAATGTGCTGTGTTGTCTCCGCACTATTCTCATCTCCAGTCTCGGAGTTTGAGAGAAAAAAAAGAACAAGAGCTTGGTTGCTGTCCATGAAAACTCTCCCTCATGGCTTCATTCACTCACCTCTATGAGCAGGAAAAGCTGAGGGCAAAGACAACAAAACAGAATAAACAAATCCAAAACAAAAGCTAGGGAGAAGCCAACATTTAGCTTGTCAGAAGCATTACCTCATTGGGTTATAATGTTGCATAAGCAGTAATGCACTTATTGTGAATGGAGTGCAGCTGCAGGGCAGTTTTAGGTGCTTCTTCACCTCAGAATTGCTATGCATTAGAGGGAGACTTTTCCCTAATTAATTTAAACACGGTTCCTGTTGTCACTGGGCTGCTGTCTTGTTTGTATCCATGCCCGTTGTATCCAGCCCAGCTGCTTTAGTGTAGCATATGTGCAGCAGAGTGAAGCCGGAAGCTTTGAGAGAACTCAGCTGAGTTGGAGGAGCTCAAACAACTGTGGAACTGGATTTCATGATGGTCAGGTTCAGGTTGCTTTGTTAGATGAATTGGGAGTTTCTTATTATCAGTTATTATGGTAATCAGTATGGAAAATTCTAGTAGAACCACACCTCAAACCATCACAGATATCCTCCTTTTCAACTACTTTCTTATAGTCTCATAGCTCAGCAAAACATGTCTGTGATGTTTTTGTTGTTCAAATGTTAATCCCCCCTCAAAGTAGGTGAAGTTGTCAAAATGTGGTGCTATACATTAAATGCAGCGACTGTATTATATCAGTTACCCTATGGCGGCAGATGCTCAGTCCACAGCGACTAGGCTGGGGTGGCCTGCAGAAATACGGATAAAGAGGTAGACTTAGAGCTGGAGAAGTGCCATTTCACCTGAGGGGATCTGTTTATGTACCTGTGACCAGGGCCACTAATCCCTAACTTTAGCACTTTAAGTCTGTGGTATGCATCTCTATAATGTCTCCACGTCAAATGCCTGCAGATAGGTTGTGTGTGTGTGTGTGTGTGTGTGTGTGTGTGTGTGTGTGTGTGTGTGTGTGTGTGTGTGTGTAAAACTGACTGTTGGATTGAGGGAATGATTTACCCCAGGGGGGGAAAAGTAGTTCTTCTTTAAATCACCTTCAAATATATCAAATATAATAGAATAGAAATATTTCAATTTTAGTGATTTCATTGACTCAAAATGTTCCCATGCTATTAATCTAATGGAATAAAGGAGCACATAAGCTCTTTTTATTATGGAATAACTCTTAAGTAATGCAGGACTTCATATTTATGAGAGTAAGTCCCCAAAAAGTGATTGATGGAGCTGAGAATAAGAAGGGATATGGAGAAGTTACACTTACCTTTGCCTCTGGGCAGCAGTTTGACTTCATTACAGAGAAGCTTTTGGCCGGTGTTACCTGTATCCTCGTGGCCACACTGCTCCGGCTGTGCTGTGATGTGATGTGGCCTTTTCCCCCCCCCCCAGAAGCCTCAGCAGGAAGCACTTGACTCGGCAGTATATCAAAGCGGGTGTGCGGACTCTGAGGGCTGTGGCATTGTGGCGCTTCAGAGGGAACCTTCAGGGAGTTTACATAGGCGGCAGCTCTCTTCCTTTGTGAAACACGAGTCGGAACATTAAGATGTCACTGCTGACTGACCAATACGGCCGCGGGGACACAGTGATACAGCAGAAGCAGACACGGGTGTGTTACCCCAGAGCACTTCAAGGCAACGGGAAGACGTTTTCATGTGCAATAATTATGGAACCAATATGGGCGACAGTGTGTCTGAGGCAAAGTCTTGTTACTATTACGACTAAGCACTTTAACTACATTAGGAAAAAATGACTCTGTGAGTCAGATTACAAAAGCTTGATTCTTGTTTTTCCCTTTTCGCTTCATGTTCTTCGCTTTGTTTCATTTCCACATTTAAATTGGCCTCTGAGCAATGAGAGCCTGCGTTCTAATTTTTGCCGTCGCCCTCTTTCCTTTCCCACATGAATTCTCTGATTTTTGCTGTTGTTGTCGTAGTCGTTGCACTTTGGAATACAGTGGCCCTCCTGTCATTTGATGGCGTGTTCATTCATCATGGTCAGCGGTTCCAGCCCCACTCACGCTACTGTAATCCAAACAGACCTTTACGTTTTAAAAGCCTCTGAGTTTAGGCTTTTGCTGCTCACAGGGCGTTCAGTGCAGCTGATTGGCTGGGAGCAGAGGGCAGTCATGTGATGTGTGGGGTTTTTGCAAAGGACCAAATATAACTTAAAAAGGATTTGACTAGTACATCTGACTGATATAGCAATGTCCAGTGACAGGGACTATTTCATCTACAAGGGTTGTAAAGTTTTGTGATTGCTTGATTTTAATTGATAACAAGATGAATTGACTAATAAGAAGTACAGAACTCTTGTGTATCTTTAAACCAACTCATGTCACTTACAAATTGGAACGTGAACTTCAGTAACTGTGAGATGATCCATCAGGTGTTTTTGATACATTCATCAATTTTCTAGTCTTTTCTTGCCACTGTCCCAACTTTTAATAAAATATGTTGCTGGCATCAAATTTAAAATTTGGCATGTCATTTCCCCGAAAACAATGAAATGTTACAGTTTATACATTTGAAATGTTATCGTTTTTTGCTATTTTGTCATCAAATATGGAGTTTCAGTTGTTTTGCAAACTATTAAATTTAGGTTTTGTTATATTTTCCAGAACATCACACATTTTAAGGATTTAATGTAAAACCTATTGTATTTCACAGCTAATGTTACCTGTCCCACAAATCTTTGCATGTTATTGTGTCACTAATAATACACCCTCACTGACGCTGACATGTCTTGGATCCTCAACTGTTACAGCAAGTCTCTGCCAACTTGCTAACTAGCAGTGATTAGTCCTTATACAGGACTTCATAGTAACAGCTGTGATGGTGGTATTCTCACATGTTTTATCGTTTTTCATTCATTTGGTTTGAATAACTTTTGGGATTTCAAAGCCATGCTGGTGCTAAAGTTCAAATGGAGTTAAAGAGAGCAGTGTTTCACTGCCATGATCAACCCCAGAAACCCTGATAGTGATATCCCATGATGATTAAAAGGAAGAGTTGCTAATCATTTAGATATCACCCATAGGTTTTTAGAGTTCTGATTTGGACCGTTGAGCACTCTGGATGTCATCCTGGTTTGTGAGAGCCAAAAGACATTACTGCTGTAGTCATAATTTGGGAAAAAATGTTTATGCTTTGAGGGGTCATACTGCATGAGACTGTCCTGACTGATCAACTCTACCCTATGAAACAATTCTATATTCATGTGGGTGGTAGCTCCAGGACTCCAGGGAGCACTAAGGGTCAATAAATGGTTTATTGTTTTCGGAAATTATGCTAATTATAATCTATTCACTGTATTTTTGCATCATGCAGTCATGCTGTGACTTCTGCCGTACATCGCTGTGTGTGTAATCTCCACTCTCCAACCATCCACTCAAATACTCCCACATAAGCACCCGACACTTTTGTCCCACAGAGTTCCTGAAAAAACACACAGTCATTGCTGAAGTTATCACTGAGTGCATGACAGCCGCTCCGTTAGGCCAGCTCCTCTCGCTCGCTGATGTGCGCTGGGCCCCAAGGTTAGCAACAAAAAAAAGTGTTCGGCTCCAGAGATCTAAAATAGAGAGCTCCTTGCACCGCTGTGGAGTGATAACATTCAGGCTCTGCTGGGGACGTCGCCACTGTGAAGAAGCTGTAATTTAGAGACGGGTTGGAAAAGCTTATCTTTCCAAGCCCCTGAGAAAAATAAAGAAATAGTAAGTGGGGAAAAAAAACAAAAGCTAGAGGCAATGAGTCACTGTCTGTGGCAAAGAGAAGGAAAAACAAAGCCTTGATGAAAGCTCTTTGGTCATAATAGAGCCATCCTGTGTGGAATTTTATGTTTAAGTCACTGGTGAGCCAAATCCACAATAACCTTCAAACGGTGTAATTGAATGTCTTGTGTACATAAAAACAAGCATCTTAAAGGTCAATCATAAGAAAAGGCACACATGAGCATATACCTGTTTACACCTAGCATGAGCGCTGTCCTTGAATGACTACACACATTAAAGGGTTCTAAATGTATGAATTTTCTAGTTCTGGCTGCTTTAGAATAGTAGGGGGTCATCAGTGATCTATTTTGGGCAGCAGATGTTGAGCATCCCTTGAGGGACTTTACATTATTAAAAATGCAAAACTAGCTAATGCTACACAGCAATCATTTAGCACGGCACTCGGTGTTGATAACAAGGGGGAAACTCAGTTGGGGGGGGGGGCTCCCAAAGCCACAAAACTTTCTTTTTGTCTGCATTCGCATCCGCCATGGTCCTTACTCTGAAGCAGGAGCTTAAAGGGTTCCTCTTAACAGGGTTCCAGGAACTAAAATAGTTCATAGTTCCTGTGGTGAGGAAAAAATAAAAAAGGAGGAGGGCGCCAACGATTCCTAGAACTATGAAAAAGTTCCAGCAGTCCGAAAATGCCTATAATCACCCATACTACCATGCCCATTTTGGCCACAGAAATTAACTCGTTCACAGCATGGCACAAATATTGATTTTGGTCTGAATAGCTGATGTCTTTGGGGGTCGATTTTGTTTTCTGTTTAGGTTTCTTTTAAGGATAAGAGTGGTGTTTAATCAGGGGCGTGGCACGGCTGATCTATGTAAATGCTGGCATGTAGTAGCTGTTTGCCCAGAGGCTTAAGGCTGGCCTCAAATCCACTTTTTTTGACTGTTACCAGGTTGACCAAAAGTTGGGTTTAGAAAGCAATTCAATATGGCAACCGCCATTTCTGAGCTTCAAAACTGCACTTCAGATGCCAAGGGTGACATCACTGAGATTACATCCATGTTTTATACAATGCATGATTGAGAACAAATAGGGACATCCCAGCCAAAGATGCACATGTATACAAACTACTAACTATGATATGAACAGCAAAGTATTTTGTAACTCATTATCCAGGAGTCAATTGAAATGTATAGCTTACAGATGTGACGGCTTCTGCTTCCTACTCTTCTTCTGACTTTGATGTCTCAAAGACAGAAGGCTGCACTACACTTATTGTTACATATTGTAGTCTTTGGAGGCAGGCATATGATCAAACTGTCGTCATTTACCTGCAGGGCATGCTGCTTTGGGAAATTTAAAAGGTCGATAAAATAATGAGAGAGGCTAATTGCTTAAAAACAAAACTGGGTGCCGAAAATCCAGAATATTTGATTCTTGTTCGATACTCTCCTTCTTAACTTCTCCTTGAACCACATTTGACACGTGCGTCATCTTAAACTTGAGCACTGAGGTGTGTACATGTTGTTCTTTTGCATTCTGTAGAGCTATCAGCATACTTTGCAGCAGAATCGCTTGCATCAACTCGAGGTATATTGCAGGGGTACAACTTAAAGTGCTCATTATACTGGCTTCTCAAGTTTTTCAGCACCAGAGTTGTCCATGCTCAGTTATAAATTACAGTCATTAGGTAGAAAATGTCCCAATTCTGCTTTAAAGTTGAAGTTCCCTCTCAGCAGCGTCTTTGATAAATTGATAGCAGGTCGTTTAATCTCACTGTGCTCCTTTGGGGTCCTCCCCGATGATTGCTCCGTTGATGGGTTCTTTTGCAAGGCGCTGTCCTTGTCTCACACTCACACTGAATGCACATCTCTTATTCAGCGTGGGCCTACAGTATATGCACACAGTGCTCCCTCCACGCTGCTTTTCAAAGTCAACCTTTTCTTTTGCTTGTTTATTACACATTAGGTTGAAAGAAATTGCAGAAGGTTAGACTGTGAAATGTTTTTTTTTACCATATAACTCTTTGAAGTTGCTAAAGCAGATTTACACACACACACACACACACACACACACACACACACACACACACACACACACACACACACACACACACACACACACACACACACACACACACACACACACACACACTGATGCACTTAGATTTTTAAATTGTGGTTGGGGGTTGAGTTTAAAGATACACTTCTGCCTGTGTGTGTGTGTGTGTGTGGCAGAGCTTACATCATTTAATGTTTTTGTCTAAATCCTTATATCCTCATCTGGAACAGTGGAAAGATGTTTCACCATGAGTAGGGGGCTCCATGGAAATCAACCGGTGAAATACCATATAGAGACAAATTAGATAGACGAGTCCTCATAACGTTGCTGCTTGTCTGACTTTTGAGCCAATATATGTTTAAGATCTCTCCCTATTTCATTGCCATTATATTTGCTGATGTTTATAATACAATGATCAGTCTCTCATGCGTGGTTTTTACTTTTAATACTACACATACTTTTACCATTATCACTGACATTGTAGCTATAAATCTGTCTTATTCATTGTCTCCATCAATCTCTTCTTTCTTCATCTCCCTCTATCCCACTGTCCAAGCCAAACACAGTTGCAGTAGATGGTTCTTCAACATGAGTTTGTTTTTGCTTGAGGTTTCTGACTATTAAAAGGCAGTGTTTTCTTTTGTTGTTACTTTGCTAACTGAGATCTGTATAATAGCTCCAAAACTGCCCGCAGTAACTTCACATTTTTCCATTTTTTTGGAGTCAGATTTAGTCACTGCACATTTTTTATGCAGTTTATGATCCAAAAAGGCTCAAATGACTTCTGATCAAAAATATGTAGATACCCATGAAGCTTTTAAGTGACTGTACATCATCCAGATGATCATGTTTATAGAGGAAACCTTCAACTTCTGCCAAACTTTGGTCAGGGAAGTATCAGAATTATCTTAAATACAGTGATTTACTGTACCCTTCCCTTTAACTGTAACTAATGTGTGTTGCACTGCTCGGCTTTTGCTTCGCATGATTACATGAAGTGCTGTAATTCTGCTGTAATTAGCTATAATAAGCTTCTGGCAAACATATCCGGTGAGGCAGGGAAAACGGCCAAAAATAGAAAAATTAGGTGAGAGCTAAAAAAAGGAGCGCCTATGTGTGTCTCTGATGAGCGTTTTGTGCGACTGCTGATTTCAACACAAAACAGCATGTTTCACTGACACTGTAAAGAAAAGGAATCAGCCCACAGCTAAAAAATAAATAAAAAAAATCATTCAGCTGGAGCTCAATGTGTGATAGTGAATGGACACTGTATCCGTGCTAATCCCATCTGATGAACCGACAGTCTTAGCTGATGTGCACAGTGATGGCTGACAATTCTCCTTGTGCGTCCAACTGACACGTAATATGATCTGGGCAGCCGGAAATAAATGAAAACAGTAAAAAAAGAAAAACGACAATATCTTGGTATTATGTTCTCTCCTTTACTGGTAAAGCGCAAGAACACACACAAAAAGCCACACAGCTTCAGGCGGTGAGCCCGTATAATCCCACAGCCGGCTATCCTTTAGATGTCAACAGTGGCAACAAAGCCGCAATTTGTTGCCTGTAAGAAGAGGGTGCTGACAAGAGTCTCAAAGAGACGGGGGGGGGGGGGGGGGGGCTCGCTGTCATACACAAACACAAGATACTGTCAAGAAATACTTGAAACAAATAGCAGCCTTATGAATGTTTCACAAAGGTGAGTCAGAGTGGTTTAAAAGTGGTCAGAGATCTCACTACCTCTGTTCAAACTTCTGACATGTTGTGGCCACAGAGAGTCAATAACTGCTCTCACAGATCTGTAATGTCATGTGTTTCACAGCCTCTCTGGTGCTCATAATGGATTGTTTTACAGCACTTTTTAAAGGTCGTCTCTATGTTTGGGTGTTTGGGGAGGTGACCATGACTTCTTGTTTTATTACTGCCAGGACACGGTTTTATTAAAATCTTATCACTTTGGTTTTTCTTCACAGACTTTAACTGGGTCATGAACTTGTCCTTTACCAATAATTTCACTAGAATATATTTACATTTGAAGTTGTTAACTCGTTTATTTTATAAATGGTGGCCTAAACACGACCACAATATGTTATAACTTGAGGGGAAATCAGAAAGAAATGGAGTCGATCATAATTTTAATGAGAGTTTAACTGAGAGCCCGCACACCAAATAGGCTACTGGGCTGTAAGCTAACAGTGTTAGCAGGGGCTAGTTGGGTCCCTGCTTGTCTTTTTCATTCTGTCTCTCCCAATCCTGTCTCCTTCTCTGATTCCCTCCTGAGAATTCACTGAAGAAGAGCTGAGGTGTCACTGCTGAACTCTCTTAATGGAGCCAATAACTGGATGTAATTCACTTGTTTTTGTGTGTTTCTAATTGGAATCCCCGTTTTGTTCTAGTATGTACAACATGTTATATATCTCTGTTATTCCCCAGCCAGTTAAGAGAACAAAAGACAGCTAAAAAATTACAATGTGTTGGATCATTTAATTGACTTGCTGCTCCTGAGCCTCAGGATTTGGGTTGGAAATGGTAGTTATACAATGTGAAACTATGATGTTCATGTGACTCAGCCAGGCTAGTCACAGTAGGCTAAGTGATTCAGCGGTTACACAAACACCTGACTTATAAGATGTGTGAGTATATAAGTGGTTTGTGTGAATCGGTATGGAATCATCGAGTAGCAGGGGGAGTAAAGCCCAAAAGAAAAATAAATCATTATTTTATTATTAAAACACAATTAAAGGAAGAACCCACTGAGACTGAGGTCTCTTTTCCAGGGGTGCCCTGCTTTCAATTCAAATAACTTAATTATTAAGACAAATAAAATGAGAATAAAAATCTGAATGTTCATATATTTTCAAGTTGATTTGTTATTTAAAGAGCAGCCGAAAGTCAGCTAAATATTAGCACTTCAAAAACTGCAAAAGCAATGGTTACGCGTAATCAGACATTTATGTTAAATTAAGAACTAGAAGAATGCTAATGTATATGTTTGAAATAAATTATCAAAATTTCACAACTAATTATATGATGTTATACAGGACACAGACAATTAACAAATGTCAAAATCCGGTTTACACCACGCACTTAATACTGTAGATTTGAATTAAAAGGTAGGCTGCGTCCTTTACAAATGTTTGATTGCGTTGGTATCTATGTAAAGCTATGTCAGTGGCATTCACTGTCATGACTGCCAGTGCTGCCGCCACCATCACCCTTTCCACGCTGCATGACATGATTGAAATTTCACCTCCATTTATTGTGTATAGCAAGCAGCCACTGCACTGTACATAGCACGCAGGAAGACATTGGGACCTCATAAAGAAAACAGTGGTAAACTTTAAAGTAAATAGAGCCAGTGGACTGCTGGTTTTTATTGGAAAACACTCCTTAGTTTAAGACAGCAAGGGACCAGTGGAGTGTGCAGCGCCACTCTAGACAAATTAGTCGCAGATTGTTGGTCAGTACTTCACAACTATCAACGTTACCGTAGGCTGAGATCTTAACTACAGCATCGATAGCTGAAGCCTATAGCTGGATAAACTCCATGAACAGATGGTACTACAAAGAGCTGCACAGTTGCACAGAAACAGCCATTTTTGTTGCTGACTCCAAAGGTGGGACATCCATAATCTTTCAAATTTGGTAAAAAAAAAGAAAAGTGTCATCATGCTGCCCATGATCCATTTGATATGACTTTTGAAACAACCTGGAGCACAGTGTAGTACTGAGCTTTTCTCCATGAAAACAACCCTGTGAGCACACCAGTGGATAATCAGTGAACAATGTCCTGCCGGACCAGAGCAGAGCTCTTCTTTGTCCCTCTGATTCAGCCTCACTGAAAAGCAAATTATCCCAGAAAACTGTTGCTCCATTTTTTTCTGCTCGAGTAAATTGCTTCTCCTCGCGCCTGCAACAATAGCTGTCTCATTTACAGTGACTCAGCATACTGGCAGAACAAAAAAAAAAGCATCACTCAATGTTCCTCTCCTGTCTATCAAGCAGCTCATTTTAGGGGTAGATTTTTTTTTTTGCCTGCCTGCTCCTTCCTTCATGGCGCTGCATGTGGCGAGGCCCTGTGGTGTTGACTTTTTCTTGCAAACAAGGATCCCCGCTGATTTTAGTCAAGCACCCAATCCTAGTTTGTGAAGTCGGTGTTTCATCCATGAGTGATGCTGAAGAGCCCCCATGCATCAGTCATCACAGTGTGCACAAAGTTGTCCCAGATCAAAGACGACTGATGGGAGAGGAACAGTCAAAAAATGGAAATAGACACAGAAAAAGGAAACATTCAGTAGGGTGAAAGTATGACAGATTATGCTCTGTGATTGCAGCAGCTTCACTTTCTGAACCTGCTCGTCACCTGACTCTAGATATCTATGTTGGAATTAATTATACATTATTGTAAGGCATGGTGCTCAGTAAGTTAAAAAAATGTTTCTGTGTCTCTGGAGGAGCTTTTTCAAGTCTGAGAAAATAACCGTCATGCTGTCATTAGTTATTTATCTCAGTTTGTTCATAGGGACACCAAATTATTTTTTTTTTACAACATATTTTGGAGCTTTTTGTGCCTTTATTGTAGAGATAGGATATTGGATGGAGTCAGAAATGAGGGAGAAAGAATGTGGGGAATGTCATGCTGCCCGCTTGAAGTACTATAGCCTCTGTACATGGGGGGCGTGCACTAACCACTATGCAATACAAGGACACCAAATTTTAAATTAGTAATCTAATACCTGTCTTCAAACTGTCATACACAACATTCACTATATAAAGGAAAACGTAATCAGTCATGAATGCATTGAGTAATAGTATGCTGTTTTTTGTACACTATTTATAAAAAATGTCACTTTTATAAATCACAGATCTACTAAACAACATCTTTGGATTTTCACTGATCTTTAATAATGCATTGGCAGTGACTTATATCAGTAGATTTAGGTGTGATATTGATGCCAAGTGCTGTTAACTGCAGGTTAACGTATTCATCATAGATGCTAATATCACATAGATTGTTTGCAGTGATGATTCTGGAGTCTGTTGGGGCCTGAGGCAAAAATGAATAGGGGGGCCCTCCAACCAGAGTTCATCACCATCATGCCTGCAGTGTCGCTTACTTTCTCTCCTATACTGTAGATGGATAATTCCTCTTCATTTTTCTTTGTCGACTTTCATTAACAAACTTTGGTTTCCACATCAATACTGCATGCGACGCTTAGCAGGACAACAAGAGTCAATGCAGTCAGATGGGGGCCCCTTAAGGAGGTTTCCTGCTGTCATTGCAAGATTTGCACATTTTTGGGCCACTGCTTTGGATGTAAATTTTGTTGTCATCCCTTGGGTTGAAAGACAGTTGCATGTTTGGTTGCATAGTTGCTAGAATGGTTGCTTATGTACATGAGTTATGACTCTCTTCCATCACAACAAACCTAATTTGCACGCTCACCAGATAGTGAGTTAAGGACAGTGGCAGCTCTGCTTGCAGCCTCCCTCAGCTAACCCTAAAGAGTGTTGAAGAGGCTCTGATTTTAACATTTAACTGCTTTATTCAGTGTTTAAACAAATCAAATTAAAACATCTGCTTGTTTGTGAGAGGTTGATTAAGCTCACAGTTAAAACTTTTCAAACAATGAACAATGGAGGAATAATATCCTGAAATAAATACTTGAGAAATTAAAACACTAGCTAGCAGTTCATCTTGCAGACCTTGACATCCTCTGAAAATGGCTGTATTCAGTGTTCCAACCAGTTTTAATCACAGAACGTGTTTGTTTTGGAGAGGATAAGACCTCTGTGGATAATTCGGCTCCCAGTATAAAAAAAAAAAACCTTGTGAATGTTGAGCACTAAAGGGTCAATTTGAGACTTGTTTTGTAGATTTTACAGGCTGCCATGTTGTTGCTTTTGTCTTCCTCTCTGAATGTCGAATGAGCCAAGAAATGTAACTGACAAATTGTGAGCTGGCTAGAAGTTTTCTTGACGGATGATTCAAATCGATTGACTTCTTGGGAGCAGCAGGAGATTATACACGAGTAGAGTGCACAAGTGTTTACTTTCGAACCACTGCATTTTATTTTAACATTTTATTTGAGAAGCAGTTTCACTCTTGGAGCAAAATGATACCTTACATCACTCGAATTGATTGTTGATGACTTTGGAGTAGCCTTTCTCACAAAGTAGTGTTTTTCTTTGGCTAAAAAATCAAACCTATAAGAGCAAATATGTCTGGCGAGTGCATCGGGCACGACACTGTGGGGGGATTGCTTGCAATATACCTGTGGATATATTTTCATGGCTGTGGCGCTGACTTAGCTGGCTCCTTCCTCCATGTCTCTCCCCTGACAAGATTGCAGATAGAGCTGTTACTGACTAATAAACATCTCAGAGCGCCAGCTCTGCCCACACTGGGCCAACCAACACACACAGCATCTTTGTGCCCTAGCATGAATTGCTAGCTGTGGTATTTTGGCTTCTGACACGGCTGATGTTTAGCTATCTCAATAGCCCCCCTTCTCTCATTGAATCTCGCCCAGCGGCTGCTCTGACACCCTCTAACATGCTTAATACCCCTGGCATTTATGAATGGTTAGGGTGACCTTTGAGATTGGTTTGCAACTCTTTCATTATGTTTATTCAGTAGCAGAAAATGTTTGTGGGGGGGAGGGGGAAAAAAAGGCAATCTAAAGGTTACAGATATAATCGGAAAGTCTACTGTATGGGCTGCAGATCACACTCTGGAGATGGTATTTTTACCGCTCTTTAAATGAGCAGAAACACATTATACATTAAATAAAGACTTACTACCCTTGTGCTGGGTGTGAGACTTTATTATCATATCAGCTTTGTTGTTTAATGTAACTGTGAACACCATAGAATCGCGACAGATGCTCCATCTCCAGACAAGTATATTTTCTGCCAATTAGTCTGAAGTGCTGTGTGTAAACATTGTCTCCGGGTGGTAATTTAAAGATAGGAGGAACAAGGCGGCCGTGTTCTTCATAATGCTTGCGATAAAGGCTGTTAGTATGAGAAAAATAAAACAACAAAGCGGTTTTACTCACATTCCAGTGAACCAGTCTGGAGGTGCTACAGTGAAACAAAAGAGAAGCCAAAGATCTGCTGCTCCATCAAATGAGGAGTCAGGTTATGATTAGAAGTTAAATGAGTTTTCACAGGGGCAGAATGAGCTCAATTACCGCCTTTAATGGAACTTACTGCTGATGGTGGAAATGGAAAGGTGACGATTAATCTTGTCCTTCGGCAGGTGTGAGGCAAATTAAGTCTTTGTACCCAAAGCATGGACCACATTGTCTTATTTGGATAAATAAGGAGCATTTTGCAATATATACTTTTTAGCATCTATTGCATTGAGCATCCTGAAGTGTGCATTGAGTATTCAAAAAAATGTTTTTGTATGTAGTGAATAAGCTTTAAAAGTCACATGTGATTCTCCTTCTCAACATGTTTAAATAAACCTGTATTTCATTATGTCTATAAACCCCTCTATTTCAGCCCTGCTCAGAACAGGTTGTTTCTGTGTCTGTACCTTTAAATGTAAATGAGCTGTGTCTGACCACGCCCCCTCTCTGGAAGGGCTTAGTTGGCCTGGGCTTTCTTGCACCATGCTCAGTTGTTTAGGGTGAGAAGGCAGACTCAGAGGGCAGAACAAACACCTAGCTGTGGGAGTGTCACCCACCTGGGGGAGGGGTTACTGCCCTTTGTGATGTCATAAAGGGAAAATTTCCAAACGGCCTGATTGAGCACACATTTTCTGAAAAGTATAGCAGGTAAAAGACAAAGAGGATGGACTTTTCTCATAATCGGGGGGTTTGTAGACAGACTAGGGACACATATTAGTGTTAGAAAAACATGGTAAAGTTTATTGTACATAATATGTGACCTTTAATGATCCCACAAAGGGGAAATTATTGCACCACAAGATTGCACAGTTGCACAGTATAAACACAATGCATTGAAAACTATTACATATGGATGAGAAATAATGTGTGACCTGAGAAAAACAGTGCTGTAATTGTCCTATAGTGAACGATTATCGATGGTGACAGTACTTGTACGGCTTGTGTTGAAGAGTCTGATTGCAGTTGTCCTGAGGTAGCGCTCCTTCTTGCAGGCTGGGTGTCTCAGTCATCTGCTAAAATATCCTCATGACTATAAAATAAACTACAGCTTTTTCTCTGACTGACTGTTACATTCATTCTGTAAAGCACACTTTCCCTCCAGTCAGCAGTCAACATGGACTAAGACAGACAAATTACATTACGTCACCTGATAATGATGTTGAGCAACAGTGAAGATTAATCCACTTTCTAATCTGGCAAAGTTTTAAAAATAAACTCTGAGCTCAACTCTCCTCAAACGGCTCTGGATCAGAGGAGAATCCGGAGTTTATTCCTTGAGTGCTCCCATGCCCTGCTCTGCCCTCTATCTGCCTGCACCACCCCTCCTCTGTGTGTGTCCGGGCTGGTGGCTCTGAAAACAGTGATTGTGGAATGTATTGCAGATGGGCTTTTTTGGAATAAAATGCTGGCTTTCACATATTTGCAACATCTACAGTAGCTACCATAGAACATTTAAAGATCCCACTGCTGTAACTCAGTTGGCAACAGTATACTATGTAAAATTATTTTGGAATTTTTACACTTAAATACCTAAATTAGTTAAAAATGGACTAAAGCTATGTTGTATATATTTTTGTTGAGTAATTAGATTACCTCAAATATTTCCAATAGTTATCAAAGCCAGAGAACTCCTTCATTTTATAGTTGTATCGACGTGTCTTGTTTTGCAGCAGCTGCCATAAAAGAGTCGCTATGAACCTAGACATGTGTATTGTTGCCATGGAAACACCAGATGTTACTTCAAAGGCCACTAATTAAGGAAGCGAGAACGTATTCTCTTTTGTTATTGTTTTGATTGAGGTATTGACTTACTGCCCCTATATATTATTTAAAGGGGCAGATCAGATCAGTGCCCCTCTTCTACTGCAGTAGAGAGAACAGCTAATGTTAGTCACTAAGCTCTACAACTGTTCTTTGACTGGAATTTTTTATATGAAAAATATAATTAGAAATAACTTGTTGAATAATACTGGGGGGTTTGCAATTTTGGGCATCTTTAGATTTTCTATATTTCCCAAAGATTGTTTAGCCACAAAGATCTGTAAGTAGGTTTCACTATTTTTACTTAAACTTTTGGTTTAGCAATTTGTAGTTTTTAAATGGTAGAACTTTTGAGAAATTAAATATAAAGGTTTTACTGCATATTGTTGTGTTTCTAATATTTTTTTTATAAATGTTGGGTGGTGAGCAAAATCAATTAATATAGTTAATTAACTATATTCTGTTAACTACGATTTGGACTTAATTTACAAATTGAAGAATAGAAAAGATAGAAAAGATTCACTCTTCCTCCCAACACAAGTGGATTCCATACAGTCCCAAAGCACTCTTTATTCAAATTAACTTTTAGTGTAAGAGAAGGAAATGAAACAGCCTATGTCTGGGTACGATTATCACACAGAGACCAAGAAACACAGCTGGATCTTCATATCTTCATTGTCACATTCATTAACATCTTCATTTAATTGCTGGCTGCAAAGTGCCACAGCCTTATAAGCCATACTCCATGTATGACATGTGCAATGGTTTTAATATACAGTGGTATACAATTTGTGTCTAATGTCAAAGTGTTGAAAAGTAGGTCCACTTTTAGCATTCAGAGTAATCTGCACTTTTGATTAACAGTCAAAGTAAACACAGCCCTGCTAACCAGACTTCTTAAATGTCATTCATCCTGGCCTCACTACTTCTGAGGCTGCAGCAGCGTGTGAGCGCTGTGCAGAGCAGCATGCCCACTCAGAAGGGAGAACATTGATTTTTTTTCCCTTGGATAACAAGGCTTGACCGACTTGGGTGTTTGCCTGACTTCGATTGCTTCCTCTCTCTGCTGGTTATCTATACGGATCCTCGCATCAAAATTCTTAATGTCTTCACGGAGCTGTGGCTGTTTTCAGACTGACGGCATTCAGTGCATGTCTTCACCAGGCTGATTAACAACGAAGAGTCCACTGGGAGACCGGACAGGAGAGGAGAGAATGGGAGACAGATTTTGGCCACAATCAGCAGGGGATTGATTAAATTCAGACTTTTAAAGTCACACAGGGATTTGGACGTTTTTGACATTTTTCACATTTAGTAAAGCAGCAGGGAATACGTCATTAAACATCTCAACAGGAACTGGATCATCTTGAAATAAAACCCCTGTGGTTACATTGTGTTAAAAAATGGATAATGAATTGATTACAGAGACTCTCCACCAAAGTTACACCTGAAGGTCAGTGTAGTTTTCGGTGCATCTGCACAAAGCTTCAACATCTTCACTGTTTCAATACCTAAATATTGCCAATGTATTGGTGCTATTTAGACAATATGCAGGAGTTTAGTTGCAGTTTTAAGTGATCAGAAACATGAAATTACCCAATATTGGATGTCTAGGACTTATTTTGGTAGCCTTGGTATTGAAACAGGTATTGATGTCTTGACTAGTATCATATCCAAGTTTAGAATTCCATTCCAGTAATGTGACCAGTTGAACAACTACACTTTGTGTTACACCCTTAAAAACTATAGAAGTTATAATCTTAATGGTTTTCTAAATTTTCTTATTTTTTAGGGTTAAGTTTCATTTTCATTTGTTAAGCTAAATTCAGCTTTACTATGGGAGTGATGAATTAGAGAGAAACAAATCTAAATATATACTTTATATTGTTTTTAGACCCAACATGTTCTCCCATTACGATGGCGATGTACAGAGTTACCACAAAGCAATGGAAGAAGGTGATCTGGAGGAACAAGACAGTTCAGTGTGTGTCACTAGGCTTCCTAATTCCCCAAATCTAAATTCAATGGATAATCTGGAGAAGTAAGTCAGATCCATGGAGGCTACAACTCACAACATACAGGACTGACAGGATCTGCTGCTAGTCCCTTGGTGCCAGTCACCACAGTGCACCTTCAGAATACAAAAAAGCAAACGAGATCTAGGCAGTATTTTTAACAAGTCAAACAAATAATGTGACAAAACAAGAACCCACAGTCAAACTACAACGTAATTAACATGAGGGAAAGCAAAGTTACTCTGGCACAGTTTACCGACAGAAAAAAACCTGTCTATGATGCTGAGTCAAACAAACCACAAAGCCATCAGCACATGAACAACACTGCACTTTAAACAAAGCCTAAAAACTTGACAGTGTGGGGAAAACATTTTTTAGTTTAGGACGAGCCCCCAAATATGTTTTCCCTCTCCATGTTCTGAGCCTTAAATTTGTTATTTTGGTAAAGGAAGCTATAACAAGGTCTAGTGGAGTCCATATCTGGTCAGGTCTGGACTGTTTAAGCCCTGTTGTTATGTTGGGCAGGGCATCATAATGTTATAGCTAATAGGTGTATACAATTTTAAACTAAATGGAAAGTTAATTAGACAAACTATCTACTTGGTTGCAAAATGTGTCAAATCAGCGGGGTCTCTCTAATTAACTACTGTGACACTTTAGTCGTGAATATCACCTTGGAAACAGACTAATGATGGGATAGAGTTTGCTTCATTGATGCTGATAACATCCTTAATGTCAAGCTACTTGTGAGGTTTTATTTTAAAATCACAGCCAAGGCCTACAACACAGAAGTATTTTTTTTGTACAGCTTTCAAAAACAGACTGATGATTGACTGGTTTAAAAATACTCTGATCCCTGTTCATTTGATCCTTTGATATGTTGTTGAATCAGAAAATCACTTTTTTTAACTGGGCTATGGCATCATGTTGTGAATCAAGTTTTTTAAGTTGACTGTCAGAGTCTAAAATAAACACATTTAGCATTCACCCTGTTTTCAGAGTTAAATGTTCGGCAAGCCAGAGGCCTCGTCAGAAATTTCGCAAATACTCACATTGAATATCAGGCAGGAAGTCTTTGTTCTGTGTCCAACCTCGCTGCTTTGGATCTCTCCTCAGTACTGCATGTGAAATTTAAAAACAATGAAAACCGACCTCCCCTGGAATAGGAGAAAAGCATCTATGCAGACAAAGGAAATTGCTTTTTGTGTTATTCTCGCTCAAACGACTGGTTGTCTAACTCTTGCCAGAAAACTTGCATTATCCTGAACCCGTATGAAGTGATTTAAAACATGCACATAGTTGTATCTACAGTATAGTCATGTGAAATATTTCAAATATGGCCTGACCAATATGTGATTTTTGGGGGCGATAACAATATTGGGGAGAAAATACATCTGATTGATTAATCCGTCACACTCTAATTTCAAACTAATTTCATAAAAGAATGCTTAAAGGGGACATGTTGTGAAAAATCCCCTTTGACAGTGTTTTATAACATTTATTTGGGTAACCTGAGTGTCTACCAACCCACAAAATATCAAATAAACCCAGCCAGTCCTTTTTTGTGGTCTGCATAAGTCTTACAACACAGAGAAAAAAGCTCCATTTCAAATTTGCTCAACTTGTGACATCACAATGGGTTTTTTGAAAAAAAAATCCCCTCCCCTCCCCTGATATCTCCACCCATGGACTCTAGCCCCAGCCTAGAGCAAAATTTTTGCACATGTTCACCTTTTTTTTTTCTCGCTAGGGAAGGAGTGATGTCTTCTGGGAAAACTCAGGGGGGGCTCATTGTATTTAAAGAGACAAACACACCAAAACAGAGCATTCTGAGAGAGCTGGTTTATACAGGGTCACAAACCTCCTCTGGTGCTTGATTCATGTTATGTTTTGACCAAAGCACAGCACAGATGTTTCATTTAGATCAGATGGAACTGTTTGAAAAGGTAGAAAAGGGGGATAATATGTCCTCTACAGACATATAGGCCCAATACAGACATACATATAGTGTAAGAATCATACTGCTGACTGTCTCTCAGCACTCAGCATGTCAACAGTATACTGTACAGTGGATTGCTCGACACCAACAGCAGAGTGGTGTCATCTGTCCCTTTTCCCAGAATGCCCGGCAATCAAATCCACTGCCAGGTTGTGCAGCCAGAATGTTGGCTGTT
Source organism: Labrus mixtus (assembly GCF_963584025.1). Classification (NCBI taxonomy): domain Eukaryota; kingdom Metazoa; phylum Chordata; class Actinopteri; order Labriformes; family Labridae; genus Labrus; species Labrus mixtus. The sequence continues at coordinate 3,572,275 of NC_083629.1, read as the reverse complement.
ATAAATAATAGAAAGCCCAGTGGACTGGGAGTACATGTACCAAAAACAATGCAGGAGCCACAGTTTTGGCTGTTCCAAGTTAACATTGAGTCATTACACATTAATGAGAGCAGGGCTCATAACCTGCTCGTATTCCCTGAAAGCTGCTTTATCCTTCTATGAGAGCTGGCTGCTGTTTCTCACGTTGCCTGTGTAAGAGCAGATTTCTGTGAAGTTGAGAATTAACTGGACGCTTTCATCAGTAAGTGCTTGATATCACAGTGACAGGGTCAGCTTCCAATCATGCAACTTTTATAAGTGAAGCCCAAGTCTGAGTGGAGAAGATAAAGTGCACTACAGAGACAGAAGACAACCTTTACACTTAACCTTGGCTGTGATAAGTTTCATGATTTATTAAATAGAACAAATACAATGAAGGTCAAATGTAAACTGTAAAGAATGTGTATGTGATTGTAACAAGGCTTTCCCTCTTCCAGTGTAATTGGATGACCTAGAATTAACTCACTGATATCTTACTCTCAAAGCCATGAAAGTGTTTCCATGAAGTGAGGCATATTTAGAAATGTCCTCGTAGCTACTTTTTATGCCTCTGCAGCAGTGACAGTCCTGTGTGGGCATTTTGATTTCAGATTATCCTTTATACGTTAATCTTTTCTTCACAAGGTCACGGTGAAGGTCAAGGTTAATGTCAATGTTAATCCATCACGAGTATAGCACTAAGCAACATTTGGCAAAGTTACAGTGGCAAGAGAAAACAAGAGGCAGAAACCTTGGGCAAAACCAGACTCATGATGAACTGTGATGGGCTTGAAAATGAAATCAAAAGTTGTACTGCAATGTCCACTTTTAAGCTTTTTTTTCATACCATGCCTTCAACCCAATGTGCTCTCTTCATCAGGTGACCAGTTAAAAAAAAGGAAACCAGTATTTACTAAAGAGAGGCTCCAGTTTGTGTTTTTTAAACATGGAAAATAAATCCTGACTTTACTATATAAATTGGTGTGTTGGGTGTAGTTGGTGTTATATTAATTTGCATGAACATAAAGAAAGTCACCAAATTGAATTAAGATGATTGCAATCGATTCAGAATGGATGGCTAAAGTGCAGATAGAAGATAGTTAAAAAAAGAGGCCGCAAAATTTTGCAAATATGAACAGAATCTGTACTTAAACGTGTGCATAACTACAGAAAAGACAGGTTAACATTACTCTAAATTACCCCTACATAATGCTCAGATTTAATGTTTCTATAAAGCCTTTAAACGTAGGATTGGATATAAATGCAACACAAAACACTCCATTAATCACACAAGCAAATCCATGAAACACTAAATTATTTAAATACCCATGAAAAATAATCTTAAACTGAATGAAAATTATTCAAATCGTGCAGCAAAACCACCATTACTCTCTCTAAGCTTTCTATTTACCCCATATTCTCACCACCGATATGAAGAGGGAAATGTTTTTTTAATCTGCAAATTTAATCTGTGATGTGTATCATTGCTGGTTTTCTACTGCTGCTCCAACTTTTGTTCACTTTAAATCAGCCTGAAAGAACCAGTTGCTTGGCTTTATACACAACAATATTAAAATGTAAACCACAGCGCCAACGACTTTAACTGGCAGCTTTGCCCATCGGATAAACAAAGAGCGACATTCTATTGTTGTTTTCTTTATTTCCTCAGAGGATTGGACGAATGGTGGCAAAGTCCCCGGAGGAGGAACAAAAGCATGCAAGCAGACAGCTTTTGAATATGAGAGGGGAAGTGGGACTCTTTGCTAAAATGGATGGTCTCTCAGGAGCGTTTCCATTGCCTCTTGATGTCACAGCCTGAGAAAATTGACCGCCGTTCCTCAGAAACAAACCATTCACTAGCACAAGATAAGAAGTGATGCTGCTTAAAAACGCACTGCGATCATCCAAAAGCATCATCTTTCTGACTGCACAATATTTTAATGCGTGAGTACAATCTGCAGTGACATGGCTGTCACCTTCTCTGTTGGTTTGGTGGTTTTTGATCAAGTATTTAATCTTCCTTAAACTTCTCCAGTGCTGTTGTGGTTGTATTGTCATATTATTTGGCTGCTCTGAAATGTTTGCTTTTCTCAATTGAAAAATGGTTTAATTATCAGAACAATGTCTCAGAGCAACCCTATCTTTATACAGTTAGCTTACATCAATATGCTAATATCCCAACCCATTGAAGCTGATAAAAAATGTCTCAGGACAGCCTAACCCTGACATTTTCCCAAGGTGGTTATTCACAGACGTCACTCACAAAGTTTTTCCTATCAGACAGGAGGGGGTTGGGGGGGTTTCAGTAGCCATGACCTTAAGTGCAAAGATATCCAAGATGGCGGGCAAAGCAGAGTCTGACGTGCCTGTTGAGAGTTGTATTATATGCACAACAATAAGATTAGTTGTGCATTCGGTGCATAATATAATATCACCACCACCACCAATTTTCTGATTTCTACCTGCTCATTCATAAATAATAATAATAATAATAGTAATAATAATAATAATAATAATACATTTTATTTAAAGGCGCCTTTCAAAACTCTCAAGGTCACCTTACAGAGCAGAGATAAAAACAACAAAGTAACAACACAACAATAAAATTAACATCAAAAAGACAAAAAACACAAATGTAGAGGATGTGAAGGAGTTATGAGGCCGGGTGGAGAATGATCAGACTGAATATGACAGTTTAAAAAGATGTGTTTTGAGATGAGATTTGAAAATGGAGAGAGAGTCGATATTACGGATTTGTGGTGGGAGGGCGTTCCAGAGGTGGGGGGCAGAGCGGCTGAAGGCCCTGGACCCCCATGGTGGACAGGCGGGCGGGTGGTGCAGTGAGTTGAATGGAAGAAGAAGACCTGAGAGTAATAAGCTCAACCTGCTTTCACACACACATTTGACTAAAGGGCTAGCAAGAAACAGTTGGGGTGAAAATAGTTTCTGTTTGCCTTCACACATGCAGCTCACTCTGAAACCTTTACAGTGGCCTTTGTTACTACCTCCAAAGGCGGCACAGAAGGTGGATCACTTTGTACTCACATTATATAGACTCGAGCTTGCATAGCGCTTTTCTAGTCTTCTGACTACTCCAAGCGCTTTTACACCGCAGGTCACACTTATGCCTTCACACATTGATGGCAGAAGCTGGTGTGTAAAGTGACAATCAGAAGTAACTAATCCAGTACACATGCATACAGCGGGAGCAATTCAGGGTTAAGTGTCTTGCCCAAGGACATGTTGCCGTAGGAGCTGGGGATCGAACCCCCAACCTTCTGGTTGATAGACTGACTCTTCCAGCTGAGCCACAGCTGCTTCTGAGATGTCAAACTGGCATAAACATTGGGCTTTGAAACAGCAGTCTGAACAGGGCTTTTGACTGCAAATTGCCTAAACGTGAATCTTTGTAAATTGATTGTGTTTCCATCTGTCAGCCATATATTCCACAGAGGAACAGTCAAAATGTCTGTAGGGTCTGGCAGTGTTTGACGAAATACAACATGTACATGTATCCATTTCTAGCACATAGACAGTCACATTGACAATTTCTTGACCTTTACTGCAGCTGGGAGATAATCTTATCACCTAAACACACAATGTATGAATAGACAATGACGTGTCTTATATCTTCAAGGCTGCTGAAGTAAATAACGTTTCTCAGAAAGCTGAAGTTCTCACAAAGATACAAAACATTTCTGATATTGTAGTTGCACGCTACAAGAACCCATGCAGAAAGTAATTATTCCTGGGAAGGCCGAACTTTGTATCACTGTAATCCCGACCTTTAGAAACACAATAAACACATGACAGTGATTAAATAAAGTGTGTTTGTGAATCCGGCTGTTACCCATATTTTGAAGCTGCAGGCTCCTTTGTGTATGAATCACGCCTGGGTCTTTGCCAGAGTTTGACTTCCTACACCTCCCAAGGGCTCCCCAGACCGTTTGCAAAAATGCATCATGGTCAACAGTGTTCGCATACGTCAGCATCCAGAGAGGTACCATGTGTTAGCCTTTGAATAGACACAGAGCTCAGGTGTTTGCTCTGAGCTCATCTCGACACACAGAAGGTTTCACTTATTCCATTTTCTCTTTGTGGCAAAGCCTCAATCATTTATTTTTCTGCCGATTTTAAGGAGGAAAAAAATCCTTCCATGAAGGTTACAGAAATGTATTTGCAGCAGAAGGACTCAGTATGTGTTCATTTTTCTGGCCTGGCAGTGGGTTGATGTCATTAATGACTGGGCTCAATTATATTAGCGCTGTATCTTTCAGCATATGATTTGCATTTTCCTTTTGGCCATTTTGGTGGATCTTAATAAATTATCATAACTGCACTTAAAATGTTGATATGTTATAAACTTTGGGTGACTGTCCCTCACATGTTTTTTGTCTTATTTCCAACATGTAGATTACAACATATTTTTCTATTTGTGTGAACTTCTGGTTTTAGACACCTGAGACACTTAAAATAAAAAAGGGGAAAACAAAAAATAATTCCCTCAAGGTAGCTGTTTTTTTTTTGCTCAGTCTGCCAAACTTGTTCAAGTTGAAAAAATCTAAACAACTAGATTTCACAATACTATAGTTTATGGAACAAAAAAACCTGAAATTCTATGATACAATATGTACGAAACGTTACAATAGGATACAGTATGATATAATGTCATACATTACAATGCTATACAATACATTAGGATATATGATTGGATGTGATACGAAACAATCCCACATTACATAATTTATTGTCCCCTTAGGAAAATCTGTCTTGGAGTCAAACTGCTGTGTATATAAGGGCTTATTCATGATGCAAATCATCGATTAATTAATTGTTAATTGCATGCTTTGTTGTTTCTTTCTGCTCACTTTAGTTAAGCCACACAGTGTTTACCTGCTCCCACAGTGATGGAAAAGAAAAGCACGCCTGCGCCTTTAAATGTCTCATATCACTTTAACAAACTGTCAGACCGCTCAGTTGACAAGTCAAATAACTATCATCTTGTGATGTCATTTCACTTTCTTACCGCTCCCTTTAGCTATTTTCATTTACTTTTCAATCTGAATCAAGAATTCATTTTGGTTCAAGTTAAAGACCTAACCTTCGATCTTCAGGAAGTTCTTAGTTTCCAAAAAGAAAGTAGAGTACGCTTTACTTAATGCTGGAAAAAAATACAAAATAAAAGCATAACAAAAACTCTTTAAAATACAAAATAATGGAATTTCAAACATGATAAAAAACGTGAGTAATCATTACTATCAACTGATATTCAGTGGTGGATAGCAATTTAAAGAATATTTGTTTGACAGCCCTTATTTTGATTTTAATATTATCTTTTAAAGACATTCACAGTTCCATTACACAGAAGATGTATCCTAATGACCCAGAAGAAAAACCTAATTTTCTCGGGCAGCAGCAGATACAAGTTTGTGGTTTGTAAAAAAATGTGTCATGGGTTAGATGGATTTCAACAACATTTGGTAAATATGTTTATTGTCCATTATAAAATAAGTTATCACCTATTTACAAACACCACCTTTGTTTATTTTTTGTTTTTGTCATATTCAAGACATTCCCCTCAGCTTCACCAACAGCTTGTTAAACTAAACTAAGACAGTGATGAAGGCAAATATTGAGCTGTTTGACATCAGCAGGTTTGTTCAGCAATTCATAATGTTGCTACCCCCAATCTCAAAGCAACACTGTAGCTCAGCTTCCCCTCTGCTTGGGTTTACTTTTGCTATTAATGATTGTTGAATTACACACTTTTCAAAGACACATAACACTTACACGCTGAGAATCATAGCTCATAACAAAAAATTAAAAAAGAGGAAACACAACAGCACGCAAACAGAGCTCCAACGTTTCCATTTTAAGTGTGCTTATTTATGGCAAACATTATAAATCAACAACTGCCATTGGTTTAGAGACTGTTTTCTAAAAATGCTGGGTTTTTAAAAAAAATAAAAACTATAACGCAAAAAGCTCTTAAAATCTCCTCTGATTTGATAAATGGTTTTATACACCGGAGCTTTATCTGGCCCATTTTTCCATCTCACCTCAGCTCAACATTTTAAAATTTCGAGATAATGTTACAGAAGAGCTAAAGTCCAAATCAGTTTCTCTGCATTTCAGCAGAGAGGTTAAGAAGGAGCAGCCGAGATGAAAGGATTGAATTCCAGCCCAGTCACAGTCTTTACTGCGGCATAACCTCGTATTTACAGGCAGCTGCAGTTTTAAACAAAGTTGAGAGTGGTTATTGCTTGCCTACAGACAGGAAATAAGATAGAAGGGCCTCGGCTTGCTTGGCTCACATACAATGGAGCAGAAATAGTCTCTATGTAGTCTTGATAAGGCTCAGTGAAGCCACAAAGCCTCTGCGGGCAGTTAAGAGCCCCAGCATCATGCAGCTTCTTCTTTTTTCTTTGTACAATCGAGAGAATGGGAGACCTTAAGGGCGGATACACTTTGCATTTTATTCAACTAGTGCAGACAATCTGGCCCATTTAGAGTCGTTTATGTGCTCTCTTATAGTCAGCAGATGTCTAATTGAGGTTAAAGGAATTATGGATGAATAAACTAAGCCTTGAGGGAAAACACAGACTTCTCTGGACTGGGATTTGTCTGCTAGGCGTAGCCTGTTGGATCTTGGCGTGAGCTCACTGGTGTATGTTTAATTCAAGAGTGATCGCATGTGCTTGTGGAATGCAAGTGAGGAGGGGAAGAAAAGCTTTCGGCTTTCTTGTGCCAGTTCATTCTGCTGTGGAGGTCAAGTCAAGGATTCAGAGCTTCACAGTATGCTGCGCAGGATTAGAGATGTGTTTGCTTTTGCAACAATGAATGAGCTTGTAATCTAACAGTGTTACTGAGTGATTGTGTAACATGTGAGTCAGGGCACACCAGCAAATTAATGTGCCCCAGTGGGTGTTCTCTGTTTACATTTAGTGTTTCTTGCCAAAACGAATAATTCTGAGTACTTACAAAAATGTTCTCCTCTTCATAAAAATGTATTATGCATAACAAGCTTTTGCAGCCAACATAGCTGTGTATCACCCGTGTTATCCTGAAAGTCGCTGCTTTATAAAATAATTCACAGTGAAAATCTCTTCCTTTAAAGGCCAACTAAATTAGAGTTCTCCCTAGTGTCGAAAAATAAACTCTGTGGCTAATTAATGAACAAACTTTTTAATTTGAGAGATGTATGAAGTCAATTTTTTTATATTGTTTGGAACTACATCTAACCCTCAGGACGATAGATACACATATATAGAGTGGATTTTTGTTTTGTTTTCCAACAGCAGAATCTGACATTTAAAGGCTGCTTTTGCAAGACGGCATAAAAACTGACTGATCATTTACATCCATAGCCGACGACTATTACAATCTGTTGTCCCTCTCTGTTCTGGAGGCCCTCGTATCCACCATTTGTGTTTACAAAACTCAATAATTGAAGTCCACAATGTTGGAAAGTTAGCAAACTTGACAAACTAACGCAACAAATATTAGTGTTAGAAAAACATGGTAATGTGTATTTTTCATAAAACTGTATGTGACCTTTAACATGGAAAAGAGGGTGATTTTAAAGAGTGTCAATTTGGATTAGTATGTACTTAAAATGCACAGTGACTAAGTTAAGAGTTCATTAGAGTGACAGCTTGAGCAAAGACACTGTTCATGTGTCTAGAGAGCGCAGTACAGAGACAACCATTCCCAGAGCCATCCTGACTTCATGTGTCAGACGGACAGTAATGTACCAAGTTGTTAATTTGTGGCCACTGAAACAGTGACAAGCTATGTTTAGTGCTCACACACACAGACATGCTATTCCTCCAATCAAATAACCAGCAAGAAAAATAGTTAGAAAATGTACCCAAAGAATCAAGCTTTACTTGCACAAAATCAACAACCATGGATATAAACCTATCCTAGTTATAGAAAGCCAACTTTAAACAAAATGGCCAGTTTTCTTGGAAACATTAAGTGTTTATGATGAGGTTTCTTTAGACCCATAAAAGCTAAGCTGAGACAGTGATGTTTTAATAGCCACATGACAGAGACGCTTACTGTAGATATCTGCCCTTTACCCACCCGCGGGGTTAGACAGCCAACACAGAATCAGCTAATGAGATACAATCTGACATTTTATAATCAATAAACTAAGGATACAAAAAGAGAAAAGAGAGTTTATTCAAGTGCTGGAAATGTGGGTGCTTCACAACCAAGTGAAAAAAGCTGCTGTTTGTGGATTTGAGGGTCCATTTGCAGGTTTTAGTCATGAAGATCAGCTTGCATGTTGTGGTTAGAACTACGCAGATGTTAAAAACTGCTGTGTTTTGAAAAATCAGTACACCCAGAGGTGATTTTCACATCCAACATACAACAAATTTTAAACAAAATAATATGTTAATAATTCAGTCATAATCATGTAACAAATCTGGGTAATGGGAGTTGTAAAGGACCATGTGTTCATTTTCTACTAAAGAGTTAAACAAAAAAAAAAAACACCTCCAAGTAGAAAGGTTTGATATGTAGGGATGTAGCTGGGCTGAAAATGAGAAGTTCAAAGATGAAGCAGCTGACAGATGATCGTGTTGGACACTAATGACCTCCCCATACAGCAGCTTCAGTCTGCTGGAAAGGTCGCTGTCCAAGGTCCTGAATTGCCCTCTCTTTTCCAGTCAGAGGATACCGAACACTGCACAGTACTTCATGTTATTTTAGACATTTTATTATATATTTATTAATGTATTATGTTTTTTTTTTTTCAGCTATGGGGTTTAAATCCAACCATCCATCCATTATCTATACTGTTTATCCTGTTCAGGGTCATGGTGGGGGCTGGAGCCGATCCCAGCTGTTATTGGGCGACAGGGCGGGTACACTCTGGACTGGTAGGATAATATAAATGCAGAAGTTTATCTAAAACATCGATAAACTTTATTAAAGTTAATTTGTAGTATGTTCTCTTTAAAGTAGCCTGTGGCCTGTAAGTCAGTAATTATGTTTGTTAGCATGTCAAAAGACTTATTAGTTGTATTGAACACTCTAATCCAGAGGTTCCCAAACTCTTCAGCTAGCGACCCCCCCAGAATAAGGACCCCGACTGTCCCTGGAGGTTGTTGAGGCATATCACGTAGCCCACAGCCATGTACACACATTGATAGGCCTATCCAAACACTGGTAACATAATAATAACTTACACTAAAATTATAGTGGACTGTGGACATTACCCTGCATGTGCAGGTACAGGCTCCTGCTTCCATGCATCCCTACTGAGTTTAATCAGACTTAAGTAATTGATTGGTGTTTCCAGGAGTAATGTATAAGAAGTGAGTGTCGAGACAGGCCTGATCCCCTTAGGCACTTTGCTCCACTGATACACTGAAGTCTAATCAATCCTCATTGTCCGGCTCAGTTTATAAAGTGCAGCCAGCCTCAGGATCCCAGACTGTAATTAGGCTCCTAAAGGTCAGAGATATTGCTTCATGATAGTCCAGCAGAGGCTTTATTGGTTGGCCAGTTTAATTGATACTGAACAGATGTAGAAACCAATGCTGCCAACATCACAGGGCAAAAGACCACAATTCCACATATATATTAGAATGTTCTGTAAATGTCCTGCCATCCAGCATTCAGTATCACAAAGGCATTTCTGTGTTTGATCAAATGTGTTCAAAGGATTTGAACTGGAAAAGGAACAGTTTTTGAGTATAGGCATAAGTCCATTATGTGTGAACCAAAGACTTTAGAGGAAGAATTTGCAGCATTTTACACATATTAGAAATCAAGTATATCCTCTGTAAATGTCTTTCTGAGTCATGACTGTCTACAATGAATGTGTTGTTGTCGCAGCCGTGTTTCCATGGACAGTTCAGCCGGCTCCTCCCCTTGTGTATAAAAGCTGTTTTAGTCAAGGAGTAGAGCGAAGAAGAACATACTCACTGATTATTTGAATGTCACATAAGCGTTTTTAGATCAAAGTCATTCTGGGTCAATTTACATTCAATGTGAAGCTACGAGCTAACTATATAATGCTAATATTAGCCTGCCCAGATCAACAATGCAGGTCACAGGCAATTTCACCTCGTGCCAAGGACAATTTTGTCCAACACTTGTGCTAAATTCCTTCATGCGAACTCGAGTGGAAAGGGGTTTGAGATGTGTGGCTGGAAGAGAGCGGAGGCTTCATTATGGCGGAGGTGTGGCCAAACAGAAGTTTGTTCTGGTTTCATGCTGGTGCTCAAGGGCGACATCTACTGGATCAAAAAGTCGCACATTCTTCCTTTAAGTGATGAAGGTCAGAACAGAGTCCAAAGTGTGATAGAGAGGATCATTTAATCATTAAAAAGTTTCTGTTCTTTTCGTACTCGAGAATGTTTCTAACTTTGCTACTTACATCCACTTTTGCAATTATGTGAAAAAAAGAAAAGAAACACAGGACTAGTGTTGACAACCTGGTCTGGGTTTCTTTGAAATCAGTATGGCCATAGCAGAACTATGTCTGAATTTATATTGTGGTTTATAAGCCTATTACAGCAATAGCACTATAGGGTTTATCATATATTCTACTATTGTATGCGTCAAACCCTCATGGGTCATTTTTCTTCCTTCTGCACAGCGTAGGTAGCAGCTCGGGCTGTTGCCACGGGGGATACGCTGACGCCATTATACGCCACGATTTCTAATGCACTTGAAACTTAAGCACATTAGATTTTAATACACTTGAAGATTTATAAGGGCACGTAAGAGTAAAGGCCAACTTTCCTCAAATTTAATCCCGGAACCACACAAATGTCAAGGCTACTGCAATGAGCCGGCAGGGCTGGATAATATCCATCTGCATTTCTAATGCGCCTCAGTGTGAATGATAAATTCATGGAGACAAATGGTAAATACAGCCCGATGGTGTTTTTATTGATTTATTTATTTATTTCCAGATTTTTCATCATGTTTTGCTCAATTTATTCAGCCATGGGTCATTTACAGCTAACAGAGAGCGATATATTTGTACAGTTTTCATAAAGTATGTGCCAAGCGCAATATTTGGGATTTACAGATTATGAAAGTTAAACCTGTATTCATTCATTTTTTTTGCCATCTGTAGGCTGCTCAACAACTGTAAACACTTATCATCTGATCTATTTCCATTTGGGTATTCATTACAACCATAGCCTTTTTATCTAAACACCATATATTAGAATAAATGTTCGGCTCTGCCCCCGCTAAATACTGCACGCACATTTACCTTCATGACCTGCTCATGGGTCTGTGGCACATAAAGGGAGAAACACCAACATTTCCCCAAAAAGATTAATGACAAAAATATGAATCAGATTTCAAAAGACATGACGAGTGGATGTCAGTAGTGTCAGTGAGTGGGTGTGGTGTTTAGGGGTGTAGGTGTTGGTAGAGGAGTAAACCAAGGGATGTGCATGGAGAGTCTCGCTGAGAGGACTGGGAGCATTTGGTCCGGGTGGACAGCTTTTCCTAACAATTAATCTACAGGCCACAGAGCCATCGCAGAGCTAATTAGTAACTTCCTCTACTGTTTGGTGTTTGACGGTTTACATTGCAGTTTACAAGGGCTGCAAAGTTGGAAAAGAGCACTGAACATTAAAGGAGCAATAGGTCACTCTGACACCTAGCGTTTAAAATGGGTACTGCAGTCCACATTCAAAACATTGGCGAGAGTTGTCTCCCCCGCCCCCCTCATCCCCAGAGTCGATGTGCACGCAGGTTGTTATGTGGCAGACATGGACGCTTCACTTTAACCAGCTCTGCATTGGTATTTAAAACCTTCTCCGTCTTCTAAACCTCTCTCCATTTATCAGAAACATCTCCAATATTTATCCTACTTTAACCACGTTTCTGCTCGTGGAGCTTATTAGAAAAATGCAGAGGCTTTTTAGGTCGGGTAGAATCCGCTATATCTGAACCAGATCGCTTGGCCAGCTTCCATCGCTGCAACCCGTCGGTTTGCCGTTTGCCTGGCAAACTGAGAGGCGAGGTGCACAACAACCCTATGGGGCTGCCCTTAACCCACCTTCTTCTCTTGTCAAAACAAATACAGACCGTTCTGCACAAGAATCGAAACATAGAAGGAAGACATACTGGCTGCTGCATTGTTGACAGAGAAGCCAGCACTTCATATTGGACCTTTAACTTAAACTGAACAGTTGTGGGAAGTAAAAATGAACCATTTGGCAGAAAAAGAACCGAAATATGCTAAAATTTTCTGACAAAGGGGACTCCAGGTCTAACTGTCTGTGGGTTCAGTAACATGTTTCATTGTTTATCTGAATAAATACGATCAAATTGAGGCTCAAGCAACATCAAAGCTTTATTGGGGTAATTGGAATCCTTTGATTTGCTCATGCCGAGATCCCTAAAGCACCATTGAGCGCTGTGTTCTGTCTGAGGAGCGCAGCACTAAACAACTGGATTCATGCGTTCACAGGAGAACAACACGATCACACAGGAACAAAGAGAACAATGATCTTTGACTTTCCAATATTGATTAGTTGTTCATTTGGTTTTCACATATTGTTGACATAGCGATGGGAGATATCAGGAGTCTGTGCTGGTGTTTAATTTAAACTTCACTGGATGCTCTATGAGTTCCTTTGTCTGACTTCTGGTTCATGGTTGAGCTGCTCTGTTCAGCTTGTCGTGGTTTGGAAGCTCCTCCACCGGACATAGACTCGATCCATAATTCTAGCGGAGAAGAAGTGGCCCCCCAGTGCATGCAGTGAAAATGAGACAATTGACCAGAGAGGGGCGTGGTCAGCCCTGGAGTGCACAGTGTGGACGTAATGTGGTCAAACAAAGCCGTATAGGGTCACCAGGATTACGCCTATAGATTCCACAGCAGCTGTGTGCGCCTTTATCCGAGGTCGTCTGGAAACCCTTTTTGAAGCGCAATGCAAACCAGAGCAGAAGGATATGGAAGCTCGGTGCACATGGATGCAGTAGGGACTTATTTAACTGCTAAATACCCTTTAAACAATTAAATATCTTGAGACTATTCCTGAGATTAAGGACGAGGTTTAAGATTTATTTGACGTTATGGAGTCCCTCTGTGGGGACAACTTAGGCACCTCTTTACTGTAAGGCAATACAAGCTCTTTATGTGAGCTTCAGGAAATGATCACTGAGCTATACCATGGAATAAGAAATAAACTAAGGACTACATTGATTTTTGTTTTCTTCTTAGAGAAGTATTTTCTAGGTGTCCATTTGATGAAGCTTTTTAGATGCCAGTTACTGTTATCTTGTTTTTCAAATCAGAGTGCTTCACCAAGGGAACAGGAAAAGTCAGTCATTGATTAAGCATTTACTTTAAGTGAATCCAAGAACATTACAGATTCAATTAAATTCCCTTGTTCCCATTATGTGGGGGGGAGGCTGTTGGTCTGGGGAAATGTAACAACAGATGCTGTTCACGTGTCATACATATGGTTCAGCAAATTATCTCAGACTTCACTGAGTGAGACGTGAGAACATACATTATGTCGATTGTCTTTTTAAAAGCTCATTCAGGCCTGGAGATCTTGTTTCACTAAAAGATAAAGCGTATGTCTCCATAAAGTGCTGCTCATGAGTAGTTCTCCGTACGCTCAGGGCTTAAGGAAATGATGAATGTTGTTGAACTTTGGCTACGCTGCTCAAACTGCACTGTTTGGGGAGATGTTTTTCTTTGAGCTGCAGCCAGGCCTTCAGCATTTATATTCTCTCCATGTCTTATTTCTTTACACTGAAAATAAAGCAGCTAAGGAAAAGAGAAAAAAGAAAAAGCCCAAACAAACAGATGTGCATCAATTCCCTTCAGCTGGAAGCCTCCACACTGTCACTCACTTCCCTGAGAAAAGCAACTTGTTGAGGTTTCCAGCCCTGCCAAACCCATACATAAACATCGGCTTCTGTCCTGACAAAAGGTCAGAAGATACAAGGAAGCGGTTCTTCACAAGGAGTCTGATTTAAAGGCCACTCACTGCCGCTCTCGCTCGGCTTTGGCTGCCTCTCAAAGAAAACTGTCAAAGGAAAACACAGACAATACAGCCGAAGGCGAGCGGTCAGAGAGGGTCAAGTCATTACTTGTCCATGAAAGTCTTCAGTTGTGTTTTCAGACATTTTTAAATCATTATCAGGGCCAATTATATTTACGTCATGAATTGATCCATTGAAGAACTCTAGAAAGTGGATGAAAAGAAAAACAGGATGCATTAATGGATGCTTTAACCTTTTTTTACTACGTTTAAGACCTTGTTGTTTTCCCAGGAGGTAAAGTAAGGTCGCCCAGTATGATCACTGTGAGATTACCCATAAGGGCACATATCCAATATTTATCTTAGCTCACCGTTTATCCATTTAGCAAGCGTACATGCTAAAAATGAAAACAAATACATCTCTTTTCCAATTCTTAATTGAGAATACTCCCTATAAAAGATGCAACATTTTTCCTCTCTTAAACCTTTTTCAAACACGACTGTAAGGAAACAGTGTGCTGACTTTGGCTCTAAATCAGTGGTTCTCAACTGGTGGGTCGGGACCCCAAAAAGAGGGCAGCGGAGCTGTTTTCAGTGGGTCGCGAACATGTGACTGGAAATAAAGTTTAGCAAAAATTCTGTGACACGCTTTTAAAACAAGTTGGTTTTGTTCCTTCTCTTTGTTCTGCCACATGTTTCGTACCATCCTAGGTCCAACTTGCACGATTTTCCATTCAATAAATCTGATTGGTTTAAAAAAAATATATGTCAGAAATTTGGGTCACGATTTTCATGAAGGAGTTGATGGTGGGCCCTTAGGCTAGACCAGTCGAGAACCACTGCTCTAAATCAAAAGGCACAAAATCACCAGAGATTTTGTGTTGTTGTTAGCCCTCATACTGTTGGTTTCACATTTAGTTGAAATCCCGTCTATATCTACTGAGGCATTCTGCTTGACAGTAAATGCGAACATTGTATCATGATTTTCCTCCTGTGTAGGAGTGTGCGGTATATATCATTTAAGCTAATATCTTCATTATTGTTTTAACGATGTGCAAAATGACAATATCGAATATGTCACTGATTTTTGCGAGGGGGGTCCACACACATACACTTCATATGATCAAGCCTTGTAGGACAGACTGTTGCACATGCAGTGTCCAAGAATCACAACAAACCAAGACAGTGAATCTGCCTGTATGGCTGAATTTAGAAATGAGTACACAAACAGCACCAGGAGGCAATACACAAACACCACTACATTATAAGGGCCATACGAAGCAAATGCATATTAAGTGTCATAATCCATGTACAACAACTTCCTAACTTTCTATCAATAAGCAGTAATTAGGAGGTTAATGGCACATCAGCTATACACTAGGGTCATGTAGAATAAGGTACATATAAGTGCTTCATAATGACTAATAAGCAGTCAGTATGCTTCTAATTAGCATGCTAATAAACAGCTAGTTAATAGCGAATATTGTGTCCTTCATTTAAAGTGTTACCCACATTCCTCCTGCAATCTGAGCTCAAAGGCTTTTGTTTCTTAAGCAAACAATTCTTCCCTATTTTTTTGTATTTTGTTCCCTGAGAATGCCTGATATCCAACAAGGGATTAATAAAGATACATGTTTTTATCACTCCTCTGTGCCAGAGACGACCAACCAACATTGTCATAAGGAATACAATGATGAGTCTTATAGGGGTCTCCTGTTATAAATCAAAGAGCAGAGTGATGTAAACTGAGTCAAGGGCTTTGACCAGAAGCAGTGGCGTGTCTATAGATAATAATCGCTATAGTCTAGGACTGACATAAAGACTGTTTTTACCATTAGTTTTCCTACAAATAAGAGCAAAGTTAGATCTGTTTCTCTACAGAAACCCAAGTCTCTGTTTGCCTGTGAGATTTTCAATGTGGTGCTTAAATGTAAATGATTCCATCCAAAACAAACACCAGGTTAAACAGTGTCATCTCGCTATCGTATGCAGCCAATCAGCAGGCTTTCCTGCATATGACCGATTATTATTCAGGTCGTGCCAGCAACATGTGCTGAGAAACATCCAAGGTCATAGAGCCAGTGTGTTCTTTCTGTGATCAGTGTGCATCAGAAATTGGTTTACTGTATGATCCTCTCCACTTGTTCTCCGAGAGAAGGAGGATGTTAGGGTGGCAAGGTTGCGCTGCAAGATTTAAGTGTCTATAAATTAAGCATTGTGTAATGACTGCTCTTAATACACTTCACATGCACTAACTGGAAGGGAAACCCTTATTGCTGTGAGTTCAAAAGCGGCAAGAGAAAGGCCAAAGACGCCACCTCCATCGCCTACATGCCAAACACTTACAATAGCTTGAATTCATCAAGCGCCTTTCAAAGGACCCAAGGACACTTTACATACAGACACACTAATACAGACACCACTAAAGAGTTAAGGGTGATGACACATTCATCACACACTGATGGCAGAGGCTGCTATGTGAAGTGACCATCAGCAGTAACTAATCCATTAATACACATGAATACACCGTAACTTGGGGTTAAGTGTCTCGCCCAAGGACACATCGGACATGTGGCTGCAGGAGCTGGAGATCGAACCCCTGACCTTCAGTTTAAGAGACCACCGACTCTTCCAACTGATCCACAGTCACCCGTAGTGAAATGTACTTAAGCTGCTCAGCGTGTGTGGTAGCTTATTAACTGATTCAATTTATGCATTGTGTACACTCAAATAAAGTGAGCGGGTTAGTTTGGAATTTTATCTCCAGAGGTTGGAAGCGTTTAAAATATACATTAAAAAGTGTGAAAGAAATGATAACACAGACTGATATAGGATCGTGCATGGAATGCATTTCTCTCCCATAGAAGCTCATTAATTTCCAATGAGAGAACCCATTATATCCGCATGTGTCATTGCAAATGCACTGAGCCAGGGTGACAGCGTTGCATGAGAAGTGTAAAGCAGACACTCCATGGCAAGGGCAAGGAAATGGAAAAGTGTTTTTTTGTTGTTGTAGATAAATCAGTTAAAAAGCTTTATATTGCAAAACAGATTGGTCAGTTTTGTTAACACACATAATCTCACATGATGAACATGTAACTGTAAGCACAGGTGGTGAGCAGGAAAATCAATTACAGATTAAAATGTGATCAAGGCGTAATGTTAAAGGTAGATGATCCAGTATGTGCTTTGCCCTACCAGGTACCAGTCCACCTCAGGCCTTCATGAAAGCTTTGTTATGTTCTAGATAAGCAGACTCTAGGACACACCAACAACAGCCTAAGGATAACACTGTGTTAGCAGCTGCAGCTTCACAGCCTTTATAGATACAAACAGCTCTGCCTTAAGGGAAAGGCCGAGCGCTGTACATCTGTGCAGTGAAGAGGGCAATAAGCTATTGCTCACCTTAAGGCCTCAGGAGCATGTTGTGTGACATGTTGCCTTTGAGAAACACCCACCTGCATCTTACAGGTTAAGTGCAGAGGGCAGTGGTTGAAAGTGGCCACATTAATAGTGTGTCACTTTAATGGAAACAGGCTGAAGGCGTCAACTTGGTATGGCATCTATTTTTATATTTTCTATAAACCTATCATCAAATGACTAACAGCCATCAGACCTCTTCTCTGCGTTGTGTAAATATGCAGCAACATATTTCTGATGGAAGGTGTTATCAATGCTCCTTCTATATGGTGCATTAATTTATGCATATAACAGACTAAGAAAGGGAGCTTCTATTTACAGTTTTCCATATAACTGTAGCTATTTTGGACCAATTCACTTGCCATACCATGGATTTAGCAGAGACACCGCCCCATGGTTCAGGTTAACTTCATGTGTTACAGAACGATGGTTGATACAGTAACACATCAAATAAAAGCCCATTCCAATTTAAGGACCAGTCCCTTTTACTAGCCTAATGTTGCTGCACTTTTTGACAATTAAAGGCAGGTCTCAGTAAGATGTGCCCATGTATTTAGTGTTGATTAATTGACGGATCAGAAATGTATTAACATGTGTGTCTCTCCCAAAAGTGCAGCAGGTTGGTATGGATGGGCTGTCTTACAATCAGTGATTTGCAATTTGGTTTGTTTATTGGTTTCCTAGTTTTGTACACAATTAAATTTCCAATTTGATCATCTACCCATCAAGTTTTGTTTGAATATCATGAAGGGCCTGTTTCATATTGACACCTGTCCCAAATAAAGGCAGGGTCATTTTATAGATTGAAACCAAAGCCAAGTTAGTTGGCTATTAAGATTCATACTTTGCTGGAGTAGAGGTGTGAACCAATGAACCAATACTCATGAGTATTTGTTTTCAACAACTGTTTTACTTTTACTCCTACACACTGCCATACCTGTATGCTTTCCTCTTACAGTTTTAAAAACAAGCTTCTAACTCTAACTTGAATGCATTTCTTATTTCAATTTAGCATCTTTGCATGCTATCAATTGCAACTTAAATGTTATGGACAATTGTTCATCAGTGATATCTGGCACCAAACAAGAGAAAAAAAGTTGATTAAAACTTAACAAGACAAAACAAAACTCTTCCTTTGAGAGTGATATCTGTGCCCATCAGGATAATCTTAGAGCCACATTGATGAAAGGGAATCCAGCCAATATGGCTGTAAATGTCACAGGAGCGGCAGACTTTCCACATTCATACTGTACAAGCTATCATCAAGCTCGGAAATAATTATGTGCAGCAAAATAAAGCTATGCATGCCGTGTAGCTCATGTTGCTATCAGCTCTCTAATTGGCTGAGTTAGCCTGCACTGGGCAGCTGGAAGGACACATTGTCACTTATGATGGCAACAACAAAGCCTTGACCCTTACAACCCACACTGGAGTGGTTCAGTAACAGTCTGCTTCTGCAGAAAGAAATATCAGATTGCAACTGACCTCGACCCCTCTGCTTGAAATCCCAGCGCCGCCATAAGAGGCTTTACTTCAGACTAAGGGCGGTTGAATAGGGATAATTTAATGAAACATTAGACGAGTGCACTCCACAGTCCTTTAACAAATTGCTTTTTTTGACTGCCAACCTTGCCTCAATTGTGGTTGCTGAAGGAAGTCAAGTGAAAACACAAGAAAAGGAAAGGGGACGAAAGAAGGAGCAGATATGCAGAGGTTAAGCATAATTGGGCTAGAAAGACAATTGAAACAGAAGATCAGAAGATGAGGCTGTCTGATTGGTGGCTCAGCCTCATGTAGACCGTCTACTTTATGAGAACTAAGAACCATTGGAATCAGACCAGAGCATCTGGTAACTGGCAAATCCAGGTGAGGTAGGCAGACCTTAATAAGACGCTGGCAGAGCCAACAAGAGCAATCCTTCCGTGGCATCACAAATAGATTCATCCCTCAGTGCCTCTTTGTGCTGTGTTACTTTCTAAAGCTTGGGATTTAAAGCTGGCCACCGAGCAAAGCCTTGAATTAGCTTAATGAGAAGAGCTAGGCACATGCCTCCAAGCTCACGTGGAGAGAAAGTCAGTAGCAGGCACTTAAAGCTGATTTGATTGTTGTGTCTGTGAGCTGCATTGACAGGCGGGGGCGGCTTCTGGTTTGTTGTGCAGTTAAAAGAGTGATGACTTACATGCTAGAGAATCATACATGTCTGTGTTTGCATGCATGAATCCCTGTCTGTTTTTATAATGCATCTACATTTGTGTGCTAATGCGGGTATAATTGGGACTCAGGCATATGGATTCTTGTTGCCTCAGTAATGAGGGCAGAGGAAGGCACACAACCCATAAAATGTATGTCTCAATTGTACATTGTTAGCTTTAGTCAGTCATAGTGGGTGTAAGCTTAAGATGTAGCATTGTTCAAAAAACACAGAAAACACTGAAAGCCTGGCCTACATACAGTTATGCAAACACAAATAACAAAAGACCATCAGAGGGAAAAGTAAGAACTTTTTTTTAAGACTTCATCTCTCCAGGAAAAGAGACAAGATTTTTTTTTTACAGAGAGATCTTTTCTACACAGGAAAAAAAATCTGATTTGTTTAGCAAACATATCCCTTTTTAAAATGCATAGTTTGAAGTTAAGCATCTTAGCAAATAAACAAAGTGCCTGCTATTACTTTTACTGGGTTTGTGAATGTCAAACTGTATTTATTGGCTCTAAAATGAACTTGATGCACACATACTGCTCCAGTAAGGAGGTTTTAGCTGGTTTTGAAATAGACTAAAATTAATAATGATGTCTGTTTATATAATAACCTGCAAAAGGCCAACAAGAACATCAGCGTCAAGTTTTATTATATCTATATAGTTGTTTCTTTAATGCCTGAAACCGCTGCTGCGCGGTAGGTGTCAGAAGAGGTGACCCTTTAAAAAAATGTAATTGCAAAGATTTTTGATTGATGCATTTGGCTGTTAAAAGAAAGCAAAAGCAGGATAAGATTCTTGGTTACTAAAATGTTACTCACACTTTGTCCACAGTGGGCAACAAAACCACAACAAGTTCCTCATAGGTGCTTTGAAGCTGGATAGATTAGATAAGGGCTTTGAATCACCTCAGATTTGATGATGAAACTTAATCAGACACTTTTAAACTCTAAACTTCGAGATGCTAGTGAAGTGTATCTTGTTAAATATAAATTACTTATTTAAGAGTGCTACGCCTCGAAAAACTTGGGCTATCATTTTTATTAGCCTTTTTTCAGTTAATATATGTGTATACTAAACTATTTGGAAGTAAAAATAAATACATCATAATGTTAAAAAAATGCAGTTCCATTATGAAAACAACAAAACAAAACACCTAAGATAGCAAAGCTTATTGATGCATTAATATAAATCTAAACATATTATTTTCCATAATTCTGTTGAAGGTAAACATTCGTCACAGTTGAAACACTCATTGCTCCCACTGTCAACTGCAACTTTTAGTGATCATTCACACACATGTAGGTCAAACAAATCTGGCTCAACTAGCTTGTTTACCACCTACTGTTTAACTTTGTTTCCCCTGTGGACTCATTGAGGTGAGGTTGCATTTCCTGATACCAGCAGTTCACTGTTAGCGATGACAACCAATAAAAAAATGTAAAAAAATCCCAAATTTGAACAAACTGCAGTTTTCCACTAACTATTTCATACTTAACTAGCACGGACAATCATGGCACATCCAATTATTTTATTATATTTTTCCAAGATTCTCGCTCAAAATGAAAGTCGTTGCACTGCTTCTGTCTTAAAGCTTTCTGCTTCCTGGAGTGAGATTGAGGAGTGTTGTTGAGGGATCTCTGGGGATCAAAGATGGATGATGGAGCACAGCAGCCTTTGCAGATATCCTTTACAGGCTGACAAACCTTTATAGGTTATCTGTTATTGATTGACTGCTGCAGCCAATCATCACAGCCGTTTCATACCACCAGTGAAGACAGATTAATGTCAGGTGTATCAATTTGAAGTTTTGTATTTGATTTTTATTGAATTCACCTGTTAGTCAGGATCAAGCGGCAACCTCTGGTTTTGAAAATGACAGCCAATTGCGTGCCAAAGTAAAGTTCCTACAGTGTCCAATTGAGGCTCCAAAAGGCAAAAAAACTAGTTAACATCCATGTTATAGCAAGTCAGTGTTTACAGCAGAAATACAGTATGTATGTTCACAGACTCATACAAAAACAACGGTTAACTCATCTGTTTTTATTATAGTAAAGCTAAGAGTTATGTATACTTTTGCATAATTAAGGCTGCTGCTGATTTGACTGACAGCTGCGGATGTTAAGTACTAAATTTACTAAATTAAGAAGCTTTATAATTCTTGATACTTTAAAGAATTCAAAAAGGGATGTATATTCACAGGAGAGGGAATGTTACGTGATGTTCCAGAAATAAAAATTGTATAAGCCAGATTTGGCTTATATGGTTTCCTTTTAACACTCCAACACTCAACCCCATTTAGAGACCAATCCAAAAACTTCCAAGGATGATCCAAGAACAGATGCATTTGTGGGAAAGTTGGGTGCCATTTTTAAAACTTCAAAGGACAACCAAGTGTCTATTTGGGATGCAACATTGCAGTCAGCCCATAGTTCATTAAGTTCATTGTTTTTTTTGCTAAAAATGCAAAACCAGTAAAGCTGCAATTCACAAGTGCTTATTGAATCGGGAAGTTGTACTAAACGGTTTAATATTATATTGAGAATCGCTACATCCTTAGTGTCTACTAGAAAATGTGGCAAAGGATCTGTTTGGCTACTTCTCAATGATGTTCATCCACATTTCTTAAGAGAGAGGCACACACTTCTGTTGGATGTATAGGACTTATCTGCACACATTAAGACATTAGCTTCATTAACACATTTCATTAGCATGTTGATCCCACGTTAGGATGACAGTTTTCTTAGCTGTGCAGAGTAAAATATGCTAATTTGATTCAGTGTAAGAAAAGGAAATGTGTTAACCCGGTTGGTATCACAGATGCAAATTAAGAAAAAAAGAAAATAAAGATGGGAGTCATTGTGTTTTTATGTAGCATCTCCAGCAAATGTCATGCACAGACTGCTGTCAGCAGCAGCAGCAGTGAGAGATTTGTTTGTCTGCAGGAGGAGTGTCTGTTCCTCAGTTTGCTGTGCAGAGGAGCCATTTAAATGAATTCTTCGACCTCAGCTCTTGATCAAACAGAACAAACCTGCATTCTCTCCTTCCCTCCTCATTATTCTCCTGCTGTTTCCTCCACGCATTGTCTGCCTGTGTGCTGGGACAATGGGACATAGAGGTTACAGTTCCCCGTGGCTTGAGACTTCATTGCAGGTTGTAAGAAAACCGCCAGAGCACACACAACACCATATTTTGTGTGTCACACTGTGTTTTTCATCCTGCTGGCAGGAATGTCATTTCTTGGCATGAGTAAAGTGGCATCCTGTGATGGCATGAGAGAAGCAACAGGAGCTGGTTGGAATGAGTTCAACCAGTCGTTCATACTTTAAATTGGGTTAAGGAGAAAGGATAGAAGGGTCCTTGAGTGTCAGAAGAGTTTGACCCCCAGAGGGCACATGTGGAGTCAGTGGATGCAGTAGTTCTCAAGCACTTCTTAAATCCACTCTTGGCCTAATGCAGCTTGTTAATAGTAGCTCTGCCAAGACTTGGCTGGTGGCCTATAATTCAACAGCTGTACATCAAGTTCACAATGGCCTTTAGCTTTGCAACAGTGACATGACGTGCCAAAAACCTCTCAGCTTAGACGTGTGTAGTAAAAAACCTCCCATCACCCATTAGTAAGTACTTGGAGCTCTGTGATCTGTCTCAATGCTCACAAGACACTTTCCACAGATCTGTGGTTTTCATG
The DNA here is from genome assembly GCF_963584025.1 of Labrus mixtus. Lineage (NCBI taxonomy): Eukaryota > Metazoa > Chordata > Actinopteri > Labriformes > Labridae > Labrus > Labrus mixtus. The sequence goes on along the minus strand of NC_083629.1, from coordinate 3,548,966 downwards.
ATCTAAATGAGCCCACAGGTTTTACGTCAGGTAACACTGACAAGGAGAACATGGAAAGCACATTAAAACCATGCATGCATCACTATCACTGTGTATGGCGTAGATGTGTAGCACTGGAAGTAAAGGCATACAGAAATAATCCAGTATTTACATGGATCTGTCACTGACCTATAATTCTAAAAGTGATATTTTAAACACATGTTCCCTCAGAATACAAGACTGATAACATGTATGACATGTTTCTTCTGATGGTTACTTTACACAGCAACCCATCTGTGTATGAATGGGTGTGAATGAGTAGATGTGACCTGCTGTGTAAACACACTTTGAGTAGTAAGAAGACATACAAGCTCAAGTCCATTTACCATTTACCATAAAGATCACAGACCTGGCAAAATGGCATTTCAGGCAACAGTATAATGTTAGTTATATATGATTGTATAGTTATCAGTGATCTGCAATACTTATTAGACAGGCCCTTACCTGGATACACCTACAGTACAGCTACAGCTTCTGTAGATTCACTCTGACCAGTTGCTCAATAAAGGGTCCATGCTTCTAGGGCGCAGGTTAAGCTCAGTTGTTAGAGCAGGTGCCCAATGGACAGAGGCTACATAAAAATATAACATGTAGTAATATGAAGAAAACAAAAGATCTTGAGCTGATTTGTTGGATATTGTACTGGATGTTATACAGATTTGGGATTTTCAGGGTCCAACCTCCCCCATTGACACAGATTTCTCAAAATAGAATCAATTGAAATTGGGTGACCTTGTGGATATAATTGACAAAAATTGAGCCTCGGATAATGACAAGCACTTATTTCAGGGTCTTGAAAACATACCTTTGTTCAACAAATGTCCTGGAACACAGTAAAGGAATGGGAGGGTTTATCTGTCAGTCTGTAAGCAAGGAGAGTGAAGGAGTGCTGCAAGTCTGGAGATCCATGGACTCCTTTCAAGGTGGAAGACATGTTTGATTTATGTGGAAAAATCTGAGTGGCCAGTAGACCTACTTTGGTGCCTCTTTCTATTTCATCCTTAAAGTACAAGCCACGTTTTTGAGGGGCTGACCCTTTCACAGATCCTTAATCTTGTAGGTTGGCATGTCTGTGCCAATGTTCTCTGTAGCTGTGGCACACTGTAGCAGTGTCTAGTTGCCTCAATCCATTCCAGAGATATATTTAGACAACAGTGAATGGTGGGAGAAGGCAGGGTGTTGGGCTGAGATAAGTTTCTTTACACCTGAGGACTGTTGTCGTACATCACTGTGTCAGTGTGCTCTGTTAGCTTTTTGTTGGATTCCGTTGCTGACACAACTACTGAGATTGGCACATTGTGACTGAAAATGTCTAAAATCACCCAAATACTACAGGTTTAAAAGTGTTTTTTTTTCAATCATAACTGGTTTCTGCATTGAAATTATCATGGTATTAATTTGGTAAATGTGTCTTTTCTTAAAGTTGGATGCTGCCTTGTTGTTTTTGTGACTCCAAGCTGTAAGAAGCCACAATATTCTAATGAAACATTCAACATCTACTACCTGTGCACACCTGATAAAACTTGATGATGTGATAGGTACTGTAGCTCAATAGTCATGTTTGTTTCATTTAATTGATGCATGATAAATTCAATTGAATTAAAGTGATAACATGTGACTTTGTTGAATTTATTTGAGACCTTTAAGAACTAACTCCATTTACAACTGAAGTTTATTGCTGAAAAAACTACACCATTGAAAACGAATGAAATCAAGAGAAAAGTATTCTAACTAAAGTTTACTGGTATCTCACAGGGGCGGAAAGAACAATGGCATCACCTTTGGGAGGCACTCGTAAGCAGAAAGTCCCTGAGAGTTGGTGCAATCCTGCAGATTTCTCAGCCCACCATTGTGCTAATGGAGTTGCAGAACTATCTCCTGCGACGAGGGGAGAGGAGCTCAAATGAGGCTGGGGAATGACAGGCAATAGACTGGAAAATATGAGAAAGGGAGAGGAGGATGGACTCAAGCTGATGTGTTTATTTGCCACTGCGGGTGCCTGGCAGAAAGCTTGGTGGGTGAATGCATTTTAAGTCCCACGTGCAAAAAGAAAATGGACACAGCCTGTCTTCTTCCATAAAAATCAAACGCGATGGTGTGAATATTGGTCTTGTTTTGGTTTCAGAAGTTCATACAGGGCTTAAGAAGAGGTTGGAAAATGAAATCCTACCATGCAGTAAACTGGTTTTGCTCATAAAGTGCAAAGCTGGATCCATCACTTTGTAGTTCAAATCATATTTATGCAGTTATTGTGACAGATAGACAACTTTCATTTATAATTGAACTGCTATTGTGAAGCAATTGGGCTTGGTTTGACAGGTGAGATGATGGTGAAAGTGTTATCGAGTGCAATTGACTGAGGTAATGACTTAAAGCGAGCTGGGAAAAGCACAAAGGTTTGTTCTTGAACAGGCGTCAACACATACGCTCCGAGTTGTCAGTTTGATTTCCCACATACCTGTTCTAAAAACCAAATAAGAGCAAACCTGGATTTTGAAACAAACCCCAATTGCCTATCATGACAGTTAAGTATCCAAGACTGGTGTGAATCAAAGAGCACAATTGTCTTTATTAAGCAGAGGAGCAATCACACACTTGTCATCTGGTAGCAAAAAGCAGCATTATAGTCTTTTTAGTCTTTTCACTGTGCTATTCAAAGAAAGAAAGGATGTGTCATGGCATTCTATGCTAACACCATTCAAGATGTCTTTCAAAGGGTGAAAAGACTGTGTGCAACATATCCACTATAACAGGCTTAATGTAAAGCATGTTTAAAAGCTCACCACTATTGAAAGCTTTACAAGGTGATTCATTGTATTACAACTCACTACTGACTCATTTGCTAATCAACAATGATTCCTTGTTAACCTTTTTTCCTGTGCCAGCTGAAAAAGCAGTCCCCTAAAGGAAAAATGACACATCTTACATTTGGGTTGCTTTTATCATTAGCATTAGTGACATACAGCTAAGCACACATGGTTTGTAGGATCAGAGGTGAATGGTAAGAATAATCAAAGAATTTAAAGATTTAAAACAAAGACAAAGTTTGAGATTAAAAGAAGTTGGTCTGACGTTTTGGGCTGAAGTGACCATATTTCATATATTAAACCAGAACCCATTATCATCTTTATGAGTGACTTTTTTAGCACACTTTCCAAATGCACTTTTCAACACCATGGGTGCCATAACCTCAGCATTATTGGTGCTGAGTGTACAAAGGAAGAGGTTAGCCTAACAGAGATTTGTAGAAAATACAGATTTATTCTCAGAGATGACTGCAAAGCTTTAAATTTAGATCCCTGGGGATTTTTTTTTACAAAGAGTGGGACCGAAAATGGTAAACAGATAAGCAAATATGTCACTATGGTTATCAGTTTGTTAAGGGGCTGCTTATATGAATGGGCTATTTGGGCTAAGCCCTCCCTGTCTTGTACAGTAATTAAGAAAACTGTTCTTCAAATAACGAACAACAGATGGTTATCAAATTGGTGGAACCTAGAATAGATAGTCAATACAAGAGAAACGTATGATGTCTCTAAATGGGCTTTTTTTTTTTTTACAGCCCAAGCACTGTATTTCACTTCTTCCATTCGTTCACATCCAAAGAGTTAGGAAAAATAAAGTGTTTATGTAGAAATTAGCAAAATGCTAATTGTCAGCCTGTTATGTGTTAACATCAATGAATTGATATGTACATCCAGGTCCATCTGTGAGAAACTGACAGTGAATTATGCACCAGCTGCCACTTACTTTTATTGTGAAAAGAAATGAAATTAAATGTTTAAACGCAATTTATTGTTTTTTTGGGGATAGGAATTCCAAATTGAAACTGAAGACATATAGGGCAAAGTCAGGATGTCAGGTTGTATGAAATGAAAGAAAAGGGAAATGCAAACTTTTTAGTTCAGAAGTCAAGATGATGTGAGGCTGAGGATGTTCTTTGCTGAATACAATGCTAACACGTTGAAAAAAGTCAAGCTTTTGAACAGCGATTTAAGTAGAACAATCAAGATTTTGATTTAAAGAATCAGGCTTAATTAATTAATATATTTTAGATTCCGTTAACTTTGATTCAGGGGTGATAGCCTTCATGTGTGTTTTTTATTGAATTGCAATTTCTAGTGGTTGAATGATATTGCACATATAAAAATTTTAGACAAGAAATAAATGGTGTCCTCACTTTAACACAAACACAATATGTCTCAGGCTAAAGCACAGGCAGTTCATATTCTGTTTAGTCTGTATTTCAGGGGGATGTTTGGTACAATATAGAAGATTTAATAGAGAGGATGATGGAAGGACTGACTTTCAGTCCACAAACAGATATATGGTCTTTCCCAGCAGGAGCACTAACACCTTACAGCAGTTATTCTCAGCCACAGCTTTACAGATGCCATTTTGAGAGAAGTATAGCCTCTGTAGCTCTGCCTCACTGGATGTCTGTTGAGCTAGATGATGATACATTATAGCGACTATATAGGAGCACTTGAAGAAACGACTTCAAAGAAGCGACTGAGATAGCAGCTGCCCAATCAGATCTCACTTTAGCAGCATAATGGCATTCAGATCCCTAAAGGCAGAGAAGAGGATGTGTCATAAATTATGAATTTCCCTGAGAACAGATATGGATGGTGGTGTCATGCAATAATTGGCACAGCACTTAGCTCCAAGTGAAGCTGGGCTGGCGGCTGAGTGATGTACGCCGCAGGCACCTACCCTGAAAACACAACCGAAGTGATGTGCAAAGTCAGCGCGGCACAAAGAGGCGCCCCCAATTATGGTGTTGACCTATAAGGCTCTATGACGTCACAACATCTTCTCATGACCTTCAGGGCAGCTTGTTGGGGAGCAACAGTGAGTCGAGGATGGAGGATGACCTCGTATAAGTTCTTATATGAAAATACACCTGCTCTTAACTTACCTACAAATAGTTGATTGATGTCAAATCAAGGTAAAATTGACTAATATTTGCTATTGGGCTGTCAAACAATGACGTTTCTTAATCGTGATTAATCAACAAATTTCAATAGTTTGTAACAATTAATCACATTTCTAATTGCATGTCCAAAATTCCATTATTTCTAATTTTAAAACGTTTTTGCAAGGCTGTCATTTTAAACTTTTGTACTGCCTGCTTTTATTTTTGACATTAAGTAAAGACTTCTGATAGAGGGAAGGTTATGAAATTAACTTAACCACAGAAACAAAATACTCATTATTGCAGCTGGACCTCCTGCAAACTCTTTGAGCACTTTTATCCCTTATGGACACTTTAGAAATATTATTTTTAACCGCCCAATACCTGACTGTGACTGTTTTATTTGATTTTAATTACTGACTTATCATTGTAGTAATTTCAAGCTTTTAAATTATTTTAGTGTTTATATTTTATTGTTCTTATTGCTCTTTTATTGATTTTATTTTCTGTAGTAGCTTTATCTCATTTCTCGTTGTTTATCATTTATGTATGTTTTCTCGGCATCATTGTAAATGAGGGTTGCCCTCAATGATCTCTCCGAGAACTTAAATAAAGGTTGATGATGATGATGATGATGATTTCCTTCTGGGTACAAATTGGCGCCTACATACTGCCAGTTGAAGGCAGAATACTTACTACCCTGTTATGCCCAGTGGAAGTATGTGACAGAGGTGTAATGGGGGAAAGAGCTTGAAGTATGTAACGTCGTAGCCACCGTGGCAGATTAAAGCTGTGCGTATGTGCATGACTGAGCGTGTGTGTACTGTACGTGGAGCTCCTGCTGTTCTGGACACAATGGGATCAAGCAGTTATGGGTGCAAGGTGCATGTAGGAGGGCATGACAGCAGAAACTTTGTTACGGCACTGTTGCGAAAACGCAGTCTGTAAGCAGCTAATAACGGCTAATGAAAACTTCTCTTATCCCAAAGTACATTGAAGAGCTAGAGATGTCCACCTAACGTTTTGAAAAAATGCAAAAAATTGTAGGTTTTATTTTGTATCAGCCACACCTCCGTAATTTCAGTATGCCAATTAAAGAGACATAAAATTGTCCATGCAGAAGTGAAGTCATCCCTAAATAGCATTGCACAGTAGCTTCAGGATTAGATTTTTTTCAAAGGGTAGGATGCAATGAATCCTCGAAAATAAAACCTGACTCCAGACCTCTGCAGGATTCGGGCAGACCTTGTGTTCTCTCCTTTTTCTAAAATAACAGGATAAGATTGCACACAAAATGCCAAAAGATCTGAGCTGTTTCTCATTCTCTCGCGCTCTCTGCCTCTTGTTGTTTTCCTGCAGGTTAAAGAGTGAACTCATGAGCTGGAGGACTTCTTCCTCTGCACACACAGAGACGACACCTCGCTACGCTCATCCGAGGGAGGAGGGGGAAGACTTGGGATTGTTTGTTGCCCGCAGGAGGAATTCAAGGTCAGTACACAGCGCGCTCACACATCGCAGACGTACTGCACACACACACACACACACACACACACACACACACACACACACACACACACACACACACACACACACACACACACACACACACACACACACACACACACATAAGCACACAGCGAGGATTCAGAGCAAATAAATAGATGGGGCACCTTCTATTTGTGTTTGAATTAAGAGGAGTCAAGTGAGTTGATAAGATTTTATGCATGAGCTGCGTGACTCCATAAGCAAATAATTGGAGAATAAATGAGGAATCTGTTCAATATCTCTGACGGAATAATAGATTTTTCAACAAAATCGTAGTTCAGATGCGAGAAAGGAGTTATTTGACGATTCCCAGTTGTCTCTGCCCTTTTTCTCTCCCCCCCCCCCCCCCCCCCCCCGTTTCATTCTCTCTTTAATCCACTCTGCACCACTTCATATTTTTCGTTTTCTTTTCATGTTGCCTCTATGATCCTCCTTTCAAATTGTCATTTATCTAAAAGAATATCACTAATCAAGTCTTCCAAAGAAATGCTGGGCTATCCAAGGTTTTTTTTTTTTTTTTCCCTGTGAAGTCCACACACTCGGAAGAATTTGGGTTTTAATTGCTTCCCCATAGATTGCTGCTTCACAGAGAAACCGGGTTAATTGCAATAGAAGAGAGAGCCACTTGTGACCTTCATTCAATGCTGCCAACCCCAGTTCTACTGCAGTGTGGGTGCTGCAGTAGCACTGCACTGATAGTCTGTGGATGTCCGCCCGTTTTTCTATGAATGTTGACATCAGTTTCAAAAAAGCTTTTTCGAAAGTGTCGGTCTTGCAAAGCCTCCCTGACAGGATCATGTTTACTGTGTGATTCCTCAGCCTACACGTGTCAGCAGCAGGGCAGCAGCATATGGAGCTACGCTGCTGCTGTGATTGCACTGCAGATTGATTGGAGTCTTTATAGTTGCTCGAAGGTGAAGAGTAAATGGAAAGTAAATTCAAAATATATAGGCCAAAAATCATCAATAACCCCACTAACTTCTTGTTCCACAGTATTTCATCTTTTCCTTTTCTTATTTACTTCCAGGGAGAGTCGATCAGGCCTTATTTTTCATTTATATTCAGAAGGATTCAGCACAGTTAGGCCTGGCAGGAATCAATCAGACCTGCATGAGCTGAGACCGTCAACTCTCTCCAGCCTTCTTTCCTTTCTCCCTTCCTCATATAGCTTCTGTGTAGTCCCTCCTCCCTCCCTTCACTCTGTCTTTTGTTACCCCATTCTTCCTGTTTTCCCTCCATCTAAGTTGTTTCCTTACTTTTTGATTTATTCCCTTCATCTGTCCTCACCTTTTCTATTGTTTCGGTCTTTCACCTAATGGTCTGGTTCTGCTTCCTCCCCTCCAACTGTTTTGAGTCATTCCTTATTGTCTCCCTGCCTTTTTTTCCATCTCATATATTGTGTTCCATCCATCCGTCCGTCCATCCATCCCTCCATCATTCTGTTTTAGTTCCTTCCTTTGTTATTTACTTCCCACTTCCTTCGGTGTGTTACTTTTATTCTTCCTGAAAATCCATCCTTTACTACTACTTTTGATATTTTTTTTGATACCTTTTTCCAGTGTTTTGAGTCCTATACCTTCCTTGTGTTTTTTCCCATTCTGTAAGCTTCCTTATCTGTTTGACTCCTCTCTGCCCTCCAAAATGTGTTCTTGCCTTTCCTCATCCTTCATTGGTTCTGTTCACTTCCCCTCCTTCCTTCCTTCCTTTTGTTGTCTTCTACTGGTCTTTGGTTTCAACTTCTATTGTGTGTATTACTTCTTTCATCGCCAATGTGTATCCTTAATTTGATTTAGATTTTTGTTCTTCTGTGCCTTCCTTTTCTCCTTTCCATCATTCCTTCCTTCCAACGCTCTATTCGTTCTTTTATTCCATTCTCTCTTCTGGCTTTCATCCTAAAATGTATCCATCCGCTTTCTATTTCTTTTTCCCTTTTACTCCACTCGTATTTCCTGCTCCCCATCCATCTTTTATTCTATCAACCTATTCTTATTTCTATTCCGTCCCTGTCCCCCCCCTGCTTTTTCCCTGACTTCCCTTTGGCTTTGCTTCCCGGTGATGTGAACAGCTCACACACAGCCAATGATAGCTGCAGATGAGGTTGGGGCCACGACATTCCCCTGAGGACCGATGACTGGCACACAGTCCTTGTAGAATATTCTGCCAAGTTTCGTCACGAGCGGAGGATAATAATACCTGTTTTATAGGTTGAGAATCCCAGGATACTGTGAAGGACAAGCAGGGTCAGCTGAAAACACAAGCAGCCTGTGAATTATTTTGCATTGCATTTGAGGAGAGAATTTCATTCCAATAGAGGAGACGTCACACTCTCAGGGGATTGGATTGGGCTTTACCATTATTCCTTGACCTCCTGAAAATACCAGATAGCTTTGTTTATCTTTCCCTCTTAAATAATTAAGTCCCCAGTGACCATGAACACCAGAATTTGAGTTATTTAGGAAGAAAAACTTTAAGATATAAGATGCATTCACCCAGTTACCTGGCAACAAGTTGACATTTGTGATTTTTTAAAATCACACTCAGCTGTCAAATCCCCCTCATGACTTAGTACTAAGTCATCCTCTAGTTTGATGAAAGTAGTGTTAATCGTCATTGGCAGCTCGGACAGTTGACACAGGCCGGCAGTATTAGTAAAGCTAGAGCTAATGAATACAATGAGGCAAGGCTAATTTCATGTAATGAGCTGATGATGTGTTTGGCAGCATAAACTGCAAACTTGAAAAATCAGAGCGTAGCAAGAGTTTCATACCAGTTATATAAGTCAGTGCCACTGGGATCTATGAGTGTCCCCATCCAACAAATCACATTTACAGACTCAAAAGTCCAGCGGAAAATAAACCAACTCCCAACTTGTTGAATATGGCAGCTTAGCATGGCACTGTGCTTTGACATATGATGATCTAGGTACCATAAGCTTTGGGTTTGCAGGTCTACATGATCAAATATCGGTGTCAAAATATACAGTTAGAGTCAAAATGAAATGGTTCAGATGCCCCAATGGGAAACATTCAGTTGGACTTTCAAAGCTCGCTGAACAGACACAGTTTGGTCAACCTACTCAGATAGTCTCAGGAAGAAGACTGTGGTTCAAATTACATTAAAAAGAAATGTACATTTAATAAAATAAGTATGCATTGAACACTGGTCTTCTTGGTAAAAGTGTAGTACTTGTTTGACCTTTCCACCAATCCTATAAACCACGGGTGTCAAACTCAAATCAGGTTGTAGGCCGGATTTGTCAAATGAGACCTCAACTGGGGCCGGCCAGATTTAGAGTTTGCCAAAGTCAATATGACTGAACACATAAATAGGCTGCTAGTGGATTCATTATGTACAATCAGGGGTGTCAAACTCAATTACAGGCGGGGTAAACATTTTAATCTGAGGCCCAAACAGGGTCAGCATTTATTAAAAAACAGATTTAAATTGACCATCAGAGGTACTATGATGAACTATTCTAACATAAATATGAATTTAACTACTCCTCAAACATCTTAAAGAGGTCAGAACAAACCAAAGATAGTATAAAAATGAATCATAAGAGAGATAGAATTTAAAATATAAGGCTCATCAGCATGATTCATGTTTTTAAGTCTCCCTCTATCAGCAGTTTTAGAAACAGGCCATCAAACAGAAAACTATGGTATTGAGAACATGTAAAATATTACATTACTTAATATTAACAAGGCCATCAAGTGTGAATTATGTGAACTATCCAGTGAAAATATTTCAACCATAAAGAGTCGATTTTGTGATTACAGGAAAAAGTGGAAAAAAGGAGACGTATATTTAAATGTAGCCAGATGTTTGGCATTTTTTCTTTGGCTATGAAAAAAAAGGTGTTAGCTGTGAAAACTTTCAGGATGAAGTGTGTGCTTTAGTGAGAGACACCTGTGTGAGGTTTTTTCTCACCGTCATCAAAGAGAGTAAAGTTGCTCTTCTTCCAAACATGCAGAACGATCGAGCGGCTTGTAGGCGGAGTTGTAGGCATTGTTTCAGGGATGAGGTGTGGGAGCTGTGCAGTCACAGCTACAGTGTGACATTGCAATCAAGTTCTATAAGCTCCATTTGATATGTACGGGCGCTCTTTCCACTTAAACTGCAAACACATAATTGAGCAATTCAAAAACTGAGATTCTGAGCGTAAAGGTGGAAAATAGACGCGTGAACTCGCAGCCAAGAGTGCTCAGCTTACCTGCACGGTGCAAGGCTATGAACACAGCAGGGAGGACTGGTTTGTCATTGTTCAGCAACACGAAAGTTGCACAAACTTAGCTCCTGCATTCAGCTTTCTGCAGTCTGAAAGGCACAGCTTGGCTTGGAAAGTTCTCCCTGCTTCATACATGTCCAGGATCACACAGTCAGTCTCTGAAGCTGCAGGTTTCCCTAATCGAGGCGCTGCACAGTAACAGTAGTGGGGAGGGGGAGCTGGAGATTGCAAGTCTTGATTGGCCCACCGGCTGTTGCGGTGCATTCTGGGATTTGTAGCACCAGTGGTGTGTGTGCTGTATAGACTACCAAACAACCAGATAGGATCCGAGTTTCACACCTGTGCTATAAACACTTCAATGCAATTCAGAACTGTCTAACCTGACTTTGAAGGCATATTGAAACCAAACACATCATTAAGATGTGACAGTGTCCTCTAGAGTAGTGGTTCCAAAGTGGGGGTCGCAAGACACTGGGAGGGGGGTTGCGAGATGCCTCCCAAAAACAAATACAAATTTGAAATATATTAAAATAGCATTTTACCCATTATTGTGAAATAGTTGTTAAGTAATGTTTGTGCTGAAATTAAAGTCAAACATTGACAATGAAACAATGTTGTTTTATTTTGTTTCATTATTTCATTAGAAATGTTTCAATCTGGCTTTAGGGCACGCCACAGCACTGAGACGGCCCTGCTAAAAGTAGTTCATGATATCAGGAAAAACCTCGACAACAACAAGCCTTCTGTTCTGGTACTACTCGACCTCAGTGATGCTTTCGATACTGTTGACCACCAGATTCTTTTAGATAGACTAAGTGAGCATGTAGGCCTTTCTGGAAATGTTTTTAACTGGTTCACCTCGTATTTGTGTGACAGAAAATGTTTTGTATCGATAGAAGACTGCACCTTCAAACAATACGAGGTCTCCAGTGGGGTACCACAAGGATCAATTTTAGGACCATTACTTTTTAATTTGTACATGTTACCCCTGGGTGGTGTCATCAGGAGGCACGGAATCTCTTTCCACAGCTATGCTGATGACACTCAGCTCTATGTAGCCGTGTCTCCTGATGACACCAGACAAATTGACTCACTTTTTAATTGTATTTTAGATATAAAAGTCTGGATGTCACATATTTTTTTGCAGCTCAACCAGGACAAAAGGTTTTAGGTTTTAATCATCGGTTCAAAGGCTCAGAGAGAGAAATTGGCCCCCAAATTACAAAAAATAGGACTCAACCCAAGTCAAGAAGCACGGAATCTTGGGGTGATCTTTGACTCAGATTTTAATTTTAAGGCCCACGTGAAGGGTGTCACAAAAACAGCATTTTACCACCTGAAAAACAACAAAACGCCAAAGTGAGGCCATTTCTCTCTCTGAGCCAAACAGAGAGACTAATGCACGCTTTTATCACTAGCAGGCTGGACTATTGTAACGCTCTCCTTTCTGGTCTTCCTAAAAACACAACAAATCGGCTACAGCTACTACAAAACTCTGCCGCACGAGTACTGACAAAGACCAGAAGGAGAGCACACATCACACCTGTTTTAAAATCTATACACTGGCTGGCTCGTGTTGATTTTAATATTCTTTTATTAGTTTATAAAGCATTACATGGCCTTGCCCCAGACTACCTATCAGATATGATTTTAGTTTATGAACCAGTACGGCCCCTCAGATCCTCCAGTTCCTCTCTTTTAGTCGTTCCACAGAGCAGGACAAAAACCTTTGGTGATGCTGCTTTCAGCTGTTACGCTCCGAGACTGTGGAACAACCTTCCTGAGGGTCTGAGAGGAACCCAGAATATTGAGATTTTTTTTTTTAAAACTCATTTATTCAGTCTGGCTTTTATATAGTGCTTTATATCAATTCAAATCTTAACATTACTGTATTGTCTTTTTTTATCCTACTACAATTTTAAATGTTTTTCTCCTATGTATTAATTTTAATATCTTGTTGCTTTTATGTTTATTTTTTCATTTTTATACATATTTTTTAATTCTTATTGGTGTGCATTAGTCTCTCAATGATAGTCTCTCAATGATTTTATAAACTGTCAATAACCTTTCTGCACTCTTGTTAAGCACTTTGAACTGCAATTTAATTTGTCTGAAAGGTGCTTTATAAATAAAGTTTGATTGATTGATTGATTGATTGATTATTTTAAAGTTCTGTTCTTTTCTGTAGTGTTGTTCTAAAGTCAGTGTTTGGATAGGCCTTAGTGCGTGCTGCTCTAGCGGGATGAAAAGTTTGGGAACCCCTGCTCTAGAGCAATGGTTCTCAACTAGTGGGTTGGGACCCAAAAGTAGATCACGAAGCCTTTTACAGAGGGTTGTGAACATCCGTTTCTGTGTTCTGTCACATATATTGTTTCCAAACTAGATTCTTTTTTATTAATTAAATGTCATCGGTTGCAAAATATTAGAAATTTGGTTTGCAATTTTTCATTAAGGAGTTGGAGGTAGGTCCCGAGGCTAGCCCAAAAAAAGAACCACTATTTTAAAATATGGGGCCGTTACCAAGCTGCTGCATTACATAAGTCACATTTCCTTGCATTTATTTGTCTATAATTGCTTATAAAACCAGATCGTTTTTATCCTGTGCTAGAATACCATATCTGTATTATTATGAGCAAGTAGGGGTTTGCTTTTAGAAGCAATAGAAATGCTTCAAAAATGTTATTTTACTGCCCATCCGTAACCTTTAGACTTCATAGATGAAACCCCTTTTATGCATGGCATCGTCCCAGGATGTAAATAAGATGTTGGCAGAGAACACAAAGCAGAGGCTGTGCTCTGTAGACACATTTAAAAGCCTCGCAGGGTCAGTATGTGAATTATTAAAATAAGCATTATTCCAGCACAGCAGAAGTAGTATAACCTTTAAAAGGGTGGTTATGTGGTTTGTAATCACAGGCTTTGTGAGATTTCTTCAAAGGCTAAGGAAGTTTACGGTTAGAGGTTTCTGACTGGACTGTGATAGTATTACATCCTTTTATATTCTTGCATTAAGTCATCACTTTGAGATATCTAAAAATTGGTTTGTAGTTTTTGTCTTTCTTTCTGCATAAACACTTTTTTTATAGATTGTAATAAAATTGACTTTTATGTCTCCAAAAGAAATGTCACCAAAACAGTTGGATGAAACTGCTGTTTAATCTGTTTCACACACTCCTGTTCTCGACAGGATGAATTGTAAAGACTTAAAGGATCTTTTAAATATCAAATATGATGCAAAATACACTTTACCATGTTTTTTTAACACTAATATGTCTACAAACCCCCCAATTATGAGAAAAGTCTATCCTCTACGTCTTTTTCCTGCTCCACTTTTCAGAAAATGTCTGCTCAAACAGGCCGTTTGGAGATTTTCCCTTTGTGACATCACAAAGGGCAGTAGCCCCTCCCCCAGATGGGTGACCTCTGAGCCCCCTTCACACCATAAACCATCCTTCATGGTGCAAGAAAGCCAGAGTCACCCAAACCCTTCCAGAGAGGGGCGTGGTCAGACACAGTTAATTTACATTTAAAGGTACAGACACAGAAACAGCCTGTTCTGAGCAGGGCTGAAATAGAGGGGTTTATAAGCATGATAAAAAACATCTTTACGTGCAATGTCATTCCCATGAGCCCCAGCTTTCCTTCTAATAGTTAGCATGCTAACATGCAATGCATAATAAACAATGTATATATGCTTTATATTCTAAATCTTACTGTAAAATATTGAGCATATTGTCATTAAGCAAAAAGCATAACCTCACTGTGATGATGAGGACTCTTAAGCTGTTTTCACACATGCACTCATGCACACACAAATTTCGAGAAAATTTCAGGACAGCCTGCCCCTGATATCCTCCAGAGGTTCTTACTATTCTGCCCTACAAAGGCAAAAGACCTTAAGTCGCCAGAGTGTAGAACTGAGAAAAATGACTTTAAAGTCTTTTTCTTGTCCAGCCAAATTAGTTGCAGGCAGAATATTGGAAATGTGGCAATTCTTTGTCTTTTTAATGAGGTTATTAATGTACATAAAAATCTTGAGCTTAAACATGACCTTTGACCCTTATTTGGAAGTTAAGGTACTCTGCTGTTGCATTGCCTGTACAATAATAAAGGGTCATGCCAAGGCAAAAGGCATTAACTTCCATTTGTTAGCTCCCTTGGTTGCTGATCACTATATTAAATCAGTATATGATAATAATGATAACATATACATGAAATCTAGTGATCATGGCACAATTAAGTGCTTGATGACAGATATTAAAACAAAAGAATAACACCTTAACTCCACTGCAGTAAAACAGTAACTCCACTTTGATCCGCAGTAAAACAAAGACAGAAGACCTTAACTCAGTTTGAGCATTCTGGAATGCTGCAGTTCAAAGGCAAAGACCCTGATGAGTGAAGTTACTGGACTCTGCCTTGGTTTCTCGAGGGCTTTTGGAAGTTAAGGCAAATACAACCTACTATTTTCTCAAAAAAACAACACAATTGACTCAAGATATTTGTCCACATGATAAAGCACATCTGTAATGTTCCAAAAATGACAAAAACTCATTTTCGAAAAAATTGAAGTTACTGCCTTTTGCCTTTGTAGGGCAGTATTCCCATATGTATCTCAAAGCATGAAGAGTTCCCTGTCAGAAGGGAGGAAGGGGGTTTGGAGGCAAGACATGATGTAAGATAGACACTGTGGGATCGAAGGTGACGGAGAAAGCAACAGAGTCGGACACTATAATGGCAGATTCTTGCCTTTATATCAATGATACTGTGCGTGTTATTGGATGTATTCACAGTGTCAAGGAACAAAGAGAGAACAAAATACTGGGGACCAGAAAAGAGTAGTAATAGCTTCATTACCTATAGGATGGTCGCAGCTCATTGGTTACACTGTATAAACATCATCACTCCTGCTTGTTCAGGGTGAATTTTCCTGCTGCGTTCACACATCATCTCAGATGGAAATTGAACAAGGAGGCTGGCAGGAAAAAGTTAGTTTATTTTTGGGAATTCTTTTTGGGGAGTTTTGTGCATGTGTGAAAACACCGTTAGTCTTAATATTTAAGCTTCTGTATTATCCACATAAAGTCCACTATAAATTATATTGTTACTTTTTGGATGATATAGCATATCCTTCTGGAATTTATTGAATTATCTGAAAAGCAGGACAGATAATTATTTGTCAGCTGTGTTGGCTTTTTGTGATGCACCAGTAAAAAGTTTTAACACTTTACGCAGAATATTCATGACACACTTGAAGCCGCTGTGAGGAATGGCACAAAAGATACTGATACTTTGAAAACAGCTCTGAGACATCTTGCCAAGGCTATTCACTTGAGAGCTATCTAATGTGATCACAGGTGATCATTCCTAATGAATACTTACACTACAGTCAATATAAAAGTAAAAGCTTGTTAATCACTTTGTCCATGGGGGCAGAGAAGCGCTATTAAAAAAATAAATGGTGCAGTCCATTTGGCAGTTAATCACGGTATCATTTGTTGATATCCATTAATGATCAAATGTATCAGAAACTAAGTCCGAGATGAAATGTCTGAGTCTTCTGCTGCTTCTTATCTGTCCAAGCTCTTTGCCCAGAGCAGGAATATATTCAGTCGATCACATCAAATGCACACTAATTGATTTTTCCAAATAAAGATCTTCCTCCAGAGCCAACCCCAATACACACACATACAGAAAAATGCACGCACACGCACACTCAGTCCTCCATTATAGCTATATTAATAGCCAATATAATATTGATGTGATCTCAATGTGCCACTCTTTAATGTATGAGTAAGTGAAGTCTAAATCTCTATGGACTGATTGAAGCACAGTATAATAGGGGCGGCAGTATCCAGGAATAGTAGGGTTGTTGCGTCAATTCCTGGTGTTTACCAGGTCCTTGAGCAAGGCACATTACCCTCAAATGCTGGGGTGCTCTTTAATATGCAGCCTCCTCATTCTTCAATAGGATCCTGTGTGTCCATGTGTGTGTATTTCACCTTATGTGCGAAGAATGTCTCAGTGTAATGAGAAATGTAATTTCCCATGTGGGATTAATAAAGTATATCTTCTTCTTCTTCTGAATGTGCTGAGATTAAAATATAAGAAGGATGTGGGGGACTTTTCACTTCAAATGTTCCTCTTCTGAAGTTATTAATATGTTGAACGCCAATTTTCTTAACATTACGACCTTTAAACGACAGGCGATTATTTAACACATTTCGTTTAGGTGCTTCCTTGTGAATGGGAATTTACAATAATTCGACTTAGTAGATATTTTTAAACCTCAGTGCCAGTGTGAGCCTGTGGCTGGCAATGTAAAGTCTTTGGCTCTATCCATTGGTCCCATTTTATGAATGCAACAGCTCAGGAAAGTCAGCACGGATTTCATCTAATTTATCACAGACATCCACATGGACATTTAGGGGCATTGGTCATATGATAATTATGACAGTGTTTGATATCTGTCTAATATCATTGAGGGACCTATCAGGTGCAAAACCTCTATGTGTGCAACACAGATGTCATTGGTATTTTCTACCTGACACAGTTGTCATTTTTTTTAACCCAGTTTGTATACAGTACAAACAGCAAATTCACTTGTCCCAGTGTTGACTCCCATTGGTGTTTTGGTCTCATAAAGAGGTGTGGTAAGCTGTGTTGGTATCATGAGGAAGCACAAAGCCTCTGCACCATAAAACAACCGAAAACCCATCTAAGGCCTTATTTAAACTCTAAAGCGATCAGTCCATAGCACATGTTGCTAAGTGACCAAGGGCGTGTCTGACTGCACTTTGCCTGTTAAGCAGCGCACAAATCTGGGTGCTAAGTGAGGCCAAGGGGGCAAAGAGGCTGGATTAAGTTGCTCGATTATACATAGGAGTAACATTAATCAAACCAATCAGAGTGTTGGTTCTCTATCCTTAAAGAGTCGGGTGCACCTGCAGGTAGGCACGTTTTAATCTTGTATTCCAGGAAACATTAGGCTCCAGCCGGCTCATTCACCTCCTCTCCTCCCATCATGACCCTGAACATGCAGAACACACACAGGCTATACTGTATGACATATGTTGGTCGTAGATGGAAGTTATATGCCCTGAAGCATTCCCACAACATCAGAAACAATCAAAATATATTTCCTCTCCAAATAAAGACAGACACTGTGCACATTTACACACTAGACACAGCAGTGCAACTTCATTTATCATTGAAATATCCGGACAAGCCAACATTTCTTTTTGCTTATTTTTTCTGCCGGCATCCATGACTATCTCATCTACTGCATGCATAAAACTGGACAGTCTGATAGCTGTCAGCAAGATGGTAAGTTTGTGCTCATGGTTATGTTTGAGGTTTACAATAAATCCAGCTCTTTGAAGTGTGCCGGCAGGTGAGTGTGTGTGCTTCCGCACGCATCAGAGTGCAGCTGAGGCCTACACCAGCATGATGGAGAGCTTGGTGTCGGCCTCAGCTTGGCGTATTTGGCCCATGCTGGGCTGAAGTAGGAATCCCTCTGAGGTGGAGCAGACATCTAAGAGGTAGCGGTGAGTGTTCCCTCACCAGATTGTATTCTACTGATCATAGAAGATGTAGTCAGACGAGCTCTAAATCATCTAGCCCCATGCGCTTAAGACCTTGCACTTTAGATTGTTAAAATACGGCCCAAAATGATGAAGTGAAGACATTCTGTACCAAAAGGTCAGATGTTAACTTCATTGTAACATTACATCTTGCTAGATAAACGCTTTTCTGCCCATTATTCCGTTGGCTTTTCCAATTGTTTTGATGAATGGATGGAAGGTTCACGTGTGGACAATATCCAAACATCCACTTGAACCCATGACCCATGGATAACTGATTAGATTTTGGTGTTAAAAGGTCAGGGGTTATGCCTATTTTTGCATTCCTGTTTGTAGGTTCCTGGTTCAAATCCCCGCTGGACATGAGCCTTGCTGTATGGAGTTCCCATGTTCTTCCTGTGCAGAGGTGGGTTCTCTCCAGGCACTCCGGCTTCCTCCCACAGTCCAAAGACATGCTTGATTGGTTAATTGGTGACTCAACATTGCTCACAGGTGTGAATGTGAGTGTGGCTGGTTGTCTGTCTCTATCTGTCAGCCCTGTGACTAACTGGCAAACAGTCCAGGGTTTACCCCGCCTCTCGCCCAATGACAGCTGGGATTGGCTCCAACGCCCCGCAACCCTGAAAGGTAACAGCAGTATAGATAATGGACGTAAGATTTCTTGGGCGAGAAGGAGAATGGATGTTGCATATATGAACAATTTAGGCCAAAAGTTGTCATAGTAATGACAAATGAAACAAAGCAAAGCCTTTAACCTAGAGGCCGTTACCCTGCTTACATAAAATACACCCCCTCTTACTTGAGCTTATCCAACACGCCCTCGCAGTTTGGTGCTGCACTTAAGCAATCTGCACTCAACTTTGGCCTTATAGCATGCCATACTGCTCATTGAATAGGTAGTTTGATGGCTGCGTATGCTGCCTTCCCTACCCCTGCTGTACATTAAGTAGTTCATCCCAACCCAATCTCCACCTAAGTAGCCACTTGTAAGTCTTTGTTCCATTACATCGGCATTGTATTTTTTTACTTCCCCATAACCCTGCTAAGTAAGTGAAATGTACTAGAAGTGACATTGTCAAAGCCTTCATACCCAATAAATTGTAAATCAATACCAGTTCATTTTCCATCCAAACAATTCCATAATCCAAATTTTAAGCTAATTTCTGCTAGGTGAGAAAAGACAGTGCAGCCATTCTTGAGTGACCTAGAGAGCGAAAAAGAGAGAGAGAGCTGTGTTATGAAGGGTGTATTCACACCTAAGCCGTTTGGTCTATTTGAAATTAAAGCAATGCAGGAATTGGTGTGCTTGTTATACTGGAAATATGTCACGGCCAGATATTTTCCCACTGACAAAATATTGCTGGTTTGACACTTTTCTACTTGTGTGGGCAGGTTTAGGATGGATTATGTCAGAACAAAAATAAACTGAGTGAATACCCTGATTGATAATTGTCAATTCTCTCATGTAACAACTGAGTAGCTCAATAGATTTTAAAAGAAAATCAACTATTGTGACATAGATATAGTGTAGGACTCCTGCTTGGATGCGCTATTGCCAGTTCTCAAGATGCAGAAGGCTTACTGTCCGTGACGGGAATAAAATCAAAGTGCTGTGAGCATGATCCACTGTAATGCAACTGATGTGCCACCAGTTTTGAGAATATCCCATGTATTGTTTCTGCTGCAGAAACCCTTTCAAGTGGGTGTGTTTGGAAGCGTTTACTCTGAGAGCTATGGAAGAAAACAACATATAATATGCTTCTAACATCACCCAAACAAATGGAGTTAAAAAGGACTAAACCAAACTTGACAATAAAACAAAATCTGCAACATCCCACAGTCGTTCTGATTTTATATAAAAGGTCTGATGAAACGGTAGCAGAGAATCTTCTGTGCAGTTAAATGTGTTTTTTTGCCTACTTTGACTGAGCTTTGATCAGAAAATGTCTGGATGGTGAGAGATCCATGAATAGCTCAGCCTCCTACAGCAGCTGTTCATGAACTTGTCCCAAAACTGTCACTGTGCTTGACGAACAGTAGCACAAGCCCCAGGGATGAAGTTTTTGAGTGCACGATCGCGTCATCCTCTTCCTCAAAAATCTTTCAATGGCTCGACTGCTCCTGAGTATCAGCTCTGCAGCCCCCCTGGAGCTGCCTGATAGTGCCTGAGTCCCATTCACCTGCCTCACATGTGTGGATGAAAGCTGTTTGTAATGCTTGCGTCATTACCGTTCAGGCACTGAAGTTCCAAAAGCCTGGGGCTGAAACATATGCTGCTAATACTCCAGGCTGTCTTACAGTATACTGTGAATTAATGAAGTGCAATACAGGCTTTTAATTTTAGATGATAGATAAATATACACCTGTGGGATGCACTGAATGCTTCAGGTATGATAACCAGCATTCAAGTACACAAGTGACACAACAAGCTTATTACTAGAGCTACTAAGCAAGATTTTGTAATGAATAAACCAGAGGTTTGAATGCATAATGTCCCTGTTTCTGTTGGATAACATGCTGTATAAATATGAAGTATGCTGTGGAGAACAATTGACATATACTTCTAAAACCAAGTCCTGCTGTTGGGGCAGCTGTGGCTTAGTGGGATAATCGGTCATCTGTCAATCAGAAGATTGGCTGTTTTCGATCCCCAGCTCCTTTAGTCCAAGAGTCAAAGTGTCCTGAGGCAAGTCACTGAACATTGTTCCAGAGGGCCATATCCAGAGGTCTGTTAATTCTATGAATGTGTATGAAGTGGATTAGTTAACACTGATGGACAGTTTGCGTAGCATCCTCTGCCATCAATGTGTGAACGTGTTGTGAATGTGACTTGTGAAAAACTGCTTTGAGTTGTGATAAGACTAAACAAGTGCTCCATTTACCATATCATGCAAACAATTATGCTGTGGTCATATATATATAATGAACTAAATATACATGATAGTGTCTTGCCTTGGTTTATGTTCACACAAAATATCGGTATAGTATAACTAATTGAATTTTGGCAAAAATGTCTTCATCATTTAAATTTTACAAAAAATTTTCCAGCTTTCACATGTTTCACATTATGCAGACGTCTACGAACCAGGGAGCACTGCAGAAAGAAGAGAATACAGTAGACTGTATATAAGATTTAAATGTTGACTCCAGATCTGAAGGTGATGTCGCATTGTCTTTCACCTGTAAAATTCTGCTTTACAGCCTCTAGCTGCAAAAAATGAGAGTTAAGAAAATACATTTATTTCTCACTTGATTTTAAATTGTATTACTTTGAAAGGAGTTTATGGTTTCACTCATTCTTCTTCAATACAGCACAATGTTAATTTCATTAATCACAGTTTAATTTAGAGTAAAGTGGACAATAAAGCTGGGTGTGAGTATCACAAAAAATTTCATATTTTTATGACTGGATGGATGAATAGATGTATGGACTGACTGATTGATAGACAGGTGCACAATTAGTCTTAGGCTTTTTTTGCCTTTATTGTAGGGATAGGACAGTGGATAGAAATTGGCGAGAGAGAGAGAGAGAGAGAGAGAGAGAGAGAGAGAGAGAGAGAGAGGAATGACATGCGGGAAAGGAGCCACAGATCAGATTCAAACCTGGACCACCTTGGAGGACTATAGCCTCTGTACATGGGGCACGCATACTAACCACTAGGCTACCGGCCACGTGGCGATCATTTTAAAGTTAATTTTGTTAAAATCCAGTTATTGGCATTTGCATCCCATTAACTATTCAGGCTGATTTTAAAAGTGACATCATGTTGCTCTACAGCCTCATCAAGTCATACAATTTATTACACTAATGGCTTGAAAAAAGACAGCAATTTCCAAAGATTGTCATACAAAGGCGTTTGAAGTCGTGATCTTAAATGCAAAAATTTAAATAATAAATTGATCAAAAAGTTACTACGAAAATGCACTTTTCATGAAGATAATCACATTTGAGTTTCCTCCATTTGCTAATATCTTTAACAGTCCCAATAACAATCCAGAAAATCAGAACACCAAGAACATTGACAACATTTGTCATGCATCCAAGGAAACAATGTCAGAGGAGGAGAGCATCAAAGTGATCCGATGAAGAAGACTAATCCAAACAATTACATGGCCCTGATTACACATCAAACTTATGAACAACAATCATCATCAAACACTCATTTGTCATCTCGTCAACCTTTGCCAGACAAGGCCACCGCCTGCCAAAATGTTTAGCGCTGAAGCATTTCAAACTTCAGACGACAGCCAAGTCGTTTCACAGTGATGGACTACAAATATCCTCCAGTTGCTTTCATTCCAAAAGGCTTAAGTGTCGTTGTTTATTATCTCACATAAAAATAATTTTAAAAAAGCTTTAGACATTCTGTTGTCATGGAGAAGTCAAAGTCAGAATATATTTTCTGCACAAGAGTAGCCTTTGTGGTTGTTACATTTTTGGGATTAAATGTAGACGCTGCACGTGTCTACAACTTCTACTAACTCGAAAAACAGAACATATAACCACCAGGGGCCGCATGTATGATGGAAAACTGAGCCTCTCAGTTATACTTGTAAATGGTAACTGAAGGTGCAGAGTCTGTAACACTATCTTTGAGAAGCAGGATGGATGAAACTGACTCATAAATGCATTTCATCCCACATCGCCATCCCTCCTGAGCCATCATCTCATCACAGACGCTAACAGAATGTGAAATTAAATCTCAAACCTTACCATCCACCTCCATTCAAGAGTGTCAAACATACGAAAGAAAATAATTTCTTAAGATTTAGCTGATATCAAAAAGTCAGCAGATACCTTCCTTAATTAAAAAGTATTGACTGTGAAAAGAAGAGCAACCAGGCTGTAATCTATCAGTCAAAGTTGGAATGAAAACACAGCTGTGTTCCAGGAACACAAAAGGTTCTCTGGTTTTATTGTCTCACCGTCTATATGAGATCTGAAAGCCTGAGGCCTTGTGTGTGGAAATGTATTTTTCTGTTGTTTGGCACAAGTAAAAAAAAACAACAATAGCATGAGTAATAACTATACTGTAGATGGGTGCACACAATAGGCACAGACACTACGCTGTGCAGCCTACACACACTGTTGAGTTGAGTGTTAAGTAACAGTTTTCTGTATATGGAGTTGACCGTGTTGGTTGAATTGTGTTCTGTTCTCTCTGAGCCATGACTCAGAGCTTCATATCTGTTTCATGTTTTTAAGAACTTATGATGGGCAGTGAGTGCCTTGGGTGCCTTGGGGTGTTTTTCACACCTAACCTGTTCAAAAGAACTCGACGCCGTTTGTCAAGTGCTGGTGTGAAAGCTGTCAATCAAACCCTGCTGCAGACCAAATAGCTGTGTTGACGCGGCTTAAGAGGTGGGTTTGGTCCGCTTATTTTCAGACTCTTGAGCGATTTTCTGTGTAGGTTACGAACAAGAAACAAACTATATCCGACCCAACTCCAGGAAGCAACCACCATCATTGCTGTTAAAGACCGAATTCCCCCCACACCCCTTATTGCGCAAATTGACGACTAACTCATATCCTTTATATAATCAAAACATCTGCATTTTAGTATGGATGTTCATTCTTGACTTTTGCAGTCAGCATCAAGTGGATACTCGAGGAACTGTAGTTTATTTGTGCTTCCTCATCAGCCTCATTATTTAGATAATAATCGTATTCAGATAATAACCGTAGTACATTGGCATGTAAGTGCACAGCATGTGTCCATTTTACCTTTGTCAGTGCTAAGCTACACAAACGCAGAGTAGAGAGGAACAACCATAACCACACCCTGATCCACACAACACCCAGCACCTTCACACAGGGTTGATTGATTAGGTGCCAGTCATGCTACCCTATCACCAAAATAGAACTTTCCTCACCCAGTTGGTTTCCGACAGATGGCTGTCTACAAATATCTCCTGTTGTGCTCTAGGGTTTTGACTGTTTAAAAGATGTTTTTTCTCTACTGAAGTGTTACCAAGTGGTTTCTCATTGGTGGATTAAGTTGGTTATCTGTTAATGATACAACTAAAGTCACAGTCTAGACCTGCTTTATATGGTTAGTTTTTAATCAGATTTTGCATTAGATTTGATGGATTGATTTTTATAAGATGCTTTCAAAAATTTCAATTAAAAAAAAAACAAAAAAAAAAAAACATGAAAGTGAGTCATGGTTAAGAGAGGTTGTTGTTAGAATATGACTAAGGCCAAACAGCTGGGTTTAAGTAAAGCCAGAGGCCCCTTTACATCTCAAGACCTCTCTTATTCTCAGTTATTCCCTCACTCTCTAAAGCTCTTACTTTCAATACAAGAGAAACATCCCCCAAAACATTTGTTTAAATGTAAGGAGAGATTGACATTTTAGTTAAGAAAATGGAAAACATTGCAGGTTTGAAATCTGGTCGCGTCTTCAGAACTTTATTGACACCATCAATGTTGTCCACCTCTCTGTTTAAAGGGCACAATGTACCTGCTATACTCAAACACTCCTACACTGGCATAGAACTATACTAAAACACAAATCATCATCATGGTGAAGACATTATAGATGTGGATTCTAACTGTAGTTGTGAAGTTACATGTAGCATTTGAGAATGGAGCTTCACCTCCATGTAAAGCTTACAAAGCATTGCATTTATTTATTTATGTATTTTAAGAGGGGAATCCTGTTTCAGTAGATCTTCAGGTTGCACAAAATGAATTTCCATGTGTTGTATCAAACATAAGCCTTTGGAAACTCCACAGGGCATGTTTAAATGAGCATGTTTTTAATTGCTTGTTTATTAGAATCGAAATAAGCTTCTGTGTGAAACAGAAGCTATTCTTCCTGGGGTCTCCATATCATAATTGACAAGATTTCATTAGTTAGATACATGTGAAACATCTGCAGGAAAAACAGTTCTTCACATGTTGTACTTAGGTAAATAATATACTATCATGTGAGACGTGATATCAATTAAACCCTCAGTGAAAAGGCACATTTTATTTGCCTCGGTCGGCTGTCTCATATCTAACTCTATATCCCTGCATGAGGTCTTTCTTTATGTGAATCGAGCTCTTTGCAGATGTTGCACACAGAAGCACAATAAATCTTAAGTGTGGGCGTTCACTGACACTGCATGCTGTCTGGGGGAAATTTCCTGCAAAACATCTTCAAGGGAGTTTTGCATTATGCTAACAACTGTAATGAGACTCACATCACTTATTTTGTTTTCTCTTCCATTTCTCCCGCAGACTCCCAGATGGGCTAATTGCACTTTATGTAAAGATTGTGTTACTGTCAAATGAATTACCGACTGACACAGTATACAGCATCTTCTGCCGCTTTAATTTAATTTTGCTTTCATTCTTTACAGCAAAAAGGTGATTATTTTATAAACACTTCTCGACACAACAGGTAACAATTAAGATGACAGGTTCTCCATCACATTAAAAAACTGTGACTGTCGGAGGAGGAGGAGGAGAGAGGATGTGAAATGTGATGCTAGGATTCAGAGGACACTCGTGTGAGAATAATGAGTGCAGTATATATTACCCATTCGGGAGGACTGCGTGAAACTTCATACAGCTGTTTGTGACACACTGATGCTGTTGCATTGTGTTTTGTTCACAGACTGTAAATATCAAAGGCAGGGATGGTCATTTTTTTCAGATACGCTTTTTAAGATTTAGTTAGAAATTGTCTTTAGGTCCTGACAGAAATTAATAATTAATGTGCTCTGAAAAAGAAAAGAAAATCTGTCATCTGTAGCAGTTTGTAAGCCTGTAAAATTTCCACCAATGTCTGCCACGAGGTACCAATCTGATGAACCAATCATGCCTCCCTGCTCGTTCTCTACCCCTTGCGTGCATTAGCCCACACTCAAAGCGCTTCATAGATGACAGAGTTTATACTGAGAGTTTACTTAATGCTGAATGAGACATTAGATTACGTAGTTTCTACACAATGCAAGAGATGAGCTGAGGTCCACTTCTGGAGCAACAGTAAGTAAGTGAGGGGCGTGGCTTTTGAGGGAGCACAAAGAGGGGAATGGGTGGGTGCAGACGGAGCACTGAGGGAAGAGCTACTTTCAAAATCATGCTAGTTTTCAAAAATTACCAACCCTTTAATGGACGAAGCCTGAGTGACATCACCCATCTGTTACGGCAGGGAACTCCTGAGACTCATCGGCAGCAGCCACCATGCTGGAAATCCTGTCTCAGTCTGACTTTCAGACAACCTAACGACAGACTGTGAGGCGGATTTTAAGCCTTATGTCAAGCAGTTACATCGCGCCCACTTGTCAATCATGTCAACTACAGTACGCGCCTTACTATGGATAACATGTATTGTTCATAAAATCTAAGCGAGCCGCTTTTAAAAAATCGCTCTGTACAGTGTGTGCCAGTGATGACAATAACTATTCAGACCTTTTTTAGTTTTTTTTTACCAGGCTGTAAACATGTTTATTTATGCTGTAAAAACAATGCTTTTTTGAATGTGGTGTATATGTGACTTCTGGTGTTCCTGCAGCCAGCCTATAGTGGACACTCGAGGAACTGCAGGATTTTGCACTTCTGCATTGGCTTAATTGCAGAAGTGCCGGAGGTTGCCGCTTGGTTTAGATTTCTGCATCGTTGGTGGAGACTGCCCACTGTTAGATAACATTTGTTTTGAATTGGGGATAGACAAATAAAGACTGACTGATTGATTGATAATAAATGGGAAAAACAACTGCGGTAGATAAAACCGTCTTTTAGAGGTCACATGAGTTGCGAAATGATCTGGTTAATGAAGTCAAAGGGATAGACGACATAAAAAGCAAAACCATTCATCAAACCTAATTGAAAATAAAAGAGTTCTGCACTGAATTCATATTCATTGATGTGGAGAGAAATCAACTGGAAGTATGTTCTCCTACTTCCACAAGTCAAACAGAGGAAGAAAAAAACAACAACGCTGATCTTTATTTAGAACGTGCCTGAGCGACTGCTGACAAAGTGTTTCATGATTTATTGATCAAAGCAACTATTGATAGACCACTGTGCTCTCTTTTTTTTCTCTCCATCTAATTAACCGATGGAATATGGAATACTGCCAGACAACAAGAAGAAGAAGCCCATATCATGCAAATGTGCAGCAACTCTTTATTGGCTACATCAGAGGATCGTATGTATGGAGCGAGCATCATATATAGAACACACTCTTGTTTCCTCATGCACGTCTCTCCTGGGTGTTTCTGATATTTTCGTGCCTCAGCGTCCTTGTTATTGCCAGCAGCAGCAGCTGGTTTTGCAGCCGTCTGTAAACAGGAATGCAGCATGCTATCAACAAACATGAGTGTTTCATCAAAGAAAGGGAAAGCAATTCAGTCATATTTCACTGACTGACAGCAGCGTGAATGATTAATTGAATATTTGATGTGTTTTCCAGAAGTCAATCAGATGTGACACAGACAGAGCAGCACCTCAGCACGTCATTCCCCTGTGTATTATGAACGCTGATGGAGGATTGACGCCAGTGAACTCTCTGTAGCACAGGACGATTAGCAATTTAATCAATAAAAAAAGAATAATATCAGCTGTCTAACTTTGGTGTGCAACTATTTTCAGACAATTGATTTCTTTTTATACTGTTTTTTGCATTTATTCATTGATTTATATAGTTTTTGAAAGTTAAATCATCCCCATTTTTGACTTGTCAGTTATAACACATAAGTAGTCCTAACTATTTCTAGAATCATGGTGCTCAACCTGTGGTTCAAGGCCCTCACCAAGGGTCATGAGATAATCTAGCATCCTTTCAAGACAGCTAGCATATTAAAAGATGCCTTTTTATAAATTCCACATCCCACACAGCAGATACAGCCAAATGCTTTGTACCAGCAGCAAACATGCAAACTCTTGTGATACTAAGAAAAAAGACACAAAATAATTGTATTCGTCTATATCTACAGTATATTTCTCAACGTGCCTCAGAAGCCGCAGATCAGGGGTCCTTGTGCTATTTTTAGCTGACTCCGCCCAAGAAACAAAGAAAAATCAGAGAACTAAAGAACATATTTAAAAGCCTTTATTTATATAAATTAAGAGTAGACTGCAAAAGAACAAGGACAAGTCAATACTATGGTTGCTTCTGTTGCTAAGAGATATGTGCTTTATAAACAGAAGCCTATTGCTAAGTAATGTAAGTGAATATAAAAAATGCCTTTGTTTTCTTATGTAGGGCTTATTATAATACAGTTTGCCTCATAAAAACTGTACACTGCAAAAGACATTTAGCCGCTCTTGGAATGGAAATTCAATGGAAATCCCAACTGAGTTCCAGGTCAATAGTTGCATATATGGACACGGCTTCCTGTTAACTACTCATAGGGAATACTCCGGACAGCAATTGGATGATTGCTGCACTGCTGTTTTATTTTCATGCTTTTTTAATAGGATTTTATTGTTGTGTATTTGACTGTTGGGATTTTTCTTTTTTCTGTAAAGCACTTTGTGACGTTGGTTTTGATAAGTGCTTTATAAATAAACTTTATTATTATATTATTATTATTATTGTTGTGAATGTATTGTGAGCTTGGTGGTCTGATAAAGTACAATCAGTTCAAGTCCAGAGCTAGGAACAGTGTGAGGTATACAGCAAAAAAAAGCAACCTTTGTGTGTCAAACACAGAGCTCAGTAAAGACAACATAACTACCAGGTACTCCAGTTAGTACAGCCATCACTGCTAACAGCCTGGAACCTTTAATTGTTTCCTCCTCAGTTGTGTCCCTGCTGTACTGTATGCAGTCGGCTTGGTCTTTCGAGTCTCAGTGCAGAGAGAGGAAAGCAAAAATAGATGCCCTGTTCTTATGTCCATTGTCTGTTTGAGGACCAGTAGATAATCTATTTGTTTTAAATCAGTGGGAAAAAATGGTTTCTGTTGATAGACAATGCTTGGGAATATATTATGCAAAATACACTTCACCATGTTTTTCGAACACTAATATGTGTCTTTAGTCTGTCTACAAACCCCCCAATGATGAGAAAAGTCCATCCTCTCCATCTTCTGCCTGCTCCACTTTTCAGAAAATGTGTGCTCAAACAGGCTGTTTGGAGATTTTCCCTTCATGACATCACAAAGGGCAGTAACCCCTCCCCCAGGTGGGTGACACTCCCACAGCTAGGTGTTTGTTCTGCCCTCTGAGTCTGCCTTCTCACCGTAAACAATAGGACATGGTGCAAGAAAGCCCGAGCCACCCAAGCCCTTCCAGAGAGGGGGCGTGGTCAGACACAGTTCATTTACATATTTAACGGTACAGACACAGAAACAGCCTGTTCTGAGCAGGGCTGAAATAGAGGGGTTTATAGACATGATCAAATACAGGATCAGAGGGTATTTTTTGCTGGTTGAACTGGATGAATAGGAAGTGAATATGTGACCTTTAATACTACAATCAGACAATTGGCCCCTTTTTGGAGGTTGGTTTTGAAGTCTTTTGATTGGCCACGCCTGATAATGATGTCAAGATGAATTGATGATACCCTGAGTATATTTATCATCACTGCAGCAAGGTGACAACTTTGACATAAAGCAATATAAACGGAAAAAAGAATAAAAGGTTGGGAACAGAAAGACTTTTTCCTAAACAGTGTTGAAATGCTTTGAGAGTTTTCACACGTCAGCATCAAAAAAAACTGACAACTTCCCTCATCATCCATGATTAGCCGTGACAGGAAGCAGAGTCTGGTGACTTCCTGTCACACTGAGGCACTTTGTCGCAGAGATGAATCCACAGGCGTCAGCAGCTTTACTTACAACTCCCTCACAGTGAATCCATCTCTTATTTAACTTACACTAGATTCATAAATGTGACGTGACATATCTGTAATTACACCCAGATTTTTTTTTTATTAACAGAGAACAAATGACCTTCGAGTTAATAAGCTTTAGATGTTAATAAAAATGCCTTCATGTTAATTAGAAATCTGTCTTGATGACGGATGATTGGCTTTTAGTGTGTTCAGATAGTCCAGACAGATGTTATGATGACAGATATTTTCACAATCTGTGGTTATAACTTTAAACTTTAAGTGAACACCTTTAAAGATATGTGGTTGATACTGGATTTGCATTCAATCATGCAAAGGAATAGTGTATTAAGATAGAGTGCATGCCATAAATAGGAAGATTTAGCATGTATCTAAAATGCCATCCTCTGCACCAAGGACCGACCCTTTGGGAGAGAGGGGCAGTGTCACCTCTCAAACATACTCCCACGTCCTTGCATTTCTCTTTCACCGAGGCATATGTGCTAGAAACTTGAACAGAAGTCTTTGTTGGCACCAGAAAGTGGCAGAAATGTTGCACGAATTTCGATCTAGCGAGGAGAAACCATGTAAAACTAATCCACCGATAGCTGATCTCTCGCATGCAGATGAACACTGCTTTGTGTCAACAAGGAAGATAATGCACAGCAGCTTTGCATGGCTGTGCGATGCAAGATAAAATGATGTCATATTAAGCTTGTTTTTCGAACTCTGTTGTGTATGTAATCCAGCTAGCTTACCATTTCCATCCTGCATGCATAAGTAAGTACATTACAACCTGACAGGAGACAAACACGAGCTTCAGGGATGAAACTCTTTATGTAAGCCTCGCTCCAATATTCTCCCAAAACACATTTTACAACAACAAAGAGTTTTGGAATTTTAAATGTGTTATTACCCTTGCATACATAATGCAACCCCTCCCCTTGTGTATCTGACATGAGTTAAAATATTCCATCTTGTGCACGGTACTGGAGGGCTCAACTCACATAGTCAATTACTGTATGCAGCCTCGTTCATATATCTTGCATGCAAATGAGACTATAAATACACTAACTCTTATCTCCGATGCTTCCCCCCCTGTCGGGGTGTTAAAGAGAGTGCTGTGACACACCAAAGGTCTCTCACTGTCTTGCTGCTCCATACATTGTTTCAATCTCGTTCTTTAAGATGTGCAAACTTACTTTTCTGTCGTGCATTTGCAGAAATTCTGCCCTTCGAAGGTTAAAAGTACAAAAGAAGTGAAGCTGAGAAAATAAGGCTTTTTAGTTTTCACACTGGCTGACTGACTCCAACAAATGAGAGATATTATACATTTACAGCCTTTGCCTTCGAGGCAAATTATTTACCCACAGAAATAGGCTTGAAAGCAAGGACATAACACATAAAAGTGAAAGGTTATGAGCGCAAATGGCATCCAGAGAATAGAGGGTGGGGTGTTCTGTAACCTCCTTTCTCTTTTGTTTTGTATTTTGTCTATTATTATGGATATTATGGATATGATCCGAAACATCTTTGTTTTGTTATTTGTGTCTCTCCTGTGACCATACATATTCATATCAAAGTCAATGATTAATGAATCCACTTTAAGGACATTCAAATATGTTGTAAAACAGGCGTTTGGCCTCCCCAAAAGATATGAATATCTCTCGTGTTAAAAGGCTCCAGGGCAATAATTGATGCTCCATTAGCTAGAAACAAGACTGCTTAGCAGGGGTTATGTTTCCATTATGATTGCATTTACCTAAACGTCTGGTCATGTATCTGTTCATCATACATGATCTATTCAGATATGGATGCATAAATCCTTTTTACATTTCATTTGAGCTTCATGTACGTTGGGTTTGAGCTATTGCAGTTAGCTTTAATGTGATATTCTGTAGCGTTTCTGCTTTGTGCAAAACTCTCAAGATGTTGATGGAAGTCTGACAACTTTCCTGTAATGTATAGCTTTTTGTCAAGTGACCAGTGCTGAGGCCTGGAGGGCAAAAAGAGCGCAGGAAAGAAGCAGCTAGCTAAATGAATGAATGAAGGATGAGCATCATTCACAATAAGGCCTGTAGCTGACCTGATTGACAGGAGGGCGCTGTGTAATGGTTTGTCAGGAGACTTAAAACCCGCCTCAGCTCTAGCTCTCAGCCTATTGTTAGGTTGACTGAACGTTAGGTTGAGACAGTATTTCCAGCATGGCAACGCAATTGATGGACTCCACGGCGCCTGCAGTTACAGATGGATGACATCACTCAGGCTTTGTCCTTTTATATTTACAGGCCAAGGGGGCATTGCACAGTTTACTCACGTCTTGGTGTCAAACACTCAAGGCATGAATACATCATTAAAATAGCAAAGAGGTAATCCACAGTATGTTTAAAAATGGCAATAAGTCATAGCTCTGTTTTTTTTTGTTTTTTTTAAATCCACTGTTATATTGTCTGTTGCATCAGTAATACTTATGAACTCTATTATTACTTAATTACTCCCCATTCATTGGGACTGGCTGCAAAATGTTAAGCGAAAGGATAATGACAAATGGCAGGTAGTTTTTTATCAAGGGTATCATTATTTTTTAAGTAGATTTTCTCAAACAAAGATGAATTATGAAGCCAAGGCCCACTGGAGCAATCTACTCGCTGTGTCAACACACTGCAGAGCTAAAACAGAGCCAGCAGCAGGTCAGGTTCACCTTATTTAAAGCGTACAGTGTTGCAAAAATAAAGGAAGTTCAAAACAAGAGAGGTTCAAAGAGCCAGAGGAGCATACTGTAGAAGTCTTATTTCAATCCTGAGATAGAGCAGTTATGGAAGTGAAATGTTGACTGTGCAAGAGAAGTTACGTATGATACTTAAAAAAAATGATTGTTGTGTTGGAACAGTCGTTTCAATGGCTGAGATCATTTGTGAGCTCAAGCACTTGTGTGTGAGTTTAAGATTAACATTTGGAAATGGTAGAAAAGTACAGTCTGAGCTTTGTCACAAAGTCTCCTGTAACTTTGTTAAAGTTTGCTATGAAAAGATATTTATATTCCTGTGCAAACTATTATAATCCAACTGCGTTTTAAGGAGTGCAACGTGAATAAAGCTTCACTTACTTACTGAGTAGGATGAATTCAGTTATACTCAGATTTATTGGTACAGCATAAAAAACACCATACTCCAAACAAACTCAAAGCTACCAAGTGTATATTGCATCACAAAATAATACATTTTTATTACATGTTTCAGACTTATCTGAAACCTATACATAGGTTTTAGTGTTGTAGTACTTGAGATCAGTCTTGGTCTCAAAAATAGTTTTTGCAGTTTAGTTCTTCTGGCCTGGAAAGTGTAAAGAAGCAATAGGTGGTGATAATCTTCTTGGGGACGCAAATGACCAAAGTCACATAACAAAATGCATGTGCTATACACTGGTGGTATGAAGTCGTTCAAAAAAAGTAGATCTTTTTCCTTTTTTGTAGATTAAAAGAAAAATTCACAAGACTGCGTAACTAACCGGCCAAGTGTGGCTAAATTCCCTGTATCTCCTGTTTGCACCACATAGTCAAGGTATATGTTCAGTACAAACTGGTGTTGTAAGTGGATGATGTGCTCCCTCAGTCCCCTGCTGAGCCAGGAGAATGACTATTGTGCAAAACGTTCTTGCATAAGGCCAGTACTTTGATGTATGAACACACCGTTCTGTTTGTTTAAAGTCATCTTTTACATCAAGGCTCAACAGTGTGAGGTGACTTGAGGGACCGCTGTTTCTTTGAAGAATTCATTCATTAGCATTCAAAGGGACAGCCCCAATCCACCCGCCCAGTGCTCGGATCAAAACATTGCCAACAGAAGGGCAGACGTACGTGCGCAGCATCCCTCCTGACCCGCACTCTTTGAGACACCTCATTTGCAGCTCAGCCATCATGTGCAAATCCCTCCAGATAGATAATGTCATGGTATACGCAACATCCTGTCATGTTATTATGACAGGCCTGTTTGCCAAGTGAGATTGGATGTGATTTGGAAGGGCAGCACACCGGCTCTTTGATGATCTACATCCAGGTGGAAATAATGGTAAGGAATAATATGTATCTGTGCGGATCAGAGAGTTGTGAAAGATAAAGCAAAGTCAACGGAAACTCTCAGGACTTATGGATTTCCTCTCTTCTTAAATGTGAGCTTCTGCAAGTGCACCTCTGACTAAGAAGGCCTCATTACTCATTCTGTGAACTTTCTCTTTGTTGAGTTAGACATGCACTCCAATGATTTTATATGTCAAAGTCAATTTGGTAGTCATGGTTAGTAATACTCAGTCTGGGGAAAGAGTTGTATAATGTCCTCTGTGGCTCTGGAGTCTGAGAAACGTTTCATCATGTGGGTTTTTCTTCTCTCTTTTTTTTGGGGGGGGGGGGGGCTTGGAGACACAGGAAATCTCCATTTCAAATTAGGGCTGGAAGAATGACGTGAAAGACAAGTTACATGAGAGGAAGTATAGGATACCCATCAAAGGCAGAATGTGCGACATAAATCGAGCAGAAATCCAGTAAATCCTCTGTGAATGTCTCTGAGTCATGACTGTCTACAAGTAGTGTGTCGGCGAGTCCCCACTGGCTGTGTTGTTGTCTGGGCTGTATTCACATCATGTTTACATGGCTGGGAAAGGCTGGCTGGCGCATCCCCTTGCGTTCAACAGATTGTCTATGTGTCCGTTTATGCAGATCACTGTTTTTTAAACATTTATAGGATGCTTAATTATTAAGGCAAATGCAGATATGTTGCTGGATTGCATTTTGGGTTTCTTGCACTCCACAACCAAAGCAAACAGAAGTGTGATTGATCAAAAACACTCACACTGCATACAGGAACTGCTCTGAAAACCAAAATTCATATCCCTCATCTACAAATTCGGCATTCATATGCATACATATTTTTAGAGATCATATGACGACATCGAACTTTACATACTGTATGACAAAGCCTATAATGTGAAGGACATTTTTTGTGTGTTTCTGTGTAAATGCAAAGCATATTAGTTATACTCATATCGTATAAAACTAGGCTCAAAAACACATCCAACAAAGATGATTCATTCCCCCAAAAAGTCACTTCATCTCCCCTGAAAGCAAATTTGCACTTGGGATGCCACTGATCAACCACTACCCCCCTCGCTTATTTGAAATGCATGCTGCACTCAGTAACCACTATGCAAGAAGATCAACTCTAATCTCATTCCTGAGGAACCCAGCAGTCTGCTCTCTGCTTGTAGAAGTCCGCTTGTGGCTTTGGTTTGGGATCAGATGTGAGTTCTCGCGCTCAGATCAGATGACACGCAAGACTTTAATTTACCATCTGAAGAACCAGTGTGTGTGTGTGTGTGTGTCTCTGTGTGTTTGCAAGTGTAATTTATGTAGCTGATATTCTGTCTTGTCTTTTATAGCAACATAATTAATGTACTGGTGAATTGTGTGCGGGTACACATTTGTGTTTGAATAACAGTATGCATCTATTGGCATGTGTAAGTGTTATTCACAGGGTGTTATCGACTCTCTATGTTTCCATACTGCTGCGTTCTTGTGAATGAATCCTTAATGCTATTCAGGCCTTGACAGAAAGGCTTTTGACTGAGTGATCGTGCTTTATAATTAACTGACAGTAAACACTGGGCGCACAATGCGTAATCACTGCATTAAAAGGATTCTTGGCCCCCACTATACTCGCTTTGATTGACCTCTTAAAATGACAGGATGCATCCTTGATTGATTTCTTTGATGCGAGGTCTCACAAATAAATTGTTCAGAGACCACATAGCTAATTTTCTTCTGGCCCTCTGTAGCTGCCTCATTTTAAGCATTTGACATGTACGTCGAGTAGCTGACAGCAGAGCCGCAGAGGTATAAGGGTCTTGGGTGTGAAATAAAAACAGATTGAAATAGCTTATAGCTTGAATTTATGCATCATAATGTTACCGCAGACAATCTTTGATTTATATATTCATCACCTCCAAGGCCTCTTGTCTCAGTGTTTAACTTCAGGTTGTAAATCTACATTATAAACAGCCCAAGCTTCCCTGCATGATGATAAAAGGGAAAGTGGGAACGCTGTGTCTAGCTGAAGAAACCATTTTCCAGTGTGCCATGTTTCACTACGTTACATCAACCGTAATCTCGAGTGACAGCTGTTGATGACCTCCGCGACACGCAGCAGCAGTGTCTCAATTACGCAGCGTGAAATTGTAACTGTCTGGATTCTGGTTGAACTTTTACAGCTTCATGCCTGTTTGCACTCAAACAATGTTAAGCTCACCACAAGTCAGTGATGTGGGCACGCAGGCTGCTGCTGCTGGTGGTGGTGTACATGTGGAAAATGTGGAGATGCACGCTTTCAGGCTCTGGAATCTCATTAAGCATATTGTGTTGCTAGAATCAAGGCAGAGGTGTATTTGGCAACAGGAAACCGCCACAGCCAGAGAAGTCAGGAAATCTCAAGAGGCTTAGTTACAGCGCACATTGCAGCGCACATTGCAGAAAGAGCTTGTCAAGGGGATTTTGGGAGGATATTCTGCCAGCTTGACACTGTGACAGAGGCGGAAATCACATGACATAACAACTGAAATTGTTTGTCTAGGAGGCCCTTTCCTGTATTATATTTAGCATATTCAAACTTAGAGATTACTGCATAACCCTATATGAAGTGTACCATTCAGTCCTAGTTATGACATTTTATTATCATGGAGGATAATTTTTTCCTGTCTGGGAGGAGGATCACAATTCTGGTGTGTTTTGCAAAATCTGTAAATCAATCATGTTTGAGCTTGTTATGTTCCAAGAGGACTAATTTCCTTGTGTGTGTGTGTGTGTGTGTGTGTGTGTGTGTGTGTGTGTGTGTGTGTGTGTGTGTATGTATGGTTGGTGTATGGTCCTGTGATTGGGCTCTGATAGGGACAGATGTATCTGTTGTATGGGATGGTGCAGGGTCCTTTTAAAAATGTGTTTTGGATGTCATATGTGCTTTTGAATCCATTTGCATTTCCAAATCGAGTTTGCATTGTCTTTGTTTATTTTTGTCTTCTGTAAAATACATTGAGTTTACATTTGTATGACATGTGTTATGCAAATTAAATCGATTACATTGTCAGTTAAACAGGAAATCAAATTCAAATTGAATCACTAGTCTAAAGGTAGGAAAAACCTCAGAAAACAGTCAATGTGGAGCCGAATCTTTCAAAATGTCTGCAGGTAAACGACGTAATTTGGTTTGGTAAATTTGACAAGCATTAGCAGATGCTCACAGTGCAAGCCTTTGGTTCTTCTCACTGGTCAAAATCCACATCCATGCCTGTGCTAAATGTGGTTACACATTACACCGGTCGATATGTAGCATACTCTGTAGCAAGCAACATCAGTTAGAAAGAGTTATCCAATGTTTAATTCCATGTCTTAATCAGCAGGAAAAAAAGCTAGTCAGTTACCAAAATGAGGTAGCATTATGATGTGTTCAAGGTCGGGTCAGTAAAAACAATTGTAAAATCAAGAAAAATAAAATGTAGGTTTTGGCGAGAAACTTAAATAAATACATTAGTTGGCAGTAGAATTTTTGTTGTAACATAACCATGTTAGTTAATGATGCTCTTGTAATGAGTAATGTAACACTCATTGACCACTTAAGGTAGTTAGCTAGTTAGCAAAGGCAGCTAAAAGCCCTAAGAAAGTTAGCCGGTAGAAAGCAAATTTGAAAAGCAGAAATTGATTTTGTGTCATTGTGAAAGAGCAGAAATGTTAAATATTGTAACGTTCTGCTCAATAAAGTTAGGAGACGTTATTCAGCTTGCATGGGGGGTTTATTTCCAAACTTAAAACAAGCTACTGTAGGCCATAGCCAACGCCAAAAATAACAAACCTACAGCCTCTCTCCTAGTCACAACAGACGTCGGCTAACCTCTCGCACACACACACACACACACACACACACACACACACACACACACAGCACAGTCCAACCTTTCCTCAAGCTCTCGACCAATCACCCACTTGACAACCTGCATAGACACTGTCATAGGCACAGAAATAACTGACAGGCTTACGACCTCTCAGAACACTGCTGTCAATCTAACACATTCACTGACATTAAGGAGAACTCAGTAACAGCCATAACAGTCGTTATCTTAACTAACAAAACATGAAATCTGATCAGTTACAATATATATCACTAATATATGACTTACATCTCTTAAAAACATCCAAGTCAAACTCAACGAACAACAGATGTCCATGGGAT
The DNA here is from genome assembly GCF_963584025.1 of Labrus mixtus. Taxonomy (NCBI): domain Eukaryota; kingdom Metazoa; phylum Chordata; class Actinopteri; order Labriformes; family Labridae; genus Labrus; species Labrus mixtus. Next base: position 3,510,618 of record NC_083629.1, on the reverse strand, counting down.
CAGCTGTATTATCTTTGGGAATGGTTTATTAGGAAACTTGAGGACTATACCAAATGGATCTGAAAATGTAAAACTGCAAATTTATTTTCATAAAATGGATACCTAAAAACACAAGCCAATACAAACATCTGTTGTTTTGTCAACTGGGCGAATAGATCTCTGCTAAACTGTGTGACGACAGGGCTGGTGTGAAATGGAGAATGGAAAGTGCAAAGGATGGTCATTTTGGTGGAATCAAGCCATCTGCTCTATCATTAGGCTAGACTGATGTGACACACATGCTTATCATCCACTATCACATTGACACTATTTCATTTAGTGTCTTTGTCCATTGCAATAGCACTGTGGCGTCTTCTCTTTCAGCCAGTTGGATTTTGTGTCAGTTAGTGTTCTGACCCGACCGTCTGATTTGGCAAATAGGGATGTCTGGCAGATGCAGACCTTAAGAAGAGCCTTGTTTCAGCAGAGGCACGTATTGCTCTATAAAGAGAGCACTAATTGCGCTGAGACTTCAAAATTGCTTTTGTTTACTCACCCTGGCTGACTCAGCCTGGAGCCAGAACACAACGTTTTTAAGCAAAATAAATATCATGGAACCTTGTGTCTACCTTTCTCTCTAACTCACTCCCTGCTTTTATCTTCTCCGTTTAAAATGAGAAGGAGCAGTGGGTTTCTGGTTAGGACATGGGCTGTGGCATGGTCACAGAATTTTAATGAGGAGATGTATTAATGCTGTGTTAGACCCCAGCTTTTTTCCTCAATCAGTACGACCGACTAGCATTGCAGCAGATTGTCAGAGGAAAACATCACAGAATTGAATCTGTTTTCTGACCCTGCTGTCCTCATTTTCCCTCAAAGTTATTCACCCGTCCTTTAATTCTGCAGTCTGATGTCAAGGCAAACTCCAATTGTTCTGTTCTCTGCTGAGTCTATATGGCCGTTAGTTAGTTTTTGTTTTATTACATTTCACTGTGATTATCAATGAGCATGTTATTCCGGTATTATCTCCATCTGCCTGTTCAAAAAAGGTAGTTTTTTTTTTATCTGACATTCAAAATCAGTTACCATAAAAATTGCATTATTAGGTTTTTGTCTTCTTAGAACTCTGAAGCTTAGTTTAGGTCATTAGGATCCCCATTAGCTGCAGCAAGTGTGACAGTACTCGAAATTGGTCTTAGTCTCAAGACCACTTTTTGAAGATCTCGGTCTCGTCTCTGAATCGAAATCCTTTTTTACTCGGTCTTGTCTTGGTGTGAGACTATGGCAGTCTCTGGATTTTAAATCAAGACCGATCTAAAAGAACAAATAACTTCAATTCATTATTTGATTTTTATCCCCTGGTTACGGCCGCAACCTTCCTGGTGTTACGGTCTAAGAGAGTGACGCCTGCTGCACACACGATGATGATTTTTAGATAGTTTATGGTCTTGGTCTTGACTCTGTCTTAATCCCAAAATGTCTTGGTCTTGTCTTGGCCTCACAGCGACTGGTCTCGGGTATTTCTTGGTCTCGGGTTAAGTGTGGTCTTGACTACAACACTAGCTGAAACATTGCTATCCTTCCTGGGGTCCACAACAACATAAACATTGACTGTGTCATGACGTCTTACAATCTAAAATCAACACAACATCACCCACGACTGCTCTTCACTAACTTGTCATATTGTTCCTCTTCTTTCTTTAGGTGACCTGAGAGACCCAGACACAAATGTGACAGCTATTCAGAGTGTACGGTTTGGACTCCTTCTTCCTGACATGGCTCAACATGGGTTTGGATACCTGACCTGACCAAACAACTGCATCCTGTAGGAGTGAGTACCAAAAGCTTAACAGATACATGAATAATAGGAGAATGGTTCAGCCATATGCATCCCTGTCAGCTGACATTGCCACATGCCATGGTCTCTGACATATGGTGGCATATGGTGACATATTATGGCATATTGTATCTTTAATAAATCTCCTTTTTTTTTTTAAAGTCAAACAGGTTTCTCATTGACTTAGTATATTGGGACTGTAATATTGGGCCAGTGCTTAGATTTAAGGAGGATTCGAAAGGAGGTACTCATTGAAAAATCTGATGTAAAAAACTGCAGAAACAGTGACATGCATTGATCCACCATAACATTATGACCACCTGTGACATCTAATGCAATCCAATACAACAGTTCTTCCATAAACTCTCCTTTTACCAATCTTCTACATTTCAGTCTTTTGTGACATGCGCATTAAGGTGATACTTCTACATAGTTTTTATTAATGACATAGTAGTTGTTGTTGGTGGTTTACTGGAGAGAATATTTAGGAACACTTTCAGGTCCACACAGTGTGTGTTTAAAGATTTGAAAGTAACCAGTTCTCTACAATGATGCAATTAATATTCCAACTTCAAACTTTGTTTTTTGTTATAGGATACAACATAAGCACACAAACCAGGATGGGTTATCACCTTTTATTTTTGTTCAGCAAATGAAAATCTCTGGAATATCATCAGTGTTCTCTTCAAAATGACTTTCCTGTTATTGCTGGCTCAGATACTGCTGTATGGGTGACAGTCCTGGAAAAACACATTTGAAAAAGAAACATATACATTTATTTATATTGCCTGGGAACTTTAATTTATCTGCAATACATCAATAGTCCTGAGAATGTATTGCAGATGTAATATCATGAGCTTAAATTGAAGAAAGTGCTCATGGGAAATAAACAAAATTCATATTTAATGTATATTAAACACAGGGAACCAACCAACAGCTGAGAAGAGGGACCCCAGAGAGTAAAAACATGTTTCAAAATTAGAATTTTTAGATGCATGTAGCTTACCACTGAGAGCTAGGATATAAATACTAATGTAAATCTGCTAAATTATATATGGTAAGGTGTAAACATGAACATGTTGTACACTAGCTTGTAATACATGAAGATGAATTGAATTTCAAAAAGCACAGACAAGCTGGCTTGCAGTTTGACATTGTAAATAGAGATAAATAGTTTATTTTAACCCAAATAAAAATAAATCCATGAACTTCCTACACATTTCAGAAAAATATGTAGAATCTTATTTTTACAAAAAGTCGACATTCTTCACAAAATCTTCTTTAAACCATTCTGTCACATATTGTCAGTCAGTATTTGTGCTGCCTGCACCACAATAATTGGACGATATATCACTTCAGCAGGACAAACACTCAGCAAAAAACCCAGAGCGTTTTTTACAAAGGTGGATTAGGGTCTCAAGCTTTCTGCTCAAACTCTTCCTTCCTTTCTCGTTCCATCATCCGCCCTTTCTCTGAGAAAATTGGCGTCATTTACTGCTGTCACTGCAGAGCTCGTTGTCCCCCATTATCCCGGGGACAAAGCTGCCGTGACATTGAATTAATCCGTGCTTGTTTCAATTTTGCTTCCAGAGGGAAGAAAACAGATAAAGAGTTCAGGTAAGCGATGGCAAAGAGGTGCAAAACCCGAGGCATAACCAACTACAATGATTGGAAAGGTTGAGAGCGAGATAAAGCGCAAATCTGCAAAGCCCATTTGGTTGATTTCCTCACAAATGTCATGGAGGGTTTGGGAATTGTTGGGAGGTTATTGTCTCTGGGGAATGATGGAGCACTCTTCTAAAGACCTAAATGATTTACTGGTGTAGGCTGAGACTTTGTGGCTTATCAAAATCTTCACAATCATCATCGCCGGAAGGCAAGAGGTCACAAAACACGTCATCAAAACTTGTCATGTAAGCTTCTGGAAGGGGAACATGTGCATCTGGAAATGACTTGTGTGAGCCTGATTAGAAGTGAAATGTCATCCGTAAAGCTCACCGCCTTGGATGTAGATCTTTCCAGGCGTCTAATTATGTCTTAGCTTACTTAATTACATCCACAGAATATAGTTAAAAGAGAGCAAGAGAGCTTGCCAAAGATGTCTGCCAAGTAAAGCAACCTGTTCTGTCTTTTGACTTACTCCAAAAAGATGGTGTCATTTTATTCAAGCTTTTTTGAAATTGTACCTGTCATGTTGAATAACATAAGGGAGTGGGACTTTACAGTAAAATCTTACTTTGTGCAATAACAGGTGTTTTGCTTAAGGTTTACAGGGCACAATCTGTTTAAGCATATCTTCTTTATGTGCTATTCAGCTTTTATATCATTATAAAAACACATGCAAGGTCACTCTAACATTTCTTAGTACATACTTAGTCTAAGTCTGAGAGTCACACTCAACAGTCATATAATGCTTGCAGCTTTGGTAGAGATTTGCCAATTCTGTTCAAGAATCCATACGGAGTCATTTGGGGCAGCTGTGGCTCAGTGGTAGTGTCGGTCATCCCTCAACTGGTCAAGGTTTCGATCCCCAGCTCCTGCAGTCTCAGGTCGAAGTGTCCTTGGGCAAGTGCTCCCGCTGCTGCGTCAACGGCATATGAAAATTTATGAATGGGATGAGTAAATACTGTTGGTCACTTTACAAAGCAGCCTCTACCATCAGTGTGTGAATGTTTAGGTGTCACCAGTGGTGTAAAAGTGCTTTGAGTAGTCTGAGGACTAGAAAAATGCTATACAAGCTAAAGTCAATTTAGCATTACAGTTTGGATTAGGGGGGTATATAATTTGTATACATAGGAACGATCAGTCTTCCTCTTCTGTTTGACTGTTGCAGGTGGCTGTCCGCCTAAAACAACATTCTGTTTAATGTTTGCCTGTTGAAGCAAGTTTTCCCTTGACCTTAAAGTAAAGTGCCTGCTCATGATGGGATTTATTGGGTCTTGTTTAATGGGTGGCAAGATAACCTTTGTTGTGATCCAGTGCTATAATTGATTGACTGATTCATTAAGAAGGAAGGGAGACTCCAGCAAAGAATGTTCTTGAGATGCAGAGTGGATGCTAACGTTTGAAGCTAAACTCCAAACTTAGCACTAATAATGAAGACATTTCCTAAAATTCTCATTCAGGCCCAGAGTCAGCGGTTCAGACCTTTAAAAAAAAGAAAAGAAAAGCATCTTCTCTAAAGACTGCTGCTTGAACCAAAAACTCTAAAATGTCACAGCAGTCAGATCAATTAATTCCAGTCGAACTCTTCAGATCAATGGGTTTGTTTTGGGGCTGAAGTAATGGTAGGTGGTGAGTTCAACTGAAGTGAGCATTGACATATAGCAAACTGTCTTGACATTACTGACCTTTGAGGACAAAGAGAGCCAGAGAGTCCAAAATGGAAGGAGCTATCCTAGCTGAGCATTCATCCTCAGTTAAAGTCAAGAGACAAAAGTTATAATGGTAATTTTCTTCAAGAAAGACTCATGGCAAACTGCGGCAACATGTCAGCCCCACCCCTTACTGTGTAAATCTTTGGATTTGTCTTGGGGTTACTAAAATCACAACAGCCAAGTTATACAACTCCTGACAGTGTGTAACAATAAAGAAACATGCTTTTGATTGCTGCTGTAAAATTGTGTATTTTATAATGGGATGTAATTGGGATTCCTTGGCTTTTTCAGTCAGCCTCAAGTGGACACTCTGGGAACTGCAGTTTCTTTCACTTCCACACTGGGTTGCTTGTTTTTTCTGTAGTTTTCCGATTTGAGTTGTTATGACCAGTTGCGCTCAATGGCTACTGCCGACTAAGTTTGTATTTTAAGTATTTTCTGTGAATTAGACAAGATAAGATATCACTCTGTGGTTACATTTTCAGTTTATTGCCTGACTTCATCCCAAACAGGACCAATCTTATTGAGGCTATCTTTCAAGAGCTAGTCTGCAAGAGATATAACAATGTTTCCAGCTGGCCAGTGTGTTAGCTTCTGACCAGTTAGTCAAGTTCTTCAACCAGCCCTATAAGTAATCGCCATCTCACATCCTGCTTGGAGAACTACTTATTACACTGTGCCTCTCTTTCTGCTGTAACCAGACCGTTATCACAAACATTGGCAGGATTTGCAGTACATGCTGCCGTGTGGTTTGCCTGCCTTACATTTGATTCAGAGATTGGGAGTGCTGGGAGATACATTTTGCCACTGCATGAAGGGAAATCTTCTCATGGGTGCAATTTTGAGATTGTGCGGTGAGCAGTGGACACAACCTAATAAACAAGACAAATATCCCAATCTTATTGGTCTCTAATACAAAATTATGTGGCTAAAAAATGTCTGTACCCATCTGTCCAATCTGCTATGATGGGAACAGGGAGGTTGTAAAATGCCTCTTGATAGCACATTATTAGCAGATTAGACAGTTAACCATGAATATATTCATGAAGCATCCTGAAATGGTATTACATTTGTGTAAAAAAAATGTATTATGAACATTTGCAGTGCTACGATGACATCAAATTTGTTGATCCTGGGAATTGCCTCCTCCATTCGCTCCCTCTCAGCGGGATATCAAAGGGGATGATAGCAAGCTAATATTACCGTGTGATCTATTGATTGCACTTGTCAGCTTTTACAATCTGGCTTCATCTATTGCTCTGCACTCCCCCCCCCCGACTCATTTAGAAGTTTCCTGGGAGCCGAGGTGAGCCCGTCCTTTACCTGACAGACTGCATGCTCATCCATCCAATCCTCTCTGCTACAGGCTTCACCGCCCCCTTTTACAGCTGCACATGAGAGCCCTATCATGGTTCACTAATCCCCCCCCTCATTAAGGCTGGCCCCGAGGCTCTCGTTACTGTACATCCATTCCCCGTATGCCTTGTACCGGGCTTTCATCTTTTCCAACACGTGCAGATGTCATGAATATGCCATATGCAATATAATACATGTGTCAGGGTTTTTGATGTCTATGTCAGCTGTGGGACCAGATAACATGGAGAAAAACAGCTGCCCTTCACTCCATGTTATAGGAAAAGTTGCATGGTTTGCACTAAGGCTGCATGTTTATGGACATTTACAGGTTAAAATCTCTTTGTAAGCTTTTCAGCATCACTTCAAGTTGCATCGACAGCTGTTATATTATGTGTGCATGCAGTGTTTGATGGCATAGCATAGGCCTCAGGGCAGCATCCATCTCTACATTTATTGCTGTGATTCTTTATATTTCTCATTGTGTTACTCTACAATAACTCGCCCCAAGGTTCTCAGAGCGGAAAAACAAATCTGCTTTTTATAGCCTGGATAGGGAAGTTTTCTTGACAGAGCGTAATTCTGTCCGCTCCTCTGTGTCTCTGTAAAGGTTGTAGTAGCGAGACAACTGCTCAGAAGATCTATACAACCCTCTCTTTGAAGTTACCCGTACAGCCCATGAGCTCGTTGGATTTCCTTATTAAAAGCCTCTCTGATCATCTCAGAAACAACCGAGACAAATTGGATGCTGCTACCTCACAGTACAACCTACATCTGAAAATCCCCACGATGCAGCACGTCCCTCCACTCATACATCCTCTGACAAATGGTGCTAAAGCTCGATTGACAGGTAACAGGAAGATGGATCTGAAGGACACAAATCATCCACTATGAGACTGAACCACAGAGTTGAGTTCCCCAAGATGGGGAACCGGTGTGTAAAACAGCATCAGAGGACTTTAATGTGTCTCACAAGGCTTTTAAAATGAAGGACAAGAGGATTAATGCTTCTTCAAAAGTTGCCTAAAATGTAAAACACTAATTTGTTTTTTTAAGCACAACATATTCTCATGTAGCATACTTTTATTCTCTTAGTTATGACACAGCAGATAAGAGCTTCCCCACAGAATCAGCCAAATAATTGGTAGGTAAGAAGAGTCTTTCTTTAATGATTTATCCTAAGAGAAGCTGGGTACACATTAGAAGATAGTTGAGATGATTTTGGGCCTGATTCTCCCCTTCTGACAAAACAAGAAAAGTCCTGATTTTTTGACAGTTCGAGAAATTATCTTGCCAGATTTTCCTGTAGTTTAAGGTCTTATTAAAAGAACATCATGGCCACACCTAATTTCAATCCAATTTCCTGTTGTGTGTGGGGGAACCTCACACAATATAAAGCCAATTAGTAAGCAAGCTCACTGAAAAAGGAAGCACAACAACCACAGCAAATTAGTTTCCAGCTCGCCCTACATGTTCAGCCTGTGTTCAAGCCGTGTCCACGACATTATCGATCATTTATTTATCCTTTCTTCATAAATATTCAGCAAAAAGTAGTCCAAAAACTATCATAGATTTGTCTGGCCATTTTCTTCTATTTGTTGTTTACCCCAAAGTCACAATTCATTGCAAGAGATTTTGCAAAGTTGACAGTTTTGAGCATCTGAACTCTGGTTGGTCATATCCCCGCTCTCCACTCACTGTAGGGGGAAAAGACAGGATCTTCAATTAGGTGTCGCCATGTGTGGGGTCTCTCACTTTTTCAATTCTGTTAAGATTTTAAAGATCTTCCAGCGTGGACCCCGCTTTATTATAGAAAAAAAGCCTTAAACTCCATTCAGGTGCAGCACCTTATCCGGAGCCCATTTCTTCTGTTAGACTTCTCTGTAGTTAAACGGGCCAAACCTCCACTTCAAGGAGGTTGGCCTTGTGGGTAACATTTAAATGTAATGTAGTAGTCTGCCAGGCTTTTTATGGTAATTGAGTCTCTCTTGTGTGTGAATAAAATAAAAGTAGAAAGGTGTAATGCAGACACAGTGGAGCTCATGCTTTGTGAGGGTTATTAAGTTACAGAAGTCAGCAGAAAGTGTTCAGATAAGATCAGGCTGAGGTGTAGCCATTCTGAAGGGGGGCATATGTTGTGGCCACTGTACTGACTAAATGAAGCACCTGTTTTACGCCGTGTTACAATGACCCTTATCTGGTAGTTATTCAGCTGGCTAGCAGATACAACGGGGGCCAAGCCTTTTGAGTAAGTCTAAAGAAACAGGCTGAAGCTTGGGAGGAACGCTATTGTACTCTGCTGAAGTAAATGTTAAAGGAGCAATATGTAAGATACCTACTGAATTACATTATAAAATGACCTTACTATACCATCAGACATTAAGGAAACATGCTGTGTTGAAGTGCTGGCTTCTCTGTTAACAATGCAGCAGTCAGTATTTTCACGTCCTACGTTTAGGTTAGATCGCAGAAAGATTTCAAGACTGATGCCGAGCTGGCTAAACACTGAAGCTTCCATTTCGTTGACATGGCTACCCTGCGTGCCCACCAATTCTAGGGAAGAGGGGGTTGGGGGAGCTTGTACAATAAACAAATGCATGTTGTCCAAGAGCACACATAGTCACCGCACTATGTGTGTCTAATGTCAATGCAGCTGCATTCAGAGCCCTTCGCTTGACGCAGACGCGCACCAAACCTAATTCCTACATATAGATTCTAAAAGCGTTGGCCATAAGGACACATTTTCAAAATAAACACAAGAAACTTGTGCCCAGCTTGCTTTATGTTTACTTATTCAATATAATCCATTGTTTCTATTGTTGTGCCTGCCTTTTGTTGTTTCATGATTTAAAATGACAACGCTGGCGTATGAACGAGGATGTACTTTGTCTTGAGCATTGAATATTGATTGATTAGTGTTCCTTGACTATGGTGCACATCTAGTTACATAATTTTAAAAGAGTGTGGCTGTATGCAAGCTAGACCACCTCAAAATGCAGTCTAAGCAATCACATGTCAATGCACATGCCTACTCAATGTATCGCAATAAGAGCTGCCTAGTTGTTATACAATCTCCCAAGACCCTAGTTAATATCAGGAGTAACCAGGATTACACTGACAAAGACATGCTACCAAGACGTGTGTCGTGGAGTGTGAAGACTTCTTTGTTGGGGTCATTTGATTATTTTACAATTATAGTTTCCCACCAAAGAAGACCGCAAAGGCATCCATTATTACATCCATGTTACAACAACGTCCATGTGTTTCTTCTACCCACACACACATATGGATCATGTACAATTGTTTGTGATCTTGGTGGCCTCTTAGGCCATGTTCACATTTAAAAAAAAAAATAGTAACAGAAAATTCTAGAGGTCTACGTTGGTGTGGGCGTGTTGCTACAAGTACCAGTGAAATATGGTTTAAAGGTTCTTCAGTCATCAAAGCAATGAACAACAGTTAGCGCTCCTTTTGAGGCACAATTCTACAACACTGAGATAAACTACTGGTGTTCATTGTCAATTCTGTCCTCTGTGTGTATTCAGATACTTCACTGAATGATACAGTACAACATCTATTATATGTGTTGGAAATACTAGCTAGTACGGTGGTGCAACAAGAGATGCTTCTAATTCCACCATTATGTTGGACAGGCCTGTGTTTAACAATCATGATAACTTTATTCTTTATATAAGTTGCACCTTTTAAAACTACTTTTATAAGGTGCTTGACAAAATCAATTAAAATAAAATGAAGAGGACACACAAATTTAGAATCAGCACTCACTAGTTAATTAAAATCTTGAACAATACTTTACTTTTTAAACAATGGAAATTGGCAACATACAAACGGACGGATAAGAAAGTTAAGCACCTTATCAATGGCCACCTATGAATGTCTCATTTCAATTAAAAAACTCCCAGACAGTTCAGTTGATTTTTCAAAGTATTATCAATCACATGACTTCAAACATTTCACTTTTTTTTTTACTGTTACCTTGAGCTTCTTCCATTTACTTTTTGATGTGTAATAAGTTCCTATTTCAGCAGTTAAATTAATGTCCTTAGCTTTGACCGCCCTACGCTCCTAATTCTCTTTCAAAATAAAAGCTGGTCCGTATCCAAACTGAAAGAAAGGTATCCCTATAGGACAGTAAAAAATACAAAATAAAAGCATAGCAAAACTGTTATGAAATAATGGAATTTCAAACATAGGATCAAAAATGTGATTCATGGAGATTAACTACTGACATGAGCCACTAATCACGATTTTAAAAAATGAATGATTGACAGCAATATTCTTTATCATACCATCTATTGACATAAATGAAAAGGGTGCATTTGGATGAGGCCTTATTGGTTAGTTACAGTTATACAATTATAGATTTTGATCTATAGAGATTTATTTTTCTAAATTAAAAAACTTTCAGCATTTCCTGTTGATTTTTATGGCTTCCAATCTGCTTCGAAACTCATTCATAATACTAAAAAGTAGAAAGTAGTTACCTGCAGTACTCTACATGTCCTGTTTGAGCTCCTATAGGAGCTCAAACAGGACATGTGATAAAAATATTTTGCTACATCTACTTAAAAAAATTAAGGCAACTTTTTGCATAATTTATTTATGTTGATCAAGCAAGATTGTTCTTTGTTTAAACTACTTACTTATTTTTTTACATGAAAAATAAAATCCAAGTAAAGTGAACTTAATTTTGTCAAGTAGATTAAGCAAAACTAACTTTGTATAAACTACTCAATTTTTTCAATGTAGTAAATGAAATTTTCAAGTATAACCAACTTGATTTTATTATGTAGATTAAACAAAACTAGTCTTTGTATAAATTACTTAATTTATTTAATGGCATGTTTAAGTAAAATCAACTTAATTATATCATGTACATCAAGCGTGACTATTTTTTGTATTAATATACTTTTTTAGATATTTAAAATGAATTCTGTAAGTAAAATTTATTGAAATTATAACAGAGATTGAGCACAAATAGCCATTGTATCAACTATTTTCCTTATTACTCACATGAAGTGATAGTTTTATTTTTAAAGTTGCATTTTCTATTAAGCAAGTATTCCTTATAATATATCTGAATTGCAAGCCTGATAATGACAGTAAAACTTAATAAGCCATAACCCTGGTGTTTCCTAGGTTGTGGATAGTGCAGCAATCGGGAAAAAAAACATTTCTCATGTCAGATATTATCACATTTTATTGTGCCAAGTCTTGCTTTATTTCTGAATATACAAAGAACATAGTGCACATCTGAACAGCACACAAGAAAACAAAAATGTTGTGCATTTACCTTGGCACAAGATGTATTAGTCTGTATTTACCAATAAAAACAAAGGAAAGGCCTCCAAGCCATCAGGATTTTGTCCTATCAGACTAGGGACACATATTCTACAGCCAATCAGAGCAGCACTTATAAAAAGATGGCTGCTTGTTCCCAAACTTCCTCCAATCAAAGCAGAACGAAACATTTAAATCTTCTGAAAACATTTTTCAAGTGAAACAGGCAACACAGTAAAGAAATCTTGATTCATGGGTTCAGTTCTGCCTTCTAGCCTCAACGTGAGTTCCATGAATCAAATAGCTAGCTCAAGCTATAATACAAAATACAAGTTAAATAAAAGCGCTGAGATTAGACATTTTTAGAAAATGTAAAGTTCCTTTTTTGTCTACATTGAGAAACAAACAGCAATGAAAAACAAACTGACTATTTCATGAAAGTTTGAACATCATAAATCCAATTTGGCAAAAAAATACCTTCAAAATAATACCATTACACTTCTGAGGTAACACAAAATACAACAAATCTGGCTTAAACACAACTGTGAGCAAGCACCTTCAATTTAACATTCATTAATGTAACTATAAGTTCAAAAAATCTTCAAGACATGAGATAGCCAAGAGTACATTTTAAACTGTTTTTCCTCTAAAGAAGCATTATGGAACAAAATGAACACAATTTTTTTCCTAACAAATTACTGTTAATTCACTCCCGAAGAGTCAGATTTCTTAAATACACTTAGAACCTAAAACAAAAGCAGGGTCTCAAAAAAAATGAGTGACAAGTTAATTTGCTTGGGTTAACCAGAGCCATTTAAAGTGCAAAATAATGATGAAATTCTAAAAAAAAACAAAATGCACTGTACACCAGTATAAAAAGTCATAGTTTACAGTGTAACCTGAGAAAGTGCAGCATAAAACCAAACTCACACCCTTCAATGAAGTGTGTGTGGCTTTTAGGCATGAAGACTGACCTTAAGATCATGTACCTTGGAGGACATTCTTTTGTTCCCATCCTCCTGCTCAAGGAAGATCTTCTGAAAGACCTCAAAGGTGTACTTCAGTTTCTTAGGGTAGCTTAGTTCCAGGGCATAGATGAGGCCCATAAGGTAAGCACAAGCATGTGCCACATTGGGAACCCCAAAAAGTACCTCAGCTCCCTCGATGGCTATCCCAACTTGTGTCTGGCCTTCGCTCCCAGCTTTGCTGACCACAAAGATGTTGAGGACAAATGTCGTAAGGGTATCCTGGACATCCGCAGCATCATCATCATCATATATCTGTGAAATACACCATACAAGAGAATCAAACCTACATCTTTATCAATAAGAGGGATGCACAGATTTATTCATCATTAACTCTCTTATCGGCCAGGAGAAGCAGGTAACTGTTGTGAATGTATTGGCTAAAAACAAAACTCAAAAAAATCAAACAATCCCTCTTAATCTACAAGATGTATTTCACCTACAGTAAATGTCATTGTGTTTAGTTGTTTTTTTCTGTGCTAGCCACAGAACATTGGCATATCTCTAATGGAGACTCATGGCTTGGTAAGGATGTGTAAACAATTTTCTCTTATGAACATTTAAATTAATAGGAATTTCAAAATAAAAGAGATAAGGCATACTAAAAAGACCCTATTGTATTGTACTGTGTATGTATTTATTTTCATAAGTTAAAATACTTACCAGTAGTTTAGAACCTGAAGGCATACAATTACTTCTACCTTTAGCTATCCTAGAATTAAATATTTTGTCTCAAACAGGCAGGGCTTCAAATCAGAGTAATGGCAGAGGTATGTCTTATTTACCTGGTAGTCCTTGATTAAATCCTCCATCTTTTCTCCAAGATAGAGAATAAGGCCTCTGATTACAGCTTCTCTTTGTGACTCAATGCTGTTGTCCTACAACAAATTAGATATGAAAGAATGTTATGCACAGACATCATATAGCTACAACATAAACTCATTTGTAAATAGATATAAGTACATACCTCATCTAACATGTCAAGGGTCGCATCAAGTTTCTTTCCCACAGCTCCTCCCTTCCTCCTGTACAGGCTCAACAGTTTAGGTGAGAACTGATCCAACTTCCCCAGGAATGTGGACTGCAATGGCTTCAGTGTGATCCTCCGAAATTCCTCCTCAATCTAAGAGAGACCAAGACAGAGAGGGAAAAAAACATCACTAAACACAGAAAGAATTCCAGAAAAACAGGGAAGGAAGACAGGTATTAAATTAACCCTAAAACAACAGTGAAGGCAATACAAGGTATTCTGTCAAACTAAGAAATTAATTAAGTCAAAACTGGAAAAAAAAGACAATTTCAAAATCCTTTAGACCCTTCATTTGAAAACATTCAAGACAATATAAAAATATACATACTTGGGAAGGCTCAAAGAGGGCAGGCCATCTAGCTTTGATGTCAATCACTGGTGGTTTATTGAGGATAACATCATTTTGACGTAGTGAGAATGTTTTTGCCATCTTCTCACTGATTAATGTGTTGTTGTCTCTCTTCTTGTGCTCATAGAGAAGCTCCACTCTCTCTTTTTCAAGGGTCGCATCAGTGTCACCTTGAGGATGAGGTGGGAGGTAGTTTACCTCAGATTTCTTTGCCTTCTTTAAGTTTTTCGCTGGAGTTTTATCTGCAGCTGATTTTCTCTTCAGACATTTTACATTTAGCTCTGGTAGTCCAAGGTGTTTCACCTTTGCCCTGTAATTCCCAAGTTTGTATTTCAAGCTGTTGTGCCAACTATATAAGCCATTGAAGGACACTGGGTCTCTCAAACATGGGTGCTTCATAACCAAGGCCTCTGCAACCTGCTCCCTTTGTGCCTGAGAAGGATAGGCGGTGTAGGCAAAGATGGTCTCCGCAAGTTTGTCCAGAATGTTGGATTTTACGGCAGGATTGTTGAGAAGGGTTCCATCCTTCTTGTGAGCTTCATTGGCAGCTTGTAGAATAAGCTCAGTGTCAAGGGAGAAGGTAGGTACCTCAAACTGAGCAGGCCAAGACTCAGAACGAAGGGAAGAGGCGCTTCCTGGAGAACGCAGAATAATGGTGTCACTGGATGCGGCAGAACAAGAACCTGCATCCTCTGATGAATCAGCACAACTGCTACCAAAGCTATCTTGGACTCCTTTGACATTCAGAGAATCCTCAATGGTTAAGATGATCTCTGGTTCCACAAGAACCACTTTGATGGTGTCTTTGTCCTTTATTTCGTTAGTTTGAAGGAGAGTGAAAAACTGTCCATCAAAATCTTGGTCCTGGAACTGCAAACTTAAATCTTGCTCAATATCAAATGTCTCTTGAACAATAGTCTTTAATTCGTCCACAGTTTGGGGGATTCCAGATGGCAAGGAAAGTTTGCGAATGTCTCCTTTCAGTATGACACGAAGTCTGGCAGACATATTGAGTCTGTATAGTAAGGAAAAAGAGAATAAATCAAGTTACTGTTACATATTACAAAGAGAAAAATGAACTATTTCAAGATTTTAATGTTAAACAAAGCATTATGAATTGACCCAAAGCTAAAGAAAAATGTCACATTAATTAAATAGCTGACAACTAATGAATTAAGCATTGCATAATTACTTGTGTAACTTTGATCCATTACAATTTCATTAACTATCAAATTCATTCACAACCTTCTCTAAACAGGATTTCATTTTTTTAAAACACAGAGAAAATAGACTTTTGTAACTTTTAATGTATGGTGTTATACAAATGTATATACAAAATTCCCTCTGTTAAAATATTTAAATCTAATATGTCAAAATAATGAAACAAGAATTTCGAGCCAAGCATTTTCATTAAGTTCAAATTGGAAATTAAAACACACTTAGCACCCTGTTTGCATATTTCAACTGTCATTTTCAGAAAACCTGTGATAAAAATGTCTTACTGCAAGTTACCAGTTCTGTGGTCATATCTGTCAGCTTATAGTGCTTATAATGCTTATCAGTCAATCTGTTAGGTTAATGTTACTTTAGTGCCTCCCAATGAGGTTAGAGGCCTAGCATAAACAGTGATAGAAGAGAATATTTAAATCCTATTTTCAGCTAGATACAGATTCAAAACGTTAAGTATATGAAAACCGCTCAAATGTGCCCTATCATAAAAACATTTGGAATAACTTTGAAAAACTTTTCTACTTACCTTATTGACTTCTGCCCGCTCATTACCGTCTCTGTTTTGAATCACCGCAGGTCCGTTGGTGCTTGGGAACGCTGATGGCTTATGGGTATTGTAGTATTTGGTGTTTTGAAATACCGAAGGAAACACAGTAAAGATAACATAATCGTTTTATGTTGTGTGGATGAATTTAAAAAGATTGGCTCAAATTACTTAAATTATTCGTGTTCCGAAAAAAAATCACAATGTCTTGTATTTTGAACAAATGTTTTTGACTTAAATACTAGATATATTTGTGTAAAGATACTAACTTGAATTTTTATTGTTGATTTCACAGATTTAATTAAGTTAAATTTACTTCTCCTCAGAATCATTTTTCTCAGTGTATGCTGAGGTATTCTTTTCTAAGATTTCACTCGTTTATATACTTTCTGAATGTATGTACAGTAGACTGTTTTTCACATTCTGCATCTCTAAATCTTTGGTTGTTTTCGACTCTCAGCAGGAGGGAATAAATCCTGGAGGCAGCTGAATGCTGGAGGAAAGAGCACTTAGACTCAAAGAACGACTATATGCAGCTTTACACTGGTGTCAGAAGCAGTGTTGCAGCCGTCCTGCCAAATGATTGAATCACTCTTTAGCATTAGGCTACCTTCGCCTCTGGTTTTTCACCCTCAAATTCAGCCACCCCCACCTTGTGTGTCTGGTCTCCTGCCTTTCATGTTTTTTTTTAATTTTACACTACACACATTTCACTTCAACATTTTGACACTCATATTGTATTTCATTAGGTTAACATTACCGGGGGGTAAAACAGATGGACCGTGATCAGTTACTCATGACAACCACTAGCCACAGCCACTGGGTTAGGAACATTATTTCAACTTTGTGCGGCTCACTGCTGGCCCACACATGCACAAACCTCCCAATGAAATAGACTCCAGATGGCTGGTCCACCATGTGCCATCTAAACTGGAGTAAACATGCTCACACTCCTCCATGCTTAGACATCAAGGATGACATACTTTGTACTTCTAAACAGGCCACAGAACTTCTTAGCCCACTTGAACATCTTGAATGGAGAAATGGTGGCGTTAACAAGCTACAATTTAAACAACTTTAAAGCTGCTGAGGCTACTCTGTGTGTATATTGTTTGTTTAAGGGTGAATGATGAAGTGGGGATGTCCTCACCAATGTTTTTGTCCAATAAATGAAATATACTATAGGCGTATGTGAATCTACAATTGCATGTTGAACCTGTGGAGGGATTTTTGATATTTTTGATATGAGGCAGCAGCCATGTTTGTCTATGTAAAATGAGACTCCAGACTGTGGTGGATTTCATGACACATCACTAATAGACCTGAGAGTTAGGCCACAGCCTGAGATTTCAATCATTTTCTAAAATAAGTGAAAGCATCTGCTGTGCATAAGTACAGCCTTAGTGTCGCTAGCATGGCTGAAGGCTCTTAGCCTCGTTAATCTGTCCCTTGCCAAGTCCTCCAACCTCGTGGAAGAGAAATACTAAACTGCTAATCTACTTATAATTGAACTAGCAGGGACACCACTCAGGGAAGCTGACATGACAAAGTGAAAAGCCAAATGACAAGTAAAAAGGTTTTAAACATGTGGGAAAGGTATAATCACATTGACTAAACCTCAGGTAGTGTCTGCAGGAAAGTGAAATAACATTTGACAAATTACAGCTTCAAGGATTCAACAGTCAACAACTACTTTACACACAACCATCCAATCTAATTCAGCTCACATCCGCCGACCCACCTTGTAATATCCCCCTTGTGTGTTATCTAAAGCACTCCCAGCGTAATGACAAGTGTGCGTGTGTGTTTTCCAGCCTTGATGCTCTTTAAAAAGCACTAAAGGGATACAAGTGGCCGCAGATAGATACGGAGGGGAAAAACCACATGGACTGGGCTATGACAATGTGAGTGAATTTGATAAACCCTTTTCTCACAGGCACAAGAGCCACCCTTGCAGAAAATGTGATTACACTTCTTTGCAGGAGGTGCAGTGTTGGACTGTTGCATGGGTTCCGGGGTCTTGGCTTGTCATTGAGACCAAAGCGTGTTTTGTTTGACACGCATATGTCCGACAAGAGCATGTGGAAGGGGTGGTTTTTCGGTCCGTTTACTCCAACTGCTTTTTGAAGCTGAGCCGCTTGCTAATGACTCAATGATGCGTAATGTGGATGACACCATGTGTTGTCGGCTCTTTGGTGTAAACTGACTGAGTAAGTTGGATGGAATTGAAATGCAGAGTGAGTAAAAACCAAGCAGACTGTGGTCACAAAGTGGAGGTTTTTTTTTTAAAAGTATGAGCCAAAATTCAAAATGCCTTCCAGCTGCCAGCGGCTGTTGTTTGGAGGCTCGTGATGATACATTGCTGACCAGAAAAGACAAAAACAAATTGAATCACTTTCATTCCACTGGCAGAGTATAAGGCTGGAAATATTGAGTGGTCTGTGAAATCAAAGATTATCTTGATTCAAATGATGAAATTTCAGACTTTTGGTGAATTTATGATGGTATAAATGGCTTTATGTCATTGGAGAGGTTGTTGCCTTGCCACTGTACTTTACAATGAACCAAGTAAATTAGTCAGGCTTGTGTTTAGCAGCCCTGCCTCGCCTTTTCCATACACAGGTCTTCTATTGAAATACTAGTCTACCACGTTTGTCCAAATGTAAGGGGTTTCACTTGCCTTAAATTTCGGGTCTGGACTTTTAATTTGCTTATAAATGTTCACAACAATGGACAGAACCACTTATGGATAAAGTGAGTGAGCTGTCATGTAGAAGTACAGTTCCAGGGAGGGACATGGTGACAGTCCGAAACAAAGTAGCTCAAAAGAAGTAAACCAACACCGAGGTGGACATATAAAGTCAATTTTAAGAACATGGTTATCAATGAAGCAGATTCATTAAACAACTGTCAGGCAGCCAAGAAAACTTGTTTTCCATGTTCCTGATAACACATGCTTTATTTAATTTTGCATAAAAACATATATTTACAAATGTATTTATTTTGTCTGTTTTCTTTGTTAAGACCTGCAGACCTTTCTTGGTTCTTATAAAAGCTAGTTCCGAGCTGCTAAGGGAATCAAATGTAATATATTAAATGAAAACCCCCATATTATCAATCTGCTTGTTTTCTAATGAACCACTTACTGATTAGATGGATGCAGCATTTATAGGAAACGGGGATGAAGAGATTTTTAATTGAGAGACTTTTATCAACTGACTCGTGTTGTTGTAACAGCTTTATATATAATAGGCATATTTTTCAGGTCTATTATAAAAACCCAACAAAGAAACAAACATAGTGAAGCAGTTCTAATACAATTGATGAACTGTTCAATTGTGTACACACTGTGGGAGGGTTTGACCTCTATTGCACTCCTGCGAGGGGGTTTTTGTGGGGCAACCAAGGGTTGTGCCCGACACAAACGGAGCAAACTGTGAGCTTAAATCCTCAGGAAGATGCTCTAAGCTAAGCCATTCATTCTCAAACTGGTAGTATGAGAACCACTGGTGGTATGCAGGATCCCTCTGGTGGTACACTGGGAGTCTCTTATATGGGAGTCTTTGATTTTTAAATTTTTTAAATAAAGATGTACTCATTTAATGGTTGACAAGCAAAGCTGTGATAGCAAAGCATAGAAAGCAAATATGACTTTGTTGTTAGCATTTGTGGCTCCAGACGGGAAATATTAGTAAGTAAAGTGCGGCGGATACGTCGAGCAGCACAGCAGAATCTGAAGTCAACGACATATGACTGGAGTCACATCCAGTTTGGATCCAATGCGTGGTGTGTGGTCAAAAATAAACTGTATATACTATACTGTATTTCACTGTTGGCCACAATGGTGGTAAATGGAGAGCCAAATATTTGAGGTGGTGATACATGTACTCATTGTGAAAAGTTTGAGAATCGCTGCTTTTAAGGTGGATTGTATTTTTTGATTAGGCAAGACCAGAAGGTGAACTGTGTCTGTCATGAAGATAAGACTTTAGTCAGGTACGTTGAAGCGTGATATTACTGTAGGGTGAGCAGGGCAGAGAACTAAACATTACATGCTCAAGTTGAGGATATTTCTGTAGATTTTCTTATTTTTGCTTAATGTCTTTATTCCTTGTTTTCTTATATCTTAATATATTTCATATATATATTTTTGCTCAGATGATATGTATTTGAATTCCCTTGACGTTGTACATGTTCTGTTTTTAATTCTTTAAAGGCCATCTAATTGCTTTACGTACAGTAGGTGCTCTATAAATAGACTGGCCTTGTCTAAATTCCCCCAGACTTTTCTGTTAGCTTGAATTAGCACCGCAGCAGGTAATTGCTTGAAGCGGTTTCTCTAATTAGGATTAGAATGAAGGCAGCTAATGACAGAGGATCAATACTATGTTATTTGGATTCTCTGGCTACTTAAAAGCTCAGAATTAACGATTTTATTAATGGATGCAAAGCTCAGGTGATCAGGATCAACCCATCATCTCAGATAACATGCTCTGAATATTTACAGCGTGGAAAGGTTTGAGTAAAGTTTCCATCCCAGGTTTGCATGCAGTGTTGGGTATAGTGTTAAAACTGCAATTGACAGGCAAAGCCCAGCCAGGGACCTGCTAAAAAAAAGGAGGCTTAGATTGTTCTTCTGCAGGGTCCCCCATGGTCGACAGAAAAGTATTGATGAGCGAGATCTGCCCCAGAAATCAAAGCACTGCTTGGGCTGTCTGCAAGTCTTTCACTCATCAGACTGAATCCTCTGAGAGCTTGCGAGGGAAGAGCGAGCGGGGAAGACAATGAATCTGAACCGAGAGAACGAGGTGTGTCATGAGGCCTCCGGAGAGAGAGGTTTGGAGGAGAGCGGGGTGCGAGTGTGTGTGTGAAACAGAGTCTGTCAAAGGCTAGATCATGTCGTTCTTGCGTGGGAGGGCAAAGCTACAAGAGAAAGCTGTAACATAAGCACCTCAAAGGTTTGAGCACTGAGTGGAAGATACAGCTGTTTATCACCATTGGTTAAAGAAAAGAAGAGAATCCTGTCATTCATTTTTTTTTTTACCGTGGAATACAACAGGGATGCGTCTCCAGACAACAATAAATCCTCACCTTCATTTATCAGAGCAGAAGACGCCATTTTTACCCACTCCCACACATACATATTCACTAAGCACACAAATAATAGAGCTTCCAGAGTGTGTGTTCAGAAAGGCGAACAGATTGTCGTGAGGAGTGGCCTCAAAAAGAAGAGAAAAGAGACAAATAATGTGCCTTCAGTCATCATCGCTGAGATTATAATGTCACTTGGGAGCCGGGGCCCTGCGAAACCCCCCCCCCGCTGTGCTTTATTTCAATAACTTTCCACAAACCAATCTAATCTCCTCCTTCTTCCTACACGGTGCTTTAAGAAGATTTTGATGGGCTTTTGTTTGAGAAGCAGATTATTCCTTATAAATCCTAATAGCGTTTCCTGAATTGTATCATAGCTTTGTGAGCATGATTGGTTCACAGCAACATGCATTATGTAAGAAGCATTTTCCTTCTTTAGGATGCACCTCAGACAGCATTCTGTCAGCATGTGTCATAATCCAGGGGTGAACATGTGAATTCAGAGATCACAGAGGTCAAAGCATAGACTGTAAATATTAATGTTTGAAGCCTGAATGACATCAGCCATCTGTTACAACAGGGGGCTCATCCGCAGCAGCCACCATGCTGGAAATGCTGTCTTAACCTAACCTTCAGTCAACTTAACGACAGGCCGAGAGCTGGAGCTGAGGCGGGTTTAAAGCCTCCTGACAAACCGTTACATCGCGCCCACCTGTCAATCATGTCAGCTACACGCCTAACTATGGATAACATGTATCGTTTTCAAAATCAAAACGGAGCTGTTTTTAAAAAATTCACAGTCAGTTCAGTATGTGCCAGTGATGACAATAACTTATCAGACCTATTTTGTTTTTTGTACCAGGCTGTAAACATGTTTATTAATGCTGTAAAAACTGCTTTTTCGCCTGTTGTGTGTTTGTGACCTCTGGTGTTCCTGGAGCCAGCCTCTAGCGGACGAACTGCAGGATTTTGAACTTCCGCATTGGCTTCATTTTTCAAGACCGGGGGTTGACAAACATGCAAACCTGCAGAGGGATTTCTCATGTAGGCCACTTTAATGCATGCACAGGCGACCATATAAAAGTACTACAGTGCATGTGACCTCCCATGATCTTCTCTTTGAATTCCCTATGCCTCTATTACACCATAATAGTCTGACAATAAAGAAGATGAAATAACAGCTTTCTTTTCTCTTTTCCTCCTGCAGGCTGCATTTCCATCGTGCTCTTTGAGAGTGAATGTGTGGCCTTGAGGTGTTTCCGAGGGACCATATGGCACAATACCACATGATATAGGTGAGCCTTTCTTTTTTTTGTACCAATTGTATGTATAACATAGAAATAGTGTAAGGCCTGAAATAACCCTTCAAATCCTTCACCTTTCTTATCAATACCCTACAAAAGCAACCTTTGGCCTTGGCAAGATATGCTCTCTTCAGAGGATGTTTTAACATGATGAAAGTGACAGAAAGCTAAAGGGGGGATGTGATGAATGTAAGCCTTTGACGCCAGATTTGAGGATTTGGTTGGTGAACATTCCTTGTACTTTTTTTTAATCTTTAACCCAGAAGTGATGATTTGTATCTGGAAAATGGCACATTACTGTATAAAGTGTTAGCTTGAATGACTAGCTCTGCAACTTTTTTTTTGTTCTTGAGACTGGTCCTTGCTACATTTGGAGATCCAGCATTCCAGCAAAAATGAGCAACCTCTAACAATGGTGAAATTTAGAATTCTGTGAAGATATGCTGCTTTATCGTCTCTTTTGCATTAAAACAGTAACATAGACTAAAGAAATGAACGTGTTGCACTGAGCAGGTTTTTAAAATAAGGAATTGAGACTATAAACTGATTAGGAAAATATTGAATGAGTTAAGAAATCATCATTTTCTGGTACGCATACATAGAACGTATTTCAGTAGAGCTGTATGACTCGTCTTTGTAAACAGCTGTACAATGTCCTCAATGCTTTGGAGGGCGCTTTACAAAGTGTAGAACAATAACTCAGATGAAGTCATCAGAGAAGTGGGGCCAAGGGCAACTATAGCAGCAGAGAATAAAGTTGACCTGAGTGCCAAACATTGTTGTCACAGGAGCTTTCATATAGATTGTTTGTGTATCTAGTGCATGTGTAAGTACATGGAAAATTACAGAAAAGGGACATTTTTATCTCAACAAAAAAGGAAGAACTTTCCCCCACAGCAATTTAAAAATGTCCAGTCCATGTTGGCTTGTTAGTTCAAATATGTTATGGAATACACTGGCGACCAGTCCAGGGTGTACCCCACCTCTCGCCCAATCAGAGCTGGAATCAGCCCCCCACGACCCGTAACAAGAAAAAGCGGTATAGATAATGAATGGATGGATGGATGGATGGATGGAGTATTTTTACAGCTGCTGCTTAACTAATATTAGATTGGAAACCAGAGTAAACTGTAGATGTAAAACATCCAACAACTGTTTTCTCCTAATATTCATGCTATGTTTTGCTAAATTTAGCGTAACACCGTGTCCTAACAGCATGTGAGCGTTATATATTGTGACACATCATGCATGATGCGTGCTGGCAGTCCACACTGCATTTGTTAAATATTGAATTCTCTGCTCTGTGAATTTCAGTATCCCCCCTTGCAAAGAGTATAACATAGTGCTTTTGTACTGAAGGTGGACAAACTGAAGTGTGTTGCTTTCTATTAAGGAGCTGTTGACTCAAATCACAACACAGAGGCTCGTCAGTAAACGGCTCGCAGTGAGCGGAAAAAACGTTTTTCTCCGGCGCTAACACAAGTCAAAAGTCAACATTTTAATCCTGGATGTGGATGTTATCAATGCACCTCTGTCTCCTCTTTGTACAACAAGCTAACAAGCTCTGCTGCGTGAGAAAAGCGAGTGTCAGTGCCGTGTAGAGCCCCCTCCTTCCTCGTTCCTAGTCCGTCTACGTGAGCGACAGAGAGGAAAACAAAACAGGGCATCAGGGTATAAAGGGCGTGCGTCATCGCGCCGCGTCGCACGTAGGCGAGGACACACCAACAGGAAACAATAGTATCAGGGTGATGCTGTTAGGACATGCTGTAACATACCGTGTCCCCTAACTTCTTCTTTAACAGACAATCTGTAAGTTGAAACTTTATGGCATTTTACTCCTCATCTAAAACTGTATTATTATCATTATAGACCATCAATGATAAATAATAATTGTATTATTATATCATCCATAAAACTGAGACTATACACCAGATCAGAAATGCTAGTCATTGGGTCCCTTAAGATCAACAAATTGGAAGATTGGTTTCAAGTGTTAGCTTAGATAAGGAACATGTTCCTCTCCAAATTAACTTATAATGGATTAAAACAAGTTCAGAATCAGAATCAGAATCAGATTTATTGTCCAGGTATGCTTACACACAGAAGGAATTTAACTTTGGTGAACTGTGCTCTCTTATGTACAGGTACAACATTAAAAATCAACAATAAACATAATAAGAAAAGACTAATATTTACATGACTAAATATGAAACAGTGCAGTGGTGAATAGTGCAAAAGATGCTGAAGTAACATGATAATAGTAAAATGCAGTTATGTGACAGATAGGTCAATTAAGATTTCAATTTCAAGTTCAATGATTTAAAAGGTGAGCTTGTGTTGATGATGAAGATGATAATGGTCCTAATGGTGACACTGATTTTTTTTTTTTTTTAAGCGGGTGTCAGTTATGAACTTCAGTAAAAAAGCTGTCCGATATTTTTGATGTATCCTTTGAATCTCCTGTATCAGACACATTTAACAAAGTGATTAAAAAGAGTGCTTCATCATTTCATGCCTCCTCTATTAGGATGTTTATGAAGGTCATGCAGGAGAAAAAACTAACAGATATGAGCAAATAAATGTGCCGTTTGATATATTTTCTAACTTGAGACAACCAATCTGATCCTATTTTTATGACGCCTCAGTCTTTGTTAACCCTGTACTGACGCAAAACGACTCCCAAACTCAGACTCGGGAGACTTATTTTGATTCAAAGTGTCTCGCTAAGAGCGGGCAGTACTTAAACGAGAGTGAAGTGGTGTCTGACTATTGTTGGCACACAGCTACACAGAGGAATGAGGATCATAAGAGGTGACGAGGAATAGAATCAAACATGTGTTACGCATGAAGCCAAAGCCGTTTCCTGAGTTAAATATTTTCTTACACTATAATGCGGGCTTGGATTGGATGTATGAAGTGCATCATGTTATGTTAATATAAAGTGCAGAGGGGTTAAAAGAGAAGGCCTCTTGATTCATGACTCACTTTTCTTCTTTTTTTTGACGTGGAAGGCGTGAATGTGTCACATATTTTCATTAACATCTGGACCCTGCTGGAAGAATGAAATCGAGGCTGGGAATAGAAAACATCGTCAGGTACAAGATGTATTTTTAGAACTCAAATATGCAGAAGCTTAATAAATCATTCCTGGCGTACAATAAGCAGATCCGACATGTTCAGACTCAATAAAGAAGTAGCGTTCCTCTGAGGAATATCTCGGGAAATCCATCATGCATTGTCTCAATTAGCTTCCCCCCCTTCAGCCTGTGATTCTGCAAGTCTGATGTCTTAATGAAAACACATTGCACATATAGTGGAGATGTTCACTTTCAGATTACTGGGAATACTAAGTCTGACAGGAGCCTATAGGAGAATCTAAATCAGGGGTTCTCAACTCCTCTAGCCTAAGAATCCACCACCAACTCCTCACACCCACATTTCTGGTATTTTTCAACCAATCAGATTTATTTTAAGTAAAAGAATTGTGGAGTTTGGACCTCAGTCAGTACAAAACATGTGAGAGAAGCAAGAAACTGAACAAAACAAACATGTTTAAAAACGCTTCACATACTTTTTTTTACACAAGCTTTATTCCAGGCACACATTCGCGACCCACCTCTGGGTCCTGACCCACCAGTTGAGAACCCCTGATCTAAATACTAGGCTCCATGTGCTTAATACAGATAGTTTGGTAGATCGCAGGAGAAAATGTAAATTCAAGATCAATTCTTTCAGAAGAACAAAATAAAACTAATTAATGAAATTAAAATACAGCACTTTAGGTTTAAATTCATACAGCACAATTACAATAAAACAGAGGCTATATATCTTGCAACTTTTAGTTATATGAAGTTTAGAATCTCTTCTGTACAATGAAGATAATTACTGTGTGTTTGACTTCTTTTAAGTCCTCGGCCTGGATGAGGAGGGACTGGGTGATTTGTGTTTGAGGTGGCAAATTAATGTAACTATCTTGGGTTTTACAATCATAATCAATATTTTTTTGTCAGATAATTGATCAAATAACAATGTGTAATGTATGCTGTGTCACTCATATTATATGATTCCTACAGAATGATTACCTTACTTTGCAGTTATCTTCTCTACTTTCATTGTTTTGATTTTATGGCCGGCAGTTTTGCTGTCTCCACTCATAGCTCTCATCAGTAACAGGCAGCTGTTGTCATCAACAAAGCAATATGCGATTCTACACAACCTGCTCAATACCAAACAGTAGAAAGAGGAAGTTAGCAGCTTGCTACAGACGAGGGAGTAGTGAACTGTCAGGTGAAACATGACTTGTGCTCTATTTAATCCCCCTCTGTCCCTCCTAAAAGTGCTCCTCAGCTACTCCCTCACAATTTTGAATCATAAGCTGTATTAAGCTTTGCTCCTGACTTGCCCCTATCTGCAGATTTGAACAGAGACATTTTGGTTTGTGTGTATTCAACAGGACCTGATTTCTGTGTCTAACTGAGCACAAGTTCAGCTGGACACCAGCCAAATGTGTCTGAGCTGTCCATTGCAGGTTGTCACAGAGTCTGCAGCGCTCTTGAAAAAGACCCGTGTTGACCAATCAGCATGTACTTGAGCAATGAAATCAATCACTTTCACCTTGTTTGAGGTGTTGTTGCACTGGTACTTATGGACAGTGATCTGCATTGTTTCCACATTTGAACATAAATGAACAATTGGTAGCCTAAAGGTGAGTAAATGCTATTTGACTTTGAGTAAGGTTGTTTGGACAATTGTTTAGATTCTAACCTTTAACAGATTTCTGATTAAACTTTGCTAAAATTCTGTCCAAATCTACAAACTATACCTACCCAAACAGGAAGAGATGTCTAATGTGTGTCTTGTTAATTAGCTTAACAAAAGCTATAACAAAACTACCGATCCAGAATATTGAAAAAAGGTCCTGTCACACAGTTAGTGTTAACACGGCGTCAGCTGCCTCGTCTATGTGCAAGAAGAGCAAGGCAGGTGTGATGAAAGGGAGGAGGGGAGGGTGTCGGTGGGGGCTGATCAGGAAATTGTGGAGGGAAATCTAATTTATTTTTCATACGCTGCTGAGATGGAATGTCATATATCATGCTATGCAACAATTTTGTGCCAGTGCCCGGGCTCACAAAAGATGAAAGAATAGTGATCAAAAGATACACAGAGAGAGAGAGAGAAGTCAGCTGCTGGATACGGGATCTTCTGCCACTGAGAACAATATAAACTGTGTTGAAGCACTCATTCAGCATACTGTCACTGTTGGTTTTCACTGTGGATCAATTCACCTCGAACGTTTTACATGGGAGGAAACGAGAATGAACTTTGGCCACAAAAGAAAATCAGCGAAAGGATTCAAGTGTGTCCATTCATTTATAAATCTGAGTGCAGATATTCAGAAACAAAATATCTCATTTGTGCAACTTCACAATGCTCAACATTAATTACCTTAATTCAACTGAGTTATAAAGATGCTTTGTGACTATATGTGTAAATTAGCATCTGTCTCCTTTGTAACCATATCAACTCAATGGGGGGGTATACTTAAATATCAAGAGTCACGTCTTAATTGTACTTCCCCCTAGAAGCCAGAAGAATCAGTTATCTCAGGTTAAACAGAGTCTAAACATCCAGTGTTGAAGCCAATGCAGAAGTGCAAAAATAAAAAATCTGCAGTTCCTTAAGTGTCCACTTGAGGCGGGCTGCAAAAGCCTCAGCTGTCCCAACAACATCCATGTTAAAATGCACATCATGACAGCATGAATAAACATGTTGTAATACAATGGTACAAATCATTGGTCTGAATCGCTCCTGTCTTTATTGGTAAACACTATATATGGACTTTAATATAACTCAATGTCATTCTATTGAGGATAAAATGTATTCTTAAATGTGCATTATTAGGTGTGTGGTAAATGGACTTGAGCTTGTAAAGCGCTTTTCTAGTCTTCTGACTTCTCAAAGCGCTTTTACACCACAGGTCACACATGCACATTCACACACTGATGAAGTGACCATCAGAAGTAACTAATCCCATTCATACGCTGCTAACAAAGCATCGGGAGCAAGTTAAGGTTAAGTGTCTGGGGATCGAACCTCTAACCTTCCAGTTGAGAGACGAGTGACTCTACCAACTGAGCCACAGCCGCCCCTTTGAAGACTAAATGGGGTTGTTGCATACCATCAGAATCGTGCCTTTCAGCAGGTTTTTTTTTTTAAGTCTGACCATGGACACAGCTTGCAGTCGAATAAAAATAACTTGGAATCATTTTAAATGTTATCATACTTCTTTGAAGTAATTTTCTTTTTAGAAATCTCAACTTAGTCCAAATTTTAAATGAACCCTGACTACTAAAGTAGACCTATGTCTTTATGTTCATTCTTCTTGCTCTGGCAATAGTTTTATTTTCTGACAGATTGACAATCTGAGTAATGTTGAAGGCAATAAAGTAGCCCATATTAATAATGTGTGTGAGGAGGCAAAAACAAGTGTTACCCCCACGTGCAGCCCTCATCAATTTAGCTTGTATCCATCTTCATGCAGGAGACAAGTGCTGTGTGTCTTAACAGAGTGTTATATTTCAATGATTATGTATCTACTGCACTGCATTGTATACTGCAGGGGGGGGGGGGGGGGGATATATACCCGTTAGTCAATTAATCTAGTACTCAGTAGATACACGTTACCTGCCAGTGGGGTTGGATTTATCTCATTCTGCATGCAAATTAACTTCTCTTGTTTGAAGATAAAAGACACACACCCACTAGCAGATTACATAAGGGGGGGGGGGGGAATCTGGGAAATTTCAGAACAAATGGGCTGCTTTAAAAAAAAGACATACAGTCGTGAATATGCTGTAAACCTCTGCATGAAGCCTGATATCTTCTTAGGAAATCATAATGCGGAACACGGTGCAGATCAGAACATTTTTCATGGCGCCAGTGAAGTAGAAAGAGCTTCTGAGTCTGGTATGGATCCTGTAATTGGTTGATCCCTGGTGTGTAACAATAGGCTGAGAATTCTCTAAACCTAGAGCAGAAAAGAAAAAAGGTTGGGAAGATGACATGTTGATGCAGCCCAAGACCAATGACACGCTGGATGAATAAAGAAATAACTCAAAACAGTATATGAGACTGAAAGCTCGGACTTCTCCTTTGTGTTAAAATGAGTCGTGATGCTTTGTGAATCTTTTCATCTCGTTAAGCAGTGGTCCATATTGTGTGTGAGTTTACAGTATGCACTAAGAAAGAGAGGTAGAGGGGATACAATCCTGTTACAGCGTCTGAAATAGGGTTAAACCATATTGGAAAAACTGAAAGTGCAATATTTTTTTTCTTTTTGCAATATATATTACATTTAACAAAGAAGAAGAGGGACATTTTTACCAGATAAATGCAGTGTCTGCAACATCTCTTCAAATTCCAAACAAGCAATAACACTATTTATATTTTGGGTCTTTAAGTCAGTATTCGATTTCAAATCTAAACCCCCTCATACTTTCATCACACTCTGGGTTCAACCCTCTGATAGCGACTCTGACAAACACACACACACACGGAGTAGAAGGAAGGAAGCTGGTGAGAGAAGAGGTGAAGTGTTACGTTTCTTCATAAACTTTACAAATAAGCGTGTTGCTTGCAATTGTTTTACTAATATATCATCAACCATTTCTAACAATATATTTTTTTTAAGGTTTATTTTTGGGCTTTGATGAATTCTAAATGGTTAGAGTCAGAAACTGAGGACAGAGAAAGAGAGCTCGAGAGTGCAGATTGATATGAGGGAAAAGAGCTGCAGGTCCGATTTGAACCCAGACCGCCCTTTTAGAGGACTGTAGCCTTTGTACATGAAGCATGCGTACTAACCTCTTGGCTATCAGTGCCCCATATGTTCAAAATTAAAGTCCAGTCAACATGGTAAATGGTAAATTGACTTGAGCTTGTATAACGCTTTTCTAGTCTCCTACTCAGAGCGTTTTTACACCACAGGTCACACCTACACATTCACACACTGATGGCAGAGGTTGCTATGTAAAGTGACCATCAGAAGTAACTAATCCAATCCATACGCATTCATATGCCACCGACAAAGCAGCGTGAACAATTTGGGGTTAAGGGTCTTGCCCAAGGACATATTGCTGCAGGAGCTGGGGATAAAACCCTTGACATTCCGGTTGAGAGACGACGACTCTACCCACTGAGCACAGCCGCCCCCTAACATGACCAGCCCCGTGATTGTAACTTCTAATTAAATGGAAAATCTCCATCTGGAGCTTCCTATGACTCGCACAACACTTCTCCATGTGTGCTGCAGTTGTAGCTGCTAAAATTGAACAATCCACAGCACATCTGCGCTGCTAACGAGCTCTACAGTATATGAGGCAACAGCATTCACCAGCACTGGAAGAGGTGTGGCTTATAGCAGGAATATACTTGTTTCAAATCTGTAAATAAAGTGTCTGCCCCGAGCTTCATGTGTATATGTATCTGTGACGGCACAGCATCACCTGTAGCCTGAACATTTTACATGCAGGGACACGCAGATTCTGCTTGAACAGCGGTCAGTTCTCTGACTTCTGATTACATTTATTGGACATTAGTGATGGAAACATGAAAACTGGCGGTTTTGATTTGCATCAAACAACACACATGACATACTTCATGTATCATTCAGCACTAGTCTGAAAGCAACACATAAAAGGGAGAACAACTGAAGTATGGGAAGCATACAACTCTGATGTGTGTCTTTATATTAAAATTCACAGCCATCTCCACAATATCGTTGCAGCTTTTAATGCTTCTGGTGAATCTCCCAAAAATCTAATGACTGTAATAAAATAGAAACAACATCGAATTATATCTAAAAGGTGGTTTGGTTTGTTTGTGGTTGATGGAACACTAATGAGGTGGAAAATGTCCCTTTTGGTGAGACCATCTCTCTTTTAATCACTTTCACTGCATGGATCTCAAATAGACTGGACCAGTCACAGACAAATCCACTGAAGCAGACTGAAGTCAATTAAAAAAAAAAAAAAGTTTTTCCCAGTTGATGGGAGAAGTCAAACAAATTCAATGTTTTTTTTTTTTTTTGTTTTCTTCTTTGTTATATTTTCCTAAAACCAGACGAGGAAGACTTAATTAACTCAATATGGCTGCAGTGCTAAGCAATAGCTAATATAAGCTTCATAAGCTGCACTAAAGAGTTAAAACAGTCTTAAAGTTCACATATAAAATCTCCTTTTCAATAACTTTAAATAAGTCTCAGAGCTCCCCAAAACATGTCTGTGAAGTTTATTGTTCTATATCTACTCTGATCCTTTGATCATGCCTATTAACCCCTCTATTTCAGCCCTGCTCAGAACAGGCTGTTTCTGTGTCTGTACCTTTGAATATGTAAATGATCTGTGTCTGACCACGCCCCTCTATGAAAGGGTTTGAGTGGCTCAGGCTTTCTTGCACCATGCATTTTTGATAAATGTCAGAAGGCAGACTCAGAGGGACGAACAAACACCTAGCTGTAGGAGTGTCACCCACCTGGGGGAGGGGCTACTGCCCTTGGTGATGTCATGAAGGGAAAATCTCCAAACGGCCTATTTGAGCACACATTTTCTGAAAAGTGGAGCAGGCAAAAGACAGTGAGGATGGGTTATTATGATGCTTTTCTCATAATTGGGGGAATTGTAGACAGACATATTAGTGTTAGATAAACATGGTTAAGTGTATTTTGCATAATATGTGAAAAAAGCCAGTATATAATGGTGGTATGAGGGCCTTAACTTTTCTACATTAGCATATTATCTGATTCTATTGTGGGAAACATACTCACATATACAGAAGAAACTCAGAGCAAAACAGCTGTAGCGGAAAAAAAGTAACCTGAGCTGTGAAGTTTAGTTGTGAAAACCAACACCTTGTCTTTTGAGTAACAATGTGTAGATGACCTGCTTGTCGTCTCACTCAGGTTGGAAACAGCAGTGAGGTGTTAAAAAGTGACTCTTTGGGTGAATTCATGCCCACACAATTTGAAATCAGCGGAGGTGCAAGAGAACATGATGGAGGTATTTTGTAAATACGCCCACACCATGCCTCTATATATATTATGACATTTTTTGCGAGCTGACGTTAACTGTATGCACCAGGCGCTGTGATAAATCCACACATCATCTAAATGTGACTCAAATACTCTCCCACATGTTTTTTTCTTTTTTCTTTCTCTTTTCACCCAGCAGGGAACCCTCATTGCGGAGACGGAGAAATCTCATGTCCTGTTTTAGATCAGTGCATGTGCCCATCACATCTTCATTATGGATCAGTGACAAGTCGTTCCCATGAATACAAATCAACATCATCACTGTAGCGTTCAAGTAGAGCAACAACAAATATATTTCTTTATTAGCCTGGCTTAATTGCTCATTAACTTGGGATTGCTTTTTTGTTTTTCTTAAATATTTCACTTGATAATCACTTACAGCCCACAAATGCAACTCCTCCTAAGCAGAGCCCCCCTCAGCCAAACGAGCTTATGTGAAATCATTGCAAACTAGGCCACCTCCAATGCTCTGCAGTGTTGCACACAATGCACAGCTTCCCGAGAAAGGAGAGCGTTGATCTGCGCTAAATCTGCGCCAGTTTTCTATCCCCCCTCCGATTCGGTGTGACAAACCCACTGGAGCTGAACTAATGCTGTTAAAAAGCTGCACCAGCTGCCATGTGCTTTTGTCTGATGTGTTTTCTCGCTCTGTGCTTCTGTGCAAGGAAGAGCAGAAGACTTGCGAGCACAACTGAGTCAAAAAGCTGACGCACTCAAACTTGCCAAGAAGCAGCTCGGCTGTTTTGTGACGCAATTTTAAGAAAATCTCACCTGTACGAGCAAATCTGTTTTTTTTTTTCCTATACCATCTGTTTGTAAATTCATGTTGTAAAAAAATGTGATTCCTTTTTTTTTCCTCCGCTTCCATGATAAGCTGTGTCACCATTATTACAGCATAAAGGAGAAAGATTTTATGGACAGATTGAGGATAGGAATCTTTTAGTCAGGCACATTACATTTCCTCTGATTGCATCATGAAGTCAGCATTGTTTTCTGGCCTTGGAAGTGTTTTTTAGACGGACTCATCAGTGCAAGAGTTCTCTTTTATCACTTGACGTGTAGAGCAAGGGAAGAAAAGAGGTGCTCTTTGAAGGCTTGTGCCTGAACAAAAGGACAGAAAAAAAGGTATAACTGATTTGTATTAAAAATATTTAAGATCTGAGATTTAGTGGTGACACTTTTATATCTTCCTGCCGAATAACATACTAATCATTAAATGCTAAAACCCTAAAAAAAGAGATTATTTTTTTATGTGTAATAAGCTACGGGAATGATCATTTCCAATTTATGAGCTTTTATTTCCCGGCTTGATTTTGATTGGCCAAATACCCATTGCGTCTGCCATTCCTGGAAATGAAGAACAGACAGTTGCTATGAAGGGCAGCCTGTTGCTATAGGGACACGGCTCTAACTCGAGGACTGTATTGATATCGATCCACAGAAAGTAGTCCAGTTAACTTGACGTTTTGCCGTTTACTTTGGGGGGAAAAGAGAAAACTGACAGCGGTGAGAAGGAGGTTGTAAAGAAGCAAAAATGGTACACTGTGATAAAGAAATCTACAAAACTGAAGGTTGCGGGGCGCAGGTGGTTGGTGCACGCGCCCACATGTACAGAGGCTGTGGTTCTCCAAAGCAGGGCCGGGGTTCAAGTTCCACCTGTGGCTCCTTTCCCGGTTTCGTTCAACACTCCCTCTCCCTGATTTCCAAATCTATCCACTGTCCAGTCTCTAAAATAAAGGCACAAAAAGCTTCAAAATAAATGGAAAAAAAAAACTGAAGCAGGCACTTGAAATAAACTATAACAGATCACAGCATGGTATATGACAGTAATTAAAGACAGCTAAATGGAGAGTGAAGTGCAAACAGACTTGCAGTGACAAGGCTGAAAACCTCAGTTAGGGGCTGCTATGATTAATGGGTATCCTTTCACTTCATCTTACTTCAACATCAGTGGAAATGTTCGGTTTAATGGGAGTTATATCAGCTGATAGCTAATTCTGTGGTAGCTGCAGAGTTGGCTGTAGCTTTAACGCAGCTCTATTTGTAGACTCTATTAGACTTTTGATAAGCTGAAGACAAATATGTTCATATTAACAAAAATCATTTAGGATAGTACTTTATTGATCCCCTGAGGGGAAAAAAATTCTGAATCTGGTTTGTTTTTGTTTAAAATGATTGATTTTCCTCATAAATGGATGTGACATAAGTGAGGTCCTGCTCACCCTGATGGGGTTTCCACTCTGTAAAATAAAAAAAGGCTCACTTGACTTTATGACTTTCTATTCTAAACTTTCCCAAACTGTCTAAGTTTGGGAACATAACCCCCTTCCTGCTCTTACCGTTCCACCCCACTGGCCTGTCATCCAGTGATGCAATTTGCCAGAAATGTCACACAGAGTCATAACTCAATCACATCAAACCACACTGACATGTTAGCTACATGGTGGTGTCACAAGGTCTGACGTCCATCAAATATTATGGTCAATAAATCTGTTTAGGAGTCAGACTTTAAAAAAATCATCAGATTATAAGTTTGGTGAACGGTGAAAGCACACAACTGTTACTAAAGCTGGGCTGCCTTTGGACAGCTCTTACCTCAAAGATGTGTAATAAAAAGTCACACAAATTATATTTAAAGGTTAGAATGTGCAACATTAACGCATAAATATAGCTGAATACAAGTATATAAAGTCATTGACTAGTATGTCTTTTCATTTGGAGGAGGTGCGGCCAAACAACAATTTGTTTTTGGTTTCATGCTGGTGCTCAAGGGCGACATCTACGGGATCAAAAAGTTGCACATTCTTCCTTTAAATCTCTATTAGGAACAAATGCTAATAGAAAAGAACTAACAGACAAACAAAAAATCTTTACCCAAACATTTCTAAGAAAAATATAGGTTAATAATGAGTAGTCTTAATAATTAATGCTTTGACAAATTGAGTACATAAAAAACAGATTGTTTGTGAATCAGACAGCTGAACAGTCTGAAACAAGTCAATGGGGGGTTGATGG
Source organism: Labrus mixtus (assembly GCF_963584025.1). NCBI lineage: Eukaryota > Metazoa > Chordata > Actinopteri > Labriformes > Labridae > Labrus > Labrus mixtus. The sequence goes on along the minus strand of NC_083629.1, from coordinate 3,475,096 downwards.
GAATATGCCCAGAATTGATTTTAAAATAAAACTACCCATGACTCAGTCTTTCTTTTTTTTGGCAATGAATGAGAGAAATGTTTAAAAGACTTTTATCCTGGATCACTACAAAAGATTACAACAACAAAGCTTCACCTAGTTTCAAGACAGATAAAGAACTTGTGTCCTTACTTAAGAATACAATTTTAACTAACAAGCCAAACTCAGGCACAAGGCCTATCAATAATTCAGCTGCTGCAGCAAAAAGTATACACCAGAAGAATATTATGGGCTTTTTTGTTATGAGTTTTGGCTAATCATGGATTTGGAAGTAAAAAATACTCTGGTACACAAAGGCCCAGTTGCACAATTGTAAGACAGAACTTTGCTTATACATAGTTTAATGAGTGCTTATGCATGGTCAAGACTTTTCTAAATGGAAACTTACCCTTTAAATCAAGGCAAGGACCACTTGAGCGGCAACTGATGAGCTTTTAACTAGTTTTAATGTTAACATACCTAACGATTGTTTTTGTTGCAGTTTCCATTGCCTCAAACCAAATCCTTCAGCCAATATACACTACAGGACAATCCAGCTGATTTGGGGCCTAATACCCCCCTTCCAATAATTGCAAAGTCCACATTTTTTTCAGTGGCTGTCTATGTTGTCTTGCCAGATTTTACTGTAGACTGAGGTTTGTTAAGAGTGATCCGATCTGCTCGGGAGGACGTTGGGGCCGGCCTGATTGCAAATCATAAATATTAAACATGTTCAATACCTAAGATCCGATCTCCTGTTGTGTCGAGCATTGTCCCATAAACGAAAGGATAGCCGAATGGAAAGAGAGCTGACTGAAGAAGCACAACAACCACAGCAAATCGATTTTTACTCACCTCCACGTCTTTATCCATATTTGAACTTATTTCTTTAGGAATATTCAGTTAAAAGAAGTGCAACAGTTATCTTAACTTCATCCTGACCATTGTCTGCCATGCTTGTTTACTCTTAAGTTGCATGAGATTTCCAGTTTGGAGAGTTCGGACGCTGTTTTTTGATGAATGAAATCTGTTAGTATGTGTACAGCAACAATACGCACACAACAGACTATAGGAACAACATTTCATGAAGGCCAAGCTTTAGGGATATTTGAGTCTTATTTTCCCAACATAATGCTGACAGTCCTTGATAATAACAAACTTGAAATTGTTTGAGAAAATCCCATTTACCATTACATTCTTGAAAACATGATTTATCTTGTATTCCCAACTATTACTCGTCAAGGATTGTTAAGAGAACACAACCAGTTGTTTATTTCTTCAGTGTTGGACAGAATGTAAAGGTAAAGGATTTTTGAAGTGCCTTTGTCGTTGGTCTCTAGCCGAGAATCCTGTCGTGTCAGAGGAAGCAGAGAGCATCCAACAGGGGTCGATAAATGGATTTTACGAGGTTGGAGCCCCACCATGCAGCGTTTGACGGAACACACACTCCCCACTCTCACACTCCTCTTGACTTTTGTGTTTCAATCAATGGACTCCTGGACTGGGTGTCTTTGGTCGGTACAGCCATCCCAATGTTCAAGACAAGTTGCTGTAAGGGTTTTTAAACTCTTTAACAAATATTATTCAACAGAATTGTGTGTATGTGTTGTTTTATTAACCTATATCTATTGAATTTAACACAAAGTACTAGAATGGGCTGTAACAACTCATTGGTGACCAACCCATTGGTCCAACTATACAAGTCAGAAATTACAATGAATAGAAATGAGTTTAACATCAAAGAGAAGCAATAAACTTTATAAATTATATACATTCATGATGAACATTTTTACTGTGTAGGTCAAAAACCAGTGAACATACAGTATATAAAAAAGTGAGCTCCCTTCTTGTTTCTACACATCTGATAGTTCATGGAAGCTACAACCTGCTGCGCTTTAACCGGGTAATATAACAGACAGTAGGCATCCAGCTATGGTGTTGAAATCACCAGTAGTTTCCATGTGTTGATCTACCTGGTTTGGTACTTCCTGTGTGGTGCTAGAGAGTGTCGATATTGGTTGTTTTGATTCTGACATCCAGAACAGTCTGTGACAATAGAGAAGACTTGCCCAGTAAGCATAGGGAGCCCTACTCATCATTTGTAATTGATACAACATTTGGGGCTCATCTCAAGCTCTATGACGTCCTAAAAAAAACAGGGAAGTACTTGAGGAACGAGGGAGATAAACACTGTGGGTTCCATCACAGAGTGGCGATACTGGAAACAGAACGAGCTCTACTGCTGAGCTTAAGTCTGCAGCTACAGTGCACTAAAGAGGTTCAGCATTTTCATTATATATCACCAGCTGCCTTTGTAGTACTGGCCTCTGCTGATGAGAGATCTTTTCTTCTCTTTGGGCCACTTAAATGACAAAGAGGAGGGATCAGCATCTGCTCTGTGACAGCAATATTTAATGCATGGAATATGCAGCAAAGTGCATCTCACATCAAAGGGGAGCATTCAGTATCTCCCAATCACTGCCTACTTCAATCAAACATCACTTTGACTTGTATTATCACCATTTCTAAAACTAATTAAAAAGGGAGCCTTATCAGGCTTTGAAAGCAAATCACGTATTGAGTAGGAAACAAAAGTTAATCCTATTATTATAACCGGGTATATTGGCTGACGGAATCACATGCAGATTATTTTTTGATTTGATTTCAATCTGCTCGAGCAGCTCATCTCCACACTAATTCAAACATACTGCATTGTGTCCACAAGGGAAACTTCACATCACACAAGTTTCTGCCTGACAAAAAGCTGGCTGACAGCCCGCTGATTGGTTTCATGCCCTTCATATTCTCATCTCATTGTGTATCCCCCGTCCTGGGCATATTTCTCCTCAATGACTTCTTCCTGTCAGCCATTTTGTGAAACACAGCAGCTCACTGTATACGACGGGCCCTATTTCAAAGCGAGCTGCTTGTCTCTTATCCAGGAAGCTTAAGCTCTTTAGCACCTGCAGTATGAATTATCTAACAGTCCCCCCATATGGACAGTGTCCTGTATATAAACACGCACATCTTGAGCGTTTGCGCCGAGCAAATGGAGACTCATTACCTGCTCTGATTTCTGACGCCGCCTCTGTTAGCTTTCTCTCTCTCTCTCTCTGTGGACACACCTGCAGTTGAATTGGTATTTGCTAACAGTTTTAGGTGTTTGTTTTATCAGTGTTGGGAGTGGCAGATGGATGAGGTTTAGTGCCTAAGAGTTTTTAATGTTGGGTAAAGTTTGAATTGCAGATGGCTGGTTTATTTTCCTCGCCCAAACGCTTTGCCTGGATTTTAAAGGCTCAATTATATTTGTTAGGGCAGAACTCTGACCTAATAAAAATAAGGCATACAATGTTTATTTTTCATTTTTTGTCATTTCTAGGAGGGGATTAAGTATAAAAATGTCATTCAGTGGCAATACTTTATTTTGTCAGCTTGTTATTCACCAAAGGTGCCAAACCAGGATGGGCTTTAAGAACTCACAAGTAAAAGCCTGTGTCCATTGACGGCGCTTGTAGCACTGCTAGCACCTATTTTCCATTAAACAGCATCTTAAGCTCAAGCCCCCATAGGCATCAGCTGTTTTTGTCAACGCACTCTCAGTTGAGAACACTTTGTATTTTGGAAAAAACCACTGCACTTGTCAATGTAATTTCCTCTTCACCGACCAATCAAAATCAAGAAGGGGCAGGACTTCTGATATCAGCATTGTCAACAACAGGCTTTTAATTTAATATTCATTCTTTTGTCAATCACTCCTTTTGACCGATCTAAAGCAATTATTTCCCCCTTGTTTTCTGTACACAGCATAAATGAGGAGAATGATTTTTCTCAGGTTGATTCATTTTTAACAGAAAGCTCCATTAGCCCATTTTCTTGGCCTGAAATGTACTATTGTCTACTTGCTTGTACCTCGCCTTTTTGTCTTTTATATAATTGGAGTACCTTTAAAACATTGTAACAAATCACCTTTAGGTTACACTTCTAGTTAAAAAATAATGTTAGCTTGTTCAGGTAGTCAACTTTACTGAGCTACTCCTGCCACATCATTTAATTTGATGAGCCACATGTCCTCTAGAATGATATCAGAGTGTTAGCCTTAAATATAAATGCTACACTTGTTCTAGCAAATTGACAGAAACTTAAAGTACAGTGATACAGCAGTATCATTTAAGTAATTTATGCAGACAAAATATGAAGCATCATGGTTCATTGCATCCAGACTATTCATCATTAAGCCCGATGGGATAATCTCCATTGTTTTGCCATGTGTCTTAGACAAACAGACCCCTCAAACAGCAACATAAAGCCCCCTTTGTCTCTAACCTTACATGCCAGAATTAAGTTTTCATACATGGTTCAGTGCCTTTCATGGCGCCTTCTTATTTGTTCTGTCGTTCCCTGTCTTTTCCCCAAATTCAAATGTTCTGCTCACACACTCAACTAGCTCTCTGCAGGTTTGTTTGGAGGATGACTGGTTGCTGGTAATCAGCTTTTCACTGGCAGCCTGCATAAGAAGTTAAGGCAGGGAGCAGCTGCCAGCCTCCATGTGTGCACGCAGTGTGTACGCTTGTGCACCCATCAAGTGTATGTACATCTGAATGTCACCACAGATAGTTGTCTTGATGTCGAGCACATAAGAAAGTGAGACAAAATTGAATTTTGGGGCTGTCAACCGGCTCACTTTCAGCATTCAGAATCTAATCACAGATGGCTTGATCAGACAGTGCATCTCGCTGCGGTAAAAAGGTTTGTCTGCCTTTCCTCATATGAAATTTTAGAAAGCTTCCACCCACAGTGAAAGACTGCCTGTTGGCTTTTGCATTCAATGAGTGCACGGCTGGCTTTTTGCCGCCGGGCCTATGTGCTGTACACTGGAGCTGTAACAAGGGTGATGGATGGAGCTTGTTACTCACAAGTGATTTGCATCATCTTTACTGTTGCCACAAAGCTGCCACGGGAACTATCGAGAAACACATTTTTCTCCTTTTTCACGGTAACAGATCAAACCCTGACAGAAGCCATCTAAACTTGTTTCTCCTTTCTTTCGTCTTGAGCCTCTCAGGCATGGTGGCGAGGAAGAAGAAAAAAAAAAAGATTGGTCTTTGACGCTACCGATCTACTTTTTTTTCCACAGCCTCCTCCCTCTGCTCCAATCGACCCTCCTCCGCACAGTGATCCACTTTTCCTTCTGAATGTTCCCAGGCTACATGTCTCTTTTTTCCGTCTTTCCTCTACTGTATCTCACTCCTTCCCGCGCCCTCCCTTTTCCAATGCGATGGCTTTCGTATTGCGTTGCACCTTCAGGCAATGTGTGGGATGGTGTTGTGGGTTGGCATCTGGCAGACTCTGATAAGAGAGTGAGTGAGCTGGTGATATTCCTTCTGAGATGTTTTTTTTTCCCTTTTTTTTTTTGGGAGTCCAGGGAGTCCAATGGGCAAGGCTCTTTACTGTGTCTGAAGGACCTTGAAGATAAAGTACTATACAATCAACTTGGACCACAAAGTTAACACAGTAAACGCTTGTGCCCTGTGGTAAAACGTGTCTTGTAAGGATATGTCATTATTTGCTCTTTTGTGATGATTTTCCTTACATGCTGCACCAAATCTTAAAGCTGCATAAACAGATTTGTTATGACTACTTGGCAGCAGCTGGACAAGCTGAAAACACATCGTATGACTCACAGCATCATGGATTTACCATGTTAGCGAACCGCTGCCTTTTTTACATATCCTGGAGAGAGAGAGAGGGAGCAACACATTACAATGTTGCATAATCACACAAGAACTTTTTAAAGCAAATGCTCTTTTTCTTTTTGCTGCTGACACAAAGCGACTTGTGTTTTTATTCACCTCAAAGTCTTATTTGTGTCTGTGAGGTTAGATGAGATGAAAACAAGATTTAATCCATTTGGTAAAATGTGCTGCCTGGTTATTTTGTAATTGTGTTGTGTTGAATCCCAACTAACTTATGAAACCTTTTTTAAACTTTTAAAAACACTAAAGTCAATCAACCGAACCACAAACAAAACCAGTTGATGTTGTGGTCCAACAACTTCTGTATCCTTAAAGGTTAATTTCTTGGTTTTGACGGCAGCTTATATGTAAAGACACTTAAAAAAATAAAAAATACCCCAACAAGAAGGTCCATTGTGTGGTGAGGTGTGGTACCATGTGATACTGATACAATACAATACTGAGTGATATGGTACTTTATGGTACAGTACTGTACGATACGATACTTGATGAAACGGAACAATACTATGAATGATACAACACATTATGATACAATACAATGTGATACAACATCATACAAAACAATGCAATAGGATATACTCAATCGTCCCTGTAGGGTAATGGTCAGGGACCATCTCCATAATGTAGCACTCATTTTTACACATGCTGTTATCAATCGAATTTGCCGTAAAAGACTATGTTGCAGCCATTACAGCAAGTCTTGCAGCTGCAGACTATTGTAGCTATAACTGCTAAAGGCAAGAAAATGTGTCAACAAAAACAAGAATTAAAAGATTTAAAATATTTAAAGTTATAGTTCTGATTGTACTTGGCCAGTGTAGATCTGCCTGATACAGCTTTGTCTTTCAGTCAATCATGTTGGAGGAACATGCTTTATGCACAGTCTGATCTCAAACTGCCCTCATGCAGATAATCTGCAGTTTTTTTGTTAAAGTTGAGAGCTGAAGTCTCTTTCCAGAAAGTTAGATACTTTCTATACCCCTAAGAATATCTTAATTTTAACTCTTCATTTTGTGTTTATGTAGAGTTGTGAGCATTAGGGAATTGTCATTCTGTGCAAATGTGTCTCCAGTGAAATAGTTCGACATGTCTAATTGCTCTGAAACCCACGTTGAGCCTCACATGAGAATGAGATGCATCATGTGCCACAGACTGATGGTGCCATTGTCAGTAGTGGTATCAGAAAACAGAGCCAGACTGGCTGGCTACGTTGCTTCCCTTCTGTGGCTTCATCGACCACTCAAATCTGTCCCAATATCCCTTTTCATAAGACTGTAACATTTTATTAGGTTATCCCTAGAGGAGTGAGTGGTAAGTATGTCTTCATCAATACAAACACCTGAATGCAAAGGATTGACATGCGTTTAATATTGATGCAGGGATATTTTGATTTATTATGAAGGTCCAGTGTTCACTTGTGTACTCTTAACACACTTAAAGATTTTAAAGGTCTAAAAACAAAATTGAAAATGTAATACATTGCTAAATTTGCACATTTTGAGGCCCAGCTTTGGTTTAAAGTTTGTCAGCCACTTGGGGGGTGTGGGGGGGGGGGGGGGGGGGGGACTTCTCGCCTGGGGCCCAAGCAGCGCCTCTGACAACAGGATTTCTGATCGTAAATATTGCAAATGTTTAATATCTAGGATGTTAAATTGGGGCGGCCCTGATCGGGGGAGGGTACAATCACTCTTAACACCCTCACACCACACAGGAAAATCTGGCAAGATAATCTTTGGAACCATCAGATAATCAGGCTTTATTATCTTGCAGTTTTCTCTGATAAAAAAAAATAAATCATTTGAGTTGTAAAACTGAATAGAGAGTTGAACAAGAGATTTGGATGTAGTTGTTTAGCATATCATGACCTTTGGCTTTTCAGAAGTTCTTATCACTACATAAAATACAGTATCAGCTCATGAATGCATTTCCCGGATGTTTATCTCTCTCACATCCTCAGGGCTCCTCTATTTCATATTCTTCATTCTCCTGGTAGACATGAGATCAAACACATCATAAATCACACAAGAATACATTGTAAGAAAACCCACCCATCAAAACACACACACACACACACACACAAACTCAACCTATCTCAGCCATTGCTCCATCTCATGCTTGAAAGGTTCGGAGCCTCTGACCGGAAAGTTCAGCACTCAGGGCGATGGATGTGATATGCCGGGCAGTGGGCCAACCAAATGCTAAATGAATAAGAGACAAAAGTGAGATTGTTTGACTGGATAAAAAAAAGCGATGAAGCATGAGGCTTAGCCAGCGAATTGTCAATTACCCATTTACCTCTGATATAGTGCTAAACCTGTGACTGGCTTCTGGAGGTGTTAGGGGCCGTTATGTGAGGGAACAGAAGCGTATTCACCACTAAAACTATATTTGTGATCATCTTTAGACTGGATCTGTGTGGGAGCTGGGAGAAACTTTACAGCCATCTGACTCATCCCTGCATATTTATTTGGTGTTTTTCTGAAAGCAGGTATCTGCATCTCTACAGCTTTATATGGCCAAAAAGCTCATTTCGTGTTGCAGGCATTACTGGACTGCTACAAAAATGTTTTTTTCAGATTAATCAAATAACAATTTTGTGGGACACTGGAACCTATCAGCCAAGAACCTATCAACAATATAAAGAAAGCTCTTATTTGGAAGAACTGGAAGGGACCAGAGTTACTTTTATCCCTTATAAAAGTCCCTGCTCTGGTTGCACTTTGCGATGCCCCAGAAAGTTAGGAAAGAGTTTGCTTAATGAGTGTCAATGCTTGGCCAAAATCAAGCCTTGAACACGTGGACCAATCCTTGCTTCATTGGAGAAAGTCGCTCTGACAGTTTGTCCTCTATATTCAACTTCACTCGTTAGAGCTGAGAGTTTTTCAAAATCTAAACTCTGGTTCAAACTTTGAGAAATAAGTAAATACAACTTCTCTGTGTACTGTAGCATATCCTGGACATGCAAAAAGGGGTGAATAACTTTACAATAGCTAACGGAAGCTCACCACCCATTAGTTAACTAATTATTGAACTAAACGAGAGCTCACTCCCTACCAACCTGCTAGTCTACTCTTTCCTAGTGGAAGGAGCTATGTAAAATTACTCCTCTAACACCCTTTGGAGGACAGATGAACAAGTTATAATCACAGCCCCAGGATTATCTGCCTAACATTCATTTCTAGAATAATTAGATTCAAGGATAACCCCTGGTATAGGACTCTAGATTACCCCCCAGAGAGGGAATAACTGTGAACTCCCCTCGCTAGGATGTTAGGTGTGTATGAAGTGTGTAATATAAATCAGTAAGACAAGTGTGCCGTGGTGTGACTGCTCAAAACTTACCTTCCGAGGTACACAGGGTCCTTAAGGGGAACTTCCAGTCTTTGTAGTGTAAATGATTTCAGTCAGAAAATGATTTTAAAAAGTTTCCGAAAATTTATTAAAAAATGTCAAATGATATTCCAAATGCAAATACAAAACAGTAAAAGTAAAAAATATAAAAATGGAAAAGAAAATGAAAACTCAAAGACCAAAGTCCAAACCTGTGAGTGTAGACACTTGAGGTTTTAAAAGATCTTGGCTCAGAGACTAAGTCCCAAAATGGGATTTCAAAAGTCAGAGTGACGTGGATTCGTTTAGCAAAGCAAAAAGGAGCCTCCATCAGATTTTCTACAGGGTTTTTATAGCCAAAAAGTTTCTCTTTTTTCAAGATCCTGTAACACCTCAACAATGCACGTTCGCAGAAACGTGATGCATCCACAGGTCATGCCAAGTTCATGACATAGGTAATACAAAGTTCATATGTGGTTCTTCTGTGTATATGCTCGGTTCATATGAACCGAGCATATACACAGAAGAGCTGATACTCAGAAACGCTATACGCCTACGAGCTCCTATGTGGTCTTGCTTCAATGTATGGCACACTTATCTTGACCTCACAGGAGTGTAGGCACTACGAGTGTGTGTAAGTTTAACAGGAAATGTTGAAAGCAGAAAAAGGTTATGACTTTATGACCTATGTATTAAATGATAATAAAAGGAAAAAACAAAAACAAATTCAACAATTGCATAACTCTTTCTGATCTTTCAACAGTACTCATATGGTGGACATTTCCCTCTGAGTTTTCTGCACTATTCACCTCATAATGATTACTTAAAGCTGCTCATGAGGAACTTTCATCTTGTGTCAATTTTGGTGGACAAAGTGGTCCGTCTGATCTCTGTGGTGATTTATACTTTGCATGTGAAAGTAGATTTTTTAAACTACAAATACCAACTTCTTTCTATTAACAATTAAATCACTCAGGTTTCTGGTGGGGCAGTGGTTGGTGCGCGCATCCCATGTGCGGCATTCCCCGCTCTCTCCCTGATTTCCGGCTCTGTCCACTGTCCTATCTGTCCAATAAAGGCACAAAAATCCCAAAAATAAATCTTGTAAAAAATATATATCACTCAATTTGAATTTGAAACGGGGGCACAGATGGACAAGCAGTTAGGTTGTGCCCCATGTGGGCAGGATGTGGTCCATCAAGCAGGCGGCCTGGGTTCGAGTCCGACCTGCGACGAGACGCCTAGAGTGGGAGGGGTACCAAGAGGTATGACCAGGGGGAGTCCATGAAGTCCACAAGGTTCTTTACATCTAATACATGTCCAATTTGGTGAAAGGCCTGCAGGGTAAACGTAAGGCTGACGATGAATATACCCCAAACATCCAAACTACTACTAAACAATGACAAGATAATTATGACTGAAATCCTCCCTAGACCTCATCTGAAAACACGTGTGGTGGGCCTTAAAGTATAACCTGACAAAATGAAGCCAAACAAGATAAGACACTACATGGAGATGTCACATTACTGTCAGTTTTGAGGAAAATCTGTTCAAAGCAATGGATGCCATGTACTGTACATACAAAAATAATTGTGAAAGTTGGGTTTTGCAGCATGTCTTTATATTACATTCTCTGTAAATTGTCTCGTTACTTTTTCTAGTTCAATTTCACACATTGTAGTTGCAATTCTGTTGTTTTTTTGCGGACTGTTCCGAATAAATTCTAAAGACAAAGTATTTTTTTAAGCAACTAACCAACCGTTAACCTCCCATGGTGAGAGGTTAGGGGGCTTTAACATATTTTCATCTCCCAAAGTGGGGCCCTACATAAAACAAATGTTTGGGACCATTGATCCAACGGTAGATAAAACATAGTACACAGTCAATGTATGGACAAATTGGCAGCCATGTTTGCCTAGTGCTACTACAGTAAATCCCACTTAAAAAGATGACAAGTTACAGAAAGTTATAGTTGGAGCTTCTCGACTTACTATAAATAAAATGTGTCATTTTTATGGCATACAAACTTTTGTTTTTATCCAATTTTAGTCATAGGTGGAAGCTACCCTTCTGCTCGTTGTGAGGAAATTCTGTCTTCATCGTTCATTTAGGTGAACACTTCCATCAACAAACAACAGAATAAATATCTCTCACGTGTTTTTTATTGTATTTTTGGCTTTTAAGCGAGACGTTTCAATTGGCAAATTTCTCTGCAGAAAAGTCATGTCAAACCCACTCCCTTCCAATATCACCACTAAGGTAGAGTTACGTCAAGTATTACAGCGATGTAAGGCAAACTGCAGATGGTTTGAGCAACCTGTTTAATCATTCCAAGCAGTTGCAAAGAAAATAAAGAACCCTTAAAGCCTGATTCTCCATCTGCAAGATCCACATTTTAATCATGGCTTCTGGCACATCTTGAGTTTACTGAATATCCCTGACAATCAACTGCAACCTGCTCGCATGGTTCAGCTTACCTCGATTGGCCCGTTTGCTGTGGAATATGAATAAAGCTCATGTCAGGCAGTCCATACATCATAACATCATCACTAAGGAGCTTTGCCATTATCTTTGTATTTGATTTTGCCAAGTCATGTCTCTTAATTGGCAGTGGTTAGGGCTGTTGCATCACAGCTAGGAGGTGCCTGGTTGGAATCCCCAGGATCCCGCCTCTCGCCCAATGACAGCTGGGATCAACTCTAGCCCCCCCGGGAAGGGCAGTGTAGAGAACGGATGCATGGGATGTATCTTAATTTGTCCTCTAATTGATTCAACTATTAATTTCCAATTCTTTACTTTCACCTAATGGCCACTAGCATCCCCCAGTCACTCCCCTGACCTTAACACTTTCTACTTGGCTTAACAAAACAGCTTCATGTCATTTCAGAAACAAATTGATGAGAAGCATTGAGAACCATCAGACACAACAAGCGTAATATCATGCCAGGCAAAATAACGAAGATAAATAGACACTGTCTAATTCGATAAAGGTTAATTAGGTCGGCGATGGTTGAAAAAAAAAAATCCAAACAAAAAACAATTTCATTTATTAACTGTTGGCCTCAAGCAGCATCAATTAATTTGATCCTGTTTAGGAGACCTCCCCACTGTGCTGGCATTCATTATTGTTGGTGTCGGGGTTTTTTTAAATCAAATACCAGAGTTGTGAAGTGCAGTTCAATTAATCTGCGTGTGTGTGACAATGTGTGTCTGTAGTCTGATGTGGGAGGCATGTATGTAATTAGCACCAGACAAAAGGTAAACTAGAGAAATGAAGAGGGTGCACAGTCTTAATATGTCTGACCTTTTACCGCATGACAGCTTGTTAAAGAAGCAGCTGGCTCATTGGATCTAGATGAGATGAAGAAAGAACTCTTAACAAGCTTATGGGCTTGTATTTCAAAAAGGATCGAATAGATTTGATATAATTCACGTCTTATCTGTCCTGAAAAAAATGTCTATTTTTAAGAAGTCTTAGAGATTTTTGACTGTGGATATTCAAATCTGGTTACAAATTTCCATTTTCGATTCCAAATAATTTAATTGTGTTTGAAAAGCAGATTTCATGCAGACAAACAGATATTGCTTACATATATCCAGTTCCATGCAGGGTATTTGCAATGTATTATGGTACAGACTGTGTGCAAAAATGTAATTCACCTAGAGCTGCACCACCCAGCTCCACTGGTCACTTGTCTTAGAATTGTCTTTTCAACACCACACAAAGTTTATTTACTAAATAAAATAACACGATATTTGTTAAATGCAAGCATTTGTAAAAAAAAAAAAAAAAGCTGCAGCCAGCCAGATCCACGCTGCGAACATTCCCATCATGCTTTGGAAAGTAAGGCGGGTGCTTGGAACACAAAATTACTAAGGGCAGCTTTTCAGAAGTGTAGCATCTTGTGCCGTGCGTTCCTAAGAAACGGGGATGAACCATGGTGCGAAGTCAATCTGCACCTGAACAGCCATCAAATCAGCTCTACCCCACTGGGTCTGTCAAGCTGCTAGACTCGCAGGTTCATGTTATCACAGAAGAACTACAAGAGCAGGCAGCCATACAGAGAGCAACATGCCTGTCACATTGTCTTTTTGAGGTTGAGCAGCAAGCTCATTTGGTGTCTGCAGTTTTGATGTGATGTTGCTAAACTGATGTGATTTGCGATTGGGAATCAGTATATTGTATTTTATTTTGAAATTGACCTGATGCTCTATATGCTCCTGTGTCTGACTTCCTGTCTGGGTCGATTTGCTCTTTTCAGCTTGATGTGTGCTGGCTGGCAGCGGGCCCTGTCCAAAACAGACTGGGCACCTGTTTCAAAGGGAGCAGAGCAGAGTGTTGCTGCTGACACAGGCCTGAGATGGGCAGCAGCGTTTGCTGAGAATAAAATAGTATTGACTAGAGAAGTTGTTAGAATTGGGGAAATGGCAAGGAAAACATATTTTTAAACGGGCAAAAAACTTGAGCAGAACCCCCACATGGTAAACAGCTATCTGCCTATTCTGGATGGGCTGAGAATGGGGGGTACAGGGAGACACAGAAAGAAAAAGAGTTAGAAATCAATTAATGAAATTTAAAATGGCTGGTTACCATGCCACATCTGTTGCCTTTCGTATTTAGTGCAAATACAGAAAACTACATTTGGACACAAATCTACGCTACAACTTACTCCTGTCAGTCTTGTTTCTCATCAGATCCATTAGCTGGGAAGAAGGATTTTGAAATACATATTTGGTCATATTGCTTTAACTTGATAGACTCGGCCAGTGTTTTAAAATGATTTTACATATTCAGTAAGTTTATTTTAATGTGCTCTGAGAGAAGTGAGATAAAATTAGATCTCTTTGGATCTTTGTGACACAGTTTACACATGGTCTGTCGTCTTACCTCTCGTACCAAGCAAATGTTTTAATATTGAAAAGACGTTGACACACAGCAGCCTGTGCAGACACTGCAGACAAATAGATATAACACCAAAATGAGATCTGAGACGAGTAAACACAGACAATCCCTTCTGAAATGAGGAGACTAGAATATCCATGTGATGGATCGATGATGTCTGTTCATCTGTAGCACTCTGCACACAAAAAGAGCTAATATGGCTAACTTCCAATGGTGCCAATTTGCCCCAAAAAATAAGGAATGAAAACATGCATGACTCAAATTTAAGTTAAGTTCTAATACACAAGTATAAATTAAATTCCATTACAGACTGAGATTATACAACCTATAGATAACTTTTACTCCATTCAGCAATATCTGGAATTGTTATCCTTCTTCCTCTGTGGATAGATTAGGTCCACTGCCTTGCTTTTTCAACAGTCTTCAGACTCAAACATTGCTGATGTCATAGAGGATATCTGGGGTCAGATTTTAACTGGAGCTTCTAACAAACAGGACACTTGCTGCTCTTTAGCAAAGGTTCAGTTTTTTAATTCTCCAAAAGAAAATAAACTGTGGCCTAGATTTCACTTGCTTAAAAGGGCACACACAATTACAACTTCACCTAGCAGAGCTCCACTCCCTCGTTTCATGACTCTGGAAACTGGGCTGCAGAGGCTATGAGACTCTTTAAGACAAAGAGTATTTACCAGTGAACTCCAGGCGGATTTACTGAGTTTTCAAATGTCTTAAGAAGATTTGTGTGAGCATGTTTGATGGTTAAACATTCTGGACATTCTGGCTCTTTCAGTTATATTACATCATACACAGACCAAGGGTGCATTTGAAAAACTGTTGGACTCAAACAAAAGTCATAGAAAGACAAAGACAAAGACAAAGTCAAGAAGCATGAAAGGAAATAGCACCCACCATTTTTTTTTTGCTAGACATGCACTAAGTTCCATTGAAGCTCAATAAATGGAAATTTAAGGGGCACCCAAACATCAATATAACAAGCAGGTGACAATAAATTTGTTAACTAGAAAGATCCAGTGGTTCCAGAATTTACTTACAATTTTAATTGTAAATTTGCTTTTCATTGTCTTCGTTTTTAAGGAAACTTCCAGGTCATAGAACTAAAAATTCAAACAAACAATTGCCCTGATCTGACATGAATATTCCCTGAAATATCGTGTTAATATCACTAAGAGGCTACCACCATGCTTATGATGCTTTACTAGATAATTGGTATTTTGCCCAACAGGGTACCTCCCTTTCTAACCCTGCTATACTGTGATTGGCTCAGAGTTTGCCTTCAGGGAATATTACCAGCAATCCTTTGACACATGTGTACAGGAGACCATTGTTAGACTACAATGTAGAAGCCCATGTTGGGCTTAACCAGTTTAACCAAGAAGTGTTAGTGCTTTAACCGACTATGACCATTTCAAAACATTGACCTCACGTTTGGTTAGGTTTACTGTCAAACCACTTAATTAAGTTTTGGTTAAAATATTAAGTGAAGGTTGACAGTTTGGTGCC
This sequence comes from Labrus mixtus, assembly GCF_963584025.1. Taxonomy (NCBI): domain Eukaryota; kingdom Metazoa; phylum Chordata; class Actinopteri; order Labriformes; family Labridae; genus Labrus; species Labrus mixtus. The sequence goes on along the minus strand of NC_083629.1, from coordinate 3,459,571 downwards.
ATTTGAGAAACAAGGAGTGGTCTTCAATCAGACAGATCTACATTTGACCAATTAGCTTTCTTTTCCAATCAAAGCACAGCTCTACAGCTTTTACTGCGTATATAAAAAAAGACAAAATAGCCTAGATATGATCTTAAAGGTAAAATATGCAACATTTTAAACGTTAATGTAGCAAATATCAAATATGATAGGGCTGCAAAACAACATATACTGGATATCTTCAATGAAAGTGTGCATGATATACCTTTAATAAAACACTAAACCAAAGTTGCAAATATTTATTAAAAAAAATAACAAGCACGCTAGTGTCAAAACCAGAGTGATTATCTGCTTGTTAACTACCCAAGAATACATTTCCAATATAGATGATCATATAGTCTGAGCAGGTTCAGAATGACAGCCATATTAAGTACAGACTCTATCAAAGTCTCTTAAACTTATCAGTGTTCACATATTGCTTATCCTTTTTTGGAGTTATCTTATTGGCTCTAAGGTGATTAAGGTGTTTATCTACTTCCAAAGAACCATTTACAGAGCAACTTGTTTAAACAGGTATCAGACAGGCAAGCTCACAGCTAGTTAATGTAATCCTCAATAGTTGGCTGTCACTGTTCCAGAAAGGTAGAGCCATTTAAAAAAAAAAATTCCAATCCAGCAGATGCAGACAAGTCTTTACAATATGTGTGTTTGTGTGTGTGATTGAACTGAAAGATTATTTTGGTTATCATCCAGAGAAGCGTCAGGTTTCAGCAATGATGTGCTGCCTCCATTTTCCACTCTGATAATCTCAATCTTTTGTCAAGATTATTCATGTTGGCACATGTGCAAATCCAGTGAGCGATTTTGCACTTGGTTTATTTTTGCACGCAATTTCTAAATTCCCAGATTGTAGATTTAGCATTTCAAAGAAAAGGAAGTGTTAGGTTGTCAGTTTAAAGTTGCAAGGGGGAATCTTTATACGTGCCTACAGCTCCAAATAGCAGCAAGCGATAAACGCTGTCACAGTATGGAGCGGCAGCACCTACAAATGATGCAACATGACATCAGTGGATTGTACAGAGCACGCTCAGGTTTACTCAGCTGTCATCCCGTGACACTTCTTATCAAAGCTGAGCAGTAGAAAGAGAGACAAAAGATGTAATGCTGGTGAGTCCAGCTCGCTCAGCTCAGCGCTCACTGCAGGAGGCAGTAGTAGTGTGTTAGAAGAAGCACTGAACACCACTGACAAGTGAAAATAACACTGAGGCAAAGAGGCCGGAGCACAGTTAGCAGGACTGCGACTGTCTTCTTTGTGACTTTCGCCTCACTATGAAAAGATGGGAGAAAGATATTTGTGAAAAATAGAATTTGTGAGGATTGGGAGATAATAAATCCATGTGGGCACAGCATGGCTATTTAAATTACAAGCCTTGGACTGATGGGTAGAGGGTGTTTGGCACAAAGGGAAGATGAGCGTCCTCTCCCTCAGGGCCGACAATACCTACAGTACTCTTGGATTTCTGCCGAACAGATGGCAACACAGCTGTGCAGGCATGTTCATGTGAAGGTTATCCTTGTTCAACAAAGTCCTTCTCCCAAAACACACCTTGTTTTTCCTCCCTCTCTGACTGCAACGCCTGCCTATCTTCATTGTTTCATTAAGTGTCCCTTGTGGTACGTCCCACTATCTCAAGCCATGGGTTTCTAAGAATGACAGATTAAAGAATCCCAAGAGGGGATATTCTGGTATTGCACCAACACAAATTAAACACAAAATCTTTACAAATAAAGGACAATCTGAATATATGAGACTCAAAATATATCAGGTTTTTAATTTTTCCCAGCAGAGGAGGCTAGCTGCTCATGTTCAATGTTAAGATTTAGAGGTTAAAAATGCTTCTTGTGTGAAAGCGCGAGTGAAGAGGGAAGGTGAGCAGACTACAAAAATGTTGCATAACATATATCAGGGCTAAGTAGAAAAGCTTGAGACACAAAAAACATATTAACATACACTGGGGAGCAAATTCATAACCCCAATCACATCAAATGAGTGCAAGATGCAGAGAAAATCAAAGTGCAGTGGTGCTTTCAGGATTACAGCTGATGATCAACACATTAGAGCCAGTTGTAATGACCCAGCTTTTCAAAATCATGACTGAAAATGTATACTGTATATTTGTTGAGAACATTTTGTGTCTTCAAAAGCTTTGTGCAATTTAATGTACAAAACACAGGCCGCAGCTGTTTATTCAAAGAGATTTTCATTATTTGGGCTCTAAATGTAGTTTTTTGATTTATTAGTTACTTATCAGTAAAACATAATGACAAAGAAAAGTAAGAAATATGATATTTTGCATTCACATTGTTGAAGAATTACATTTCTAAGAATCATATGTAACAATTGTGGACCCAGTATTGTGATATGTCTGATGAGTTGAGTGCATCTTCATCTCTAATTTGCTTTACTGACTCTTGTATTATTGGTGATAGAAAGGGTATTAAACAGCACAGCGACTCTGGGCTGACTCTTAAACTGTAGTCCTTTACACATTGTTTGGATGCTTATAGAAATTGCCATTGGTTGCAGTTGGTAAACTATGTTTGAATGAGGCTCTGATGCTCATTTGCCAGGTGCAATGATAACACAAGTTATATGTCAAACTACATCTTTAGACATTTAACATACATGGGTATGTATAAATAACTTAAATAAGCATTAATGTATTAATGGTATTGCAGACATGAGCTGAAAAGTCAAGTAAGCCGACTGTAAATGAAAGGAAGGTGTCGTGTTATTTTTTAATAAATCTGGAAAATAGGCAGGGTCAGTTTTTTAAAGCTTGTTTGTCTTTCTTCAGAGACTGGACCCAGGAGACCAACAAATTGAGTACTGAAAGCTTTATTCACCTTTCTCAGAATCCAAAGCAGTGAGCCGCCTGCAGACAACTGACCAAGACAAAGAATATCATACAATATATACTTTTTGTGAGGATGGTATCCGCCTCCTCCACCATTAGATTCTCCTACTTCACGAAATACAGGCTTCATATCTCTATCCATGTCCTACGCGAGCTAGATAGCTCTTACTATGTCCCATAAGGGCTTTATAGATCTATCTATGCCCCATGAGGGCTTCACAGACCCAGCCATGTCCCATACATTGCCACATGCTAGTCTCAGAAGTTAGCAGTCAAAAAAACCTACTGCAATGTCATGTCTTCTTGATAAATGGGGTAAATATCTGGCCAACCATCTTGTGACCGGACATCGACACACCAACATAGCATGTGTTTCAGGTTTTCTTGGAATGATGGTCCTTTTTCTTGTATTTGTCGCTCCTTCACCTCTCGTAAATGTCAGGTTAGCATAAGATTTATTACTTAATTACCCCAAAAGCGAGCTCGTATGAAACTTGAGACCTCACTTTTTGACCATGCAAGATTTCATCTAAGCATTGACTTTTTTCACTCTATCCTTGATGAGTTTCACTTTGTAGGCTCAGTTTGAATTCATGTACACATGTGCCCTTCTGCATTTCATCCTTAGTTGATTATGTTTGTGTTTATAATATGCAACCCTCACACTATTGTTATTTATTTATCTAACTTGCATAATATGTGTCTATTAGTTCATTATTATACTGAAATACTATTATGATTATTCATGACCACTTTGCATAAATGTTGATTATAAGGACTATGAATACATGCCTACAGGTGGGACACTACAAAGGCAGGCAGAGAGCTAGCATAAAACCAGAGGATATAGAAACAATCAAATATATATTTCATGGTTCTATATGTCATCACCACTAACACACTTTGGAACTGGTTAGAATATGTTCTTGTTGGCATTTGAGCTGCATCTTTGTCGCTTGTAATAAAACGTGGGTTTTGCTGCAGCCACAGTAAAGGCCATACGTAAAATGGATGTGGAGCTGAAACATCCTCCATGGTTCTCGTCTCTTTAGGCGTGACACCCCACTATCTCTTAAAGGTCAACTCAGCCTCTACATGGACTGGTTTTTCTCCTCCCAGTAACCACAATGTTCCACAAATGCTTTAATGGGAAAATGGTCCAAGATTGGATTTTACTCTGAACAAGCCTTTTGTGAGCATTTTCTTACATTTTTCGCAAGTTTTAATAATGCTTACCCACCAGAATGTTAACTTTCAGGCAAAAGGAAGACAGAAAAAAGTTGGCCTTTAGTTGTTTCTAGATGCTGTCCATTAAAATGAGTTCATGAGAGAAACTGTCATCAGTGCTCTCACCATGAGGCCCACTGGGCATCAGCTACAGAGTGCTGAGCAGTAGACTTCAAGTCTGCAATTATTTGGCTTGAATAAAAACCCCTCATTCCTACCCCGAACAGGTTGTTCAAAAGCATGCGAGTGCTGAAAGAAAAGGTTCTTCTTTTGTAGGAATGCGGCATCACAGCTTGACTTATTTTCTGCCACAACATTGAAGCTCTGCCGTCATCACGCCTTAGTACTTACACATTGCAACTGCAACGGTGCTATATTGGTTTGGGAATTCACATTGTATTTGTTGCGGAGGAGGGAGGGGGAGGAACGACATGTTTCACATACACAAACACTGAATGCGCACACACACACCATCTTGCAACCATCTTCCCCCTATCACGCCTTTGTTACTACTTTTTTTGAACGACTTCCACCCACCATTCCGCCTTCATGCTCTACAAATTACAGTCAAGGTGTTACTGGTTGTATGTCAGCTCGAATATGTTGGCAACACAAAGTTAAGTTGATAACTTCAGCTTATAAATGATCGCCCTAGCTGTTTGTTTTGACAAGATGATAATCAGAAATGAGAGATTTACATTTTTAATTTGATGCAGTGATGCAATACAAATGTTTTATCCAGATGGAGTTGATGTTTGGTAACACAGAGAGTTGATTTGATTTGTTTCAAATAGTGTGACATGTCTTGAAATACTGTATGAACCTCGGCGTCTGACTTTCCTTATGGTTGCTACATACTACCACTCCATATTGAGATACTAGGCAAGATTTCTGCTTCCTTTTTAACCTATTTTAATAAACAGCATGATGTGTAATTGAAATATTATATGTTGTAAAGGGACAAGCAGCTCCAGTATACAGTAATTACTAGTTGTAGAGGATGTGGGAAAATGTGTCATGTCAAAGTCTATAGCAAGCAAGTTTTCTTCAGAACACTCAGAGGTTTTACAGCTGTAATTTCCTTGGTGTAACACGTCCAGTATTTATAACTGCAAACATTAGCTATGTTTTTAACACTAAAGATATACAGTGCTGTGTATGTGGCATCATCATGTAAGTTTCCTGACCATATCACTCCATTTAATTTCTATTTCTGTTACGCTATGTTCCATTAACTGCCATTATCTCATACTCAATATTTCGTCATTATTATCAATTAGAGTTGCCGCCAGTTCATAAAAAAATGATGGCACTCTACAGTTAAGTGGTACGAGCTGATTAGCTGAAAAAACTTCTAAATCTACTTGCACAAAGTACATGGTGGATCACTTGTTTATTACACATTTGTCACGTTTTACAATGTTTCTTTTAAAAAGTATTTTTATGGTAACTGTGTATTGAATTCATACCATATTTAAAGGCTTAAAACTAGGAAAGTTCTTTAAAAACTACCATGAGTTAAAATGGGACCAATTTATCTTTACTTTTTAAAGTGTAAATTTTCCCTCAATTATTGATACATTTCCTCAGGTTAAATGATTTCATTGCAGCCTCTTTTTCCTCCAATTTTTACTGCCTGGGTTTCATTGTCATTATCTTTTCGTAGCACACAGGCCAGATGCAGTGGCACTTCACCATATAATTACAGAATAGCATTGGAAGGAGAGGGGTTATTTATGCATATTGCCTCTTGTTGCCTCTTATTAAAAAGTGGGCTCTACATGTGAAGGGGTGTTACAGGGTGGTAAAAGATAAAGAGTCCTCATGCTGCAAGCACCATATCAAAGATATATGATAATAAAGGACAGCATTACAAATACAGATGACAGAAAAACATTACATCTGTCCCTCCCCATAGTTAAAGTGAGAAGCATGGAGACCACAAGGCAGAGATTTCCATTTGGAAATACTGCTGGCCAAAAAAAAAGATGATTGGAATTGATTTTTTTTAAGGTTTGAGTATTAGGAATTAATGATACAAATGTCTTGGGGAATAAAACGCTCGTTGGATGAAGCCATGTGTGGCCATCCATTCAGAGGAGTCAGCCAGGTGTGAAGGCTGTAAAGATGTTCATGGATCTGTGCTGATTTCATCAGCCAACTATGACAACTAACACCTGCGGCTTGTGGAATATGTTTGCTTTTTTCCAAACCACATAATCTTTTCTTCAAACAGTGCAGGTATGGGAAATGGGGCAAATGATGTAAGGAAATAATAGAGATACAGATGGAGGATGATGTTGTTCTTCCTATAAATCCTATACCTTTTCCATTATGCACTGCATATACATGTTCCCTACAGTTGAACTACTTTCCATAACACCAGATCTGTAATGACAGCTTACTGTATAAGCACGTGCGGTATTAAAAATAGCTTCTTAGCACAGTTTAATCCGGGCTTCATGGACAAAATCCTCATGTGATTTCTCCCACCTCCTTTGCATTGCAAAATACATGTATATGAATATTAAAAGCGGGGATTTTTAATGGGAAAAATCTTCAAGGATGACAATCAGACCAGCTCATCAAATGAGCAAATTTGGCCTACATTGTCCGAGGCCAAGGTGGAATTTAATCATGCCAGTGTTAATGGAGGCTCCTCCACACAATACTGTTTTTGGGGATAAGTTGGTGAACATTTTCTTTGAATGTGAGATGAACCTTAAGAAAGTGTTTGCAATGTAAATATTGCAAAGATACAGATTAAAAGACTACAATTATGATGCATCTTATGCAACTTAACATTTTGTGGAAACCGAGGGTATGATAACTGGGAATACCAGGTTTAAACTGATCATTAACTTGAATTCTAACTGGTGGTATTTTTTGTTTGTTTGTTTTTCAGGTCCCCATTGTATGAACTAACATGGACAAAGTGGTCATCAGTCTCCTGCTTCTGGGAACCACAGTTACAATGGTCCATGCATGTCCCAAATACTGTGTCTGCCAGAACCTCTCAGAATCTCTGGGGACTTTGTGCCCTTCCAAAGGCCTGCTCTTTGTCCCACCGGACATCGACCGGCGAACTGTGGAGCTGCGCCTTGGAGGCAACTTTATCCTCAAGATCTCCACTCAGGACTTCGCCAACATGACGGGCCTCGTAGATCTCACCCTGTCCCGAAACACCATCGGCACCATCCAGCCTTTTTCTTTCATTGACCTGGAGACCCTGAGATCGCTGCACCTCGACAGTAACCGGTTGACTGAGCTCGGACCTGATGACCTTCGAGGGCTGATCAATCTGCAACACCTCATCCTCAACAACAATCAACTGAATCAAATCAACAATGCAGCCTTTGACGACTTGTTACTGACGTTAGAGGACCTGGATTTGTCATATAACAACTTACGCAGTGTGCCTTGGGAAGCCGTCCGTAAGATGGTCAACCTCCATCAGATGAGTTTGGATCATAACCTCATCGCCTTCATTTCAGAGGGGACTTTTACAGATTTGGAGAAACTTGCCCGATTGGACCTCACCTCTAACCGTCTGCAGAAGCTCCCTCCAGATCCCATCTTTGGGCGCTCCCAGAGTAATGTAGTTTTGAGCACTCCTTATCTTCCTCCGCTGTCTCTTAGCTTTGGTGGCAACCCTTTGCACTGCAACTGTGAAGTGCTTTGGCTCCGAAGGCTGGAGCGTGAGGATGATATGGAAACCTGTGCTTCTCCTGCCAGTCTAAAAGGCCGCTACTTTTGGTCTGTTCGGGAGGAAGAGTTTGTTTGTGAGCCCCCTTTAATCACTCAACATACACACAAGTTACTTGTACTGGAAGGCCAAACAGCAAGCTTGCGTTGCAAAGCAGTTGGTGATCCAATGCCAATGGTGCATTGGGTTGCTCCTGATGACCGTTTGATCAGCAACTCCTCCCGAGCGACAGTATATGAGAATGGAACCCTGGACATTACAATAACCACATCTAAGGATTATGGTACCTTTACTTGCATAGCTGCTAATGCCGCTGGGGAATCTACAGCCTCCATAGAGCTGTCAATCATTCAACTTCCACATCTGGGTAATGGTACAAACCGTACCACACAGTCCAAATCAGGGCTTTCGGACATAACTAGCTCTACCAAGATCAGCAAAGGGGAGCCTAAACCTCTGCCGGAGAAGGTGGTGTCTGTATCAGAAGTGACTGCTGTCTCTGCGATGGTTAAGTGGACCGTTAGCAAAGCAACTCCAAAGGTCAAAATGTATCAGCTTCAGTACAATTGTTCTGAGGATGAGGTCCTCATTTACAGGTAAGACTGATTAATGAAACTCTATTAAATCCAAATAGGAGCCTGGACCTTTATGGGTCATATTGTTGAATTAAGCCCGAGGTGTAATTTGTAACTTCAAATACTCACTGCTCAGCTTCCTGAGTCAATTGCTAATTGTTTGCAGGTTGAGTGCTTGAGACATTCATTTTCTCTAAAGTGTTACTTGGAGATCAACATTCATTTTTTCTTAATTCCCCCCCCCCCCCCCCCCCCCCCCCTTGAATGATAATTGCTTTCACCAAAAGAATGAACATTGTGTGCAATTTTCTTTTCTTTTTTTTTAGGAAAAGTGGGTAAGAAATCCTTGCACTGAAGTATTAATTAGAAATAAAAAGGATTATAGACCCTCATTTATATGTATCCTTCCTAAGCTGCTGAAGTCCATAAAGCTGACTTCAGCTGGAGATCTTTGGCTCCGTGAAATCAATTCCCCATATCATACAGTATGAGAGACAGTTGAAGTAGTGACATTCAAACACAAGATCTGAATTTGAGAGAGACAATAACTCTGCTGTTAATCATTGAATTAATATATTAAAAATTAACCAAATATACTAAATTTTACTTTAAGAACAAATAATAAGTCCCATTTCTAAGTCCTCACAGAAGGACACATTTTTAGCTGAAAGCTGTTACATATTCAGGCATTTATCTTAGACATTACTTCAGGCTCCTTTCAAATTCAGTAGCACCATGGACTCCAAAAGGTCAGAGCACTTAAACACACCCATCGAACTGCAGGGAAACTTTTAGCATGCTAAAGATAGTAATTACACCATCAGGGAAAATTGGTAAAGTGGCCTGCATTGGATATTAGTGACATCACTATCGTGTCAATGTCAGGCTTCTCTGGCAACAACCAAAGAAATATAACATATTTGTGCAAAGTTCTATAAAATACATAGCTGCTGAATGAAAGGTAATTGATGGATATGGGAAGGCAAAAGCCATGTTATTAACAGGGAATATGAGATCAGAACAGTAGAAAGTATTGAAGAGAGATTTTATTTTGTTCACACACTGAATGCAACTCGCCAGCCTTACACTTTCAATAATAAAGGTGTTTATCTGATTTCCTTGCATGCACACAATGAAGCAGTTTGTCATACAGAGAAAAGAGATTAATAAAAATATTCGGTATCTTTTATCCCAGTGATGTAAACAAAGGTGTACTCGTTTGAATTTCTTGTAAATGGCTCTTTTGAGGTTTATCTAATGTCTACAAAATTGCACAGACACTCTGATATGTCCTTTCTAAACTGCATTTCTTCAGTCATTCGTCGATTTGTAGCAGTTGTTTTAATTCCCTTGAAATTGATTATTTTAATTACATTCCTGATTTCGCTATCAGCCCAGAACGCTTACTATAAACCAATATAATACACTTGTGATTGTCTTGACACCTTTGAGACATCAATTACCTGCAAAATGTTTTATCCCTATCGTGTTTTTACTTTCTCATTTGGCTAATAGCCTTTTTATCCTCGTTGAAGGGATTTATGAACCATAATGAGGGCATAGAGAATATAGATAATATAGAGCGGAAAAATGACCCAAAGCAATATATGTATGAGCGCTTATACAATTACTCGTGTGCAGTCCTTTTTCACTTCAGAAGAAAATTCAGAGCTGAAAGGGAGAGATAACAAGTAAAGAGAGGCCTACCACTGCTTTTGAATTAATATTGATATGACTTCATTGCTTGCACATGCACACCTACTGTGATCCTCCAGCTGGCTGACACAGTTTTCCAGAGCCTTGCCCGCACTCAGTCAATGCCATGATTAAAAATCAATCAGAGCCACGAGGCGGAGGAGAAAGAATGTGTGAGTTCTCTCAAACATGTAAGCCAACGCAGCTTCTTCCCAGTTATAAAAAAAAATGCAATTAATGATGAATAATGGGGACCGCGCCCTCACTAGTGTCTGGGATCCGTGGGGTATTAAAGCTGTGGAAGCTTGAACTCTAGGGAAAAAAAAGTGAGCCAACAATGCATGGATCACTGAGGAATCTATTTATATACAACTTTATAAGTAGGGTTAAGAGTCTTAAAGGGCCATTTTCTACCCACATGCTGCACTGCTTGTAACAGCAATTGATTGTTACGCCTTGTTTTATGGCTTGTGCCTTCAGGGATTACCACTGTTTTTAAACCTGGGCCCTATTTTTTTTTATTTCTTGTATTTTTGACACAGAAAGTTTTTGGAATGGCTCATTTTTATCACCTCAGTCAGCAGCTGGAAAATGGGCTGCAACTGCTTCTACATAATCCACAGGGGCAGGTGCGCCTTCTCAGAGTTACGAACACTAAAAGTGCTTGTTTATGCTCATGAGGTTCAGATTGTTATTCTACAACTTCTATGGTCTGAAAAAACTTCATTAAAATAGTCCCAACCTCCTTTCTCCAACTCCAACTTGTTTCCATTATCACCTTACAGCACCATTGTGTAAAGAAAGAACCTGTTAAATAGCTTTAGTAGATGCAAGGTTCTAAAAGTGAAAGGATATCTGCAAACCTTTCTTCAAAAGCCAACTCTCTTTACTCAATTATCTCTGACGTGAGAAAGCACTAACAGCCCATTCAGACCAATCTTGGTTCTTGGACTGTAATGATTATATAATGTGTCTATAAAGTGTTTGCAAATGGTCCTGTTTAGTTTGACATCTCTGTGATGTTTTACGCTGACTGCAAGAGATGCAGTCAGTAGAGTTAATTACGCTTATCTGGCAGTTTACAGTAACAGATGTTTCAACAGTGGCAGCCTGGTTAGACCAGTCAAGCACTGCAAGAAACTGCATGTCATGAAAATCTAGATTTATGTTTTGAAGAGTAACTTTTTAATAGCTTTTCCCCATTAAACATAATGCCTAAAATGACTTTAAGGAATGACAAGTCACAGGGGTTGATCCAGGGGGTCACCAGGGGTCACCCTCGAAATCCAATTTGGTCACCCCAAAATTCTAAACTATATACTGCTTTTTGCCTTATTAGAGGCAGATCTAATACTCAGGCTGCTAGTCCTTAAAGAAGTAAGTCAAAAAGATTGTTACCACTCAGATGTGTAAACTATTTGTTAAGGTTTATTTTGGGGCTTTTATTCCTTTATTGTAAAGACAGGACAGTAGATAGAGTCAGAAAGGACTATGTGCAAACTAACCACTAGGCTACTAGTTCCCAGGTTGTGTTACTTTTTTAAAGTTTGAATATACAGTACACAGGAATATAACACATTTTTGTTATTTTGAAGGTCTGTGTCTTTGTAGTGTAGGACTAATTCAAATGTCAATTTATAAATGTTAGGAGTTACATTAGTTATGATTCGTGGAGTCATGCCACCCCTTAGGTCAATTCCCCAGTTTGGTCAGCCCACTCAAAAAAGTCAGGCTCCATCCCTGACACATGAACTTTATTTATTTTTTCACTTGACATCTACAGGATGTGATTGATAGCCATAATAAAAGACATACAGAAATACATGTTAAAATGACATTATCAAGGACTTTTAGATCTTATCATTGGCCTCATAAGCCAGCGTTGGTGTTTTCCCTGCTGTCTAAAAAGACTAGTTGAGTTGGACCAAAATAAATTAATGTGTGTATACATAACACAAAGTTTCTGCAGCAAAATAATTGTAAACACTTCTTTGAAATTAAGCTACTGCAGCAGTGACTTTCAGTTCAGTCAAAAAGAGTGACGCTGAGTGAATCAGTCGTATTCAAACATCTGGAATGATAACAGAGTTAAAACAATTTAATGCAAGTTAAATGGAATGTACAAGTAATTTCATTTGGCCAAAACAATATTCAAAGAGTGGCCATTGAATACTTATCTCATTACTATTGCTTCATGCATATCAAATGTGTTATAATGGGACCAATGAAGTCATTTTTCTGAAATACTCTGTGCATATAAATAGCTACTTAGCATACTTCATTTTCTTTTTCTTTTTTTTATCTTCCAGCAGCATAACAGATTAATCCAGTGTTGCGTTTCATCCTAAAGTTCTCTAGCCTTGTCTTGAACTCCCATAGCAAGGATTTTGATTTTTAATGGTGTTCCTTTATGTGCTTCTGTCTCTTTTCAGGATGATATCAATGACTAACAGAGCTTTTGTAGTCACAAATCTTGTCCCAGGAATGCAGTATGACCTGTGTGTGTTGGCCATCTGGGATGACACAGCCACCACCCTCACTGCCACCAATATAGTTGGCTGTGTCCAGTTCATCACCACGGAGGACTACCCACAGTGCCAGTCTCTCCACAGTGGCTTCCTGGGTGGCACCATGATCCTGGTCATTGGCGGCATTATTGTTGCCACACTGCTGGTGTTCATCATTATACTAATGGTGCGGTACAAGGTGACCAGTGGCATCCAGACTAATAAATTACCCTCTGTGAGCAACACCTACTCGCAGACCAATGGGGGATTGAACAGGTTCAATGGTGCCCCACCACAGGTCAAGTCCACTGTGGTGGTCATGCGTGAGGAAATGGTAGAGTTTAAGTGTGGATCCCTCCAGAGTAGTCTCTCTTCATCCTCTTCCTCTTCTAACTCATTAGACAGCCACACAGGCAGGAAGGCTAATGACCGCTACAACATGCAGGGCAGTGAATGCAGCACGTTGCCCAGCAGCAAGTTCAGGAGGCACGGCGCAAAAGCACGACCAAACCTGGACAACCTATTAGGGGCCTTCACCTCACTGGAGCTGCGAGGGGTAGTGAGGGAACACCAAGGGGCCTCTGGACCTTCCTCCACTTCTACTGCTATGACGACAGTGGCTGTGGCGCCCCCGTCTGATAAAGAACCCCTACTTGGGAGGGCTGAGTCCACCACCATGCTTGGACGTTTACTTGGGCTGCCCCAGGAGGGTAAGCCCAAGAGGAGCCACTCGTTTGACATGGGTCATGTCGGGGCTGCACAGTGTCGCAGCAGCCACCCTCGCAGGATAAGCAACATCTGGACTAAGCGCAGTCTATCTGTGAATGGCATGCTACTGCAGTATGATGACAGTGAGGACGAGAAGCCCCCATTCGAGAGCTCTGAGTGGGTTATGGAAAGCACAGTTTGAGTCCAACTGTGAGATCAATGGACATATGATTAATCTATGTCAAGAACTTGAGTATAGATGAGATATCCCTGAGGGAATCTGCCTTTGGGTACGGCATGAATGTACTCCATGTGAAAACTGTGTAAGCAACTATGTAAGAAAAGACACCCATCTCTAAAGATTCCTGGCAATGATCTCAAGTATTCGAAAGTCTCTTGAAGTATTTAAAATACTGTCTGGATTCAAAAGAACATAGAATCTTGAATTATGCTGATGGGAATCATTCCTTATCCACAGGGCACATGTGAGTATCTCTGAAAAGGGAAAAATAAAGAAAGAAGTGGATTTAATATGTCTATATCGAGAGAACTGAATGCCAAGAGGATTAACTGCAGCTGTCGTGAAGTATATGTGCATCACAATGTCTTGGACCCTCAGCGTGACATGGGACTACTGCAACAGTAGAGAGAAGGACTGGAGGGGCCAATAGAAACAAAAGTCATTTTTATTTTTCACAAGTTTTTCTATCATTTTTACTATTTATTATTTGAGGTGATTCATCAGCAGGCAGAGGCACAGCTCTTCAGAGGTTTTAATTGTTCACACAGAGATGCCATTCTTTCATGTGCAGCCATTTCACATTATACAACAGTGGGATTTCAATTAATCACAAATCAAACCTTTTTTTTTTTGGTAATGCCCTATGCTCTAGTTATCAGCAACATAGAACCACAGCAAGCCAGTCTTGTATTTCTACCTCAGGTTATGTATCCTATGAGGTCATGTATAAAAGAATGCAGATTAACCCAAATGCAAAGTATGGACCACAAACAGCCCGAGACACAAAGTTATGTGCCCATTTGCAAATGCTTCAAATAATTATTTAGTCTACAACCAATTCAACCCAACATTCCCCTGCTCAGGTTGATGTTCTGCTTTGACTCAATGTCTTCATGAATGCTTTCATACTCTCCCCATTGGTTAACGCTGTTGACAATGGTCCCTGTTGGCGAATAGGCCGTTAATGTAAACACAGTGTTTGCCGCAGGGTATGGTTTCAGATGCAATCAACACATATTACAGTCTCCTGATTGGAATAGGCTTTGAAATCCAACAAGCCCACATACTCAGTTTGCTTCAACTCATAGAATATTGGATTATTCGGCTGTAATTCTCATGAGGTAACACAAACAAGAGAGTATTAGAATTACTCACTTAGCCTGGTTATGTAATAAGTCCAAATTGAAGTCTATGAGCATGATAAAGGTCATTGAGCTGTTTAGCAGAGAACATTAGTGGGAGAGGGCCGAGAATTACAGAAGGAGAACTTTTTAAGGCCCAAACCATCACTAATTGGCAAAATCTTTGGCAATGTATTTCATCCAATTGCACAAAAAAAATGTTGGTTTATGTCTTATTCTAACTGATTCATCAAGGGAACCATTTATTGTTTCATTTACTTTTATTCAGAGCTGTACATTGCAAGATGATACTTTAAAATAGTGGCTATTCAAATAACTGCCCACAAGTAACAGATACATCCATACCCATTTTGATGCCTTTCTCAATATCTTATGGGCCTCTGCTGCATTTCAAAATGTGAGCTGGTCATCATTTTTTATTATGTTTTTCTTCCCTAGGTGTAATGTTCTGTATATTGGCATTTCTTTTTGTAAAATTTCTGGGTGAGAATGTAAAGGGCAGAAAATTGTGCAGTAGTACTTTTATGTTCATGTGAAGCAAACAGTGGGAAGGTGCTTTACTGTGGTGTACCAACTTGGTCATTGTAAGTTGGCTCACTGGAATGGGATTCAATATTATACAAGTGGAGGAATGGCAGTTTGAAAGGGTCAGTTCACAAACACTAGAAAACACATCTTTTCTGACTTACCTTTGGTGTTTCTGGCCATCTAGATACTCTTGATGTCTTTTTCCCCAGGTTTGTAGAAACCCTGCCATGAGTTTTCTACCTTTACCATATTTGGTGGATTTGCTTTCTAAATATTATCTTTTACTGTATTATTTTTTTAAGAAATTAAAGTGATATTGGATGTACATGATTTTTGTGTCAATGTGTGCCTTAAACCATAAGTCCAGTGACATTTTCTGTTATTCTCATTGTTGACAAATTCCATGAATCGTCCAAATCAAACAACAAATTGAGTCAACACCAAGGGTCATGTGTATCCAAAGCAGATAAATATCTTAATCCTAGATTGTCCTGACTCACAACTTGGTGGGCTGGTGATGTTCCCTCATTACCAACTAAATGGAAGCTGTAGTGGTTTATGATTACATGATTGCTGCAAAATGTATAATTATCCACAACTGAAAATAGTCACTAATAAGCCCTTGAGTAATGTTTGGTTAAAGTACCAAGCTGTTATGGGACATTAGTTTATAATGGTTCAGGTGGTCATTTGCAGACTGGGAAAGACAAGTCAAAAATAATGGAGACATACGATCTCATAATTGGTTTCAATATTCAAGGGATTTGTGAAATTAATATAGAATATCATCAACATTACAGTATGCTGGACTTTATGTTTCCCTCAATGGATTTCCAGAAATCACATTAACAATAATAACTGAAATTACGATCACTATCAATGTCATATAATGGGTGATTTCACACATAAAACCCAATCTTTGAATGGTGGTCAATGCTTCCACAGAATCCCCAAAACATGCACAGTTTTTTTTATTATTTTTATCAGAATTATTCACTGAATAGTATCCAACTGTAAATTCATATGAAGTTCATTAAAGGACCTCTCAGAAGACTATAAGCAGGAGACAGTATTAAACTGGTAATAGAGTATTTTAGACAGTGTTTAATTCAACATCTTTTCTAAAGGTGCACTTGTGATAATTTAATATTTACTAAAGTCAAATTGAAGCTGGTCTTTCAAGGAAATTTCAGAAATGTGTCCAGAAACCTGGAGATTATTAGGATAATAAAGTCTGTGAAAAGCATAAGAACATTGTCATCACTTATAGGTTCAGTTTTTTAGGGGTGGAGATAAAGGGGGGCTTCATGGTGCCCTAGAGCTCGTTTGCATAATCCAACCCTGTTAGTGCTGCAACGATATTAAAGCAGTGAGCGCTCTATCATCTTCTGTTCTGCCGCTCGATCACAAGTTACTACAAGTTTTAACATTACAGTCTTGCAGTTTTTCTAGCTAGCAATGCCTTCATACTTCTGAGTAACAGGCTTATGTTATACACTGATAAGCTTACTCTCTTACATGGGGAACAGGTTTTGTTGCAGACTGAGACAAAATAGGTAGACTCTCAGGAACGTCAGTGTCCTCAGGTTTGGAATCTGATTCTGGCTCTGGTGGCTTAAAGATGTATCGTTTAACAGATCCAATAGAGCAGTCAGATGAACCCTCAATTGTCAGGTTGTAGCAGTTATTGACAATTGAGAGTGAGTGGGCGTGGTTCGGCCTATAGACATGCGCACAGCATCCCAGCGCATAGGTAACTGCTACATTTTCATGGTATTAAAATTGTTTTTTACATTTTTAGCAATCTCTTTTTAGTATCAGAATTTGGTCAGCTGGTAAATAACTTTTTTGTGTTTTTGATGTATATCAAATTTTAATCTACAATATCTGCTCCATTGTACCAACATGTTGAAGAGGGATGTCTCATCTCCTGGGTAAATAGAGCCAAATATCTGCATCTATAGACAACACTGGTTATAAATGAGAAAACCTTTCTTTTTTTGTCTTTTGGGTGAACTGACCCTTTAACCTGCTTCCTCTCCTTTGGACATAATGTTACATCCTCTTGCAGTCTGCTAACTGAGAATACATTTTAAGTGTGTACTCGACATAGTCATGATTCTCACCAGAGGTTCTAGGAAAAAAAAAAAAGACGGAAAAAAAACCTGTTTCTGTGTGAAATCATTTTGCTACAAAAGATTATAAAATACTGATTAATTCCTATGAACCAAACTGGTTGTTTTGTGTTTTATTTTCTTTCTGCATCTCACAGACACACCTGTTACTATTCCATGTG
The DNA here is from genome assembly GCF_963584025.1 of Labrus mixtus. Lineage (NCBI taxonomy): Eukaryota > Metazoa > Chordata > Actinopteri > Labriformes > Labridae > Labrus > Labrus mixtus. The sequence continues at coordinate 3,442,049 of NC_083629.1, read as the reverse complement.
TCTTATATTACATCACTAATTGCATTTTTGGCACCCATCTTTCTAAGCCTGAGCTGACTCTTTCAATCTCAACATACATGAGCCAAAGGTTTTCCTCCTGAGGTCCAGCTGCTGTAATCAGGCCAGTGGCTGCTGACTCACCCCAGCTGCCCTTATTACAAATAACCAGTACATGCAGCTCCTGACTAGAGCCAATAATAAGGCTTTAATTCATATAATCTGTCAGGAAAGGTGCTTAGGGCAGCACAAAATAGGACCAATGGTGCATGATAAGACAACGATATGCACCTGCTTAGGCCTCAGAGGGAACAACACTGCTGGCTGCAGAAATGTAGTTATTATCGAGCTAAATACTACAAACAATATTCATATCAAAGCAAAAATAATCTAAAGGTAACACCGGTTTTGTAATAAATCATAAGAGTAATCCGATCATCCTCGCAGCTTTCTTTGTTTGCGCAGAATAAACATCTCACTTAGCTTGTCGTGAAAAGGCTTTTGAAATTATTTAAAATCTAAAATTAAAAACAAGCCTCTCTAACAAGGCTGATAATAATCGTTGTTCCTGAATGTGTTTTTCTCTCTGTTATAACTGTACTGAAATCCTCCGAAGAGAATCAGATAGAACAGTAGGGAGACGTTTTTCTGTCCCAAATTACCAGCAAGGGAACAAAATTATTGGACTTCTCTGCAGCTGAATAGGACCCGGGGTGGAGCTGGTTGTGTCTGGAAAGCAATGGAGTGCAACAAAAAAAAAGAACAAAAAAAGTGTTCCCCCGCCGCTTAACTTGGAAAATTGTTTTAAAAAGAAGCCACTTTCAAAACTGCAGGTGTGTATTTGTTGCGCAGCAGGAAGCCTGTGTGTGAGGAAATACTACTTTAAAAAGCTTAATGTTGTCAGCTGAACAAAAACATCAGCGACTGAACGAGGTACAGGAAATCAGTGAGAGATTGCTGGGAATTTCCGTCGACGGAAAAAATAAATTACATGCTTCTCCATATCGACATCTTCTTTGTACATATTGGAACAGAAAGGCGAGATCATGTGGAGGAAAAAAGACCATATGGAGGAAAAGCAAGATAAAGAAAGAGGTGTGATTGTAGGAAACACATCAGAAAATTACCCTCGACCCTAGGGTTTATGTCTATGGTTAAACGGTAAGACGTGGATTTACAGACAACTTACATCATGAAAACTTAGAAAGATAAGTGGCAACTGGTCCACTGAGGGCGCTAGGTTGCCACCCAACCTCTCCCCACAAAAAGACAGACAGACCTCAACTGATTAAAATACAAAAATGTACCATTTTAAAAGGGCAAGGGCACTATTATGTTTGTATTGAATGAAAAGGATAATCATGCAACAGAAATTAAGATTTTAAAGGTTCTACGTGTCTAAAGTCACTGACTGGTGAAAAAAAAATTGCCTCCATGGACTCTTGTTATAAAGTTGCACATGTACATTTGCTCCTCTTCAATAAAAGAGCGAGGAGCTGCGATGGGTGCAGAAGAAATGCACACATGAACCTCTCACACACCACCGCCCAAAAGTAGATAGCAGAGGGATACATTCCTGACTTGACCTGAGACAAAAAGAGCAAGTCATGCAGAGTCACTGGATCAGAGCACAGACTGGTTTTTAAGGTAGATCAGAGTACCTAGCATGACAAATCAACACTTTTTAAAGCTGATCTCCACAGTTAATGTAGTATATGCCTGTATAAGAAATGAATATATTGTTGTAGATATGGTAAGTAAAACAGATTGTTTCCTAAATTTGAATTATTTTAATGTAATGCTAATTCTGTTAACCAGATAATGGCATTTTCTGGTATTTGTTAGCATCAAGCTAACCAATTAAGATTAACATCCTGGTTCATTATTTGGTTCTTTAGCATGCTTATACTGCTGCTAATGACAAGCTACCAAAAAATCTGTTTTAAAGATATCTGACAATAAACCGAGGTAGTTGACATTTTTCAAGGATTTCTGTACAAAATTGTCAAAGTAATTTAATCTCAAGCTGTGAGAACAAAGGCCAAAGTTAACAACAATCCACCAATTAGTTGTTGAGATAAATCACTGCAAACTAAACCACCATGATCAGATGAAAGATCAGGGGATCACCCAATAAGATAGTATACATCCTCTGATAACTATAAATACCTTACAATGGTTGAGCTATTTTAATCAGGGTTGATCAGCCAACCCATCATCTGTGATGAAAACCTGAAAGTTGTTTCCATCTGAATCAGGAAATTATTCAAAGAGAAAGAAATGTACCCTAAACTCTACATTTGGCATGAGGAAACAGATTTGACAGGACTCTTACACTCCAGCCAACACATTCAGCTTCAGTGCTGTCACTTGAATGGAATTACTGGTTTGATTTCTTGTCTGCTTGTACAAAATGAAAATAAAAACTTCTTTGTTAACAACACATGTTTGATGCAAACAGGAAAAGAACGCTACATTTCTTGAGCATCATCGTTATTTTGGACGGCGATGCCTTCCGGGGACATTCATACCAATTATCCTACTCGTCTCTCATCTCTAACCTTCACTGTCAGCGTTTTTTTCTCTCCAAAAACTACAACAAAGTTTTGTTTTGCAGGGCAATGACCCCTTTTAGCTCTTCTGAAGTACTTTTTCTGTGGTTACTTTTATGCAGAATTCACACACTAGTAGCCACACACAGCAGCTATTCATCACCTTTTTTTTTTTGCCTGAACAAGACCTGCAGCAGGGTATTTTGTCTATTCATGAAAGGAAAATAGACTGCTTTGGAGGTTAGGACAAAAAGTTTGCATGGGGGGACTCTCATTTTCTCCATAAAAGTGGGTGTCCATTACAGAGAGCTTTTAGAAAGTGAACTTTGTCTGCTTCTGCAGCCTCATCACCACTTTATTTGGGGATCCTTTATTCCCAGAATGACATATTAATAACCTCATTAATAATAATGTCTCCAGTATTGGGTTTGTTTATTTCCTTGACAAAGTTTCCTGGGTGGAAAAACAAGTCTGTTAAAAGTTTTACAGCTGGTTTTGGAGAGAGATTTGAGCCTGCCAGAGTTGATTATGTCTAGTCTCAGAATTTGATTCCTCTCACTTGGGAGTTAATGAGTATTTCGTCAGCTGTCACTCGTCCATCAACGAAACAAGCAATTAAGTGATACCTGCTGGATAGTGTAAGAATGTGCTCAAATGCAATGAAACACATGTAATCACATGACCAGAATATTACAGAATAATACTGAAAACATTTTCTGACACAGACAAGCCCTTGTTCAGTAGTAATGAAAATGTATCATAGTTCGTTAACTAGTTTTTCATATTTTAAGAAGCATATTTATAATATATAAAGAATATTAGAATAGATTGGATTTATGTAGTCTCGAAGTAGAGCCGCTACTCCTTCGCATCCAAAGGAGCCAGGTTGTTTGAGGTTGTTTGGACATCTGGTGAGGATGCCTTCTGGACGCCTCCATTGGAGGTTTTCCAGGCATGCCCAACTGGGATGAGACCCCTGGGTCGACCCAGAGTTCGCTGATAAGATAAGATATACTCCCCAAGGGGAAATTTTTCTTGGACTCTGTCCTGGAGTTACAAGAGAATAACAAATAAAATAGAGCATTTCAAGTAACAATTCCACATTTACATAAAAACCCCTTCTTGCAGCTGTAACGTATTGGCATATTGCACAGCCCCTGGTCACATCCTACATTACCTGTTATTCAGAATATTAACGGACATTGGCACAAATGAATGTTTTTAGCGGTTCAGCCGTGTCTGAGGGACCCCGAGCCTTCTCCCAGAGGGTAAAAGCTGAAACTCAGAGTGAAGAATGTGGGTAGGATCACACACTATTTTCTGTGCCTGTCTAACAACAGACTGCTCATAGAGTGTTTGGAGGGATTATATATCCTGTCTAGCCTGGGAATGCCTCGGAATCACCCAGGAGGAGCTGGAAAACGTTGCTGGGGAGAGGGAAGTCTGGGTTGACTTACTGTACTGAGCATGCTGCCATCGTGACCCAACCTCGAACAAGTGGAAGAAAATGGATGGATGGATGGATGTGGATGGATTTATGTAGCCCCTTTCAAGTGACCCAAAAGAGGCTTTAAATGTTGGGTAGTTATGTTATAACTGTCCGAGGTGAGGCTCACTTGAAGAACCAGTTCCATCTTTACATCCTGAAACAACACCAACGGGCCGCATATGAATCTTATATGAATGTTATGGTCTTTTTCCGAGATTCTGGCAAGGGGCAGGTCGAAAAAATACGGGTTGAACACTTGACTTTCCACCACTAAACTGCGGTGCCTTCTCCGCCGCCTCATGTGGGTTGGAAGCCATCAGGTGGGACCGCAGATTTGTCCTCGTTGACGACAGCGCTTCTCAGATATTTTCATGTTGTTATTTGTATAATTAATCGGTAAAATAACATGGGAAAGACAAAGTATTTGCTAGTCTTTCTCCCTCCTCCCGTCTAACAATCAGCTCACAGAGCTCCTCGATCAAGTGATGTGATTGGTCAGTCGGTCTCTTTTTAACAAACGTCCTGCTAAGGTGACAATTGTAGTAAAGCCTTATTCTGCATAGTTACTTGAAACAAAAGGTTTCCAACCATCACTTTAAAATATAATCAATAAAGTTAACCCGAAGAGTATGCTGCAAAAAAACTTAAACTTAAAGATTGATCTAACTCGAGCATTACCTCCATGATCTCACAAGTATGTTGAGGGAAATAACTGAGAATAACCTGAGCTAAACCTTCACCTTCAGGGAGACGTTCAGTTTTCAAATATCCAATCACCGCGTGCCTCATCTTGCATCAACACCTTTCCACCTCCATCGATTTTTCTTTCAGCACCTCCAACTTCTCGTCCAAACTCAAGGACTACTGCAAGACTTCTGACCTTTTGTTCACCCAATATATGATGGGAGACTTGGCACTGAAATCCCCTCTGTCTGCAGTCGATAGCTCCGTCCTATGAGCACCAGCTAGAGGCAACTTGCATAAACTCTTATCTTCACTCAGCTAAAACATCACACCGCCCTGGCAGGTGGTCTTATCAGTAAACATGCAGTACATTGAAAAAAAGAAATCAAGGATTTCTGTGTTCAATCTTCTTATCTTTAAGTTTTCCATATTGCAGTAGTTCACATTCCAAATCAACTTACATTTTTCTGATCACAGACCTGACGATGCTTTCAGATTTTTGTATAACTGAGAGTACCCAAAATATGTTAAAATTAAAATTCTGGCCTCTGGAATAATAACTGGATCATAAGACTCTTTTAACTTATGGAGTCACAATATAAAAAAACTGATCCTGATCATAACATGGGGGTGCTATTCACCAGGGGCCTGTACTACGAAGCAGGGTTTGTAGTTAGCGAGGAAACTTCAGGGTTAACTCTGTTTTGGTCGTTAACTTCTTACAGGAGTAGAAAGATATGATCAGATGAGAGACAAGTTTTCAGAGACCCCCTGACCAATCACATCACTTGATCGAGGAGCTCTGTTAGCTGATTGTTAGAGGGGAGGAGGGAGACAGACTAGCAAATACTTTGTGTTATTTTACACATGAAATATACAAATGTGTTTTTACAAGACTGATGAAACACAGTTGTAAACTTGTAGGTTTTGTACCGATAAGTCTGTCACCATAACTGGACTGTTGCATGCACTTTTGACCTCAGTTAATCGAGAAAGTTAAGTTGTTTTTTCTATTAAAATGGAGGATGTGTGCAAGCAACACCATCCTGAGCGGACAATCACAACGTGAAAATATATGAGAAGTGCTATGTTAGAGTATTTTGAATTCTACAATGTAGATGAATGTGTTCAACCCAGTATGACTGCCTATTTTCGGCCGGCCGCTTGCCAGGAATCTCGGAAAAAGGCCATAACCGGTAATATTGCTGGTGTATTGGTGTTGTTTCAGGATGTAAAGATGGAACTGGAGTCAAGATACACATATCCATACCCCACCACTATCTTGAGTCACATTGTAAAACTTTCTGATGCCACACAGGAAACATAAAGACTATATTAAAGGATAAGATTCCCTCTCTTACCACAGACGAGTGGACATCACTGGCCACTCGTGCTTACCTGACAGTCATGGCTCACTCTGTTTCTGACTCATGGGAACATGATAATTATGTTCTGTGCACTGAGGAGCTGAGAGGAAGCCACACAGCTGTCCATGTTGCAGGAAGCATTGGAGGCATGCCAGATGACTTCGACATTCCTCATGAAGCAGTCACGGCCGATACCACGTACAACGCTCTGAACTATGTAAACGCCATTCACAATTAAGGGCTCATTAATGTACCCTGTTGGGTCCATACTCTAAACCTGGCAGTACGCAATGGGATGGAGGTGAAAGCAATGATTCGGCTGTCATCAGACGGCTCTTTTTGTAAAGTCTCCATCGTACAGCTGCCTCCCATGAGAAAAAGCAGGAGCTCCTTGGCTTGAAGAAAGAAAGACTAATAAATCACTGTGTCACCAGATGGACTCCCAAATACGACATGATCTGTCGTGCATCTGAGCAGCAAGCAGCAGTGGCAGCCGTCATTTTTAAAATAAGATGTCTCGTTCAGAACTTTTTGAAACCCTTTACAGTGGAAACCCAGGCCCTCTCCATCGATGCTTACCACACAGCATCATGTGTCCTGCCTCAAAGAAATAGCCAAAGTCCAAGCCTGCCTTACTATCACATTTTCTAAGATGAATAAATCTCAGTGTTAGAAACAATATGAACAACATTAGAAAGATATATATTATAACAAATGTATGTTGCACTGTGTTCCAGTATATCTAAGCACAAGTCAATGGATCATCTAAAGAATTTGGGGAATATTCCTAAACTAAAAGAGACAAAGCTGCCCGACTAGAAGTTGGAACATGAAAAATAAACATTTACCAAGGCTTGATTTTGAAGAGAAAGCGATGTTATGTATTGATTCGTGTCTGAGCTGTAGCTCAAACAGTGAGCACAGCATAATGTCGCTCAGTGTGACATCTGAAGCACGGCGTGATGCATCTCAGCGGCTCACCTCAGCTCACCTCTTTGTAAAACATTGTGTAAATATCACTCCGTAAATACAGCAGCGGGAGTGTGTGTAACCTTGAAACCATTTCTCTCGGTGGCTCCCGTCCACAACACAGCTGCCTCCACCCTGCGTGTCATCCAGCTGCTCGGGATGATGAATGAGACTAAATCATTGCATCCAACTGTAGCAGACAGGCCCATGAGGTAAACTTGTTTGCAAATCTCATGCATAAAAATTGCCTCGGTAATTGGGGAAGGAGATTTTCTTTCCCAACAACAAGCATTATGAATATTTTATGGCGCACTTTCAAGTCGTAAATGGTCCAGGAAATAAGCTCCGTCCAGAAATTGTATTAACTGAAATGATATTTTCTCAGGACTATCTGCCAGGTATGTAGTCATCCTCTGGTTATGTATTGTTGTTTTTTTTCTCTTTGCCTTTACCAGTGCGGAAATTGGACAGAGACCAATGACAATTCAGTGTTATTCTGGTGCTTTCACATAGATCCCTCGGAGGAAAATAAGCATGGAAATGAATTTGAACCAGTGTGTTTGTTTTCTCATGAGATGGATTTAGTCTGTGTTCTCTCTTTTATGTATTTCCAGTCGTTTTCCTTTCCTGCAGGTACATCTCTGTTTCATAGTGTCATTGTGAATCAGACTGTGCTGATTCAAAAAACAGTAAAGCCAAAATGATGCGGTTGTTCAAACAGTATTTCATCAGATTTGATTTAAAACCAGAAACAGATTTCTAAGCATCACCATTAACACATCTGAAGAATAGAAATGTTTAACTTCTACAAAAACAACATATGGCATTTTTAGTGTACAAACTGGCAAAACTAACCAAGACACACAGAACACAACATTGTGTAAAAAAGTTGGTAAGAAAGCTAAACTTACTTTAAACCTCAATGGTCCAATCTGTAAAATATCTACTGAAGTCAATCATAAAATGTCCTTACTATATGATCAGACATTTAGGAAAAATGCTATGTTCAAGTGCTGGCTTCAGCACTCTCCAATGCTATAAAATTGGACTGCAGTACCAATTTTAAACACTAGGTGTCAGAGTTAAATATTGGTACTTTTACCTTAAACCGGCTAATTTATTCATATTCTCTGTAAGCGCCCTATACAAATGAGATGAATATATCGAAATTTAGAGTCACAAATTCACCTATCAAGCATGTCTTTGGACTGTGGGAGGGGGTCGGAGTACCTGGAGAGAACCCACATATGCACAGAGACAACATGCACACTCAACATGGGATTTGAACCAGGAACCTCCTTACTGTGAAGTAACATTGCTCATTCATCATCACACCACAGTGCAGCACTAAACTAAATATATTGCATTCTAAACCGTTTGACTCACCAGAAAATAAATAACCACATTATCTAAAATTCATATGATGAATTGTTACCACTCTTTGCTTTTCTAGGAAGAGAAGATGGTTGAGAACATTGCAATGACAGCCAATCAAACACATCTAAATAAACCGTAACTCAAGTTTGTGTTTAATGTTGTTTTAATTTATCTCTATTTTCCCACAATGCATCTTTCAGGCAAAAAGCACTGAGAAATAATGATCGACATACAAATAACTAATGATCCATTCCTGTTTGCAGCATCATGATCACTAATGAAAAATCGCACAGGAAGCAGTGTCACAGTTTGTCTCAGTGTCACAGATAGAGACATCAGGATTCACAACTGCAGCTCCATATGGCTGATGTTCAGCGCTGTTCAGTGCATCATTAGCCTGCAGCTAGAAGACACTGTAGCAGATATTGCGGTAATTACAGTAGTGCTCAATATTTGGTTATTTGAGGACACATTGTCATAAATGTCTAAGTGGTAACTTAACAGGAAGTTTTTATGTGTTCCAGACTTGGACAAAAAATGGACTTCCAGGCGTGCATTTTTTTAACTCTGTTGTCTGGAAATACAGAGACATAAGCACATCAACTCAGCGTGTCTGCATAAATATCAGACATCTGGGTCTACTGAATGTGCATTACATTTCTAACTTAAAACGATTCAATAAATCTCAGCTTTCACTGTAGTTCTCACTCATACTTAAAATATTCTACAAACTCACACAGATAATTCTAAAGCAGGCAACAGGTGGTTCACTACTGTCTCCTGAACAAGCAAAACACGGCAGGTGCAGCACTTCAAGGACTACAAATGCACTTGTAAAGCTTCGGCATAACATGGCTTATCTGTTATAACCAAATATATCTATTCATAATCAATTAATATACATCAAGTAAACAGCCTATTAATCACTCTGCACCTCACAAGTCTATTTGTCACATTAATGGATTGTTTAGAGTGTCTTTATACAAGTTTCGCTTATAGGGCTTTTCAGAAAACAATTTTATTTACATTACAAACGAGTCATTAATTTTTCTGTACAGGCTTCAGCAAAAAAACGACAGCAAGCTGAGCGAGAGAGAAAGAGAGAAAGAGAGAAACACAAAAACGGGAGGGTGGAGTACGGAAGAAGAGAGATAGCGTTATTATTATTGTGATAGGCTAACAGTGATTTGACTTAGTTTGTCCTTTTTTCAGTGGCATGCGTTTTGCAGGGAACCCAGTAAGTTGCCTCTAGTTACTGGAATTAACAAACATCCGTCATGGTACATTTTCAGAATAAAAGCATTCTGTACAAACAAGAGGAGTTTTTTCCATAGACATGCTACACTGGACTTTTACTTAAATTAAATTACACCAGAAGTTTAATCATACTTTGTTTTCATGCCCGTCACATACCTATGTAGACATAAATATTGACTTTAATGTCAGTTGGCTCTCTATGCATCATTTAACTGCAAAGTTTGGCCCAATACTGCATGCAGCTCGTGGTGGAAATAGGCGAGCCTCTCTTATTCTCTCGGTTTTCGACGCATTATAGGCGAGACCTGAGTGTGAGATGTGCTGCTCATGCCTGCAGTGTGTAAGCTCTGACTTGAACGCTGAAATAAAAATGCAGCCTTTGTACAGCATGCACGCATGCAACATGCATCCAGTCTGAAACTAGGGTCAAGCTCTTCTTTAAGAATTGCAAATCTGAAACTTTGAGTTACCACGGTAGAAGTCACACACACAACTGTGTCATTATTGAGAACAGTTATGTTCTCCAAAATTTTCCAGGACCTAAAAGTGTGCAAGATCGACAAAGATTCACATGAAACAAAACAGTAACATAACTCTTAAAGACATGATGGATAACTGTCACTAACTAGACAGTGTGTATCCAGTAATCTGCCTGCAGCAGTCACATCTATATGTCCCCTCTGACAGTATCAGGAGTTTAGGAGAGTGTCTTTCAGACAGATACAGCTCAGGTCTGAGTAAAGCTACCTAGACTTCCTGTGCTTTGAAGGTATACCCCTGACACATGCCTGTAATCCCTCTGGAATACCTGTGAAATCTGTTGACACACACAGCAAGGATAAGTCAGAGAACCAGGAGATCAGAGAGGAGAGTTGTAATTCGTTCCCAGTCATACATGTGTATTTGCTTGTATGTTGCATCAATCTGTACTAGGCTGTATGTTTCTTTTGCACTATAGCCCAAGGCAAATGTTCCCTACGGGACAAAACAAGTGTGTTTAATCGAATATAATCTTACAAGGCTGCTGCAGAGACTCAAAAAGGAAAGCACGCTGCACTTCAGATGGGTCATTATTGACGTCAAAGGCATATAATTGCACCAAAAGGTCCCTCTGACATCTTTATTTGTTCACTTTGAATAACTGCAAATGGGTGTTCAAGGTCACCAGCAGGTAATTGGACAATAGACAATACCCTGGACATTTTTGTATGATTTTCTCCATTTGTCTTTTGAAAAGGGGAAATTAATCAGAATCTTTCCTCTTTTTTGGTATACATTAAAGTAATTATTCATAGTGGGGTTGATAAATGTCTCAGCTGACTGATTGATGCCTGCATGAAATAACATGTATTATCCAAAAAGATAATGATAATGGTAGTGGTACAGTTACAACGGGTCCAATCGTGGTTATGGTAAATAGACCTTAACAGTGTAATCTTAAAATAAGGTACACACTTCAATGTTTGGAATAAATTGTGAATTGATTTAAAAAAAAAAATACTGGCTTTGTGATGAGATTCTTACTCTGTGTCTTAGTCGAATCACATCCACCACAATGACCTCCTCACTTTTGAGTTTCCTCATCAGAGTGAGGTATACTCATCATTCACTGCTGCCCACAACTGTGACACACAAATAGTGTTTGTAACATACTGGGTATACCTGGTTTGGTAAAGGAGAGCTGTGGCTAATAAGAGGAATAATAGATAAAGAGGAGTGGCTTTGCATTCGTATTCTGTCCAGTCAGCATGTTGAGCGATATATACAGTACAGGTAAGCAGAACAGAGAAGCTGAGGATTCCTCAGACATGACCTTTACACTTGTGTGTTAGCTGGATTGGACTTTGTTCAATGAAGCTGGCAGGGTAAGGAACACTACATTCAATCAGACTATTCGGGGTAACACTGTAATTAAAGCAGTAATATAAGACATTTCTGTTGATTACTTCAGTGATCACATGACCGTTACTAATCAGACAATTGTCTCATTACTTGCGTTACTTTGAGTTCATCAACTTCCTGTATCAGCATAACGGTCATGCAGAATAACAAATGAAATGCATTTTCCACATACTCCATGCGCTCCGCGGTCGGTCAGCGCCATGCACTACTGTACGCTGCCATTCGTTGCCACATGCTCCTGTTTCCACAGAGAGCACCGCGGTCTGTCTCTGCACTGGAACAAATATGCAAAGAGGCTGTTTTCAGCAGAGCTTGCTGCAAAGACGCGTCACGCTGTACAGACTCGGACAGGAAGTCAGACAAGGAAACGCACAAAGCATCAGGTCAATATCAGATTTAAAACACTATACAGACTCCTGATCATATATTCTATCATTATATCAACAAAGCAACATTTTGTTTGTACGTTTTTCTCTTTATTCCCGTGTGATCATGTAGCTCTCCTGTGACATAATGAACTCATGAGTACAGCTGCTCATGACCGCGTTCACACTCCAGAAACGGACCCAGTGGGGAAGGACGCACGCCGTCAGACACAACAAAACCGTGGCGCTGATGGAACACAGCATGCACGGACTATGTGGAGATTGCGTGTCAGGATGGTGAGTTATGTAAGGTTTAACCGTCACCACAGCTACAACAGATTATAAAACATGAACTTTATTAGACTTTGCAACAATGTTAAATATTAAAATATCCAGCATAGTCACCAGTGTCTACGGTACGTTTGAAAATGTGAAAACAAGTATGTGGGAGAGAGAAAATCTATTCAGCAGTCTCTTACATAAACTTCTTATGAACTCTGGAATCCTGCTGTTCTTGAATTCCTTCTTTCTTAAAGCGTTATATTAAATTATTGATTGACAGACCTAATGGCTCACATTAGATGGTGAATTGTGCATCTATCTTTATTCTCCCATTTCTGCAGGAACCATCAGAAACAAGTCCCCCCGCAACTGAGCGTTAATGGTGCATGCTGGGAAAAACTGTGCTGCTTGCGAGCCACGGGGGACCGCAGGACATCGAGTTCTGTTATGGTGAAGTGTTATTCCACAGCAGTCTGCAGCGTAGCGTAGCTTAGTGCTGTGGATGTACTTGTGCTACTAGGTGTGTACTTGTGTCTTTATGCTCTACAAAAGAAATATAAAGCTAGCGTTCCTTCCACCAGTTTCCAATGATGCATAACATAGCAGTGTTTCTCAAATAAGTGTGTCAAGTATTCATCAAACTAGTAGGAGCAGGTCACATTCAGGGTTTTTTATAAAACTGGTAGCTTCAGGCAAAATGCTCTCTTATGGAAGTTCAGCATTTCTTGACAGAACTGGGACAAATGTAGAGGAAAGTTTAATTTTGGCTCACAGCGGGAAATCCAAGGAAGATGCAACGTTGCTGCAGCGAACATGTGCTATTTACAGACATCCCAAAAGAACAGCACCACCAGACGTGGAAGTATTGGTGTGAATGTATATCCTTAATGATGCTACTTAGCTCTGCTACGCAAGTCATTTATCAAAAGGTCAACCAGACACTCATCAGAGGGCTGTCGATTATTCAATAAAGCAGTCGATTATTCAATAAAGCAGTCGATTATTCAATAAAGCAGTTGGAGTGGTCTCAAAATGGCAAATAAGAAGCTCTAATGAGCAGAGTATTTAAAAGTCAATGAGCTATCACTGGCTTAGGCTGTCTCTGTGTTTACCAAGTTAATCTGTGAGTCAACAACACTGAGGGGATGGTGGAAGAAGGCATCATGGGCAAACATGGAATATTGGCCATTATTCAGTATTTGAAGTTGTTGTGCCTTTTGTCTATTGTAGTATAACACAACAAATGATAATATCTGACAGGGACAATACAATTTAATTGGCTGCTTGCTTCAACCACCCCAAACACAGAAACATAATGCAGCCATGACGAGCTGCTGCAGCCTGATAAAAGTGAAAGGGACTACATTTAAAAATGTGTTTATCTTCTTATTATATGAGCTGAGAATGGTTAGCATGTCAAGCTAACATACTAGCATTAGAAGGTAACCAAGTGTTACTTTCTAGAACTGAAATAGCACACAGACATTTTTTGAAGTTCAGAGTTCAGATCAGTGTTGCATCTTTTAGCATACCATACATCAAGAGAGGGATCTAAAGCAGAGGGCAGCAGCAACAAAAAGGACCAATATGAAAGATATCTACTGAATTAAATGATAAAATGACCTTACATCGTCAGACATTAAGGAAACATGCTATGTTGAAGGTCTGTCTTCTCTGAGCCAGTATGTTCCCCCTCTAAGTTTTGATTCTGGCCCTGAATGGTCGTTTTTTGTTTTGACCAAAAAAGTTAGGGGAATTTAAGGCAACCCTAAACGGCCGTTTTGGACGCCCCTCAATTTGCCAGGCAAACAGCAAACCAACAGGTGTTGCAACGATGGAAGCAGGAAAGCAAACTCATTCTACCCGACCTAAAAGGCGTCAGCATTTTCAAATTAGTTGCACAACCAGAAACTGTTGGATCAATATTGGAGATGCTTTTGAAAAAGTGGTTCGAACGCAGAAGGTTTCAAGACCAATATGGGGGGGTCTACAGCTCTCTACCATGTTTTTTTAATTTGGACTGCAGTACCTATTCTATACGCTAGGTGTCAGAGTTACATGTTTCTCCTTTAAAGGACACATTTACCAAATAGAAGGATATAATGTCTGAAATGCTGGCAGAAAATTAATATAAAAGTTGAATATCATTGAATATTTACATGAGAATAAGAACTGTTGTATTTTAGTATCCTTAGACTGAGATTATATCAATGGATGGACCTGAGTCTACTCCACAACGACTGCCATGTTCCTTCAGAAGCCCAGAAAGACCATCTGTGGCCATCTGTGTTTGTACCAAGGTTGGCTGCTTACTTACTGTGTAACAAGTGATTCACGTTTACACACAAAAAAATCATGATTGAGGATTGGCATAAACATCATGTGGTTGATTGGTTAGTTCAAAAACTAGGGTGACATTTACTGTTGGTGTCACGTTTATCTCTCTCAGCCAAAGGTCAAAGTCCTATCCATTGCTTATTCACACAGCGTGAATATTTCCCTGGGTCGAGAGGTTTTCACAAGATGCAAAAAGTCTGGGGGAAATGTGGCTGTTTGTGTTCACAAATGCAGCTGAACCCCAAAGTTCAGGAAAGTTTTAAGGAATTCCTTGATTTGTGAAAACATCACATGAAGACGTGAGGGTAGTGATGAAGCATTGTCATGTGACACAGTGGGAACATAAACAGGATGGGAGATAAGGGGTGCTGTTATAAGTAGATTGTATTTTTTAGTGTAGGTATTTCATTAATTCCCGAGAGGACACCTTTAACCCAGGATGCAGCTAAATTCCAAACATACAGGTCCTTTAAATGCTCTGTCTTTTTTGCTCAGGATGATCTCAGTCATGGAACTCAGCAGCGCTCGGAAGCCCAAAACACAATCACTGTAGTAGCATGCCAAAAAAGAAGAAAGCAAACAGGAAGTCTGGAAATATGTCTTTTTAAGCTGCCTGCGTTGGCAGGTTGACTGATTAGAAGTGAAGTATATGTGCTTCGTCAGACATGCATGAGACAGATGACTGAAACACGTCGCTGAACACTTCATGCATTAATTAGTACACATCCACAAAGCCTTTCCCATTTGATTTTTTAAACACACAGTAAGGCATATAGAAGGTTAGATAAAACATTTTATTTTTTTTACACTTTACTATACTCATGCTTTACACCGGCTAAGTAACTCTGCAGCATTTTTTCCATGTGTCTCAATGGGTGGGATTGTTGGGTTTCTGCCTGAGACCTCTAAAAACATACGTCTTAGTACAATATAATGCATGTTTAAAGATTCCTTTTTGCAGTTGAATATGTGGTCACAGAGTTCATCAAACAAAACCAAGCAGAAAAAAACCTTCCCTCCGAAGTGTTCTGGCTTCTTTGTTTCTGATCCCCGCTGTGCTGAAGCCTCGGATCAAGCTGCATGAGTATTTTTTTTTTTCATCCTGCAAGGCTCTCCCCCCCACTGCAGCTCTTTATGAAATACGAATAAATTGAACTGCATGCTAAAGCTCTTTCTAAGCCTGGCCTTATAATGGTTCATTGGGGGAGAAATATTGCTTTTCCCATTCTGAGAAACTCCCCGGTGTATTACTTAACTTGTTAGTGAAAGGTCAGGTCTCAGAGGAGCACAGATGCAAGGACAGCAAAGAGTGAAGGTTTTTTTCATGAATGTCAACAAGAAAATGCTTACCAGTGCAAATGTAGAAATGATGCTCTGATAGGAGATGGAACTGGTTTGACTGCATAGTCCACATCAAACCAGCATATAGCACCTTAAATAAAAAAAGCAATCATATCTATCTCTCCATCTAGCAATCATTTGAAGTCAATTATTTCCCCTGCAATATCCTTTAAACACTTGTGCTATACTTTGAAATCAATATGAACTAGGGCTCCAAGCAGCTTAAACGGGCCCTCACATGTTTACATATGTCATGCAGGGTGAGGTGCATGTTGGGATGGGGTCACAGTCACAGTGTCTTGATTTTTTTTGTAACTTGTATAAACATTAACAAACTTAGCCCTGCCTCACAAGGCTTACAATGTCACCAGTAGGTGTCACTATGACAAGATTGCAATTTTGGCATATAGATGTTTTTGAAAGGTAACTTTCATCAAACATTTAAAGTAGAGTTTGTCTCAGTTTTGACTAAATAACTTAGCTTCAGCTACATCCAGTAAATTTGATAGGAAAATTGGAAAACTGGCAAGCAGGAATGGCGACACCCTTTGAGTTTTGTACACGAGTTTGACATCTTTTCATCAGCAAGGTGTCCTCTGTATACCAAAATGGAAACTGATCTAGACCCCCCTGGGATTAATCATTGACTAGAGTAGCAGCGTAGTGGGTTAGATAACCATTAATAATTCCCTAACTAAGTCCTAAATCAATCAAATGTATGCACATTTGCACGTCAGCTTCAAGCTTCAGTACTCAACAACAAACACTAATCACATTGTTCAGTTCAAGACTGTACAGCCAGCATTCACGCCTATCGTCCCGTCTTACACTTTTCTTCTCTTTGGTTGTTATACATCTCACACTTATGAAGTCACACCCACACTCGTGAACTTGCTGCTTCAGATTAATCAACTGGGGCATCGGTGGGGAAAAGCACTTCCTGTCGCTAGTATACCACCCCCTTTTCCTCTATATTGTCTCTCTTCAGATCAGCTCGCCTTTTTGATCTCACCTGACTCTTATTTCACACGTCGTGGGCAGTGGAAGCTCCCCCCCCCCCCTCCCCTCTTCAGATCTTCAGGAATGAGAGGTCGTCTGCTTTTTTCTAATCAGAGCCTACCAAGACTCCCGCAGGATTGGAGCCACGTCGGGGCTTGCACATCACCACGTGAGTTATGAGTTATCAGAGCCTGGCCTCAAGCTTCCACTCTGACTGTTAGATACAGTCACAGTGGAGGCACAATGAGTTCAGCTGGTCATCTGGATTAAGATGAAACCTGTCGATTGGTGAGCTTGCATCTCGCTGAGACTGAGTGTCCAGAATTTTAATGTACATCTAATTTCTTCCTCCTGTTTTTCTACTTGACACCCCTGCTCCAATCATATCGCAGTGCGTGCTGTTTGTAATTGGACTGCTTAGCATTCACTCATTTCATCATCTCAAAGGATAACAATTTGACAGTGTCAAAAGTAAATTACCTGCTGCCCGGGCTCACCGAGAAACATGGCGAATAAGAAGTGACGCATGTGACAAGAGTCTTTGAGGTGACAGGTTGGGAGGGATTATTCCCTCACTGACACTTCCATTTCTTCCTGTGGCTGTCAGCTGATTGACAGCTTGAGAGCAACAATGTGCAGTGCTGATGGTGGTATGGAATAACAATTTAACCTTAACAGTGGAAAAAAAAAACAAGTTAACACATTCATTCCTGTTTTGAGTCTTTATATGGTTCATTTTAAATATCCTGATGTTTAGGAGGAGATTGGTAGAAGCTGTTATTCAGTCTGATTTTATTTCATTTTCTCTTCCAAAAGTAGTTCTGTTTGCTCCAGCAAAAGTTGCTGATGACTATAGTTCACAACATAGAGGTTTCTTTTGTAGTGAGAACAGCTCAGAGAATACTTCCAGTAATGGGAAATAAAGAGGAAAAATGGTGGGTAATGCTGGTGAGCTGCTGACTATGCACCAAAGCCCCTGCAAGTGATCAAACACAGAACACATTAAATGGTCAAACTACAGAGTCCTGTATTGGGTTTTTTTTAAATTAGATTTTGACCAAACTTTACAATAAATAGATTTCTTATTTCTCTTGTAAAGTGAGGAATATTGGCCGGCCATAGTTTCTCCATTTATACTAACCGTGTGCAAACATCACCCGGATGAAATTAAAGTAGACGACCAAATAAAGAACTCCTGTATTCTCCTTTTTTTGTTTCTGTGTGGTCCATGACAACAGAGGTTGAGCCAAAAACATCAAAAGTTTTAGAGTTTTGGCTTCTTTTTATATTGGTCCTGGGTTGTTGGTCCTGATTTTCCAAGAATAAAAATCAAGATGCAGTGCTGTTTCAAGTTGACCTCTGCTGTACTGAGCTATCACTGCTCATTTTTATACACTGCACATTTATAAAGTCACCAGCCAATCAAACACGGTGTCTCTACTGGAGAATGTTTAAGCAGAAAATGGATCGTAATGGTCGTTAGTTTTATATGTCAACATCATGAACAAGGACATCATGTGAGCATGCACATTACTTCAGTTGTATCTGAGCATCAACAGCATGTAAAGATTTATAGTAAACCCCTTCAGGCACACTGGTCAGAACAGTAGACAGCTATTCAATAGCTGTTTTTATTTTACAAAATGCTAAATATAGATGGGTTTTGATGGACTGGTTTCACATCAGCCACTTCAGTTGATGTTAGTAAGTTATCCCATACACTGCCACCTACTGGCCAGCCATAGAAAGTGTACCATAAATGTCTTCAACATCAACATGGATGATATAAAGTCACAAATAACATGCAACTCAGGAATATCTTTGAAATCCTTCAAATCCTGCTCAGTCATTTAATAATTAATGCATCAAAGAGGGATACTGCAAGAAAACAGCAGGAGGGGATGCACACCCAATAATTATTGACATCCTGTCTCGTACCTTCAGTCCAGTTTTTCTTGATAAACCAATTTGCACCAACCTTGAAGTGGTTTCCTATAACTTCAACCTTAGCAACATTTACTGTATGGATTGGGAACAAGGCAAAACTCTTGTGAATTATTTTTCTGTAGTGGATATGGGAAGCACAAAGAAATCTGAACAGCACAGTACTATTTATATGGATAGGATGGGTTTCCACTCCATATCTATAGCCAAACAAATGACACAGACACATCTGAAGAGGAAATAAATCAAACATGTAGAGAACCAACAGAATTGTAAACATCTTTTATTATTGGTCTGTGGTGTCTGTATCTATACAATAAGGAAGTGTGCCTCTAAAAATGTATAATAAAAAGAAATTGACATCTTCCAAAGCATTCCATTTTCTTCGTAATTCAACAACTTAAAGGTAGAACAATCTCACTGATAACTCTGAGAACCAAACACATATACGCTAAAAGAAACTGCTGGATCCCTCAACATGGGGGACAAAAAAAGAACCGGCACCGTTATGTTGGAAGGCCAACGACATTATCTTGGGCTGCCAGGTAATGACCAACAGGTGAAAGTAATTAGAGGCAGGGTAGATAATCATCTACCAAATTAGACTGACATGTCACAAATTAAAGCCTCAAAAGCATGAGGAGAAGATGGGTGACACAATAAAACAGGAAAAACAGTTACAAGGAGCACATTGAGACGTTACAGCAGATTGGTTGCCGTCTCAAATTAACTTTCAATCAACCAGTTACAAGCTAAGTGGCAGTGAGGCGGGGCCGGCCTTAAACCTTCCAGCGACCTTGTTGGTCAGATCAGTCATTCCTTAAGAAATCAACCCCTGTACATTGTGTACCAATAAACACATGGGCTATTCAGATGAAAACAACAACAAACAGTATCTCATGCCTCAAGTGGATACTAGAGGAACTGCAGCTTTTTTGCACCTCCACATTGGCTTCATTTTTCAACAATGGAGTTACTTCTTGGGGTAAAGTGAAAGTGCTTGACAGGAGGTCAAGACAGGTCTTTTGGACATGACCCAGAGGGACTTTGATATCACTCAAGGAGTTCTATTAGTAGAGTCATCTCACAACTATATCTGTGCTTATTGAAAAAGCCATGTCAAGAGAAGAGGTGGAGCCATCACAGCAGTCTGACATTCCTTCCTACTGGACATACATTAGGTAAAATTAGCCACCAATGCCAACATGTTTTTCCAACTTTGCAGCATGGAAGAATTCATTTGAGTAATGTATCATCTTAATCCCTTAACTATAAAGGCCATAATCAAATAAGAAAGTTTTATCTTTCTAAGGACGGCAGCCTCATCAAAGCAACAACTGATTAGTATTTTATACCATCACACAAATAGCAATGAGCATAGGTCTCATGTTTCATCATCACACACGATTACCAGAAACGTCTTCTTCAAATGATGACCAATGAACGTCACAGAATGCAGCCGTCAGATAGTATGAAGAGAGCAACTGAACTGAGCATGTCTCCTCTGTTCTTAAATCTTTACAGACTTCCAGTTCCAAGAATTTTTCAGAGCTGCTGATGAAATATTTATCCATCAGTAGTCTTAAAACACAATACATTTCCTACCTGCTTAAACATTTAAACCCAATTGGGCCTTTTCTTGAGTCAGAACTGAATTGGGTGAAGCTCCTGTTATCTTTATGCAGCATGCAAACCGATGAAACCAACTTCCTAATATTAAATGCGTCCAAACCCCTCGCTTTTTTAAAGTTTAACACCCTGTTGTTCTCCTGTAAGTCGACTACGTGCCATCAGGCCAAATGTGGGACAAAGAGAATGTTTGTGCGAGACAATGTAGGACATGTTACCACAATGCAGAGAGGAAGTTTAGATATTGTTATAATGTCAAAATAACACAATGAAAAAAACACTTCTGTTGAAACCATTAGCTAATAAATATTAACAACAGAAAAGTTTTTCACTTCTTCCTATCCCTTTTGAACATGAACTATATTATTTGAGTTATGTATTTGTTGCTATGGATCCTGAGGATCCAGTTTGTTTGTTTGTTTTTTGTTTTTTTTCCTTTTTATTTTGTGTTTGTATTATCTTAACATGTTCAATAAATTGCTAATTACTACTACTACTAATAACAATAATAATAATAAAAACAACAAAACTTTACCACTGCATGTTTTGTTGCACACACTAAATAGGTTGTGCAAATCTCCACAGAGGCAATGTGCAAGTACATCTGAGGCTAGAAGTACCAGAGCAACAGTCTGCTGACCAGTATGATTGTGAGTGCTGCACAGCATGGTGAATGTTAATAATTTCAGCTGCTGTTACCTTATCCATTGGGCAATCCTTGTTTGGTTTCAAGAGGAATGTATCTAAAGAGCAACAATATTCTATAAGAGCCAGGCCTTCTGGTGCATCCTGCATGCAGTATGACATAAGTGGTATTTTCCTCCATTCATGATTTAAAAAAAAAAAACGTGCAAATGTTGCAAAACATTTTCTGGGGACCGCCCTCCACTGGCTTTAACCAAGAGTAAGTACTTTGCTAGACTTTGTTGTAGCTGCATCTTCTCTCTTTGTCATCGTTTCCATCATATTTTGCCAAAAAGTGCATCCCGATAACATGTGTCTTTGTTTTGAGGCAGAGGGGCGTAACATAGGCAACAAAGATGGTGGCAGGTTGGCGAGCCCTTTACCCCACATGTGGACTGATTGATTTACATATGAAACAGTCTGAAATCCTAGCCTCTTGCTTTCTACACAGCCATTGGATAAAAGCCAGGTTTTAAGGGGACTATCATGCACTTCAGAAAGCAAGAGCCAATGAAATGCCGGACATTGCCCTAATCTGCAGGACATGGGACAAGTGGTGAAAATGGAGTGCAGTTCCGCACCAAGCTGGACACCTGGTTACCCTTTGATTGATTCACCTATATGGCACTTTTTTATCCTTATTGTACTAGGGGGTTACATAAAACTTAAAACTGCACTGTAATCAACACTGCAGTTTTAGTTTTACATATTTAATTTAATTCAAGCTTCATTGATGTTTACCATTTCATTTAACTAAATCTTAATTTATTGTATAGGTCTTTCATTACTCAATGTTTGATTGGAGATGTAATTGCTCATTAGTTTTAAATGTCTAAGCCTTTCCATACTTGTATTAAGATGCCATCTTCTGTTTCCTTGCCTTTCCATGTATGTATACTGCCTTACATTTATTTCCCCATTAGGTAAGCACTTAGAGGCCATTAAGAGAACTGCACCTTAAAAGATCACTTTACTTCATGCTTTGTCTGTTCAGCTGTGGTGGCTATAATGGCTGTATAACTGAGCAACCATACTGAATTGGTTTTATTGAATTAGAGTTATGTAATGATGTTAACAGTATGAGGATAAACATTTAATAATTCTTACCAGACAGCTGTGGTTTCATCATACAGATATGTAAGGGTGCACAGCACATTGCTCCCATATTATTTTGGGACTGCAGTGTTAAGCACTGTCTGTACATTGCTCTGGTTTGAACCAGCCTGACTCCTCTGTGATTCTCCCACGATCATAACCGAAAACAGCAGCA
The DNA here is from genome assembly GCF_963584025.1 of Labrus mixtus. Taxonomy (NCBI): domain Eukaryota; kingdom Metazoa; phylum Chordata; class Actinopteri; order Labriformes; family Labridae; genus Labrus; species Labrus mixtus. The sequence continues at coordinate 3,419,604 of NC_083629.1, read as the reverse complement.
GGCTTCCCCCTCAAGCACCTGCGTCCAACTGATGTCTGTGAATTCCAAAAGCATCAAAAACATCCTCCGTCCCTCTCTCTGTTTTCTCCTCTTATCACTTGCTCTCTCTCCTCAAATCCCTTACTGTGCCTCACACTCACTCCTTCTGCTGCATCCCCCCCCCCCCCCCCCCCCCCGCTTCATAGTCGGAGACAGATAATCAATAACCATGGCTCGGCGTCCCAAGCCTTATTGACTTTGTTTTTCAGGAAGACTCCATAAAGAGTCATTGGGGAGATTCTGTCACTGCCAGTTCTATCCCCTGGCATTAAAACCTCCTCCGCTTTTGCCGTAGACAAGAACAAGCTTATGCTACCCTGCATGACCACCGGAATACAAACTAAGAGTGAATGGAGACAGCAGAGCTACTTTCCACCTGCTAGAGAGACAAGGTTCACAACAGCGGGAATGAGAATGAGAAACAAGAAATGCCCTGGGTGTTAGAGTGAATGTGGAAACACTCCTGTGGTTTTCAAATATTGGGCTGCAGGATATTTGGGTGAATTCACATGATGAACTGAGGGGTGAATTGTGTGCGGCAAGGGCAATGAGTGCAACTTTTCATGCCTCATAGCAGAAAATGACCATAAAATGTCTGCAGGAGTTGATGTGGTTGTTGATCAATACCAATGACACAGCATATTACTTTCCGACTTTCAGCCACAGGGTGAGGTTTGCCAGATTGTGCAGAAGTTCTTGCAGGATTTAATTATTTCTGGCATGAGACAGAGATCAGCAAACCAGAAACTGAATGCCACTTAAAATCATGCAAAAGGCTTAATTAGGAATCTCATTCTGGAGTAAAAGCCACCATTCATGGCTCTCCATAGAAATAAGAAGGGTCACTCATAAAGAATGGAAAAATAAGAAGAGGCAGATTTGCAGATGTGGAATAATAGCTAAAATGTTAAACTCAGCACATTGCTGCAACTTTAATAAAATTATTTAGTAGAAAACCACAGGAGCAGATAAACTGAGTTTTAAATGTTGAATATCTGTACAGCATTGCTGTAAGTTTTTGAGTTTCACAAACTGCATCTAAAAGCATAATATTGAGAAAAGATGGACAGAGTCAATTAGATGAATTTGTGAGATCATTCATGCAAAATAAATAAGTACCAGCAGCAAACATGAGTAACAGGCTGGATTACTAACCAGGCAAAATGCTCAACTGCCCCAGGGCCCCCAAAAGCTATGTGCTACTAGACTTTTTGAAATAAAAACATAAAACTTTAAAGAACTGCAAATTTGTTTCAGTATTTTTCACAACAATGAGCTATGTTGGGCCCTGCATTATTACTTGAAGCATTGCATGCACTTCCATAAAGTTGATGGGCTCACAAGAGGCATATAAAAAAAAAGAAAGGTCAAAATGGAACAAATTAGGCTGACATGTCCTTATTTACTCGTGGGCCAAACTCATTTCCAAAGTGTTGGAAATACCTTTCACCATGGCAACTCAATAACGTCTCCCAGGGTCAAATGCGTTTAGACACAACAACCTTATTTGGTTATGGAGGCTTTCTTGTTTCTTATTCTCCAGCTCAATTCTCCAGTTCGATCCCAAGCTCCTGCAGCCACATATCCAATGTGTCCTTGGGCTGCTTAGTATGTACCGGCAGTGTATGCATGTGTATGAATGGATTAGTTAATACTGATGGTCACTTTGGGTGTGAATATGTAGGTGTGACATGCATTGTAAAAGCACTTTGAGTAGTCAGAAAACTAGAAAGGTGCTATACAAGCTCAAGTCCATGTCGAATTAAAAAATAACTCAAGGCATTGTACACCTGCTTGGACATAACTCTTCAAGACCATTAAGCTGATACTTATGTGTTAAATGGGCGGAGTTCCAGTCTGCTTTTTGAACTGTACTAAATGCAAATTTCAAATTAAATATACAGTAAACCTTGATTTGTGCTCAAGGGTGGTGGTACTTGAATATAAATGCAGCTCAGCACATAGATGAGAGAAGTTGTTTAGCCTGTGGGTTTGTTTCTGCATTCTCCATCTGCACATGCTCATTTGTGTTTATCACCCTAATACCATATACAGAATTTCAAGATGATGTTATGCATGTTAAATTTGTTGGAAAAAAATATATATCAAGTTTACTTGCAGAACTGGGTGACGAGGCAATCAAAGGAGAGGTTGTTGTCAAAAATGATTCCAAGATTGTGGATATGATGGGGATAGGGTGGAGTTGTCAATCGTGAGGTTGAAGTTTTGAGTGGATTTAGAAAAGGATTTTGGGCAGATGTTTATATTGAATTTGTCATGGTAAATTGTGAGGAAATTGGAATGCATCCATGTTTTTTATTTATTTAAGTGAGGCAGGTTGTTAGTGTGGAGTGGGTTTCAGCTGTGATGGAATTGGCGGAGATGTAAAGCTGGTTGGCAGCGCCGTAACATTGGAAACGGAGACCGTGCTGATGGATGATATTACAAAGCGAAAGCGGGTATATGATGAACAGGAGGGGACCAAGCACCGGACCTTGGAGGACGCCTTGATACAGAGGAGCTATGGAGGAGGTGCAGTTGTTGATGTTAATGAACTGTTGTCTATTGGTCAGGAGAGAGCAGTGCCAGTGATGTGGATGGGTTCCGGGTCGGAGAGAGGAATAGTGCGGCTGATGGAGTCAATAAAAGTTTTGAAATGCAAGATAACGGTATTTCAAACATGAAAATATAAATGTGATTAACCATGCTTAACTATTTTAATGAATTTATTAATCCCAATTTAAAAAAGGTATTGTTTGACAGCCTTGATATTTATACAACAGTGAACATTAAAAAGTCCCGTGTAATACAAACCCTGGGCCTTGTCCTCTTTGTAGTGAAGGTAAATAACTGTATGAATTAATGGGGGTATGCTATCTAACAAAAAGGGTATTATTTGTACGTCAATATATCAAAGGCTGCCATATGTAGTGGTGTTGCAGACAGATGTGGTCACAGAAAACACGACAAGATAATTCCCAGTAGCCTACTCGTCCCCTATAGTGAACATGTGGGATAATCCATTGAGAAGGGGCCATGGCTCATATTGTCACTGTGATGGGGAACAGACTAAATGACAAAGCTTTGAGGATAAGAGAGGATTATCTTTGCTATCTTTTATCACGCCTTTGAAGGATGCTAACCTAAATAGCATATTGTTAGCAAAGAGTGCCGGTGTTTGCTTACATAGAGGTTCACTGGTACTGTGTGTGATGTGTTTATCCCGTGTGCTAATGAAGGCTCGTGCTGTCAGTCAAACAGCTGGTGGAACCCTGCATGGGGATGTGCAACTCAGGAGATCAAAATTGACTACATCTATTAATCAACCATCAAACTTGATTTTCCATCGCTGCCATGTTTTAAGTTCTCCCTGAGAGGTCATGCATGGAGTTTAAGAAGGCAGGGTGGATTCTCTTGTGGAAACTGATGCACACTATGCAGTCTATACATGCATGGGTGCCAAAGCGGGGGAAAAAGTGGGACCACAGGGCCCCAATGGAGGAAAGGGCACTAGGTAGTTTTATTTTTATTTTTTTACTACAGGCGGTACTTTAAAATAAGATGTTTTTAATGTCAGGGGAGATGATCTATTATAATTTCAGGTGTTGAAGGTGGAACATTAAAAATGTGAGGAATTATTCAAATCTTTAGGTCAAGAAAAATGTGTCTGAATCTGATCATTTATATTTATTGTGAGTTAATCACTAATTTCAGTACAATGTTACAATTTACTTAGCAGAGGCTTTTATCCAAAGTGCTATATTTGAGATAGGTAGTACAACACTAATCCATTCACACACCATCACTGAAGCAGAGGGAGCAATGCTGGGTTAAGTGTCTTGCCCAAAGACACATCAGACATGTTGCTCAACTGGGGATCGAACCCTTGACATTCCGGTTGAGAGGCAATGACTCTACCAAGCAGCCACAGCCGCCTGTAGAATGTTTTCCGGCACAGGGGTAAAAAAAAATAAAAATCTTGAGGACTGATTGAAACCACATGATATTTCAAGACAATTGTAAGACTAATTCAAATTCTAGAAAGGTGGACATTTCACATAGTTTAATTCATTATTTTAATTTAATTCAAACCACAATAAAGTGAACATTTTTCCTCACTATCAGGTATATTGTTGACATCGGAAAAGCTGACCTCACCTGCTGACATGTCAAGAGTGACAAGAAAGAGTTGAGGTTACTTTTCTGAGTGAGTTGAAGCCATGATTAGTCAAAACTGAAATAAGAACATGTCTATACCTATGTCTGTGATTTTTGATCCCCAGTTTTCAGGGTGTAACACAAAGTTATAGAACGTCAAAGTTTTTAATGGCTCATAAGCACAAGGAAGGTGTGGTTATAATATATAGGGTTGGCATGTGCTGTGGAGGTGATGATGGACACATTATCAGAATCAGAATCGGGGTTTATTGGCAAGTACATTAACACATACAAGGAATTTGACTTGGTGTATTGGTGCTAAACAAATAACAAGGAAATAAAGCAGAACTAGCAACAACTTAAATAATACAGTATAAGAAGATATTACAATATATAAAATATAATTTAAAAATGTAAAATATAAAATATAAAGATAAAAAACACAAAATGTACAAAAGGTGCAATGTAGGAGCTGTGCAGTGGACTATGAGAAAAAATATCTTTCCCTGGGGCCCAGAATTCCTGCGGACGCCATGTGTCTATGCATCCAGTTTTGTTTATCATGTGCCTGGTGTGGGCTCTACCTTAGCACATTAAAGTCTAAAAATAAGAAGCAGGTAAAGTTTTGTTCATTTTGTATATTCCTACATACATTTTGTCACACTGTTGGACCCTGAAAGACTGTGACTCCTCCTGCCTTCCTCGATAAAAATCCATATTCTTTCTCCATATGAGACTGGTGAGAATTTGCTTATTGCATTCGAAAAGAGATTACTGTGTATTGCTTGCAACCTATGAGGCCACCCAGTCCAGTTATGAGCCTCCAAAAGCCCTGATGGCATTAGTTCCTACCCTTGTTGGTGACCGGGAGCACAATAAGGCTGCTTGTGTACATCAGGCAATATATAGAACCAAAAATATACTGCATATTGTAATGTTTTATACCTACTGTACATAGAGGTGATGGTGTGCTAGACTTTTGTTGAATATATGAGAAAATAATTTCTTATTTGGGCGCAGAGGTCCCACAGATGCATGGCAGGACAGTAATCCATACAGTAATATATTTTTTATTAAAGCCTCTAACAGAATCCCATTAATGTGGAATCTTGTCTAGCCGTATGGAAAATAAGTTCTGCTAGATTTCAAAAAGTTGAGCTGAACTGCAGCATGTTTGGTCTCAGTACTGAGGCCGCTGTCAGCCTGACATGGATCTGCTCCCATCAATAACTTCCTCTTGCAGGACTAAACCAGTCGTTTATCATTTAGTTTCCAGAAGGACAGACCAGAAAGGGACAGAACACATTCCCATTTCATCACAATCGGTTAACAAGGACTACATTAACTCAGTAACTGTTGGAACAAGATATATACGTATAAAAGGAGAACACAAGCATCACACACGGGAGAGGTAAAACACCCTTGTTTCTGAAATCAATAAATGTTACCTTTTTTTTACACTTCTGTTACTTTCTTTTTGCAAATGCATAAACAGGATCTATAGACATGCATTAATGGTTTGCAGTAACTGGCGCTGAGGCCAGGATGGGGCCCCTCTTGGCCAGGTCAGCCTTCCAAAGAGATCTTGATCTCAATTGGTTAATTACGTTGTTACATGAAGGTTAAAAAGGAGCTTAGGAAAGTGACAGCCGAGCCACCGTTGAACACTTTATGGAGCTGCAGTACAGGCTCGTTAAGTGTCCATCTCTTCAAAACAACTCATATTTACATCACCTGACAACAGCAGAAGAACAGAGCCATCAAGATAAAATGCAAAATTTGGGCACTTGGCAACGTTTATGCAACCCTTACAACATGATTTCAATCACTAAACACTATGTTTACATCGGGTGAAACACTTAAACTAAAAAGATGATTGCTGATGTTAACCAAGTTTTTCAGTTTTATCTTTGTCTTTGAGCTGATCTTTTGAATGATGCAGGGTCAAGCACAAGCTTTTATTTTGGAGGCTGTTGAACCAATTTGTGCCACACAAGCTGGTGAGGAGTGGATGGACCAAATCAACCCAGCTTTAATACATGACTGCTCCTGAGTCATTGGCAGCAGAGGCCAGAGTCTCCAATGATCGTCAGAAGGAAGACAATCTGAGGGACCACCAGTGTGCCGACTCACCCCCGAGGCCAGAAGACGACAGAGAGACACACCAGTCCTCAGTGAAAATACTCAGTAGTGTGTCCTTCCCCTTCAGACACATGTCCAAGGGAGGGATTCTTCAGCTGTATGGAGGACAATCAAGTTGGACAAGGACACAATTTTCTGTGTACATCAGTGAGTTCCTTTTTTCTTCAGTGAGAATAAAACTTGTCTCTTATGTCTGTACTTCCTTATTGCTCATTGTTGTGAACACATTCTGTAGCAGATATATTTTTTTTAATATGTTATGTTCTTTTTTGTATTGTTTATGGACTAATCCTCTACTTGTGTGACACACTTGTGATGTGTATGCACTGGACATACGTTGTGTCTTCATGTGTTAGTCCAATGTAATTATAAATTATAAGAAGACTCATAACCCCCTGGAGTATTAAACACACTGATCTTGTTCAGCCCAAGACTTTTCAGCTTGCTCCATGGTCAGGTCAAAGTTTCATATTGTCCAATAATTGAGCTCATAGCGAATCTTTGCTAACAACATATTCTAATAAGACTCACAGCATGCTCTTTAATGTAGCATTCTGTTTATTTCTTCTTCCGGTGTGTAGTTCACACGAAGAGATCTGTTTTATTTGCATTTAATTTGCAAACAAAAATGGATTTGCTATTGATCTTAACCCAAAGTTTATAAAAAGGAAACTGTTCTAATTTGTGTCGTTTTTGTGCAAAACTTTACTTTTAACTCTGACAGAAAGGTTTTCATGTCCTGTCTCCTGGAGTTCATGGGAACGATCTTTAACTTATCAAATCATTTAAATCCGCTACCATTAAAGGCTTTATATGTGATTTTTTGATCCAGCAGATGTCACCCTTGAGCACCAGCATGAAACCAAAACAACTTGCGCTGCATTGTTGTGTTAGCATGCTAATGCTAGCGATCTTTATTATGCTCGTATCTTCACACTGCATGTAAATTTACCTGAAATGAGCGTGATCTAGAAACACAGTTAAGCAGTGAGTACAGTATGTTATTCTTCTTTTCTCTAGTCCCTCAATTAAACAACTTTTATACGTGAGGGGAGGAGTCAGCCGGCCGTCCTGGCGATGTAAACAAACTGAAGATAGGACTCTGAAAACTCTGAAAACATCACAGACAGTGGGACTCGGGTGTTACACCCATTGTAGACAGTCATGACTCACAGAGTTATTTTCAGAGGATATACTTGATTTATATTATATTTAATTGTGAAAAATCACATAAAGCCTTTGAGCATGCAATACTATATCTAGTCTTTCTTCAACTCTTTAAGAATGGACTTTCAGCCCCTTGGGGCGACAACACATTCTGCACATAACTGATATTATATCACCTTTGAAGGTTTTTAATGTGAATGTGCATTTGTGCGAATGTTTTCAGACTATTAGATGACCTCTTATCACTTTTTCAATCGCTAACTTGCAAATACTTTATATCCATATCAACATGCACCTACCAGATGGTACATTATCGTCTATCTTCATCAACACATCTGCAACTATGTATACAATGAAATGTTAAAAACTGAACCCTTATCGTCATGGTGACAAAACTTCACTTCTTCACTTATGTCAGGCAAAAGGCATGTCTACATCTTGTATCATCAAATATAAACTGCTTTTTACTCTCGTCTTCTGCAATGATGTTCTTTTCTACTTGTCTGTCTGTACTTTGAATATGTCCATTTAAACAGAGGATTGATATGAAGTCAAAGAACTGTCTTAATATTGATAACCCTTGTTTGCTTTGTCCGAATACTTGGATTCCCATAGCGTCTCATTTACATCATTCTTCCTTCCTGAGTCCCTCTTTCCGACAGGGAAAACTTCTCGCTGTGAGGGACATACGTGAATGAGCATCTCAGGAAGATTTAAGAAGCAGGGGGACCTGAAATGTTCTAGAAATTTTCAGGAGTGTATGTATGAAAACAGTGTAAGAGGTCCTTAAAGGCAGGGGCCCCATGTGGCATGTGGCATGACAATACCTGGTATTTGATGACTGGGAAAGAGAATGGATTTGTACCTATCGAAATTAAATAAAACTTGTGGCAACCCACCCCCCAAACAGTTTTCTCTCAGTTTAGAGTCTATTACATGTAACCCTGCTAGCAGTGAGTTCAAAGCACTACTTAGGCTAAATACAGTACTCCAGTCTGGTAGCATTTCTGTAGCCTCCAAGTTTTAACTCCATGGATGCTATGGGCATGATGCAACTCAGAAAACCACTATCTATCCACTTGTGTTTGTTCTCTGAGTCCCCAGATGTGATGTCTGCAGTATCTTCAAGTAGGATGCACATATGCCAACTAACATCAATTAGTTTGATAGAAGGGTTAGTTCTCATTATTAGCCCTCACAACATGTGCTCACCCTCTTTTAAACACATTGGTCATTTCACCACCAACACTCAAAGCTCTCCAGGTAAACCTTAAGAGAAGTTGTTTAAGACTGCATCGTCACACAGTGAAAAGCAGAGGTCAACTGAATCCTGCAGAGTCAGGAAACGGCGGTATAACACAAACAACCTTCTCATCGCCTCAGACCTGCCCTGCGTCAGGGCCCGTGACCCTCCCTCAGGCTCCATTATTTCCCCTCTCTGATATAAAGGATCAAGAAACTCCTGTAGAGGGAACAGATGGTCAGAGCTGAGCGTATAACCCAAGGCCCTTCTTCCCACGGCTACTCGTCTTTTTCCTCTTTTGTAATTATGCCTTAAGGGGAACAACTCAAAGTGGCTCTCCGGCTTCGGCTTTAGCTCCCGACTCCGTCTGAAAGAGAAGGATGGTTGTGGCACAGATTGTAGGGTCAGCATGACACAGAAAAAAAAGGAACTTTCGCTGAGCTGTGTGGATTAAATCCCAGAGATGGAGCATGGGCAGAAAAATAGACTGAATGTGTACTGAAACTAAACTACGCTCATAAATCCACAGACACATACTGTAATTATGTGATATGAAGCTGGAAAGCATACAGCAAGACAGAGACAATGTCTCTTACAAGTTAACCGACCAAAAAATGATAGATGGAAGAAGCTTTTTCTTTTTTCTTTTTTTTTCCAGAAATGTCACAAAAGCAATAAAGGGCCACCAGGGTTGAAATGATTAACAGGAGAATAAGGCTGGGGGTTAGAAAACTTTTTGGTCCATTTGTTTTTGATGCTGACATCTTAGTATGTGACCTTTATTTGGGTTATGAGGAATTAGAGCACTTATTAAGAACCCCCTCAGCATAGCAGGCAACCACACACACACAAACACACACACACACACACAAGTGAAATGGCCCAGATTGTGTGGCGGGATAAATTATGAGCGTCCAAACAAAGAGAGCAGACTCATTGAGATTCTCCCAGAAGAAAGCAAGAAATGCAATACAATGACCTCGAGCACATGGGGATGACTTGAATTGTGGAAAAAAAATGCAATTTGTCCGGGAGTAAAACCGTTGTGCATGTGCAACGCTCTGCACAATGCGAACGTGTGTCTGCTGTGTGAGAGACGAGCCGAGCGGTTAAGAGACCTCCTCGTAGACTTTCATAATTAGTTTGCTGTGGAATCTTGCAGCGTAATAAGGTGTCATTACTTCATTTTCCACTCTTCTCCCTTTTCCCATCAAAATGCACCTGTATGTTGTTGCCAAGGGAAATGTAATTAGCTCTTTCTCATCTGCGAGCCTCAGTCACTATCAGCGGGTCATTAAAAGTCCAATCTCATCCTCTGCTGCAGTGCCAGTTATTCCGAGCTGTTTACCTGATCCCACATCACAATGCGAGCACCAGAGAATAGAAGAAGCTTCACATTTACAATTACATCTCCAACTCGCACGTTTGTTGTATCACCGCTGTGCCGAGGGAGTTACAAATTGGGGTGTCACACGTTCAAACAGCATCAAGATCTTTCATTATGTTGAACAGAGTTTTGATTGAAATTAGTATGAACAAGAATGTATAGCATTAGGGATAATCAGAGAGAGAAGAGCAGAACCAAGACTTAAAGATGACTTTAATAAATGACCAAAGCAAAAGGCTCACTTTGATGAGCCCAGGAAGTTAAATATCAACAGACAAAATGATTAGTTCAAACACAAGGGGAGTACAGTGAATACGGCTATGTGGCTCAAAAGCGTGGTATTATCTCACAAACCTTTTTTAATAAATTTGTTTGTGAATCAGGGGTCAGAAACTGGCCTGCCAGCAAAAATATCCGGCCTGCAAGATTGTTTTTTTGTCTTTAGGCTTTATATGTGATTTTTTGATCCAGCAGATGTCGCCCTTGAGCACCAGCATGAAACCAAAACAACTTGCATTGTTGTGTTAGCATGCTAATGCTAGCGATCTTTATTATGCTCGTATCTTCACACTGCATGTAAATTTACCTGAAATGAGCGTGATCTAGAAACACAGTTAAGCAGTGAGTACAGTATGTTATTCTTCTTTTCTCTAGTCCCTCAATTAAACAACTTTTATACGCGAGGGGAGGAGTCCTGGCGATGTAAACAAACTGAAGATAGGACTCTGAAAACTCTGAAAACATCACAGACAGTGGGACTCGGGTGTTACACCCATTGTAGACAGTCATGACTCACAGGCTTTATATGTGATTTTTTGATCCAGCAGATGTCGCCCTTGAGCACCAGCATGAAACCAAAACAACTTGCATTGTTGTGTTAGCATGCTAATGCTAGCGATCTTTATTATGCTCGTATGTTCACACTGCATCTAACACAAAAGGGTTAGGGGAAAATCTAAAACATTTTTAAATTCATGATTGCTGCAAAAGTACTGATACTGGACTTGAATCCATCAAGTGGCATGTGAAACTGGTTGACCTTGAGGAGGACATTTCAACGTTAAACTGCTAATTCCTTCATCATTGCTTTGGTATAAATGTGATGTATTCTGAAAGAAAAAATACTTTAATAAAATGACACCTTGCACAAAAGAGGCACTTAGTGTAGAATTGATTGACAGCTGTAGAGTTAGAGATAATTAAGGTGCTTTTTGAAGAAAGGTAAAAAAAAGAAAAAAGAGTTGGAGTGATTGCGATGGAGTGATAAATTATAAGTAATTATTTCTCAGCACTCAGGGAACAAAAAAAAAATACTTCTGTCAGATGTTCTTTAACATTTTGGACTTATTTTGACTGTGTGCCTGTCAGAGCAGATACCCATACATGTGTGCTTTCAGAAGGAAACACATTTTTCATTAAAACTACTCCAAATGTCAGTTTGAATACAGACAAACACATCCAAAAAATTGTAAGTGACAAGAAAGAACGTCACATCTCTTTCCTGATATCCGGTGGATATGTGTGTGTTTCGTTGTGTGCGTCAATGGGTGTGTGTTTCATTTCACCGTATGTCGGCGTACCAATTAATCCACCTCATAATTGACTGTATGCTGGTGGATTATTGGACTGATTGGAAGGTTGAGACACCAGCGGTTAATTAGCTCTAAAGAGTCCGACTGATATCCACGTCTCTCTTAACTCGCTAATTTAATTTTCAAACCTAATATAATTACCACACAGACCCAATTATTGATCAATGCGAGTACCCTGACATTCAACAGGAGGACATCTCTGCACATCCTGTCGCTCGCTTCAGACTCATTTTTTTTTTTCCACTGGAGACAGGCAGAAAAAGCAGCTGCTGCTGTCGCCGTCCGATCTCGCTCTAATGAAGAAATGAAATGAAGATGGGATCCATGTTGTGTGAGTGGAGGAGCAGACAGGGTGTCCAGTACAGTGATGGGGACTAATTGGAGGCGACAGTGAGCTGATAGGCTGACATGATCGGGGTCATGGTGTCACTGGAATCCTCCATCCGTCCACTGCTATGTGTAAAACATAGATCTGAGGATATGTGTTGCTCTTATATCGCTTTTTTGGTATTCATAACGAATAGGACACTCACTGTGACTTACAGTGCATCATCTGCTTCACTACTTCTGCACTTTTATATGTATAGTTTTTCTATTTTGTGTTTGACCTAGTGGTTCCCAAAGTGGGGGTCAGGACCCCTAGGGGGGCCGAGAGACATACAGAGGGGGGTCATGAGATGCATTCAAAAGAAAGAAATTAAATTTTAATGATTTATAATTGCATTATTTTACCCATTAATGTAACATTTTTAACAAAAAGTACATCAATTCATAACCAATTATAGTCATGAAGTGAGATTTTTGCTTAAATGAAATGAATTGTTTAAAAGAACTTAAAAATGTATAAGTTTGCATGTCACATAACAGCCACACAAAAATTATTTATTAAGTTTTGGATGTCCACTTAGTGCTATACATGGAAGCTTCTAGCCCTATTAAATACTGTTATGGTTTTCAGGCTGTTGTATTCTTTTGAGTTGTATTTTTGTGTCACCAGTGTTTGAATAGGTCTAGCAATGCATGTTTTATAAGTTATATGCTGAAAAGTTTGGGAATCCTTGATTTAACCGACATTAAAACACAAGATAGAGTTTAGTTTGATAACTCTGTGTTAGGACAACTCATTGTCTATTTTGGTTTTAGGCTTGAATAAAACACATTCTTGTTGGATACCATTACATATAAAGACGAGTGACTTTCATTGAAAGTGATGGTGAATGTGTTGGACCCCTTTCTGTACATTTTTCTCTAACCCTTTGCAAACTAAGGATTTACTAAAAATGGATTTACAATTAAGAAACATCTCGTCTTAGCAAAAGCCAGAGGTGTATTGACTGGTTGCTAGAACATATCATTGAGCTGTGCAGTCAACATTAACAATGCAAACAGGAAGTTACTGTCGTTTCACCAGCTTTGGGCATAAGAGTGATAAATTAAACATTCTTCACAATTAGTCAATGTCGATTTCTTTTTTAGTTTCATAAGTAATGTTTGTTATGTAATGGTTACAGTTTAAGAAGTTCAAAAAGTATGTTAAAAACAATGTTTATGATGTACCCTGTTACTTTTGATATTTTGGGATGACTTTTTAGTTGTATTTTTTCAGGGTGGTTGCACATATTGTTAAGAGTAAACTTATTAACAGGAACCGGGGAACCAAGCATATTCTGAGGAAATCTAACCTGGCATAAGTGTGCTGTACTTGCATTATAAAATAACTGTAAAAATAATGATGTATGTTTTAAAACACTTTTTTGACAAGTAGGAGCACTGCTTCACCGTCACATCTAGTACGAGTGATTTTGGTTGTTGGAAAAGTGCAAAGAAGAAAATTATTCTTTCAGACCCCCCCCCCCCCCCGCCCTGTATTGAGATTATTAGTTTTTCCTCCCATCCATCTGGCACAATATGCTCTATTGAATTGCACGGTAAAAAATAGATCCAGCAAACTTCCATGAAGCAGGTTGGAGAGGGTTGCAAGAGGAAGACATCAGCGTGAGTACTGTGATTAACATGACAGGGTTGGAGGTAGAAGCAGATTGATGCTGCACTCACTCTCTCCTGCTGTTCATTAGCAATTTCTGAACCGTAGGCTCTTAGTACCATTTGGAATAGGAGAGAAACATCATCCATCATTTTCAGACTGTTGGCTTTAACCTGCATTGTGTAATAATTATTTCTACCACTTGACACAATTGTCTTGCTAAAACCTTTTCGCTCAGACACTACAGGATTTATGAAGAGGATTTAAATTTTTCTATGTAAGAGACATTTGAAGTTTTCCACGGCCAACACTGCAGACCAATGAATTTCCTAATTTCTCACTGCTAGATCTAAAAAAAAAAACATGTATAAGTTAGGGGTTAATTACCCCTTAGACCCATGTGTGGGACATCATGAGACCGGCTTCTATTGTCCTGTACGGCCACATTGAAGGCTCAAGTGGTGACTGTATCAGCTATTGGCTCATTGAACAAGGAGCAGACCCAGGGGAGCTAATTAAAGAGCAATCAGGTGAATTCTTTCCATTTCTAATTGCCTCCCAGGGGTCTAAAGGCTACAAACTGAAAGAGGAGAGCAGGAAATTAGAGGGGTTCAAATACTGTATATGAAAGTGGAAGACAGAATAAAAAATACTGTGAGCAACATTTGCAGTCAGGCTGTGACAGAAACATTCTAAATGTGAGGATAAGGAGACAAGATAAGAAATTGCCATTATAATTGCAGTACCTAAAGTCAATTATTGAATTCCAATTCCATACAGTACTGTAGGGCTGGTACAGTAAAACAATCCTCAACAAATAACAGCCTCAATGGCCTTCCAACTAGTTTGCGCAATAATCTCGATAAATCACAGTTCTGCTAATCTGTCCATACTCGGTCATTTTCCACTCACCTCCTCTCTGCTCCTCTCTGCCTGCTGGCCACGCCCAACTCATCAGCCAGCTCGGCTCACCTGTGCACACAGCTGCCTCATATCTGCCATCCAGCCAGTATTTAAGCCTCTCCTGCTCACTCACTCCTTGCCAGATTGTTATTCGCCTTCATGCTAAAATTCCAGGCCTCGTCTCTGGATTGATTCGTCACTTTCCTGGGAAACAACCCAGCCTTCTCCAGTCCTCCATGCCCAACCCTTTGCAATAGAGACTCCAACAGTTTGATCTGTTGTCAATTGAACGCTGTTGATTATCATGTGTGTGATCCTGTACCCGTTGAAGCATTTAGTAAAAGACATTGCCTGTAATTCCTGTGTTTGTGTGCTGCCCATGGGTCTGAACTAGTTGACCATTAGTTAATTCCTCATTTGTTCACTAGCAACTATGCCAAATATTTTCCTATTGATTGTTAATGGGAAACAATAGTGAATGAATGAGGAACTCACCTCACAGAATGAGTTACCTTTGAAAGAATGACCTACCTCACCTGACAAAATGAACGATCCCTACCTGAAAGAATGAACTTCCTTGAAATAATAAGCGACCTCCCCTGACAGAATTAGCTACCTTTGAGAGAATGAGCTAATTGTCGGCAAGAAGACCAATAGGTACAATAGCAGCCACTGGCTTGTGTGTCTGTTTGTGCGAAGAAGGGAATTGAAAGGAAACAGTTTGAGCTGATAAACGTTGTATGAAAACCATCATTTGTACAAGTTCGAGTCATCAAATAGGGTCATGTATTGTTTTAATCATTTTCAATTAACAACCTCATGGAGTTTTCAACGGGTTGACCACATGTTTTTGATGTAAATAATCACTGTCAAACATGTTTCTTTGATTGAGGCCAAAATCGTGATTGTAATTCAAACTCATTTAAATTAATTGTGCGTAGTTAATTGGAATGGTAGTTATAACTGATAGCTAACCATGGTCCAATCACCGCTTTTTGTGCTTCCCCAAGGTGGCAAAGCTACCATTATCTGAGCTTTAAAAAAATACTGGTATTAGGGTAGCTGGACTATAGTTCTGGTAACATTCTTATTGTCATTCAACTAAAACAATTTGGTTATTTTTTTGTCTAAAGCTGCAGAAAAGAGATACAGTTTCAAGTGAGTGATGGACAGGAAGATTACCTGAAAACAACACAGTGAGAGAAGAACGGTTTCCTTTAACTTTTCGATGTATTAACACAACATCCAGTAACATTCTAGCTTTTTCAGCATCTGTGCAAGTCATTTTTGTTGTACATATTTCTGCCAAGAAGCTTACAATTGTAATTCCTTGGATTTAATGCTTTAAATCATGTTGTGGGGATTTGGTGTTGTTACACTGTAGCTGTTTTTCAAACAGGCCTCTTGCCCATCTCGCAGCTTGAAGTCAAATACAGAGTAGAGAAATATGTTTTTGGAGTGTAAAAATGTTTTCAATCAGTGAGCTTGATTACTGTGGTTGGAGTGATTCTTGGAAAATGCATGCAGAGGGCTTCCCATGGAGTAAAGTGCTTTGACTAACTTGTGAAGAGATTCTGACTCACTCGTCCATTTGTATTTCACCATGAACTGGGTTTAGGCTTAGTGTAAATACAGGGAGGTGTAGATGAGTGCACCATAGTGCTTATGAATGTTGAGTGCATAAATGGACATGGCATTTATGGAGCACCAGGAATTACTTAAACCATGCTTTTTGTTTATTTAACCTGCAGTCTGCAATTTCAAGCTGATTTGCATAAAGATTTACACTTTCAACCACAAGGTCCTTCAATAGACCATGAAGTGGCAATTAGAGTGTCTGACAGCTGTAACATAATGTATATGTGAGCTACACAGAATCAGTGGGATTAGTTTTGTTATGAGGGGAAGTTAAATCAAATCCATCACATTATAGAGGATTGCCAGAGAGTAGTTGTGGCTTAGTGTAATAGAGGCAAAACAGAGCTAACGAGGACTGTTGGCTTCTACCAAAACCATAGTGTTTTCTTATTAAAACCAAAACATGCACATCCTGTCAAGGAGTCCATTGCCTTTAGACACCATTTCCCACCATTCATTTTTTTTTTAACTTCATTTCTCACACTAGAAGCTTTTGACTTTGATTAAGTTAGCCGCCCACTTTAAAACGCCTCTGCTACACTGCCCTGTGCTACAGCACACAAATCTGTCCCATGGCTATTCTGAACTGGGAAACATAACAATGACAACCGTTAAAGTGACAGAGGGCACAGGTGTATCTGAGAGAACAGATGCTGAGAGTGTCAGAAGAAGAGAAAGAGACAGAAAGCCTATTTCTGAGTATTTCTGTGGGGGAAACGTGGTATATCAGAGATACAGAAAGAAAGCAGACTCCACGCCAGGCTTCATTTGTTTAGTCATCAGACCTTTGTTGCTCTGCATGCATAATACAGGCAGGTATGATTTGATGAATCCTCTTTGCCCTCATAAACTGAGTGTAAGCACTGCACAATATTATCAGGAGAACATTTATTATTAGGCACTTTCAGGGAATCTGGGCTTTGGGTATTGAGCAGTCACTCGGTTGTTTCCGCAGACGCAGCCTCTGAGCCATCCTGCCTAAACATCTGCCTTATCTCCTCCGGCTCCCAAGGGCCCACTGCCATTGTCAATGATGTGGACTCATTTATTTTCCTCTTCCAAGAGGATATTGTTAACTGCAGAGCCAGAGGTGGTGCTGATAGACTATGTATTTCAAGTGTTTGTATTTCTGATCACCTATAAGAGGTGAAAATGATAACATTTGCATAATGTAATGTTAGCATGCAGAAAAAACACTTTACCCTTCTGACACTGCAAGAAATATTATCAATAAATAAAAAGTTCTATACATAAATCATATAAGTGATTATTATAAAAATAAGAATCTTATATCAAAACCCTTATATCAACATTTTTAGAACCAAGCCAACCAGCTTCCCGTATTATGACAAGAAAAGTCATAATATTTGATTCTTCACCTAAATAAAATACTATGAAACTACGCATCCAACAATGCCTTGCGATTCCCTTAATTCATTGTGGATAGCTTTTCCAACGAGACCCAACTACAATAGTTAAGCGCACTTCTTTCAAAACGTACACGGCCCTTCATTAGATGTTTATATTTATTGAAGAATTTATATTTGTAGCAACTCTAGCAACGCTCTCAAACGGAAGGTTGGGGTTTTGATCCCCAGCTCGTGCAGCCACATGTCCAATGTGTTCTTGGGCAAGACACTTAATCCCAAATTACGGTGTATGAATGTGTTTGAATGGGATGAGTTACTTCTGATGATCACTTTACAGAGCAACCACTGCCATGAGTGTGTGAATGGGTGTGACATGCGGTGTAAAAGCGCTCTGAGTAGTCAGAATACTAGAAAAGTGCTAAACAAACTCAAGGCCATTACCATAATGGTATGATATAGTATGCAACACTTTCACCAATGAACAAGAACTGCCAATTCAAGTCTGATACATCAATTTTAATCTTCCTACTATTCATCATGATCCTCTCTATTTAAATCAACTCTTATTTAGAGTTCCATATGCCAAACTTGCACAGCAGTATCCTTTCTCTCCTCAGCAGGGCCTTGGTTCACCAGGTTTTATTAGTCCTTTCAGAAAGCAAGCTCAACAAACTCTGAGTCAAATCCCGACCTCAGAGAAAATAAGAAATAAGAATCAGGAGCAGCCCAAAATAAACTATAAGAATATAGTTCAAACAAAAGGCTTAGGCATAAAAAGGCTCATGGTGGTACCAAAGACTGTACATATTAGTGGAGGAAGCCTGAGTGACGTCACCCATCCTTAGGCCTACTTTCATCATCGGCTATTTGAAATATTGAAGTATCATAAAATATAATTCAGTGGCTTTTTCAATGTGCATTAGCTTAATTGCCAACAAAATGCTGGTTTCACACAAAACAATGTCCTCTCAGCATGGACTCCCTATTTGAAACAGAAAATCCAAAGTATCCTTCATATCAGGCTTTTTCTATAACACCACTTTCTGAAATGGGGTCCTGATAGCATGGAGTCCCTCTGTGTTTTTTGCTTTGTTTGACTCATCACTAGTTGACTCATGGTGAGGTGTACTTGATCCTTATTATGCTCCTCTAGTTTGCCACAAGGCTCTGAGTCATGATCTGGGTGTATACGAGTGCTCCCTGGAAATTGTGTCTGCCATGTACATTTATTTTCCTGGCCTTTCTATCACATTAATTGGATAGGATTACACTTTCAGAATAAGTCTCTGCTTCTATTGCACTTCCACTGGGTTTCCTATATTCATTACACATTTACACCATTGGCTTGTTATGATGTACAATCTGACCTGAGCCCTACAGAACCCAAGGCCCAAGCTAGTTTCTGGGAGGGCTTTGTCTTAAAATACGGCTGCTCTGAAGTCTATGCTCCTTGCTGAAGCACTGACACAAGTCTATGTGACACCTTTGGGTAACTTTGGGTTTCTTTTTAAGACTCTCACCAGTGCTAACCTTAGTCTCTTGTTGTGTCTATCCTTGTCCTTTGCATACATCAACAATGTATCAATGTATAACACCATGAATCACCTTAACATCTACAATAGTACTTGTACATTGTATCATAAATACAATGGAGTTAACATTGTAAAAACAATAATGTAAGAACAACCAAGGCTTCATTCTACATGTCATGTTGAAGGCGGTTGAATAAAGACGAGTTCTATGTATATTGGTTTTTGCCAGGATTCATGATTGCCCGACCAGTGTACTGAAGAGTGTTGTCATCCAGATTTATTAAATCAGTTTGAGTAATCTAGATGTTTTGCCTCTGTATGGCAGCAGTGAGGTCTTTTAGATCCAATCAGATTCCATTGGGTTTTTCCACTGTTGTTATGGAGTTTGACCAATGCCTTTTTTTGTCCAATGTTGTACTGATCGTTTCCATACGCTGCAGCTCCTTACACAGTCTAAGTAAGAGACAGACATGGGTATCTTCTTTGGTATGGTAAACAAAATAGGTGGAACTGAGTTGAGATGGTTTGGTATGGTTCTTTCAAATATCTGTGGCCACCCTGATATACTTCCAGAATCGAGAAGCTGCTGTCCACCCTCCACCATACTGCTCACCAGTTTCACTAGATTCAGTTTTACTTGGTCCTTAGTCCTGGGCTAGGTTCTCCAACTAGTAGGTAAATAACCAAGAAATCAAATGTATGCGTCTTTTCTTCCAGTGTGCATAGTATATTGAATTTCCCTGCTAAAGATAGCTTGTTTTCTTCAACACCAGAGAGATGTCTCTTTCAATTGCTGAGATTGTATTAGTAGGACTTTGTTATCATCATCCTGTCTGGTCTTTTGGGAATTGCATTTGCTTTTACTGTTGTGTTTATTTGCGTTTGATATTTACAGAGTTTCCATTTATGTCCAGTTAAACACAACATGGCTTTTTTTCTCTCCATTTTGCTTGTGACAGCATTTATGTTTAAGCTCATGTTGTGTACCTGTTTCACTGTCTTCTGCTGACCTATGCACAGTGGTTTAGTTTCTTGCAGTTTGTGCATGTTTTTTTTTTCCATACACACATTATCTATTTGCATGTGTTTGACCATCGTACAAACAGTCTGTCATGTTTTTTCCATTCTTATGTGCTGTCACTACATTGTAGCACTTGTCCTCCACTCCTCTTGCTGTATTTCTGCACAGATCCAAGCACAGCATGTGAGTTTTTTGGGTGACAGCACGTACTGTAGAAGTGCTGCTTTCTTCTGTGAATGTAAAGCTGAGCGTCTGTTGCCGTGCTCATTCTGCAACAGGAAACACAATGACAAACTTCTCCAGCATTAGCTTGTCTTCCCTGCATTCAAAGATGTGGTCTCCCTTTGCCATTCTTAGTGCATTTATCACAGTCCTTGGACATACCCTTGCAGATCTTTAAAAATCTGGTTCTATCTCAAAGTTTGTGTGTTATGTTGTTGAAAACATGTCTTTTATTTATAGTATTTTTCCTCAGGGTGCAGCTATGCTTAACATTCATACAACTCCTGTGCTTGTTACCGAGCATGATGTAGCAATGAAAAATAACTCTCCAGCTATTTTTATTTTTCACCATTATTTTTTTATGTACAGCCTGAGTTGGTAACAAACTGTCTCCAGTTTCCAAATGTGCTTTCATCAAGCATTCTTGCTGCACTGATCCAAGCTTATCCCATTTTCTCAGTGTAAAGAAAGTTTTATTTTTTGAAACCGGCATCATCCAAACTATAAGCTAGTCAGAGACCAGCATGACGTGTATTTCTTTATTCAGCCAACTAAAATACAAGCCGATAAGCCTTTATGCTGCTCGGTCAACTTTCTGTTTATGTTTCCTAACCTGGTACCCTGACCCATGCCAGCAGGCTTCGTTAAGTTGTGCCACTTTTACATTATCTGGCTCTAATGATAGCATGCCAGAACTTTCAGTAATTGTGTTGAAAAGTCCACAAAAAGACTGAGAAATGATAGAAAAATAGACAGATAAAGACAAAACTTTTTTAATGATCACAGCTGAAGTTGTGACTGAGAAAGATCCAAACACGAATAGCTAAAAGAGCAGTTTTTATCTTCAAACAGAAAAGGGTAAAAATAAAACAGACTTATCTCAACTTTTTTAACACCTCAAAAACAATCCGATCTCATTCTACGTTTTCAGTTCACACATGAGTACACAGCACTTTCCTGATGTGACTGAGCCTGACCTCATTTACTTTAGTTTGAGAAAAGAAAAAAAAAACAACAATGCCTTCCATTGCTTTTTCTCTGAGTGTTAAAAGCCTCTTATTTACAGTGAAACACAATTCCTCAAAGCATCGAGCAAAATGGATCACGCAGCTCCAAGTGGAAGGTTATTAGGAAAATGTCCTAAACCTAATAGACCTGAAGACACAGTCATTACAATAGCTCTTCATGTATGTGAAGCTATTACTGTTACCACAGGCCACTGACGATTAACCTGTCTCCTCTGATTAAGTGCAGCTATGAAAGAAAGAGACAGACATGGAGAGGAAGAGGAGGGAGAGAATAGAAGAGAAATGGTTGGGACGTGATGAGCATTAAAGTGATACAGTAGCGTACATTTCTGCTAATCATACATTTCTGCTAATCATACATTTCTGTCTACATATTTCTATTTCTTTTGAAAAAAAACTCATAATCTTACTTAGGGTGCCAAAATGGTTAGAGCCTGCCATGCTATAAGCCTTGAAAATAATGGTATATGAGTGGCTGGTAGATTTAAAAATCTGAAGCAGGTAGGTGAAAAAGTTAATTTCCAACCATAACAAACACACTATAATGCAACAGAGATTTGGGTTTATTATAATTCTTATTAATAACTATGAGTGCCATAGCCTATCATTCCCATAGACTGACTGTCCAGGGTGCACCTGTTGTCAAACATTAGAGAAAAAGTCGGCATTGTGGGAGTCTTACACCAAAAGAAGTCATAAAACAATATCAGTATCACTGTATCAAACAGTATCAGCAATCGGCTAAATCAGTATCGGTACAGGCCCTGATTTTCCCAATCTCTGCATCTCTAATTTCAAACCTTTATTGCTAAAAGGACGTTAAGATTTCCCCTAATTTCCAATGCAATCAAAATACATACTTTTCAGGTTTGGGTTGCAGCAAACCTCAGTCAGAATGCACTTCTTAAAGAGGACTACAATGTTTACTGTTGTGAAGGAGGAATTTTGAACCATCGTCAAATCATGTTTTGTCATTCTTATTCAATATTCTGTGTCAAATTATTGATTGTTTTAGGTAAGTAGCCGTGTAATGAGATCCACATCTGGATTTAGTCCTACTATAAAGACCCACCCGCTACATTAGCTCTCACATGAGGTGTTTAACAATCAGCTCTCCGTGCCTTTCATACTGGAATGACAAACACGATAAGCTGAGATCATGATCCTTTGTCTCAGTGAAACCTCAATCCATAGTGTACTATGATGACTGTCCTCACTGAGATTTAAGTTTCTGAATAAGAGTTGGACATTTTGCAATAAAGGCCTGGATCTAAATCTTGTCTGATGCATTAGACTGCAACAATCGTGCCAGTGTGATTGTGCTAACCGGAGCTAACAGAGCTAGCAAAGATGTGATGTGAGACTTCCTGTTGTCCGTCTCTGCTGGTTTCTCCTTTTAGCTTTTAGCCCTATGCACTGTTACTGTACTTTTTGTCTAAGTTCTTCCAGACATCAGTATTGATGTGGGAATAAAAATAAGTGTTCCTTCTGTTTCATAGTTATAATTTGTTCGGCTTGCTGTAGTGAAACACACTTCATTCATTTTTAAACCGATTTTGCAAAGTGTGAGTTTCGTACCTACAACCTTATTGACCTATAACACAGCAAAGAGAGTAATAAACTGCTGTCTATTTGACCTCTGTCTTGGTTCTCAAAAGGGCACATTTTTCAAGACCCACCTGATGGTAGGGTACCATTGACTGTATATCAGCCTATGGTTGACACACCTGTGTGTAAACCCACACAAAGCATGTCAACAGAGGAGAGAGGGAAACCTGAAGCAAGAGGTGCACCCTCCCCCCAGGGTCGGGCATACAGGGAAATGTTGTCATATGTCAATATAACATCAAGATGTCAGTGTAGGTAACAGATGTCAGATGTAAATCAATATGAAACCGGTGTATAACAAATATTTCCTAAAGACATTTTGCCAGGCTAGTTCCATTAGGTAAAATTACAAGTCTGACCAATCAAAATGCTCCACAAACATCCACTGACATGCGTTTGGTCTTAACCAATTACAAAGCAACAGGATTTGTCACCACAATTGTTTTGGTAACAAGAAATTCTGGCATATAATACTACCGATGCCAAAGAAGAAGCTGTTTGAAAACCCAGGACAATCACTGAAGGATTTTTCAAACAGAAAACCCTCCTCGACCAACAGCCTTTTTCTCTGCTTCGCGCTCCTATTGGATTTGACGGCAGCCATGCCCGTGAACATCATCAAAATGGTCTGCGCTTAGAAGTAAGGTCTCTTAAAAACTTCAAGGGTGACTTCAAAGTAATGTCTCCCACACTTTGATCAAATTTGACTTTCCTACATTTTCTTTGCTCTACACAATTCGCTCCAAGTCTCTGTTTTTTTTTTTTTTTCTCTCAAGCCACTGTTGCTTTACAAGTGATCAGACACTGAGTATTTAAATTTCTCTAAGAGTTGTAATCAGCTGGTGGTGAAAACAAATCAGAAAAGTGTTGATTTCAGTGTCTTATTCTTCATTTTTTTTGGCCTTGAAGAGCAGAAATGAGTCACAAGTTTGACAAGTTGTGACAGTGTCCCAAATCAATTTCTCTGAAGAAGACTAATGGAAAGTGCCGACACAGTTAATGAGGAAAGAATGTCGACCTTAATACAGTTTTGAGATGCAACCCTCGATAACAAATGATTTTCTCCTCGGAGTCCATGACAGACGGTAAACCGCTGACCTGAGACCAGCCCGGCTGCAAGAAAGAAATAATCACCAGGTGCACCGAGCAATATCTCTTGATTTATTGAAGTATTGATTCTGTTACTCGATTTTAAAATGGGGGCTCGGTGACATATGGGGCAGCGGATGAAAGATAAATGTTATAAAATCAGACATACCAGCAGAAAGCAGGATTTACACATTGCATCAGTGTTGTGTGGAGCCAATATATGGGGGGAGGTGTTGCATGGAGGCTTGCAGTAGGGCGGTCTTCAGCCTGCACTCATTTGTCATGCTAAACCCTGAGCAGTATCCTGATCAGGTTATGGTCACTCTAAAAACAAAAGTCAGTTTATTGAGATTCTCATCAAACATATTAATGCAAGCTCTTCACATCCAGATGATATAAATCACTTAAAGGTAACATATTATTCTCCTTTTCCACCAGTTTAAATAAGTCTCAGGGCTCCCCAAAACATGTCTGTTAGGTTTCTTGTTATAAATCCACTCTGATCCTGTATTTGATCATGTCTATAAACCCTTTTATTTAGCCCTGGTCAGAACAGGCTGTTTCTGTGTCTGTACCTTTAAATGTAAATAAGCTGTGTCTGACCACGCCCCTCTAGAAGG
The DNA here is from genome assembly GCF_963584025.1 of Labrus mixtus. NCBI lineage: Eukaryota > Metazoa > Chordata > Actinopteri > Labriformes > Labridae > Labrus > Labrus mixtus. The sequence goes on along the minus strand of NC_083629.1, from coordinate 3,394,861 downwards.
GCTTGGTTGTCTTGCGCTTTCTTGCACCATACCCTATTGTTTACAGTGAGAATGCAGACTCAGAGGGCAGAACAAACCTCAAGCTGTAGGAGTATCACCCACCTGGGGGAGGAGTTACTGCCCTTTGTGATGTCACACAGGGAATATCTCCAAAAGGCCTGTTTGAGCACACTTTTTCTGAAAAGTGGAGCAGGCAAAACACAGATAGACATTTCTCATCATTGGGGGTTTTGTAGACAGACTAGGGACACATATTAGTGTTAGAAGTCTATTTTGCATTATATGTGACCTTTAAGACGACAGACTTCAATGTACGGATGAATAATTGATGTTAGGGCTGTTTCTTTCTATCGGTAATGTGTCCAGAGTGAAAAATAAAAATCTTTGGTCGTTTCATCTGGAGCTAAATCAGTGAAATATTTTTCCACAGAACTTGTTGATGTTCCTCTTGTTTTGTTCTTGGTGGTGGGCTTATTCCCTGCGTATTCTCGGCAAACAGCAGCAAACAAACAGTAAATCACAATGAAATTCATCTAAATGTACTAAGACCATTAAAATGTTCCATTAGTGTTCTCCAAGCAAAAAGAGCTTCTGCGGAGTAATCACTATATAAACTAGTGAAAGCCTGTACTTAATGAAAAATAGATACACTTTCTGTGAATACAAAGCATTTTCCGTGTACACGGGAACCAAGCTGCAGACGGCGGGGTAATTGTTTTCCATGCTCACTAAACGACCTGGCTTTTCTCCTGTTGAAGCACACATTATTAGCTTGTGCACTGCAAGTAATTATGTAGTATTTGCTCTGCTCTTCAGAGCGCCACGCTGGACAAAGATGCTTCCCCTGGAGGATGGGATGTGGTGGTAAACTTGGTTTTTAAAAAGCAATCAAGATAAAGGCTTGGGAACGGTCGAAGCTAAATTGTTTTTGATTCTATGAACTGTCTATCTAGAGCTCAGAAGAGGGGGAAAGGGTCGATAATCATAATATACCTGTTATTACATCAGATGGAACATCAAACTGAAGAGATTGCTGTCATTGTTAAACACCTGCAGAGTGTCTTCCAGGAATTTCTTTCCAACGGCACTTTTTCATGGATGATCTGAACACAGTATGTCGGCTAATTAGTAGTGATGTTGCTAAGTGATGCCTTACTTTACCAAATGTAATCTTTATTAATTGCTCCCAAGATTGATCTACACATGTTGAGACATGATGTGACAACGTTTACTTCTTCATGTTGATGAGTTTTGACAGGTGTGTGGAAACAGAATCATACTTTTAATTCTGTATGTGTGTTAATAACTATTTTTTGATTACTCTTTTTTTTTAGGCTTTTTGCCTTTATTCAGTGGAACAGTAAGGAGCCTAAGGCTGGTCTTGAACTCGGGCTGCCGCTTGGAGGACTATAGCCTCCATGCATGGTGTGCGATCTAACGACTAGGACATCTGCACCCCGTTAAATTCACTTTTGGTTCAGTTCTAACTGCAAATTCACACATACCCCATGGTAGCCGCGGTCAGTCAGCGCCATGCACTACGCCGTACTTAGCTTCCACTCATTGTGTCTTTTTCTGTCATAGTTAGCTCACAAACTTTAAGTGAATACACATCCCAATGTATTTCGGATTGCCCCCGTCTGAAACAAGTTGTCTCAAATCCAGCAAAGTATCTGTTAAATGTGCCAACATCCCTCGTTCCAACATTATTTATTGTGATATTTGGCACCATGCCGTGCCCATGTTATCTGACCTAATAGAAGAAGAAAATAACCGACAAGTTACACTTATGAACATGGGTTTGTCTTTATGGGATACAATAATCAATGTTGCAAATGTTATGGCTGACCTGTGATTTAGAGGTAAGCTAGCAGCTCTTTGTGACAGAGCCTGTATGTTTGCAAAGACAATTCGATTAGCATCTCAATACTATTAACCATTACCACTAACAATCTTTGTTTTACCTTTTAAGAAACATTTACAGCTCTTTTCATTTAATGGCATAGAATAAATCCACTTCTATTTCCAGTAATTAGTGAACAAGTCTGTGTTGGGTTAAATTGCCCAAGTGGGGAAGTTGGGTGAGTTCTCACTTACCTTTAGTGTCCCATTATTTTATTTTCACACCAAATGTAACTTGTTTTTATACGTACATTTCATCAAGTATATCAATATAAAATGTTAACAGTATGCCAAAAAATCAAGTAGCCTTTAAAGACAACCTTTAACATTCTACCTCGACCTTGTTGGGGCTTGATTAGGGGCTTTAGTACATTTCAATCAATAGAGAACACTGAGGCCGAGCACAATTAAATGCATGGGCCCATTATATCAGAACTGATTGCCAACAGCACCGCACTCGAAGTAGACAGCAGTAATCAATAGCCAACCTCTTAATATGGACAGGCTTAAGATTGTAGATTTGGAGACAGGAGTAACAGGATTGAAATCCATTAACTACCTATGAGACTCTTGATATGGGAAAAAGATTCACATATGAAGGGAATGGTGAGAAAAGGAGATGATAGATTTGAGCAACACTCAAAAGATCCACACTGATTTTATGGCATGGATGAAAAGCACTTTGATGCTTTCGTAAATATTTCCTGTTCATTACAGGGTTCAAACGTGTTATTTAAATAAAACGCCATATAAATGTTTGTGCAGTAATGACTAACCTAAATCAACAGGTTAATTTCCTGTCACCTGAAGTATAAAATGAATTCACCTACCAGTGCTCCATCTACTGATCAGTAAAACGGCTACAACTCAACCTGTCATTTCTACCTCCGACATTTCTCATTTAAACGTGTGTATTATTGCAATTTCAAGCCCTGCTGGATTTGTCCTTGGTTATGACCTCTTGGCACACCGTTCCAGGCTGATGGAGATCCCCTCCTGCAATGCTTCAATTTTCCTGAACTGCTATGACAAGATATTGGAGCAAATAGAAGTGATTTTTTTTTTTTTTTTTGCTTGGATGACATAATTAGGAGCAACCCGTTGGCAGACTTGCTTGATGTTGCTCTCCTCATTAATCGCTGTTATGTAGCAGCAACATAACCTCATTAAAAATGCTTCCTTGCACATGTAATTTATAAGCAATAAAAAGTCTGCAGCTAATTGCATACCTTAAATAAACTGTTTGCAAATTCAGACTAATTGCTTTAGAGTCAATGGAAGGCAGGTCTTTTAAAGTCTTGTAAATATGTAATTTGTGGTTGAACAGTGAAGAAAAAAACAACACTTAAAAAAAAAAAGAAAAGCAGCAGTCTCACATTTTCAAGAAAGATTGAAGAAAATATTAGCAATGCAAATGAAAGCCAGTTTATGATGACAAATGTCTCTTGTGTTTCTGTTTGTAATTCTGGGCTCAAATTGCAAGATTGCAATACACAGTTTCCCTACAAGTAAGAAAGTAGCCTTGTTAGGGACAGTTCATATACTTCTTATTTGGGTCTATATTTGAGATAGTTATAAATAGTGAATTTCCATAAACAATATACTGTAGTCAGCACATTCTTGTTTAGAGAAGACAGTCAGAGTACATGGGAGCTAAGCTATGGGCTGTAAGAAAAATGTACTTTAGCTAATTAGAAATAGTCCGACATACAAAAAATAATTCAAGTTAAAAACTCCCATAAGGATGATTTGTATACCTCGTGTACGTATCCTGCACATTTGTAAGATTCAAGAAAATGTAATTGTCTTTTCATAGTGACAGAACATTACCTTTGGTTAGAGGCTCAAACAACTAACAAGTGTTTGCTTTTTTAAACAATTATCTCAACTATACCTGTAGCCTAGTGGTTGGTGTGCGTGCCCCATGTACAGAGGGTGGATTCCTGCAAGCGGGCAGCCCGGGTTCGAATCAGACCTGTTGCTCCATTTCCCGCAAGTCATTCTCCAACCTCTCTCTCTCTCTCCCTTAGACTATATCTACTGTCCTATCTCTAAATAGAGGTATAAAATCCCCAAAATAAACCTTTGAAATTTATGAAAAACATTTATTTGTTCATAATTTGATTTTCATCCCCCGGTCACAGCTGCAACCTTACGGTCTAAGTGAGTGACAACCCCCACTGCTCACAAGACAATGATTTTTCATTGATATTTATTGTCTTGACTATATTGTCTTGTCTCGATCCCTAAATGTCTTGGTCTTGTCTTGGTCTCGGAGCACTCTGGTCTCAGGTATATCTTGGTCTGGGTTAGTGTGGTGCTACAACACTATCTGAACATTGTCATAGCTTCACCTTGACATACTCTCAATTGGCACTATAGTATGATTTTTTACCATACAACTGTTATGTAATCCTACACTTGCCATGCATTATAAAAAAAAAAACGCATCTTGTTTTATAGTTAGGCTATATGTGTTGACTTTGAAAAGGGGTAAAATGGCAACCACTCTTGTGCATTGTGTAACCTATAGGAGAATCCTCTTTCTCTGAATTCACCTCAATCATTTATGTGCAGCCCACTCTCGCTTCGCTTCCATCACTGCTGTGTCTCCGTATTTAAGGGTGAAGGCATGGCTCGACATTCTCAGCGGGATTCTTTGTTCTGCACAAGGTGAACAGACTTTAAGAGAAGATGGAGAGAAGTAGAGCCTGTGTCTGCTGTAATCCCAGGGTGATGCTCCAATGAGTGCTCTGGGAGTGCACATGGTGCAGTTACATGACATTGTCTTTCACATTGCAAGATCCTTCCACGCAGCAGTGAATTTATCTGACTGAAAGGAGGAGCGGCTTGTTTACAATTAGACGAGCAAGAAACCTTGACAATACAAAATCCACATACCTAAATGAACTCCTGAATAATTCATGTTTAAGTGAGATCAGTTTATCGTGTGATATAATTACTGCTGTTGTCATCCTTTTGGATAAACCATGTCAGGATGTATTTTATATCCTTTCCTACACTCTAACCTTTACCATCCTATCATCTCCTGGTTTGTGTCCTTTGCCAAATGAAACTAATCAGTCTCTTTCCCCAACCTTTGCCACCACAGGCTTTCTGCTCCGTCTTTCATTTATACACTCACCTCAGGGGGCAACACTCTTCAGCCCACCACTCTCCTTCACCGTCTATTCTTGCCCTTTTTCTATCCCTATTCGTCTTAACAGTGACACTCGCTTGTAGCACATCTTTTCAACGAGGTTTCAAAGACAGAGAATTCTGCCTGTTAAAAGAAAATGATACATTATATGTTTGGGACGGTGAGACATGTTTCTAGTTTGTGTTGGTCACGGTTTTCAGTGTTTGGTCGACTCTGACAGCCTGGGCCGTTGGAGTGTTCTATTGGTTTGTTTTCGACAAATTTTACAGGAAAAGCATGACTGAATATATGATGAAAATAAAAGCTATTGAAAACTATTAGATATTGAAGCTAAACAACTTTTCCATTTACTTTTCTATTATATTTATATAGCCCAGTTTGTAGGGGCTTGGGTTGGGAACCGGAGGGTCACCAGTACAAGTCCTGCTGCCGACCATGAAGCTGGAGAGGTGCCTGTTCACTTCCTCAGCACTGGTGAGGTGCCCTTGAGCAAAGCACCAAACCTTCTGACTACTCAAAGCTCTTTTACACCAGAGATTACACCTTCCCATTCACACAAGAGGCTGCTATGTAAACCCACTCATACGCTGCCGACGAAGCAGCAGGAGCAATTTGGGGTTTAGTGTCTTGCCCAAGGGTACATTAGACATGTTGCTAAAGGAGCTGGGGATAGAACCCCTTCCAGGTTGAGAGACGACCGACTCTACCAACTGAGCCACAGCCGCCCCATTTTTGATAGTATGCGTATATTTAAAATCACATAAGGGGCTACATTTAAAACATTCAAGCTTGAGGCAGCGCCCCTCAACAATCTGTGAGCATGCAGCGACCGCTTACATCACTTTTGTCTCGGGCCCTGGATCTCAGTTTTGTTTTTAAAGTCTGAAAACAGATGCTCTGATATTTTGATTAAGATACTTTTAGGTATTCCCCGTCTGTGGCAGCATGACACCAATGGCATTTCCTAAAACTGCTGAGCTTGATGTTTGGCTGACAGCAGGCTAATAATGTCAGTGTGGTGAAGCTGTTCATAGAGTCAGTTTTACGTCTGATCATGTCACAGTTCGGTTGACTAATGTTTGACAAACGTGTAGACGCAGTGACTCAATAACCTTTGTAGAAACCATATGTTAACTCTGGTTGCGCCCTGGTTCTTGAACAAATCCCAACACACCTCTGATGTTACTTTGGAGTTCAGTCGTTCCTTTTCATGGTCGGTGCTGCACTAGATTTCTCTCTTTTGTTGTCGTTACTTGGAGAAGCTCCAGTAAAACCCCATCTTGAATATTCCCTCACAGGTGGGCAGGAGGGACGAAGTGTTTGCTGTCTGCGCTGTGAGGGGATATTTTTGACGGTGACAGAAGAAGTGCTGTGAGAACCAGCTTTATTGGGAGTATTGACACAGCTGTTGTTGCAAAGTAGTTATCTGAAGCTCTTAACAACAAGAATGAAGGTTTGACAAACATAAATGAGCCGTAAGACACAATCCCATCAGTGCCACCTTCATACCTTTAAAAAGAACACACAAAAAAGAAAGCTTAAAGGCTAGAGTTACACTCCAACAACTTTTCAAATGGAGGTAAGAGAAATGTTTCTAAACTTTCTTTTAATTTTGTGCAGGCAGCCGTGGAGCATGAATTCTGAAAAAATTATATTCCTCTTTTCTCAGACAGCAGCAGCAACTTCAATTGTTTGACTTTGAAATATCTTCCTTTAAAATATATCTGTATCTGCCAGACTGATTGGCAAACATTGTCCAAACGTTGGTGCATGAGAAGCTGATCTAAATATCTTTGGTGATACCGTGTCTTTGTCTATGTTTGATGACAATAAACCAATGTTTGGATGATAAAATGGGCGGCTGTAGCTCAGTTGGTAGAGTCGATCGTCTCGTAACCGGAAGGTCAAGGGTTCGATCTCCAGCTCCTGCAGCCACACGTCCTATGTGTCCTTGGGCAAGACACTTAACCCCAATTTGCTCCCGCTGCTTCGTCAACAGAGTATGAATGTGTATGAATGGTATTAGTTACTTCTGATGGTCACTTTACATAGCAGCCTCTACCATCAGTGTGTGAATGGATATGAATGGGTAGGTGTGACCTGCAGTGTAAAAGCATTTTTAGTAGTCAAAAGTGCTACACAAGCTCAAGTCCATTTCCCATTTAAAATGCTGAACATTTTGGCATTTGAGTTAAAGCACCAAAAACAATGGTTAGACCTCCTTACACAACAGATATCAATGGAACAACGATCAGCCACACTCAAAAACCAACACCACAGAATTCAACAAAATATACTCCACAATTCTCACCACCATTTTGATGCCGGTGAGTTGATGCCACAGCAGAACCAGGCAGGTAAACAAGGAGGAGAGAGGAAATTAGCACAACAATTTTAATATAATTTACAAACAGTCTGTATTTGGCAATCATCATGTTAGCACCCATACAAAGTGAAAAACAAAACAAAAACAAACAAATAACACCAAAAATGGTCACCATGTGTACAACCTATCCCACCAGTTTTGTTTTACATCATTTTGTTACTATACTTTCCCCATGTTTTTCTTTGTCCTGTTTGCTTATTTTGTCCCTCTTTCTAATTCATTCATTTTATTTACTGACCCTTTTCCTTTTGTTTGTTTGTTTTTGTCTAAATCTGCATCGTACCACAGTTCCCCTCTTGTTTGTATCTCTTTTTTTTTATTGTTTGAGCGTGTGTATGCACGTTTTGGTGAATAAAAGTTAAAAAAAAAAAAAGCAACAAAAAAAAGCGACATAGAGCAGCCAGTACCCATGCGATGAAAGTGCAGCGCACACCTCTGATTTGTTTCTTGACTCTGATTGGTAAGATGCAGTGTGGAACACTGTTCTTAATGATGGCTAGCTTAGGGTTTACATCTTTTTTTCACCTCTTCTTACTTCAAAGTTTTTATGTAGTCTGTTGAACGTTATTTTCTCGATGAATAGAGAGGATCAAAACGCTGAGTTCTGTAAACTCTGTGTTAAAAAAAAAAAAAAAAAAACAATAACAGGACCAGAGCCACCCTAGAAATATTCTGGACTATAATTGGCTTTATGCCTCATCAGAGGAAGGACCTGTGTTTAAATAAACTATTTGGGCTGCTAGCAGCTTTCTTAGTATTCCCATCTAGCCCATTACATTAAATTAATAAAAAGAAATTCAGCTTTGAAAATGTAAATGTTTCAACTCTTTGAAGGAAAACACATGTATACACACACACACAGGTATACAGCATACTTTAATGTAAATAGTTAAAGTAGATGTGATTAGTGGAGATACAAATGGGTGAATAAATGTTATTCATTCTAAGCCATTAAACCGCTTACATAGGCTCTATTCTCCCAGCACTGGAGAGCAGCCCTCATCTGGCAGCCCCGCAGCGTTCTGCAATGCTGACAACTACAGGAGAAAAAGGGGAGGGGGGGAACTTAAACAGAGAGCAGCTAAAAATAACTGTTTCAGGCAGAGGTTGAAATGGAGGTTTTGACAGAAACGCAAATCTACATGACAGGTTTTCACAGTCTGACAACATGAAAAGTGAAAATGAGTATAATGTGGGATCCTTCACAGGAACAAACCTCACCTGTTGCTATAGCAAAAAAGAAAACAAACCGATTCCCTACAACACATGACCAATGTGGGGTTGAGTTAATGAGGTGAAACAGAGTGGCAATTCAGTCTGATTAGCAAGCTAGTTTCAAACGCACCCATATCTTTTCAGGCACATTTAGAGAAATAGAGAGAATGATTTACCCCATTTACCCCGAATGGAGGTTTTTTATGTTTATTGTCTGTCATGTCCTCTTTCATAAAACAACAAAGGGAAGGGTGGGTTGCCTTATAATCATGAGAACACAGTTATTAGCATGACTAATGATAATTACCGAAACAGAGAGGATAACCTGCCACCTGCAGACACTTCATCAACTGCATTAAAGAAAGACACTGGTGGGTGGGATGTCCCGGTAGTAAACCTGTCCACATTTTTCAAAGGGATTAAACAGCTTCTCGTTAAAGAATCCATAAGATACAGAGCCTACAAGTCATTTTATTGCCCCCTTGACCAGCTCAATTACTTGTGAAAAATGTAATGCAGTCATTTTAAGACATTTTAAGGCTGACAGAGTTCATCATTTTCTTTATCTCTTAAAATAAATGTGGCTCAATGGCAGGGTTACAACCATTTTTATGTAGCTGATAATGACCTTTTTTTATCCACTTCTACCAGATCCAGAATCTCATATCTAAAATAATATTTTCACCAAGTCACTGTGTATTACAGCCATACCTCACAATCTTTTTTTTTAAACTGTACCATTCTTGTCAGCTTTCAGGTTTCTGCTGACTTGCTCCTATTTGAGTTTTGAAAGATGTTTTCAGTTAAAGTGAAGAGTTACAGCAGAAGCCGCTACTTCGCCAGGCATTTTTCATCTATAGGGCGGCATTTATTTGACACGGGGGGTGTCACCTCTGCGCTTTCTGTTACAGCGGCTGCGAGATAGGAGCAATATATGTGCATGTATGTGGGCACACACATTTGTTCTTGAGGCGAGAGGAAGAAGACAAAGAGAAAGAGGGAAGGGGAGAGAGAGAGAGAGAGAGAGAGAGGGGAGCACCCTTCCACCTCATCTTTGCTCTCCCACACACCCATCCCTTTTCCTCCCACGCCATCCGTTCCATTACAATGATAATAGGATTTGGAGGGCTGCATTATTGCTGCTGTCTGAGCGGGGCCTTGTGAGATTCCTGTCCGCACCGCTCCTCCCGACTTGCATGTTAGTCTCCTGATTCATTCTCCATTCCGCGCGGCCTCCATTAAAGACCGAGGGGAGTCGTTTGGTTCAGGGTCGTTATAGAGCTCTGCTGTATGGACTGCTGAGTTTTATTTTTGGCAGGCTGACCACTCAAAAAAGACAGATCCGAGCTGCAGGGGACTCCTGTTTTAATGGCTGCTTTGCTGTAGCCCCCAGCAAGGATTATTTGTTCATAGCGAGGTTATGTTTATGACCATTTATAAGGGGCACATTCGAGAAGCCATAATTCCAGTGCACAGCGCTGCCTTATGAGGTTTGCACTCATTTTTTAACAACTGAGAAGTAGAAATGGAATTTCCAAGGTCATAACTGAAGCCATATTCCCACTGCAGTCAGTACAGTGTATGGTTAGCAGTGATAACATGGCAGCAGCAGAGAGCAGCTTCACAGTGCTGCATTACAATATGCTAAGCAGAGCTCAGTCTTATGTTTGGACAGTGCTACAATGACACTGTTTCAATAGCATTTGAAGTTTCAGTTGTTTAAAGGTTCAATTCTTTCTATTCAATTTAAACAGCAGACTACTGTTTGGTTATATTTGCAAAGTGGTTAAAGACGTCTAAAGACACATTTGTTATATGAAAAACATCATCAACAGTGTCAAGACAAAAGAGAGCAGTTTTCAAACATACAACAGTCCCTGAAATCTTCCCGAGTTGCTAATTCACACATCCCTCCGAGGGAAAGTTCCCCCTGTCCAAGAGGGGGGGTTCTAGACACTGTGGTAGTCCTAAATATTTCCTGCAGAAATGTGAAGAATGCAAATGTCTGAATGTTGTTACTTGGTCCAAACACTGCAGATGGAGACAGATTATTTTCTATACTTTAAATGTCACTTGACACCAAGTTGGGAATACGAAAGAATACAACAAATGCAATTGCTTTTTTGTCAGTCACCATTGTGTTAAATTATTGAGCCAAAGATTCCACAACCCCAGCTCAACCAGCCAGGCGTCCCTGCACTGCGGGCTACCTGGTTGATCCAGTCACTAGCATATACTGGCTCATTAAACCAGTTATAATGATATATAACCATAGGGAATGTAACTTTAACTTAACGTTCAGAAAAGAATTCAAAACTTGGAGCTGCTTGTGGTGGTTTACTAAAGTCCAATGGGACTCATTTGGGTGTGACTATGACTCAGCATTTTCCTTCTAGAACTAGATGTAAACCGGGTGATGCTAGAGGAAAAGTTCAAAAGAATCACTACAGTCAATGGGATTAATCCCCTCGAAAAACTAAATAAAAGAACACTCCAAAATATCATGGCAAGCCAACTAAATGTTGGTGGGAAGTTTTAGTCTGGACTGAAGTGGTGGATTTTTATCTCATTTATCTCCTCAAGCAGGATGTAACAACACTAGAATAGCACACCTAGGCTGTCACCTCTACAGGGATGCTACTGTTGAAGAATCTCTACTGCACTCCAAGCTCACAAGCAGTTCAGAGGTAAATCATTTGCACAGAACAAATATTTTTTCTCTTCTCTCTTCTCTCTTCAGTCACTGTGTGGTGGCATTTGGCACTGCTAGCGGAGCTCACCGGTCTAAATCTTGTCCACAGCATAGCTGGATCCTTCTCTGCTGGCTTTGTGTTGTTGGCATGGCTCTGAAAACAGCAGCTGTGCCTTGTCTGCTCTGCAAGGAAAGGGGCTGATTTGAAGGAAGTGAACAGCGCATAAAGCCTTCCTTAAACTGCCTTCCTTCTGGATATTTTCTTTATTAACGCCGTGGCAATCCTTCACCCTTTTTCATTTGTATTAAAGTGACTGAAACTATTCGTTCAGGCATTTGTATCACCCTTGAGACATTTGTTGCTTTCTTTCAGCTCAGCAAGGTGGCTTCTTCTTCACACTCGGTATACAGCTGTCACATGCACTGCACAGCGAGTGTGAAGTCTATAATATCCTCCAGCAGAATCGTACATTCCGTCCTGAAAACGTCTTTGCATTTCTATCTCTTTTGCATGAGTGAGCAGACTGCCGCTGCATATGTACACTCACCACACTCAGGATATATTAAGCTATTTTCAGTTCAAAGAACCAAACCTATATACAGTATAACTGATCTCAAGTCTGTTTACTTGCTCCTGTATTCTAAACACAGACTGTATAAGAGCAGTGGATGTCTAACATCTCCCATTGGAATTGCTAATTTGAAGCCTGCAGTTCAGCATCTTATCCATTGCAATCCTGTCTTTTTTCTTAAACCAATACATGACCATATTTGGACAAGGGTCAGGGGGATAAAGTTTGCTAGACCTCTTTCCTGGATCATAGGTCCTGTGGTAGCAACTTAATATTCCCAGGTGGCCATAACCTTTAGCATACCCTGCTTTGTATTCTTGAAACTTTAGCTAATTGAGACCAAAAACACATTACCCAAATAAAGTTAATGATGTTATAAAACAAGTTGGAGAAGTTGGTGAAGTAATGGTGGACTTGAGTTAAGGTGTAATATTAAACTTTGAGAGTAGATGTTCAGTAGATGACATAGTCTCTCTGACCAAAACAAAGCTTTCTCTTCTTTCCCTCAGCGCACTGCACTCAGCGGACTGATCTCTGTTTTGATGTGGAGCCAAAAGATGGTTCAGTTCTCATTTCTCTTAAGTATGATAGAATCAGTGTTTTTCTTCAGTTTGGAAAGTCTGTAGGTTCTCTTTGGATTATATATTCTTGCGACACAACTGCACCATTGTGCCTCTTCATATAGCGTCCCTTAGTGGGCGGGGCTGTCTCTCTTCTATCATGTGGTGGCAGGGCTAATGGTCGGAGAGGGAGAGGGTCAAAAACATGTCTGAAACACGTTTGAGCCTCTAAGTGAAATATAAACAAACTGAAGGAAGTGCAGTCTCATCAGTGTGAACACAGAGCTCAGAACAACAAACCACGAGGGAGTATGACTTCACTCTTTTTTAGAAAGTCACTACTTGGCGATCTTAAGGATAAATGTGAAATGTGATAGAATACCATAGAATGAAGGTTCAGGGACTTCTGCATAGGCTTCACTTCAAAACCTTGCATCCACTTTTTATCCAACTTGTTCAATTAGACAGTATGTTGCATTAGGGGTACCTAAACGTTGAGCTATATTGGACACTAGGGCTGGGAATCTTTCGGTATCTCACAATTTGATTTCCATTCTAGGGGTCACTATTCAATTGACAATTTATTGTCAACACGATTCTGGATGCATGATTCAATGTCTATTTTTGAATTAGTACATACTTCAGGATCTATACTCCAGTCATCTGTGAGACTGGCTGAATTTCTAAAAGTTACAGAGCTAGCCTTAGCACTTAGCAGGGAGTGATAAATTGGCAAGGAAAAAAAGGGAAGAATTACATTTTTACATAAAACAAATTTTTTTCCCACCTCTATTGTACACATAATTGAAAGTGGATAATGTTGTTCGGGCACTTATCCTTACCATCACAAGACCTTCCAGGTGTATGGTGGTGCACTGACCTTTAACCTTTTGGTCTTTTTAACCATCATTCATTCTGAAAGCAGCACATGTGATTTCTTAGTTTTAACACAATATATGCATTCATTGAAAACAATACAGACCATGCAAGAAATTGATTTATTAAAGCAAACAAGCCAAGGTTAAGAGCATATCATCGTACACTGGGGAAAAGCAGGTACCAGTGAGTGAGAGACAAAGAAGACTCAGTCCTGTCCTGACCTATCTGTATATTATCTTTCCGTCTAGTCTGTTCTGAGCTGAAGACAGGCAACATTTTTTTTTGCAGTCTTGCAGTGTGCCTCAGCAGTTTCAGGGCAGCTTCTTCATTTTATGCAGTTCCAGTGTTTCTCTCTTTCCACTTCTCTACCAAGGAGTTCCTAATTAAACTCAGAGAACACTGTTTTTTTTTTATACAGTAGCAGTGTGGTTTTTTTTTTACCTTCATATCACACTTTAGTTCCAGACTCCAATATATCCAAATCTACAAGATTTACAACATTTAGTACAGATTTACAAATCGGCAGACAATGTTGGAGATCCATGTAACATACCACAGCAACTACAGTGGGTAGGTTTTTCAGTTATATGAAATAATATTGCAATCTCTCTTATATTGTACATAATTCTTCAAAAAATAAATCACTGCAAGGTTCACAGAAGATGCACACTTTTGACTTTGATAACCTCAGCACTCTTCTCCCAGCAGAGCACAATGTTTACTGTTCTGGTTTTCTCTGTTTTTCAAGTGTTTCATTAACAGTTGTTAAGTGAGAAGGTGACCATGGTAACCTGTAGAACTTCTAGTGCCAGCACCTGGGTAAACATCTTATCTCTTCAGTGATATATATATATATATATATATATACACTATACTAACAACTCTTGGCTGTATTAAGTTTTTACAAACAACATTCATGGTCCCTAGATAACGTCTTATTGGTTTTAGTGGCCCTGACTTTTCCTTTCGCAGCACTTTGACAATTAATATTGTTATGGCTTTTACTGTAATGAGGACAAAAATACACCTGCACACTTGTTCGGATGCCACAAAAAGTTTTTATTCCATCTAAATCACAACATTTTGCAGAAGCCGTGGGTTCGAGTCTGCATGTCATCCCCCATTCTCTCCTCCCAACATTTCCTGTTTCTTTTCAGCTGTCCTCTCCAATAAAAGGCAAATGTGGCCCCAAAAATATCTTTAATTAAATTAAAAATGTCTGTGTTTCGACCAGTGGTCTTCTTAAGGTGTTCCTTTTTAAACAAAGGAAGGGGTGGCCACATCCATTTATAGATTTCAACACCAATAGCCTGATTGGCACCATGATGGCAGGTGTGGTTAAACACTCAAAATTCCCAAGTTGAAACACATCTATAACAATTATCAAGAAAGTGACAAGGTAAACAAACAAAGGCAAAATATATGCAGTATATTGTTTTTGCCCTGCACTTACATGATGCGTGTATAACTACCCCCCTTTTCTTTTTACTGAAATGAAACAAAAAATAAAACAACTACTGTTTACACTGTCTTGCTCATCAATTTAAGACATTGATATCCCTTTTTGGATTAATTCTAAGAACTCAGTTGATCCTCTGATGTGTCCTGCAGCGCCATCATGAGATCAAAGTTGCAGTTTTCCCAGCCTGCATGCATTACCCAGTCATCAAATGCCAAGGCTTGCACAAAAAATACCCTTTTAACATCTGCACAAGACACATCAGGCTTTCAACTAACTCCAGCATTAACCCATCTGCAGCTAAATTAGACGCAGTGAAATTCCCCCCCTGCCAGTTATGCATATGATTATGAGATGTATGATGTCTCATGTTCTGATAGGAAGTAGGAACTTTCACTCGCTCCCCCCCCCCCAGCCAGCGTTGGCAGCAGCAGCAGTTGTTCTGTTATGAACATTTTGATGTTGTTTTTCGTTTTGTTGGGTTATTATTTGTCTGATTGGTCTGTTAATCATTTGTTCTGGGCTTTATTTCTGTTCTGCTTTGAGTGATGTATTTCTAAGATCCAAACAGTCTGATATGGCTGGTGGTCAGTGGGTCAAACATGGAAGGACTTTCACCCAGTTGGCCAATATTTGAATGAAAATTCAGCCTCTACTGCCAGCATCTGAATATGGACACTACTGTGAGGAACTTTTGCTTTGCGTTGGTTTTGGCGCCCCCTGTGGACAATGCTGTTCCTCTTATTACTTTGCTAAGTTTGTCCTATGCATGTAAAAGTATTTTTGTTCTGATAATAATTTTTCCTTATTTATTTCTGGTACACCATGAACTTCCACGATGACTGTTTGGATGATCCAATAAGAATTCTTCCATCCCCAGTTCCTCCAATCATAACCTGCACACACATAAACCCTCATGCTGCTCTAACTTGAAGGGGAAACTGACTTCAATAAAAGACATGTACATAAACTGTAAATGGTAGATTCATACTGTAGGCTTTAAATTGAGATGGAAGGACCAATGTGCCACTTTGAATTAAAGCCAAAAGATTTACAGCTCCCCCTACTGATTGGCTGCAGTACAGCTCACAAAGCCAGCCTTCTCCATGTAAACATACGGGACATGGGTCAAAGTAGAAAATAGAAATACAGCTCAAATAAATATATCCCAAACCTGAATTCTTAGAAGTTTGATTTTAATTAGTCGTTTAAGGCAAAAAAGGGTGGATGATTGACAGCTCTGTTAACAAATGCTGCTCCTGCATTCCAAACCAGATTAGTAAAGTAGAGGAGTTAAGGTGAGATAAAACGTGACAAACACAGTCTTTGAAAATCCAATAAATGTCAGCATCTACTCCAAACCAACACAAGATTTTGCCGTTTTACCGGCGAGTCAAATGTGTGTTTTGGAACTCTACCAGCCAGATCCTACTGCACATGTCTTGGCTCCAAATTACGCCAAAGGTGCAATATGTCAGCGTCTTTCTTTGAGTATTTTGGATTCACTTTCATACAACAGATGTTGTCTGTATTAAAATACAGTCAATGGTTCATACAAATAAAGCTAAGTCAAAGATTCTCTTTTTTAACCCTATTCAGGAATCAATCCACATTGATAATTTCTGGTTCTGCTTTTCAGGCAGCGATTTAAGTTCTCCATCGTGAGTTTGAAAAACATTAGTGTGAAAACCATCAAACATTATTGTTCGATGACTTTCTCTCTGTGCCAGTCCATATCAATGAAGCCAGCTCAGGCTGGTCAGCAGCTGCATGGGAGAGAAAACTTTTTAACACAGTCCTCAGTCTCTTCTGTGCCAGCTTCTTCCTTCCCGCACTGCCACATCCAAAACAAGCCGGCAGATGTTTCTTCTTGAGTGGAACCTCTGTCTCATTAAGCTGCTGTTACTGATGTGCGAGAGGAGTCCACTCAGGGCTCTTTTCTCAGTCTGATTAGCCCAGTCTCACTGAGGATTGCAGAATTGTAATTACCAGCTTCTTCGTCACTTTAAAATTGAAAATGGCTTTGATGAGACATCTTGTTGTCCCGAAAAAGAAATAATGATGTGAATGGCCTTCTTCAGTCTAATGTATGAGGGCTGCTTATCTCCTCCATCTGGGCACTCTGGTTTCTACCGGCTGCTCTTTACCTCTTGGATATAAAACCTCTCATTTTGTATCGGTTCTGTGTTTTGTAAAGGTTACGGGAGTTGTTCCGTGCAGTAGTTCTTCCAGCCAATATTGTTTCCACTGTAAAATGCAATCTCCTGAACCAAAAAAAAATGACAATGCATACAGTAAATCCTCAGATGATTTTTACCCATAGACCAAAAATCAATCTCTCTCCTGCAGCGTAAGATAATTGATAAAGCGTTTTCAACATAAACTTGTGGATTACAACTCTCCTTGTCCATATTTATATTTGATGATGTTTTCCCAAGGCTTAGCAGACCATGGTCATGCATTACTCCTTCATCACTATAGCAACAATGTGTAGACTATAATTGGAACTGCCTGTATTGATGGAGCATGTTATCTTTTTTTGATTATAATAGCTGGGCTATGCTCAAAGGTTCTGCCAGATAAAAGGACATTTTCCCACTGTTTCCAGGTGCTTGTTAACTGGTGGATTATAAAAGTCTGTCAGTGATATTACCAAGAGGAAAGGCTCATGTTTCATTTTAGTATGAAAATAGATACCTACGTTTTAAACAATGTAACTGTCACTACCTGTAGAGTCCCTTGGTCCTGTTGATTATGTTGCTGATGTTGAACCATGCATCTGCACAGGCCCGTCCACAGAAATGGCTGGGCCCCTGAAAGGCCCGGTGCAGGGGCCCTCACAGGATATGATCAAAAATTAGCACATTCGATCAGTAGTGTTAGTGCTAGCCTCCGGGCTAACATTAGCATCCTCTGCGCCCGCTTAAAGTCTCATTATTTTAAATGGAAGGGTTTGTTTTTTATTTTGAAACGGGTACATTTGACTGAAGCAACAATGACTAAAATGGGTGTTCTTCTTGCTTGACGAGGTGATGGTGAGTGTTCAGGTGTTAAATAAGATTTGGTCATTGTTGCTTAAAATTAGGATGGACCTGTGTTTTTTTTTTTTTTTGCTAACCTCCATGTGCTCCCACCATGTGACTGGACGCCAGAAAGCTTTCCCCTTTATCCCCCCTTATGGGCGGCCTTTCATGCACAAGAGGGCGTGTTCTCGCAAAGACCTCAACTTCTACTTCCCTGTCAATCAAACCAACATTCCAAATTGGTCCCAAAATTGTGACTGAAATCGTCTTTTGTGTGGCCAGTTTAAATCAGTTGGGTTCAATCTATGCAGAAAAAGGGGGGGAAAAGTGCTGCACACTTATGAGCTCCATGTGTGCAATTCTGTTTAACCAGGGCAACGTATACAAGATCTTCCTCAGGCCCAGGTTTTTCTTAATCTTTTTTTTTTTTTTTTATTTAAAAGGATGGCTGATTTTGTTTTGTTGAAATCAACTCACAGCAATCCACATTTTACCTTTCATAATATTTCAATAGACTGACTGACCAAAGAAGATAACTTTCTCAAATGATCTCAAAATCATGGACAACAGCTGCTGTATATTCTTTTATATCTGTTTTTCTGTCCTAGGTTTGAACCCAACTTTAGCTCCTTAGAAAGAAACAGAAAAATCTCTGATGTGAGCAGATAACTTTCACTGCATCACTTACAAAGTTCTAATCCTTCATGCTTGATGACAGAAGGTTTGCTAAAAGAAAAATAATAAAAAAAAGCTGTGGATTCCTCCCGAGCTCACAGATGCCTGTCTGGCTCCTGTTCATCCATCCATCTCTGCAGCCCCCTGTGACTCCCACCACCTGCAGCTGTGCACAACAAACAGTTCAACAAGCCTTTGGTATTTATTCAGTGTTTGTTACTAAGCCAAGAGTCTGCACTGACAGAGACGCTGATGGAGACGGTTAAAGATAAAGAGTCATAGCTGTGCGAGTCACAGAGGGCACACAATTTGTCCTAGCTCAGTATGCACGTGTGTGCACATAAAAATGATATATAGAAGGAGGGGGAGACAGTTATATTTCATTTATTCCTTCCCAAATCATTTACTGTAGGGAGCTTTTGGCAGCTGTGGGAAAAAATAGCATAGAGTAAATTGGGGGCCGAGTTTATGGTTCCTCTCTGGTGACTTCTTTGGGCCTCCAGGGCAGAAGACTTGTTGGTTAATCCCAGTGTGTGGAGGGGAAAGCAGTGTGGCGATGCAGGGACGGGTAGGCAGAGAGTACAGCAATGTGCGTGTGTGTGCAGGTATTTGTGTATGTGTGTGTGTGTGTGTGTGTGTGTGTGTGTGTGTGTGTGGTAAGGTCTGAGGTAGGTGGATTGTGAACTGCATGTTGAATGATGCTACAAGACTGAAAAGGACAAGCGCACAGGGAGACGAGAAGTCATCCTAGGGGTACACCACACACAAAAATTCAGGCCGTGAGGTTCCTGTATTCCCTACAGTGCCAAGAGCAACATTATGATGTGTACTCCCAACTCCTGCACCCAGCAGGGAAAAGAACAGATCCTTAAAGGGTTAAACACCTCATCCCCTCAACGTCATCCCCTCACACATCATCCCCTTTCACCCAGAAACCCTCGCCCTGAGTCAGCAATCTATCTGCACGCTAACAGTTAGTGTAAGGCAGTTTTGTCCCCTAATGGTTGTACCCGATGACTCAACCATCCCTGTAAAGTGCCCTCCATTATTCTCCCCCTGCAGCCCCACCCAAAGGGGCTTGTCGCTTCACACGTGAATCCGTCACAGATGTTCTGCAGTGAGGCTCAAGAGGTAAGAGGAGCCCTGCAACAGAATCTGGGAGCATGTACTGTACATAATTCAACACTTTTGTAGTTGGTTTTCTTTATCTTGTCATGGTGGTGATTCAGTCCCAGAGCCTTGAAATCGCCTCAGAGCCTTTATTAAAACTCTCTGTCACAAGGAGTGTTTCCTTCTGACAGAAAAAAGGTAGGAGCCGAATTCCCCCACCCATGGTGAAAATCGCTGAGGTTACAAAAGCTTCACTTCTGATGGAAGAGGGTTTTAAAATGTACAGTAGCCTAGCCTGTATTCCATCAATCACCCTCATTAAAACTGTACACATGTACCATGAAATGGAACGGCTGTCACAACCTGCTGTTGTAAATCTCAATCTTTACCAATCCATCTTTATTAGTTTAGAGCCCGATTCATAAGAAATGTTATCTCAAGATACTTAAGACCCAACATTAGTCCACTATGAGCAAAGCACTTGGCATTATTTACTAGGTAACATTAGCAAGAAAAACGTCCTTTAACAGGCAGAAACTTTGAGCAGAACCAGACTCGTGTTGAACAGTCGTCTGCTGTGACTGTGATTGGCTTGCAGAAATATAAGACAAGATATACTTGTATTGTTCCTGTGGGGATTATGTTCCTGGACGCCATCCAACTGCAATTACAAGGCAAACAACAATACATTACAAGAATAGAACAAAAGGTGAATCAGTTCCACAGGAATCACGTGCATGTACGCAGAATGTGTGCAGCAACCACAGAAAATGACAGTGCTTAATATATATTCTTGTTTATGTAATTAGAATGATGTCTTTGTAAATTTAAGAGAAGGACACTTTCTGCTCAGAATCTATTTTGGTCAAACAAACAAAATGGGGCGGCAGTAGGTCTGTCTGTTGGGACTTGGGTTGGGAACCGGAGGGTCGTCGGCTAGTGTAAAAAAAAAAAGATATATACAGTATAAATAAAAGGACTAATTCGTACTACATGATGAGTATGTGCGTGTTAGACACAGTATACATTTTTGTTGTTGTTGTTTTAATTAGCCTTTTTATGCCTTTATTAGAGAGATAGGACAATGGATAGATCCAGAAATCGGGGGGAGAGAGAGAGAGAGAGAGAGTGGAGAACGACATGCAGGAAAGGAGCCGTGGGTCAGATTCGATCCCGGGCCCATGCTGGAGACTACAGCCTCCACACATGGGGCGTGCGCACTAACAACCAAGCCACCAGCACCCCGACACAGTACATATTTCACAGTAGTTAACATACTGTAGTGCTCAAAGCAGCACAGGATTTCAAACTCATCAGAGTGTGGACTTTGTGTCTACAAGTCATATTTTTTTTTGTATTTTCCTTATAAAGCCAAACCCAAATCCATTATGCACTGAAGCACTGTTTCGCCTGTAAATGGAAGTGGATAAACCAGCAGTACATACCATTTTAAAGCCTCAAAGCACAGCTGCATATATTCTTTATCCCAGTGTAATTAATTGGAGCGATTCTGGTAAGCCTGCTAAATAATAGTCCAGATTTGTATGAATATAAAAAGGAATTATTCCTAACTACATCATGTTATTTTGTTACTTCATTTGCATTGTTAAAATGAAAAATGAAGAGGAGAAAAAAGCGTTATTAAATCAAGTTCCTTGCAAAAAAATGAAGCAATTCCCCGAACAATCAAGAAACAACTTGCAAAGAGATGTGATTTTTCATCTTTGGGAGGCAAGCAATCAAAAACAAATAATGAGTTTATTATTTTGTTCAGCGCATAACCAATTTGTGTCATGACTGAATGAAAAACAGCTATTATGAAGTCCTTAAAATAACCCAGATAATGGATGTGTTTGGCATTGGAAAGGCAGCTGTTTTGAGAGAGCATGGGTGTAAAACTGTGTGTCCTTATCTTACTGTTTAAAGAAGCGATGTTACTTCTTGGCTGCCAGCCTTCCAGGTACATGCTAACACCTTTTTCAATCCCTCGAAGACAACCCTTCTTTGACTGTCTTACCTTCATGTCCTCACCACAGGGCATAACATTTGCTTCATGTCTTTTCTCCCTTTCCTCCTCCTGCTCCTTTAGACCTTTTCCGTCTGTCCCCACGTGCCCTGGGAGTCTGCAGCTTTGTGAAGTCGGCTCACATGGTTGGAGACACTTAACAGAAAGTGGCACTAGCCCTCGACTCGTGAGCTGACCTCTCTTTCCAGCCATCAGACTCGGCTTCTTTCACTCCATCTTTTCTCTCTTCCCTGCCTCCGTCACTCAGACTGAGTCTCTTACTTTGAGGAGAAGTTGTTGACATTCACAGCTGCTTCCCAGCTAACCTCGAGTTCTGCTGTTCAAGCTTCAACCCTTTTACCTTAACTCACCTAAGGCTTCTGGATTTTGCATTTAATACCAGATATTTTACCTCATTCTTGATTACCAAATAAAGCAACATCACCACAAATGGACCGGTTATTTATGCCAGCCTCTAAACTACATTAACATACAGCAGATTACAGTATAAGAACAAATAGTGCACTGGTGCGTTTCAGTTCCTCCACCTTTACTGCATTCCTTCTCCTTTATGTGACATTACCTCATTTGATGCTCGCATATTTTGCCATATTTTGCCTGATGTAATCCTTCTTTACAGATGTTAGAGATGCAGGAGGCTGTGTTGTTGTGTGTGTTACAGTGAGAAGCTGAAATACAGCCAACATAAACTAGTTTTTGACTGGCTAACAAATTGTTTTGTTTGATGATACTGAAAAGAATTGTCACAAAAACATTTAACTTGTTTAACTTTGTCCTCTAAGTTACTTTGTGGAAACCAGAGTTGGGCTCACAACATAAAGATGAAAATAATTTGGACATTTTTTAATGAATGGTTTCAAACTGTTAACTGAAAAAATTAAAAACCACCTATATCATTTGACTTTATGGTTTCCTTTAAGATCCTGATTGTTAGAAACATAGCAGGACATGATACTGTACAAATAATGTATTAATCAATACTATGGTAATAAAAAAAAGGATGAAAGTCAATCAGGAAGTCAATGGTCAAAGCCTAAATCAGGCCTAAACAGGAAAATCAGGAAGAAATTAAGCAGGGTATAAACCAAGTGAATTCAGGCTGTTTCATATCTGCACTACTGATTTTGGAGTTGGGCTGAATATTAGTCGTTTGTCATGCAATGCACAGGGTTGTGAGAGCTGATCATCACTGCCCAATCAGCTGCATCCAACCGGTCAGATGAACTTCTGGCATTTTTGAAATTTTGGACTTACAGCTTCATACTCTCAAAACTGGAAGCAGAACCACAAGCTGATGCCTGGGCCTGCAAGGCTTTTTTTCCTGATTGCATCTGCACACCAAACTGGCAGACGGCGTCTGTGTCACAAACTGGCTCGAGGTAAGTGACAAAAGAAAGGTATCACACATGAAACTAGGTTTAAAGGAAATTCATTTATTATTAAAGTAAACTTAAAACAATCATTGTTATGTAAATCAGTCATGAATGCATTGGATGGATGGGTGATGAGTGTAGGGTTGTAAAGTGCAAACAAAAAGCAAACCAGCTGGTGGAGGAAGAGAGGAGAGACACAAATTATAGTGGAAGCCACTTATATAAGCCGAGTCCTGATGGACTCAGGTGTACCCAGTTACCTAACGGCCTTCCTGACTCCGCCTACTGTCTGCCAGGCCATGATGCCAATGCAGACAGAGGGCAGGACGTCACACAAAGCAGAGGTGGACACAGTTAGAATGTAACTCCGTTAATGGTTAATCCGTTAAAAAAGATGGTAACTCCAATATTTTGTTGATGATTAACTGGAGAAAATATGATAAAATATCAACAAAAACCAAAACTATCGGCTTTTTGCAATCTCAATAGATCAGAGTTCTTAAGAGGCAGGATGACTTAGAAAACAGCAGAGAGAATCACTCCCATGATTCCCCGCGAGCCTCGACGTCGTCTTTTGTTATTGTTTTGATTGAGAGCCCCCTACTGGTGGATTTTCCATACTGTGTGTTTAAAATATGAGAACAATCATAAATAAATATTAATCAAAGAGGTCATATTATGCCCTTTTTGGGGTTCATATATTTAATCTATGTACCTACTAAAGTATGTTCACAATAGCTAAAGTTATAAAAAAGTGTCTGTTTTCATGTACTGCCGCTCCATGCACTGGCTCGCTTCTGACTCTAAGGCTCTGAAGTGCCCACGTTCAGAGTCCCCACGTGTGCCAAGTCTGATCTGATTGGTCGGCCTGTCGGCTCTGCCGTAATTGGTCAGTCGCTCAGCACGGTTCTCGGAAATGTCACGCCCCTTTTACCATATTGGGAATGCAGCCACTGGCTCTGAGGGGAGCAAAAACATTAGCACGTTAGCACTACTGTGCTACCGCAGGCTACAGCATATCGTGGGTGTGCTACAGAAGTTAATGGGCGTACAACATGAGCTGCAGGGCTTGCCACAACGAGCCAATGGGCTTAGATCAGTGATATCACATTGACAAGACGTCACACTGGCAAATTTTTATCGAGGGGGGCTAGAACCGAGTGTTACATGCAGCTAATGCTACAGCTAACAGGAGGAGTGGGAGAAGCCGCGTTTCCGTGAATTTTTGCACATAGATGTGCCTAAACATGCACAGGACACTTGGAAAACACACTGAAGAGCATATAAAACAAAGAGAGACTGGACTTTAGGGAAGGCAGCAGAAAATATATATATTTTTTAAGTGTTAATATATTAAGAAAACCTCAGGTTCATTAAACAGGCGAGGAGCTGCCTCACCCTGCTTGGTTCTGATTCTGGGAACAGTGAGTAAAGCTGTCCCGGAGGACCTAAGGGGTCTGGATGTCCCATAAGGGATTAAAAGATGTGAGGTATTTTGGCCCAAGACCATGTAATGCTTTATAGATGAGGAGTAGGATTTTGAAATCTATCCTTTGACTCACAGGAAGCCAGTGTAGCCATCTGAGAACTCGTCGACATTTATGGTGTTGGTGAGGACTATGTGCTGCAGCTGTCTGTTTGTTTTGGGTCAAAAACACATAAGCTGAATAAATCAGTGTTGTGTTCACAGCGTAAACTACCTGTAACCTACCTATCTATTAATGCAGGCTTAAAAATGTATATTATTATTATAAGAGGAGGCACATTTTAACTGTCTGTTTTTATTGATCTGCTCAATCACCTGTTTCGCTATATCAACTCCTGCCTCATGCCAAGGGACCAGCCTCAGATCAGCCACTCCCCATGGTAAAGAAATCAATTTTCCACCATCTTATCACCCCAGCTTATATCTACAATATCATGAAATTGGTTTTCTTCCCGTCCAAAACAAGCTCCCGTTGGTCAGCTCTGTCAACAGCCTCTACATCAGCACTGCCTTCAGACTGCAGCGCTTTGTTTTATACTGTGCTGTCATGCTCTTTCTGGAGAGTCAGAAATCACTGCAGGAGCTTATAGTGGAGATGTCACGGGTGTTATTCAATAAAACATCTGTGAAGACCCCTGTGACATATTCCCATTCACACACTCAACCCTGTAACATTTACATTGGGAGGCTGCTGAATGCTGCTGTCTGGTTAATGGTCCCGCAGATTGATGATGGCACATCCTGATGTTCTCTATTGTCGTCACTGTGGGTTAGTAAATTGTTCTATCGGTGTCTCAATTGGGCTTCTGTGTGCATTCTTACTAGGCTTATGGCAGAAAGAATTGTTGCATCAAATGCCGTAGTAATTGTCTTCAAATGCTTCATTGAATCCCCTCTAGGCTATCCCCCCCCCCCCCCCCCTCCTTTCTTGTTTTTATATTGGATCTTGCATCCACAACATTTATCCCTATCTGCTGACACACCCTATTTTTCAAAGTTTAGATTTGGCAACGAGGCTCAACGCTCTTGAAGCCTGAAGTGATGCCAAACTCAAATCTTCAGACACACTGGACCACCAAAGGGCCAAAGTGACCTTTGCAGACCACCCCTAATTTCTTCTTCTGCAGATTATCTTGCCTCACTCTTCCTTTATATTCCATGATGGACTGTGGCTTCGCAATTGTTAACCCCCTTGATTTATAAGACTGTAAAATTCTGTAACTTCTTCGTTGGACTCTACCATTGTTTGGGTAAGTCATTGTTTGGCCCTTAGTGCTTCATGGTTTGCTTGACCAAAGTACACAGCAGCTTCCCAAGACAATAAAATCCAAGATGGTCACTTCTGGCAAAAAGAAAGAAAGAAAAGCCAAACTCTGAAAGTTGAATAATAGGGGTCCTAAAGCCAATAGCTGGCGTATGAGAATATCCTTAAAATAATCCTAACCAACAGTTTATACAAAAAACACGAACAACTGAAGAAGAAAAAGAGATAATGCAATGTTATTTATTACTCAAAACTGTATTTTATAGCAGAATAATGTTTCTGTAACAAGTAACTGAGTGGTTTTGCAGTCTCAAATGAAGAATCACTATTTTGCAAAAGTGCATTGGGATAAGGACAGTTGTATTGTACATTATTAAACAATTGAAAAATACATTATTCATGAGATGGCAGACCATTTAAAATGTTGCAGGAATAAAAACAAGTCACTTTATAATGGCTTCAGTCCCGCCCATCATTTTTCTAATCATTCTGCTGATAAAAGTAAATAAGAAATGACTAACAACAACTCGGGAAAGGTGGAACTTGAGTGGCTCAATTTTATAATATAATAATAATAACTTTATTTATATAGCACCTTTTAAAAACACAGGTTTACGAAATGCTTCGACAAACAGCAAAAACAAAAACAAACTAAACCAAACACAGAAGAACATAAACAACAGCAAGAACATAACAAATGAAAAATACTAAAAATAATTCAATACAATTCAACAGAAAAGAATCCATAGTGCATGATACCCAACAGACATATATAACCCGACCATCACAAGAACCATCACAAGAACCATCATAAGAACCATCATAAGAACCATCATAAGAACCATCATAAGAACCATCATAAGAACCATCATAAGAACCCAGGAAACACAAGAACCCAACAACACGAGCTGAGACCAAGAGGAGCAAAGATTTAAAAAGATCTAAGAAACTAAAAGAGCTAAAAGCAAATCAAAAGAGAACAGCAATAAGACGGTAAGAGCAGTACAAGAAATAGAAACAAGTGAATAAATTATCAGAAAAAAAACTATAATATTAATAAAAATAAAAAGCATATATAAATATAAAACATAAATAGACAAAGTAAGATAAGAAATTACCAAGTTAAAACATAAGAGGAGTTAGGATAAGAGCATAAATAAAAGGACAGTAAGAAGTAAAAGAAGATAAAAAATAATAAAACCAGTAAGAAAAGACATGAGTAAGACATCACATAAAAACACTTTAACTTAGTTATAGAATAACTCGCCCACACTGTTCAAACATGAACATACCTGGGGCAGCAGCCTAACGTGCACTGCCTCTACTAGATACTTGAACCCTGAACAGCCTCCTTCATTTGGTCTCTCCTCTGAAACATAATGGCTCCCCAATGGAGGATTAACCTTCCCTCTTCAGTAAGAACATAGTGTCAGTACCCCTCGTCCATCGTCAATTGAGGATTCTTTTTTTACTCCTCGACAACTATCATACGTCAGCCTGACTGAGTCACCTCCAGCTCTCTCTAATCCCCCTCAGGAAAAAGTCTCTTCCTGCTCTCCTTGTTACTTTCTTTTATTGGTACTATTCACATTATCTCCAGTTCAATGCTAACAGCAAAAACACAGAGGCACCATGATTCTGAAGTTTGCAGTGCTTTGCAGAATGCATGAGTCCCTAATGGTTTGTCGCCATGCAAATTTAGGACACTGTTGGAGGAACGGAGTAAATGGCTGCTGCTGCGGCTAGTTGTTCCCACTGGGACCAGTAGGATTTAAATGTCAGTATGATTGGAAAAAATATAATAATAATGATCTACTAAACTGTTTTGGTGTAATTACTTTACCTGACGGAGCTGTCTGGAGAGTGTTATTGGGAGTAAAATGTTTAATGGTCCAAAATACCTGCAACAAATGACATGGAGAAGCCATGTAGCTTTTTTCCATCTTTTCTTTTTAGCCAAATATTCTTCAGTGGAAAAGGTCAAACTTTTCCAAAAGCTGTTATGAGAGAAGGCCTTTTGGATGGTCTTGTCAGTGATAATGAACTTAAGGTTTTCTGTACTACATTTCTAGCTAAACAGCATTTAAACAAAAAAAAAATGTTGCATGCAAGAAAACAAGAGTGTGCTAATCTTTGTCTCCCTTAGTTCAAATTACAATTACAAGCTTCCTGCTCTGGCAGTAGGGCTGGGTATTTCCTACAACCCCACGATACGTATCACAATACAGAGGCCACAATATGATACATATTGTGATATACATTGATTTTGGATAATGACTATGTCCTATACATAATTCACTACAACACCTGTCTCTTATTGTTAAGAATAACAGCAGAGGGATAAGGATCAGACAACTTAAAACACTTAAATTCAGATCCTCAGAGATCCTAGATATAAATTGAAATATTTGAATCCCAGCGCTATGACTATGGTGTTATTGTGAACTGCACCATAGGGCAATTGTCTTTCAAAACTGTCATCACAGCTTTGCAGCCATATTGATTCTGATACATCTGCATCAATACATGTATTTGCAAGAAGCACAGGGCGATATATTGCCATGTTGATCTTTTGAGCCCAGCCCATAGACCAAACACACCCAATAGACTTCATAAAGATGGCACATCTTCTCTTGAATGCAGTGCTTACAAGGGCTTGTAGCATCATAGAAATAAGTCAAAAATAACTGTTGAGAGATGGAAGAGATCCCGGCAGTCTATATTCAAAGACATCAGTATTATTAAGTGGTAAATTTCAACTGACAACCTGATTATCTTGGTCACCTGAGAGAGCAACGATAAGGGTTGAAGTTTCAGTGTCCTACAAAGAGGATTATTATATTCCAGTAGAAAAAGCAATGGTGTGGGATTCAGTTTACTTCTACAGTGCACTCGTGTTTTTATCTGTGAGTAGATGGAGGAAAGTACGGGGGGACTGATGCAAGAGGGCAATCTTATTACCTACTCAACTATGAAGCTTTAGAGTCACATTTTGGACACCCAAAGTGACTTTCCAGTATATGTGCTCAGAGGCCATTATGAATTATTTCACATTTTGTTTTGTAGTCAGAGTCGAAGCACATTTTTATGAGCCAACCGAAGAGGAAATTCAACAAAGAGAGACACATGCAGGCTGGTTTGGCCAGGCAGCTGCACAGCTAGCCAAATGCTCCCTGACAGAAAAGGACACAAAGCATCTCTGTGGCAGAGAGGTGTACACTGGGAATGTTCTGTAGCAGACACCAGCAAAGAGTGAATGTTGCTTTGTTTGACACCAGCAGGATGGATGTGTTATCAAATTCAAAAGCATTAATTTAAACCAACAGAGTGAGCATTCACTAATGCAGGAGCTACTACCTGAACGTTCACTGTTGTTGATTTTTCCACTAATGCTCTCATCTCACAAATAATACTGCTAAAGATGGTAATTCAGATAAGTAGCAAACCTCCTGTGATTAATTAACTACCATTATCAGGAGCCTTGCATTTTTCTGCCTACAGCAGGCCTTTTGGGTGTATTGCGTCTCCAAATTGTCATTGAAAGTTGCTCTTGTATGGTTTAATGAAAATCAGCTCTGCTCTGCTCTTTTTACTGCTCCCTTAGTGTGAGAAAAAGGCTGTTTACCTGCTGATTTTTTAATTCAAGCAAAGTTACAAACAGCCAGTGTTGCCTGTGCAAAGTCTAAAACTCTGAGTCATCATGAAAGTTCCAGCTTAGCACCCAATACCTGTGAGTAAGGTTGTTCAGCATGCCTATGAACTCTGCTGACAGGATAATAAGTTAAGTCTTGTTTTATCTAGTTGAATCTTTCTTTTAAAGGTGAAAAACTATTTTAAGAGGATTAACAAAAGAAACAGAGAACATGCTTAATTGTCATATTATTACTTTAGCTAAAGGAGTGATCTTAGCTTATTGTGCTACTTTCCACTGTAGGAACTTTCCCCAGGGATTAGGGATCAATTCAATTCCACTAGAGGAACACCCAATGTACGGGGTTAATCCCCCAAAAACGTGCCTGTTAGAACTTTTCTACCCCTCAAACTAAAATAGAGCTGAACAGTGATCGCCCACTTCTATGTCGTCTCTGGTTCCTAACAAGGTTATTGGTACACTTTCGTGTAAGCAAATGAACTAGCTAGCAAAACTGTCCGTTCACATGCGCCACAGAGGGGCGAGAAACATTGCCCTGGTAACAGTGAGCTCCACCAATCAGAGACATCGCTGGGACCCTCATTGAGGTGGGTTTTACCTGATATTGCAAATAAACCATGTTTTTCTTAAAATGAGGTTGATATCATATGAACTTCAGGAGCATTTACCATCATGTCCAATCCGGTAGCTTGTGGTACGTATAATTTGGATGCTTATGACATTATGTCTAATAACCAAATCCCCTATGGAGAAAATTTATTGGATTTTTTTCTTTGGAAAGACCCTGTAGAGCCCTATACAGGGACCGTTATACAAGCATTACCACTATCTAGAGTTTCAAGCGGTGATGAACGTAAACGAGCAGTTGAGTGACCATCTTTTTTCATTATCTTTTCCTTAAGTGTTTGATAACTGCATTTGAGGGATCAAGGTGATAAATGTGTGTATCTATATGTATCCATCTCTACAGATTGAACATAGAGCTCAGAAAGATATCGGCCAATATATCAGTATCAGATTTTTTTTCTCTCCCTAATATCGATGTCAGTATCAGACACAAAAATCGGTCGGGTCCTAGTATGAAGACCATAATGCCAAGCTGGAAAATGCTAGTCCAGAACCTTATTGGTCACATCCTTGTGACTTTGTCCACTTCTTGAATACAATCTCTGCATATGACAAACATAATTTAAAAGATTAATACAATACAATGCAGCCTACATTAACACAGCCCACAAAGTCTTTCTGTATTCGCAGCATTTTAAAAAGAGTGTGGGTTTAATGCACATTCCTGTATCCACTCAGCTAGACAAACATTCTTCACTTGCAGACAGGTGTTGTTTATCTAGCGTTATTTGAGCATACACAACAACAAACAGAATCAACAAACTGTGTTTAAAAAATCTGTGAAGTGGGAGTTTTCACCTCCCACATAGCAGCAGACAGACATAGTGAAGAGGACGAGTCATGAGCTTCACAGCACTCTCAGCAGTTTTACATAAAACAACTGTTTTCCACTTTTTGGACCAAGATCTGATGTTTTTTTTGTTTCGTTTTTTTCGGCCTTCTGTGAGGCAAAACAGTGAGCAGCAAGCTGTGATGGCACAGAAATAAAAGAGGACAGTTCGACATGTGCCGCTTGTTTGAGATGTCCTTTCCTGAAATACCTCAGATAAATGTAAAATGACTCGTAGAAGAGAGGCAGAAATAGTCTGTTAGTCATGTAGTCTTTAACTCAGCACCCGAACAACTTGCAAATGAAAGAAAGTCGTCAATATAAGCTCTGTGATTTCTAAAAATACCTGGAAATAATGAAGTATCTGTGGGTGAGCCACAGAGCTGCCAGCTGTTCTTCTCACCTGCTTTTGAAAGTTGCTACAAAGCCAGACACTTTCTGGGTGAACCATCACTTTCGATTTAAAGTGATTTGCCTCATAACGTACCATTTTGTATTAACTTTGATAACAGCCACAACAGGCGCTTACAATGGGTCTTTAAAAATATTGTACTATCAAGAAAGCTGCTCTTTTAATGTAGAGCCAGAGAAAGCATTCACAAACATGGCCGCATTTTCATTAGCTATACTTGAAAAGATTCCAACGCAATGTTGTCATGATGTTGAATCACTTTGATTGTTGTAACTCTTTGATGAGCTAAAATATGATTAAATAAAGCTGCATTACCACATTTGATAATAAGCAAAGTGCTAATCCCAGTTTATATTGACTTTTTTTCTGTTATACTTCTTGTTCCTTTGGGTTTAAATGTGTGTTCATCATGTCCCAATAACACTCCATTAGTCGTTTTATTTTCATGTTATAAAAGCACCACAATGGAGATCCAAAGATGCAATCATGGGGGATAAAAAATGTATGTTGCATGTTGTTCCTGTTCAGCTCATTAGAGAGAGAGAGAGAGAGAGAGAGAGAGAGAGTGATTGGTTAGTTTCAAGCCCAAAATCCCCCAAATTCCCTACTGTGCTTTGAACGTCATGTTCAAACCTATTTCAGAAAGCCCCCTCCCCCTTGAGGGTCTCGTATACTATTTAGTTTTTTTGTTTTAAAGGTTTATGAAATCTGGCCACCATAGGCCTGCCAGAGAAAAATTGAAGGATAAATGAAAGTTCCACTTGTGCCAGACTCAGCTCGGCTCTCTTAAAGGGATACTTCACCCATTTGCATTAAGCTTTGTATCATTAGAAACCTGGTAGTTATTTTTGAATGGGGCCTAAATGTTTACTTTTCCAGCTTTTTTCTCTCATTTCATTGTGAAGACAGGCAGATGTGGTTGATGGGATGAATGGTTTGAGGGGATGGGAATTAGAAACATACTGACAGATATACATAGAAAGAAACTGGTGTAACTTGTATTTTTCCGTCATGTAAAGGGTTCAATTAAAATACTTAACTACTGAACCCCAATAAAAATGTGATCATATATCTGAGAGAAGCTAAGACACAAATCGCTCCATTAAAGATAAACCAAAGTGAGGTAACGTCGTTCACACTGAAACAGACCTGGAGATTCCTAAAGCAGAATTAACTGAACTGCCTCTGTACATTTTATTCAACAGTGACTATGAACCATTTTGACTTCATTAAACTAAAACAATCTCTACTCACAGCCGAACATGACAAGCTGAATACACTCCCCCAGCGGAAAGCAATAACTCATGTGCTTAAGGATGTTTCCTTTGATTAATTGTCGGACATCCGAAGGCTAAAATGATTCAGTATGTAGTGAAGGAAAGCAAAACCTGGGCGCTTGTTTTAGGGTGTAGCAGAAATATCATCTTTCTGTTCTCTTTCATTAATCATCTCGTGACACCTCTGGCTTATCTTGTGACCCCATTAGGGGGTCCACCCTCCCCAGCTTGTCTACCACTGATTAAGATGCTTTTAGCTTTCTTTCTGGTTCCACATAAAATTTAAGTCCTTTAAGTCATATCTAGAGTCCAGTTCCAAGATAGCTGAAAAGGTAATGTGCGTAATAGCACCTCACCAGATAACAGCATAGAGGGGGTGTCGGTGGCCTAGTGGTTAGTGTGCACGCCCCTCAAAAGCGGACGGCCCAGGTTTGAATCCAAATTGTGGCTCATTTCTTGCTTGTCATACCCCACTCTCTCTCTCTCTCTCTCCCCGATTTCTGACTATCCACTGTCCAACAAATGTAATAAAAACAAGCCAAAAATAAAACTCTGAGAAAACAGCATGGAGAGAGAGCTATAAGCCTACCATCACAAGAAACAGCTGATTTTATTAGCAAAATGCTAATTGCCCTTCAAACAATTGCATCATCACACAAACTGTGTGTGCACACACTCCCCAATCCTCCCTAACGCACAACTCCAACAAAATCTCTGGTAGGCCTTCACATCAGGACACACACTCATACACACACTCAGAGTCAAGCAAGACACATACACTTCAGGACCATGAGCAGTGAACAGAGATCATGTCATTTTTGAACCCACCACAACAAATATGCAATATTGTTCATGAAAAACACAGCGGCCAGTGGTTACATCAATATATGTTCAGATTGACTTGTAAAAACAGCAATAATGCAATAACTTGATGACATTTCCCAAATAAACCTTCACAAAGCAGCAGCAGCAGACATAACGAAATAAGTTGGAACGGCGGCCTCGATGATTTTAAATCACTTAATCTTTGATGATCCCATTGGGCCTGCTTGAAAACTAAATCCACCTCTGGTAGCCTATCCCTTGAAATGACTCAGGTAGAAGTAGCTCTCAAAAAGGATTTAAACTCCAACTTTTCATTCAAAATTAATCCAGAACACGGCGTTGATAATAGATTTGCTGCGTCATACTCCTAAATGACTGTCAAGTAACTCCCTGCTTCAAACGTGTGAGGAAGCTAGCTAGCTCATTTTGACAACTTTGCACAAGCTTGGGATTTTATAGCTTAACCTTCTCCTTGATTCATTACTTCATATTACTTGAAAAGGCTCGAGTTGATATGTCTCTCAAAAAGCCTTTGTTTTCAACACCACAATAAACTAAAGTGTTTTAGGGTATGGAGTTCAAAACCCTGTTCATCAGGATGTTACCAGCAGTCCTGGAAGATTTGGAGCAGCAAAATAAAATTCACTTCCCAAGCTCAAATTTACTTCAAATAAGCATGAAAACACTGACGAAAAGCACAGCTCGGAAAACAAAAGAAACAAACTCAAAAAGGGTTTTCCAGCCAACTGACTGGAAGAATCTGAGAAGTAAACAACAGCTTTAAATACTTCTTGGAATAATCCACTTATCTTCAAGCAGAGGTGGAATTAAATTGATTATCAAGCTATTTAACCTTTTTTTTAAGTATCAAACTCTCAATTCAGTTTCCAAAATGTACTTTTCACTTTTCAAAACATACATCATGCTAAAGTTAACGTCTGGGCGGGCTTAAAACAAAAGTCAACAAGTAAAACAAAAAAACAATACGACTTCCCCCATCCTAATGTCTAATTTAGTACATTCCAGATTGCCAACACCTGGTGCTGCATGGTGCATTCAGGTGCGTGCATTCATGAGAGACCCATCCTCAAACCTTAAAAGTTGAGCAGGCAAAAGACAGAGAGGATTGACTTTTCTCATAAGTGGGGGGTTTGTAAACAGAGTGGAGACACATATTAGTGTTAGAAAACCATGTTAAAGTGTATTTTGCATAATATGTGAGCTTTAAGGATACATACCAAATGAAGCCCATGTATTAATCAACCAAAGTGGATCCTAACATAAGCTGATGAACACATGAAATAAACAAAACAAATATTCACTGAAAATGTATAAATTAACCAAGTTATTCTTTTTATTTTTTATTTTTACTTTTGGGGACTTCAGCAAATGTTGTTATATAAAATAAAATATATTTCATTAGCCACATGTCATTTACAGAGGGCACAACAGCTGTGACGGCTGTGGCTCAGTCGGTTTTCTCTCAACCAGAAGGTTGGGGGTTTGATCCCCAGCTCCTGCAGTTATATGTCCTTGGGCAAGACACTTAACCCCAAATTGCTCCCGCTGCTTTGCCGACGGCGTATGAATGTGTATGAATGGGATCAGTTACTTCTGAATGTCACTTTACATAGCAACCTCTACCATCAGTGTGTGAATGTGTAGGTGTGACATGCAGTGTAAAAGCACTTTGAGTAGTCAGAAGACTAGAAAAGCTCAAGTCCATTTATAACTTAGGCCTACATCAATGTCTTTTTTTTAATTTACAGATAAGGATTTAACTTGATAACAAATTATGTCATCAAATTATGAATGAGTAAAATATAATACAAACTAATTCCTAAAAAAAATTTTATACTAAGGCCCTGGTGGTTCCCTTCTGTCTGTACCAATCACTCACGTTCACATCTCTCATATTACCCTTCCTCACAGTCACTCGGATCTCACACTCTTTGTGAGGCACGTTGGTGTTATCTCACTTTAAGGATAAGCTTATGAATTACACTTCAGGAGGCTAACACCTTATAATGAAGTGGCATACCCTTTCAGAAGGAGAACTAGAGGTACGATGTGTCTAAAGAGCCTTTTCTTGCTGTATTACATCTCTCTGTTCTGCATTAGAGATAACAGAGTCTGAATCAGGGAGTGAGGAGAGCCTGTTCCACCTTTAACCCCACAGTGGATGAACTAACAGAGCAGAGAAGTATTGTGCAAATGTGGGAGATGGAGACACACGACTGGAGTGGGACTTTTGAAGGCTGTGTATGTGTGGCCGTTTTGTACGCCCCTCCTTTTTCCAGGCAAATGGCAAACCAACAGGTGTTGCAGTGATAGAAGCGGGCAAGCAAACTGGTTCAGATATAACTGATTTTATACCCGACATAAAAAGCCTCTGCATGTTTCTAATAAGCTCAACAAGCAGAAACGTGCTCAAACTACGATCAATATTGGAGATGTTTATAAAAAATGGAGAGAGGTTAGAATGCAGAAATTTTTCAAGACTTGTGCAGAGCTGGATAAACACTGAAGCTTCAGTGTCCAGGACATGGCAACCTGCATGCACATTGACTCTAAAGGGAGGAGGGGGCGGGGGGAGACAGCTCTCTCTGATGTTTTGAATTTGGACTGCAGTACACATTTATACACTACTTGTCAGAGTTACATATTGCTCCTTTAACCATTGTTCATATGTTAAAGGCTTTATATGCGTTTTTTTGATCCAGCAGATGTCGCCCTTGAGCACCAGCATGAAACCAAAACAACTCACGGTGCATTGTGGGTTAGCATGCTAATGCTAGCCATCTTTATTATGCTCGTATCTTCACACTGCATGTAAATTTACCTGAAATGAGCGTGATCTAGAAACACAGTTAAGCAGTGAGTACAGTATGTTATTCTTCTTTTCTCTAGTCCCTCAATTAAACAACTTTTATTCGTGAGAGGAGGAGTCAGCCGTCGGGCCGGTGATGTAAACAAACTGAAGATAGGACTCTGAAAACTCTGAAAACATCACAGACAGTGGGACTCGGGTGTTACACCCATTGTAGACAGTCATGACTCACAGAGTTATTTTCAGAGGATATACTTGATTTATATTACGTTTAAGTGTGAAAAATCACATATAAAGCCTTAAAGCTTTCAGGCATTCTTTGTATGGCAACAGACAGAGTTGGTCTTTATTACCAAACTTCCATCCTCAACTGTGTCCTTTAATTCAAAGATGAGCTGCCAGTACTGTCTTGGATCGCCTCACCTGCCATTTAACAATGCAGTTCAATTTACACTTTTTTGTACATGTTAAAGGAAGAATACGCATTTTTTCACACTTAAATGTAATAGAAATCAAGTAGTCACACTTTCAGCACTTCATTAATCCGCCAGCTGAACTCTTACTTTAGTGATAATTAATCAGTGATACTCTTAACAAATTATTCAGTTTCATTGTTTCATTGCTTTATTCTAACTTACATTTCAGCTACCTCTTTTCACATTTGAGCTTAGATTTGCACCATGACCTACTCATTTTGGCACAAAAACTGTAACAGACTGTTTCAGTGTTTTTATCTTTTTCATTTCATGACCACTTCAAATTATTTCATAGCCTTCACTTAGGCCAAAATATGTTTGTGTTACTTACACTTAAAGCAATAATATGTAACTCCTCCTCCTTATATATATACAAATCAAAGGTCAATTTAATAGCACAATAGCTTTCAGCAGGGAGAAAAGCATCTTTCCCATGTTTACTGCACTATGTAACTTTGGCAGCGGGATGAGGTCATCACACAATTAGGTGCGTACAGTTTTACCGCAGTAGTTCACACATCAGCCAAGTGTGTCCCTTGTCCGTCTACAAACCCACCAATTATGAGAAAAGTCCATCCCCTCTGTCTTTTGCCTGCTCCACACAAAATGTGTGCTCAAAAAGGCCGCTTGGAGATTTTCCCTTCATGACATCACAAAGGGCAGTAACCCCTCCCCCAGGTGGGTGACACCGTAAACAATAGTGCATGGAGCAAGAAAGCCCAAGCCACCCAAGCCCTCCTAGAGAGGGGCGTGGTCAAACACAGCTCATTTATATTTAAAGCTACAGACACAGAAACAGCCAGTTCTGAGCAGGGCTGAAATAGAGGGGTTTATAGACATGATCAAATACAGGATCAGAGTGGATTTAGAACAAGAAACTTCACACACAAGTTTTGGGGAGCCAAAATTAACTGAGACTTAATTAAACTGGTTGAAAAGGAGGATAATAATAAAAGAAATATGTTCTCAATAGAAGAATTGTATACTTATTTTTGTAACATCTATGGTCACTCCATTGAAACTAAGTTTCTTAACACTTGGTGATTCACTTAGACTGGAATGAATAAACACTTGAGCTTGCAAAAACATAATCACTTTAACGATTTTGACGTATTCTTGGAGAAGCTTTATTACAGGCCACTGAAAAGAGGCCAATGGGGCTGCTTTCTTTCTGTTCACTGATAAACACACCAGCCGGGCGAGCAGGCCGGCCACATCTGAGGTGTGCATTTATCTGTCCACTTGTTCAAACAATAGGAGTGGATTTATTGACTTACTGCGGGCCAGGCTAGGGATAAGCACAGCAAAAATGGCATGCTTGCAAAACCCTGACAACACAAAGGTAGTGATTTACAAGTATACTAAAATAGAATACAATAACCCACAATAAGTCCCTGCAATCAAGTTGTCTGTAGAAGCCCACACTAAATCAGCCATGTGCCTGTTTGAGTGCAGGAGCAGATAAGAGAAGGTTGAAGTCGTTATGAGGAAATAAATCATAGCATAAATAACCATTTCCTTATAAGTAGGACTAATAAAATGTTGTTGTTTTTTTTTAACTTTAATGCCATGTATTATTATCATTCTGATTTTATTACAATACGAATAAATCACTGTGTTAGAACAATCTCTGAACCTGCATGAACTGTCAAGGCAACATGCTTTTTAAGTGAAGTATACCACCATCCCTGAGTATCATCTTGCAGGTTATACTCTTCAGGCAAAAGCTGTGTTCATACCAGGTACTAACTGAAAAATGTGAGCTCACTTTAGAATCCTTATGCCTCGGCTTATCGCTGATGCTCCATGAGCCTCATAAGAAATTTAGGCAGGCCTCTAAAATCCTGTTTTTTTTGTACCATTGTGAATTGGTATTTAAAGGGCTTTCTTTGTCAAGAGAAATAAAGAAAATCTTTACTTTATAAAATGTCTGTTTCTTGGTTTTCCAAGGCAAACTTTCCTCTGCCTGAACTGAAATGTATTGATGGAATATTAAAGCACATAAGAGGTCACATTCATACACCTGCTAGATGTGTACACAGCCCCCCTTCTCTAACCTTAAGGACGAGGGGTCTCCTGAATGCAACAGTGTTTTTTTTAACACAGCTCCACCTGAGGGATCTTGTGGTTTCAGGGCCAGGTGAGAAACACACCGCTCAATGGTTTTAGGTTCTCCCTGCTTCTCCTGCAAGTTTGACAAGTTAAGAATACCTGCAGCTGCACAAACCCGCTCAGCTGATTCAATTAAAGAGGCAAGAGGATCAATGATTGTGTTTAATCTCTTCTTGGGTCACTGCCCTGCGATGGCTCCGGACTCTCTGTATCATATCATAACTTTCATGTTTGGTATGGTATCGAATTATCATGTGGTGTCGAATCATACTATCATGTGATATCTCATCGTATTGTAAATATTAATGGACGAAGCCTGAGTGGAGTCCCATTGATGGCAGCCGCCATGCTGGAAATGCTGTCTCAGCCTAACTTTCAGTCAACCTAACAACACACAGGGAGCTGGAGCTGAGGTGGGTTTGAAGCCCCTTGACAAATCGTTACATCCCGCTGGCTTTTCAATCAGGACAGCTAAGAGCCTTATTGTGAATAACGCTTATCCTTCATGAAATCAAAACAGATGAGTCATCAAAAAAATTCACTCCTGTACAGTGTGTGCTGGTGGAGACATAAGCTTATCAGACTAATTTTGCTTTTCGAACCAGGCTGTAAACATGTTAAGTTAACAGGCTTTTAAATGGCTGTGTATGTGACTTCCAGTGCTTCAGCAGCCAGCCTCAAGCGGACACTCGCCACACTGCAGGATTTTGAACATCCGCATGGGCTTTATTTTTCAACACTGGATCTTACTGTATTGTATCATACTGAATCTTATCGTGTTGGGTAATATCGTTGTGTCTTATCGTATCTTTCATGTCGTGTTGTGTCGTATTGTAAGCTCTATTGAGATGGTACAAACTATGAAAGCCATTTCAATGTCATTCTTTAAGTAATGTAAACTCTTTAACATACTTCTGTGAGCTGTTAGTACAAATTTTCATGATTTCATACATTTTGGTAACTTTGTGAATGAACCATTTAAATCTGTCTACCATCTAAGAGTAACTCTTCTCTTAGGTTGAAGCTGTAACCATATCTATGTAAAACATCTCATGGCAGCAGAGTTACATTTGGTTTGTAAGCTGATGTCTTCTTTCTTGCCTTATAGAGATGTACCCAAGTAGCAAAGAATTTGTAGGATGTACCTTCTAGCAGCATATGAGCTATAAATAGTAGTGACAGTTATTAAAATGTTATACATTATTTTCAATGTCTGTTACAGAACACAAACACCTTTACTGTCATCTCTGCAAAAGGTCAAACTCCTACCTCCACTTATACTGAATACCGGCATTGAACTTCGTTTTTAAGGTGCAGAAGGGTCCAAAAACAGACGTAACTGCTCGGGAAAGTAGGCTGCAAAGCTGCCGTTGTACAATAGATATCTCGTGTTGTACCGGCCATGTTGATGTATTTAACCTTGATTTTAACAACCACTTCTTCCCTGGATTTGATGATGGTGCCGAGTGAGGGTCTTGGGTATTTATGAATCCGCTGCAAAGTTGCCATAACTTGTCAAGCTGTGAGGAAATTTTTGGCCTTCTGTCTCGCAGTCCTGTTCATTAGTCTGCTGCTGGCCCTGAGCTGTTGCTGTGCAGATGAAGAGAGAGGGAGACTCTCTCTTGACAGCTGAGGCTGCTCTGGCAGCACGGAGAATAAAAGTTGACTGGAGCTCTGCTATTATATCTGTGTCCTTATAATGTACTGCATATAAAAATCACCTCTGTTACTGGTCCTTTCAGAGGTAATTTCCCCTACTGCACAAGCTTGTCAGTGATGAGGAGACACAGTTCTTTTTTTACATTGTTTGATCGCCTGTAGACTTTAATTGTTCACACAGCTTTGTGCACGTATAAATAATCTTATCGGCACAGATGACCACAACTAATGGAGAGAGCAAACAGTAGCAGCTTATCAATTACCCATAAAATGGAACTCTTTGAAACTGATTTATTAAATATTTAACATAATAATTAAGGAGTAATCTTTGCCAAAAAAAACAGGAGGAGATTATGGAAAGGTGACAGAGACGTTTCTTGCTTTATGCGGACTATGCGGACCCCTAAGCCACTAGAGGGCCCCCAAGCTGCAAGTTCAGCCTCAAAATACAGTATTTGGGGAGAATTACAACCTGTCGATTGTAGCCAGCCAAATCCCCTCATGTCATGCATTAAGTGAAGAACTGATATGCTGACATTTAAATACAGGATATAAACCAAACTAAGCTGATGTGATAGGGAAGCTGTGGCTTGTGTTTGTGGGGTAATCAAGTCAAAGTAATCTTAGAGGTGTCATGGAAGGAGTGACATCTGCAGAAAGGTATGGGATGACTGACACCCACTGCCAGGTCAGCACCGATGATTTTCTCTTCAGTCGTGATTGTCCGTCACAATCAGGACTGAAGAGAAAATTGGACCTATGTCTTTATCTACATTTATGACACAGCTGTGTAAAACACTTGAATCTGATTGGCCAATTATGCATAACAACAGCCTGCTATCCCTCGATAGCACACAAGGCAAGAGGAGCAAACTGTTACAATGATGGGCAGGCGGTGGCTAAACAGTAACAGTACTGTGATGGCTAAGCAATGCATGACCGTTTATATTTATTTGTCAGACTCTTCATTAGAATACAACTAGAAGATAAAGGAAATATGTATATAGTATTGATGAACAGAACATTTTCTGTCTATTCTATCTGTCTATATAAAGACTATTGTTGAAGAATTGACCGTGACTTCCTCTTACACTCAACATGTCTTGAACTCTCTTTGGCAGATCAGATGAGATTTACTGCCCTTTTCCTCTAGTGTATTATATCAGGTTTATTCAAGATATGTTAAAAGCTTCTTATTGGTTGTTTGAGCTTTATTTTTATTTTTTTTATTTTTTTTGTGTTGATGATTTCATTCACGTCTTGTTTGAGTTTAAGGCTATGCTATTAAAGCATCATTTCAATCACTTCATTCCATTTAAAATGCCAAAGATCAAACCATTTGAAGGACATAAAATCATAGCTTTGCATCAGCAAGGCCACTCTCAAAGGAAAGTCCGCAACAATCTGGACTTTTAAGATGTGGTATTCAAGCTGTTATGAAGACATTTGAAAAAATCAAGAGAGGTCAAAGACAAAAAAATAAATAAATAAATAGGGAGAGGCGAAAGACTTGTTTTTTCTTTGGGAACCTGGCTCAGCATCCGGCAGCTCTGGAAAGTTGAACCTTGACCGATAAGTCTTTGTGGAGGGTTTTCAAGAAACCACTTTTTTGGGGGAACATAGTGGATGATAAATCCGAAATACACGGCTCATGCGGGGGAATTATATTTGGAGAGAAA
The DNA here is from genome assembly GCF_963584025.1 of Labrus mixtus. Classification (NCBI taxonomy): domain Eukaryota; kingdom Metazoa; phylum Chordata; class Actinopteri; order Labriformes; family Labridae; genus Labrus; species Labrus mixtus. Next base: position 3,352,701 of record NC_083629.1, on the reverse strand, counting down.
ATCTGCTGATAAATCATTGACAGTCATGGACTGGCCTCCCTGAATTCTGTAGAGGAGGTATGGGATCAAATGGACAGAGAAAGAAAGAAAAGACAGAATCTCATGAAGAACTATGAATAGTGCTGAAAGAACAATATGCCAAAAGAAAACTTAAATACAGTCTCCTCAAAAGAGTTTGACATGTGCTAAGGGAGATTACACTGCTGATGTATGCCTGCAGAAGCCAATTTGTTCAGAAAATGGTCCGTTTTTTTATTTCATTACATATTTTCTGTACTTTCTGGTTGTATTTTAATAAAGAGACCGAGTGATTAAAGGGATACTTCACCCATTTGCATTAAGCATTGTATCAGTAGTAAACTGGTAGTATTTTTGAATGGTCGTGCATCCAGCCCTCATGTCCCCCTGAGACTGGAAAGTCCTGTATTTCTAAGTCTGAAAAGGAGCTTCCAGTGACGCAAATATCGTCATATTGCGTCACTGGAAGCTGTTGTGGTTAGCGGGGTGAAACTACAACGCTAGTTCCTCATATTTTCGACCATTGAAGCTACAGACCAATCACAGATCAGTGGGTGGGAACTCACTCCCAGAATCGAAACTTAACGTCTGCCATATTGCTTGGAAGCTATGCTAACAGGCTCTATGGAGAAAGCTGATAATGGCGAAAAAATATAAATATGTTTGAATTTATTTATTTAATAGGGACAATGCAATTTAACATAATTTCAATACAAAGCATGAAACTGATGTGCTGCATAAAGAGTATATAGCTATTGCTAATTTCCAACTCGTGTCCCCAGTTGGGCCTATGTGTAAACAACAGATTAAAATTGTACATTTTAATGGGACCCTTTTTTGTTTTTTTTTACTTTTTTCACTCAGGAATTTGATTTGAGTTATTTTACACAACTTACATGCACTTCCTTTGTTTAAATTGTGCACCTTCACTTTTTACAATACAATGTCAACATTCAGTTACATAAAACCCCATAACACGATATGAGGATATCGCCGAGACGGCTGCTGCCATCAAGCCGGTCTTGTGTTTCGGCTGCTGCGGCTATACTGTATATATTGGAGAAACTGTAACGATCGAATTTCCCTCTGGCATTAATAAAGTATTTCTGATTCTGAAATCGAGGACCTTAGTGTGGAGTGGCCTGCGGTGCTGTGCATTCTGGGATTTGGTGTCTTTCATCCACATGTGTCTTTCTACTTTTTCTTGGCCAAGAAGGCACCAACTTCAAAATGTATTTCACATTTCTACTACATATATGACCCAATGTCAGTACAGATTCATGTTTCAACGGGTGAAGTATCCCTTTATTATGGATTGGCAATAGCACTTTGCTAAACAACAAAGCTTTTGCAAACTATTGTGTAACAGTATTTATGCTTCCCACCCTTATTATTCCATGAGGGGATAATTGCAGCCATGAGAAGAAGGTGAATGGTAAAGGTTTGAAACAGGTACTAATATGACTTTGTAAGGTTGAGCGTAATGACAAGGTTTAAGTTATAATCAGTTACGATTACAAGAACATTACTTGTTTTGAAGGCCCCTTGCTCAACCTCGACTATCATAACATCGACTTCCTCCGTATCACAGTGATGATTCATGGCATGGCTGGAGTCAGGCGTGTTTGTTTTTTTTTTCTCCAGTTTTATTGATGAATATAAACTCTCACTAAGGGCCTTCTGTGTCCAGAAAATATTTGAAATTATGATATTTGTCAGTACCTCCTGACAGCTCGATTGCTCATCATCTTAAGGGCCCTTCCTCTGGGTTTGGCAGCAGTAGTTGGTCTCACATAGCAAGGTCACATGGGGAGTCATTTTGGCAGCTACTGTGCTCCCATCCGAGCTTGCCAGTCCTTTCCTCAGCCACTGGTAGACTGTGCCAAACAGATAAATGAAGCATGTTATCTGTAACTAATACAGCCCATCTCTGTATTGGGTTCTTCTGAGACATCAGAATGGCCTCTCTGCTGATCCACCTGAATGCCAACATGAGAGGCATAAAGCTGAAGTCACAGCAGCTGTGAGCCATTTTGATATTTTAATCAACTGATTAGGGCATGGCACAAAAAAACGCTGGGCTTCTTGATGACAAACCAAGCAATGTTGAACCACCTGCAGTCACACCAGTCTAGTTTGGTTTGTTTTCATTCTACCACTGAGGGGTATCCACTAAAAGATAATTAAGTCTATTTTGCCCGTATTTGCCTCTTCCAACAAACTAAACAAAGGGTCAATTTTAAAATGGTTCTAAAGATTATATTGCTTGATTTGTTTGTGGTGTGAGGTAGTTTTACTTCCCCTGCTGTGCTCCAAAGAACGTCTTGGCTGCAAAAGATATTAAACATGTTGTATCCCATATCCTGTTGACTCCAAGCTCAGACGAGCACGCACCCTGTGGATTGTCACATGACACCAAAACAAGAGCCAGTTGGAAAGCAATTGGACTGAACAAAGAAGCACAACTGCAGCAAACCACTTTTTTCATATGTTGTCTAATAACCGCCATCGCCTGTTCTTTTTGCCATTTTCCACCATCTTTGTTGTGTGTTTACCGCAAGAGAATTTGTAAGGTTTCTAGTTTTGAGAGTCAGGACTCTGGTTGTTTGTGAATTATTAGTCTTATAATTATTATTAGTCTTAATCTATTAGTGTGTGGTGAGCTGTTTTGGTCATCTCGTTGCTCTTGTGACACTGAAGAAACAAAACTAAAATCTATCAGTATATGTCATATAGTGTTGGGTCTCTTTCTTTTTCATGTCCATGAAAATGATAAAAATGGTGGGTGGGCTTAAGCTGGGTGCTCAACACTTTATGTTTATTATGGAAATGTAGGTAAATTAAATCACATTTATGTATATGTACTCTTCAATTAAAAGCATAACTTTCCAGAGGCTCAATTACTGAATTAATTCATCTTTTCATGGTAGATTTCAAGTATTTTTTCCGTCCGCGAGTCACCACTTTCTCAGAGTCAGCTGCACCAATAAAAGTTATATCTCTGTGGACAATAAACAAACAGCAGCAGTCATATCTTCCAGGCATGCAGTTGACAAAACTGCAGATCAGTGGGTGTCAAATTATTTACAAAACACATCTAAGTCTGAGCTCCAAGTCAAACGGAGCTTCCAAACCTACAGTTTGTTTATGTGTGTGTTGTACAGAGTGGTGCCCTGGGGAAGGCTATACGCCAGCCTCTGTTATTCTTGTTTTTGTGACTGCTGTTCCAAGGCCGAGGACATACCGGTTTATACACACTAGATCATAACTTTCCAGCACTGTGTTTTATCTTTCCTCCAACTAAGTTTATGAAAGGACAAAAGTACACATCGCTTAATGTTTGAGTTCAAAAGAAAGTGAAATTTTGTGCCTCTAATATGGTGGCATTAATAGTGAGGAATAATTAAATTATTGAGAATGAAATTGAAAACCAGTGAGCATTAAAGTGTGCAGCATATGGTAGGTGTTTAAATCCTCTGATAACCTCTGAAAACTGATGCATAACTTCATCATAGCAATATACTTTTTATCTTTAACAAAGACTGGAGACACAAAGATACCTGCAATTAAAAACTTAAAAAATGTGTTGTCCTTGTAATTGGAAGCATACAATTTGTTGTCGTTACCATAACACTTAAATGTGAAATCATAAGTATAAATACAATTTAAGCCTCTAGATGGAGAATTGTGCTTAAAAAAACATGGAAAATAGCAATGGGCCTTGTACTGAACCTTGTGGTACACCTTAAAAGGTGGCAAGGAAAGAAGGATATGCCTGCACGCATTTTCAATGTATATTACATCGATCAAAAATCAATCCAAACATTTTGACCAGAGGGCTTCTTCAGGTAAAAGTAATTACATGGCAGTAGATGTCCTATATGAATTGTTACTTCGCACATTCCCAGTGGTTTTATTTGAGTGCTTTTTTTTTCCACATAAAGCACTTTTAACTGTTTGACCACACTTGCAGTCATAGTGCCTAACAGCGTATCTTTATTACATACTTGGCCCCCAAACGATCATCTGAAGGAGACTTCTGGTTGAATCATTATTTGTTGTGTTTTTAAAGGGTCCCTGTCTAACCACCTGTCTTCAACAACTCAATCGTGTGTTTAGTCATCCCCATCACCCACCAAAAAAAATCAATTTCCTAAAAAAGTAGAAGTTTTACAAGTTTAAAGTGCATTCCCCCAGGCCATTTAAAGATATCAACAAGATGGACTGTGTGCCAAGTTTACAAATGTGTCCTGTCAGTTCAAGCAGTTTTCCTTCCAAGAAAGTTAAAAAGGAACTAAAAAAAAATGATCTCACATCATTTTGAATAAAATGTCAAGTGCAATCAGATCCTCATGATTTCTGCCAACAAGGCAGTCCTACAGATCTTGCCATTTGATGTACAACACGTATAGGACAGTGCTTGTCATATGCATCTGTCATTGTTACCTATCTTGTCATAAACTGTGTGTTGTCGAAAATGAAGCCAATGCAGAAGTGCATAAAGCTACGCTTCCTCAAGTGTCCGCTTGAGGTTGGCTGCAAAAGTCAAGTAATCCTCATTAGACCCCATATTCAAATGCTAAATATTACAGCAGAAATAAACATTTGTACAGACCAATTCAAGGTTTCAATAGCTTATTATTATTATAAAGGCATGAATTATGCATAATGCATAATAAGGGGTATGACTGACAGGTGGACACGTTGTTGCTGTTTGTCAGGAGCCTTTAAGCCCGCCTAAGCTCCAGCTCTTTGACTGTCACCAGGTTGCCTGAAAGTTAGTTTATCTGTGACTGATCTGAGATTGATTATGCAATTGCTCATGGGACTGTTTTCAGGTGTATTTCAGATGGCACTTTAGCCTGATGAATACCAGGTCTGCTAGAAACATTAAGTCCCTGGTGAATTAAATTATCTGGAATACTGAAGCCCTGCATTTTGCGAGCCATCTTTTTCTATATTTTAAAGTTATACACAGCATTTCTGACAAGGCAGCCACCGTCATTGGGCTTCATAATGCCTCTTTAGAAACAAATGGGTGATGTCATTGAGTCTACTTCAGTCTGTGGTGACCAATCACCAAACAGAAAGCACACAAAACCATGTCTATAAAGACCCTCATTTGCTGAGTAGATCATCAGTTTAGTTCTGTGTCTTTGAGGACTTCAGACATAAAGGGGAGCTTTTAAATGAGCCTTTTTAGAAACGAGGAAGAGCAGGGTAATCGTTGTCCCTCTACAACAGGCTGAGGGTACAATACAGGGGGAGAGAGAAGTATTACTGAGAGTGAAAGGAGGCGACACCTACTGTTGAAAAGGTGACCCGTAATGAGTTTAGGATTGAGAGAGTGGAGTTGCCAACATGTTGGTTTAGTGGCAAGCACTAATTTGTTGAAGGTGTCTGGAGACAATGTTTATTGAGACTGTGTTCAGCTGAGTGACTACAGGTTGTGACAGAGCATGAGGGAGCATACTGAACAGGAACAACAACTCTGGTTATATGAAATGTGTCAAATTTTCCAGGTAAACTTAAACAAAGGGCTTCATAGAGTTTGTTTACATTGAAGAGAATAGTTAGCACAGGAGATTTCCAATTAATTAATTGTATCATATCACAGAGAATATTGTGGTTGTCTTTCCCTATTTTGGGGGGAAATATTCAGTCTCTTTCAAACATCAGGGCTTAGTAGTTATCTATCAGATGTATAACTTCCCTGCTTACCTTTCCCTCTGCTTTGCTCATTTCAGTCTTACTCTGATGCTCACTCTCTCTCTCTCACTTTCTTAACAACTCACTCATTATGCACTCCTTGACACGAGTCACAGCGAGAGGAGAGGGAAAATGTCAAAGTGTTCCAGTCATTGTGGGATGAAGCCAACAACTCGGTGTCTTCTAATTGTTCCCAAAACCGTAATAAGGCTAAGAAGTATGAACCGGATGTAAATTTTTTCAACAAGTTAGCCATATTATGGAACTGTCTCTTTATCACGTATTTAGGTGCTATTGATAAATTAGCGAGCCGTTATTATGTGATCACACAGCATACTCTAACGCCATCTATCCAGACAGACATCTGCAAATGATGAAGGTAGAGACAGCAGATGTTGGAAGAGAGAGAGTAGGGAGCAGAAGATGATGATGAGAGATAAACAATACAGAGATAACACTGCATGAACTGTATCTGATAATGTGTGTGATTGTAGGGAAACCCTATTACAATGAAGTATAACAATGGCAATGCCTTTGACTAATCATTTTTTAAGGCAGTTTTAGAATTTGGAATTTTTCAATTATATACTTTATAAATTCTGGTTTACACTCTGTTATTTAGAGACACTGCTCCCTGTACTGCACAGAGCCCCATGGTAGCTCATCTCGATGAGTAGCACTTTTCTACAGAACACCCGGCCCTGGCAAACACTGTCAAAATGTCAAGCAATAACTGCTCTCATTTTTCCATGACTGTTTGTTTCATGTCCTGTGTCAAAGCTGTCTGTGTTTACCTGTCTACCTTGTTGAGCCTTGCTGGCTATAGCCTGATCCCCTGTTTAATAGGTTTGCCTCATCCCCTCCGTCTGCTTATGTCTGACTTTTGCCTGTTTTTGCTGTTGTGTACACTTTAACGTTCCCTGTCTTAGAGTTGTGCAAATGGATTTACATCCTTTTTTATTCAATTGAGCTTTTACAAATACAAATGTATCCTGTTCAGTCAGTTCAGTTAAAGTCATGTTTCCAATACCTTTAAAACTAACACCCAAGTAGAATCATGGAATTAGTTATAACTCCTCAGGGTCTACATCAAGTAGAGTAGGATAATGTATAATCTGATGATTTAATTTACTTGGTCTTTGCTTTATCTCTTGATCAATATTATTTGATTTTTTTTTTTTTTTCAATAATACATCTTGGTGCTGAGTGAAAATCCTTCATAGTGGTCCACATGGGAATGTTAATACTGTAAATGATAAATACTTTTCCCATCCTGTCCATCTGCTATTTGGTGTTTTGAAACACATTTCCTTTACATTTGACATCCCTCAGGTATTGACTGTTTAAGCCGAAATGGCCACAATCCAAGGAAGTATCAAACTCAGAGAAACACCAGAGTTGCAACAATAATTGATGAAAAATAAAAGGGAGATGAAAAAACGATTTCCATGAAGAGTGGGTAAGGTGCAGAATGGAGGCACTGGTGCTACAAGGTACAGTAAGTCAATTCTAATTAAAAGTTTCTGCAAAGCAATTTCAACTTGAAAGGAGCAGATATAATCACTAACCCTAAGAAGAGGGAAAAACGGTCAATAATAATGGTGTGAGCAATTACATAACATTTAGATCTAGATACAAAGAAGAAAGGGAGTAAGAAATATAAAATGTTACATATGTAAAAAAATGAATGACGCCTATTCTTTTTTTTTTTGTCTTTTTGTTGTATTATACTTTTAGATTAAAAATTGCAATATTTGTAAGGCAAAGCACAACATCGACAGCTGCTCTTGAGAGTTCTAATCAGCATCAAAACCATCCTAAATAATGTCATTGTCATTAAAAAACAAAAAACATCATCAATATCATTAAGTGCAAAGGTGTTCATAAAAGAGCTGGGTCTTTAACTTTTTCTTAAAGGTGCAAAGGGAAGTTGGATGTAAGAACCAGCTGGACAGACGTACCAACAAGATCACCCAAAATAGCCGTTCTGCTGAGTAAGCAGCTTTTTGGAATCTTTTCCCACTTATTGTTTTGGACGACTTTTTTGGGTGTGTCTCAGCACTTTGCAGCTTCTTTAATCAATCAATCAATCATTATTTGTATAGCGCCAATTCATAACAACTGTTATCTCGAGACGCTTTACAAAAGAGAACATGGGATAATATGCAGGAAGGATTTCTCCTTTTTATTCCTCTCGTTCTGGTTGTCCACACTTCCTTGCAGCTGAGGTGGAGGTCTGAGCAGGCCGTGCATGATTGAGGACGGCGATGGTGTAGGGAAGACGCAGTCCGATGGTGGTGGCTGGGCGTCTGGTGATGGTTGGGACGGCACAGTCCCAGGAGTTCCTGCAGGAGAAAAACTCAATGCAGAATATGCATCTGTTTATGCTGCCTTCCTACAACAGACATAAGTTAGCAACTCTTTGGTGAGTGGTGTTTCTTTAGCAGCTAAATAGCCAAGATTAGCAGATGTTTCCCTCTGGGTTTGTGTAGAAGAGTATAGAACAAGGTGAGTAAACAGGATCTAAATCAGCCATTTGGCCAGAAACATGGCTCCAATGTAATGTTGCTACCTCTCTGCTGGATGTTTGCCATTTATGTTTCATAACTTGTTCAACTGTCGCTCAAAGTCCAATAAAACACATTATTCCATATTTTAAGTTATGATCATAAAACCTGACTATCTGCTGCAAAGTATTGGATTAAGACAAAATAAACAATACACTCTATTGGCTAAACCATACAGGGATAATTTGTCATCCAGATTGACAGGATAGAGTCAAATAATACTGAAAGCCCTGTGCGCCTATCCTCATTAATGTCACACAGATGGGACACATGACAAGAAAATGCTGTGTACCAACCAACAGCTTTATATTAATTCAATGCCCATGGGGTACAGAGGAGTCATGCAGCCAGAGCTCCAATTACTGCTTCAAACTGATGACAGATTTATTGAAGAAGACAAAATAGATGAAGATCTTAACGTTATTTCTTCCCCACCACCCGATGAATCTCTCTTGTCATGGTCTGTCCTTCCTCTCTAATCAGATTTCCCTCTCCTACGTAAATTGTCATACTCGACCTGTCCACCCAATGATCCCAGACTTTTTTCCCCTTACTTTCCTGATGCCCATTTTCCGCGCAATCACTGCAATGACCTCTTTCCCCTGCCCAACTCCCATTTTGCCATTAACACATAAGCCGACCAGTTCTTCTCTGTCATCTTTGCAAAATCTCTTGCCTGACTTTTCAAATGCTTGTTATCTTATGAGCTTCTATTTTGTGAATAAATCACTTATGTGCACCAGTTCTGTATTCTGTTTCTGCATTTGGGTCCTATTCATCTTGTCTCTGGTCAAACCAGTTGACTATGATCACTCCCAAGTGTTCAAAGCTTTTTTTAGTGGAACCATGCTTAGAACTATGAACCCTATCGTGTTAGTTTTGAATGTTAAAGGCCACTTGGTCAAGTATGACAAAATAGATATGAAGTTAAAAGCAATTAATGTTAAATATTTATTGTTTGACCATCCAACTACTACCCAAACTCCTCCAAGCGCAGGCTTTTCTCACAGTTCTTACCTGAATTGAAAGGCACATCAACACATAACTTAGGAGGTAACAAAAGACTGAAGAGTCCAAGGAATCTATGGCCACAAGAAACAATACAATTCAACAGAGTCCACCAGAAAAGATACAAAAAACTGAAGCAGCCACTCGATAAAAACCTCTCCTACTTCCAAACATGAAACACTGGAGGGTAAGACAGGTGTGACTAACAAGATACAGGTGAACACAAACACAAAGGCAGGAAAACACACAAAGGAAGGAAGTAAATCTAGACATGAAACACTTGGGCATACACTACAAAATAAAACAGGAAACACTAACAAGTTAACACAGGAATGACGTAAAAAATAGACAGGGAATAGCGGAACACGTAGTAAATTACCAAATAATACAGGGAACAAAAGAACTAACTCAAACTCGGAGCTGTGACAAGAAGAAGAAGAATAGAATTTATACTTTATTGATCCCGCAAGGGGAAATTCGTTTTTTTAACACTCTGTCTAGTAAACATGCTACACAAACATGAACTGAAATACACACACATGCACAAACAGGATCCTGTGGACATGCACTGATGGAGGGGTCTTGGGGTGGGGGGCTGCCCACGGCGGGGGCTCCTGGGCTTGTGGGGGGGGGGGGGGGGGGGGGGTTGGGTGCCTTGCTCAGGGGCACCTTGGCAGTGCTCAGGAGGTGGCCTGGCACCTCTCCAGCTACCAGACCAATTTCTGGACTTGGTCTGTGCTGGGACTTGAACCGGCGACCTTCCGATTCCCAACCCAAGTCCCTACAGACTGAGCTACTGCCGCCCTAGCAGAAGCACAAGCAGCGTTGTGGTGACTGTTTGTTGTCCCAGTAGTAAATAGTCCTCTAGTGTGTCATCAGCCATTTTCTATATACAGGAAAATAGTGTGGAGAGCTAAAGGGTTGGAACTCAATCCAATGTAGTGCTCTTGTATATGGTCTCTCGACTCTAACTTCGTCATCTGAACACAATAACAATGCACAGAATGGATTTCTAGGCTAGAAGTCTTTTATAGCTAACCACCTGCTACACTGAAAAACCTGAAGGGTGGCTGTCACTCCCAGAGGCTTTAGATGATAGCCAGTTGGGTTAGATATTGCCTAGTAAGGTTCACTTCATCATACTTTGAAGCATGAGGCCAATGACTGGCTGTTTTGGCAGGTTTCGAGAAAAGACTGTATATAGATATGGACAGCGTGACTCTGTCTCCATCTTATTCCATTGTACAAATTTAAAGCCAAAATATTTATGTAGTAGGTTTGACATATTGCAGTGATGACGTCATTTGGAGCCCAGACATGTGCAGAAGGGATCTGGCTTGTGGAGATGTGGATTTGACGGCCAAAAATGTGTTGTCCTTCTTTTCCCGGCCAACAAAGGATCCATCCAACATATCCTAAGATTATTTGCACACCAGTGCAAACAAGCTGGCTGAGTCTGAAGAGGAATGCATATTGAAATGTAAGTTATTGACTTAACTAATGTTTTGCATTGGTATATGTATCATAAAAATACAAAAAATCGTATTTGTGCATCGTATTTGTTTCAATTGTTTTAATGGATTCTACTGTAGAGGCAGCTAGATGTCCAAGACACATTTTTTTCAACAGGGACAATAAAGTGCATCATATGGTATTGTAGCTTTGATGTTGCTAGGCAACATGGGCGGTGCTTAGAAATGAAGGGGTAAGGGAAGATACAGCCGGTCATGCAAACAGGGAATCCTTTATAGACCAGACCATCTTCTTTCAGTTGGGCCTAACTGAAATGAGACACGGATTATGTCTATATTACTATTTCTTTTCTTTTCTCCTGTTTCCTGTTTTATATTTCTCCTTCACTCTTTCCATTTGTGTGTTGAAGATGTTCACAGAGCAGACAGAAGGGAAGTTACGTGCACTGTAACATTGTTTTAGGAGTGACACTGCAGCGTGAAAGGAAACAGAAGAAGCACAAAGGGTCGACAGCTTCTGCAAGGCTGAAGAGACAAACTAAAGGAGGAGGTGGAGGACATGCTGGTGAGCCAGCTTTACATGACTCACAGTTCAGAATTGTGTTACTGAGTTCAATCAAGGACTTGGAGTATAGTAACCTTGCTAGGGATTTGTTTTTGTCGAGTGTCAATGGTTCTTAAAGTTTGATGTCATTCTTTGATTTGTACAGTTTTGTGTAAAAACCTTCAAGGAATCAAAGTTTTACAAGAATCCTGGACTGACAATGAATGGCATTCTTTGACCAAAACTTCCTATTTAAACTCATAGATAAAAAAAAAGTATATTGAGGACAAATCAAACCATATGGCAGATTTTACAACTTATCTGCGAACTCTAATCTGCATGATATCAATCAGTCCTTCAATCAATTAACTAGCTAATCAAGCAAGTATATTGTGATACGCAATCATGTATGCATAAAAAGATAAGTGTATTAAATATCAAAGAAATGGTCATTTCAGTATTCAAATATGAACTGCAGTAATAATATCTTAGTATAGGGACAACTTTTTGGACCTCAGGGTAACAGCTTCATGTGAGCCTCTCAGTGCAAGAGAAAAGGCCATTTTGTGAGTAAGTTGTATCCTTTATTTTTCTTTAACCTTATTGTAGCAGCTCCTGGCTTCAACATGCTAGAGGCAAGTAGAGCTCAATATATTGTATGTTCAGTCGCCCATAAGGCGATATTTCTGCACCAGGCAGTCCTGTTTCCAATGAGGACGCTCTCAATGGGGAAGAATTTCATTATTTGATGGTACGCTTTGGTACGCTAGAATGTTGTTGTCCTGACACCAGCAGGTCAGTTACTTCCAGTTCCTATATAAACACAAAGAGGGATAGACTTGAAAGAAAATTTGTCAGGTCAGTGCAGTGTTTCCCCTACCATTATATTGGGGGGGCGGCCCGCCAACGGCATGTCGGCTTGTCCCCACCCCCCCAACGCTGTAAACCTAGGGGAAACACTGCAGTGTGTCGAGGATTACCAATCAAAATTACAGTGAATGGACAGCTTTGGAGAAACCCAGCGTCTACACAAGAAAATGTCAAAGCATTCAAAATTCTTCATGCAAACTTTTTTTTTTTCACTTTGAAGCCATGTCCAAGACCATGAATACTTAGTTTTGTCAGCTGGCTTTTGTGCAGTAAGGACTGACATACTGCCTGGCCACCGGCAGGGACATAAAACACCAGAATAAAAGACATGGAATATCATAAACACGTCAAACAAGCAAACATTGACTGTGAACTGCACTTGTATAGCAGTATAGCTGGGTTGATAGCCTTGATCAACTCTTTGTTTATTATTTAATTAATTGTTTAATGTACGTTAAATCAATGTAAATGACTTACTATTTACGGTTACTTTTAGTCAAAGGCCTAAATATTATGACATGCTCTAACTGTAGGGCTAACACTGTATGCTCTCCATAAATGATATGTTTGAATGTTATCTTGAGCTATGGTTTACATCTCATTCATGCTCTCAAATAGGCCAATCATCGCAGGTTAAGATCGAAATGTATTTGTAAACATCTGCGTTGTGCTTTCAATGGCGTCTTGGACAATGGTTTTATAAAGAAATCAAGGTCATGTTTTTTCACATTCCTACTCTAACACCCAACAGCACAACATTACATGTTTCCCTTATATAAGGATTCTGAAATTGCTTCTCCGTGTTTCTTCACACTTGCGTTCACTGTTTTTTTGCCACCAACAATTGTAATGACTACTCCAAATTGGATGATTGGGGAAAATGTAACAAAATGGGCAAGATGCAAAAATGCAGATCAAATTTAATCTCTCAAAAAAGTCACTTTAATTTCATTGAAAAACCCCTGAGTCACATTACTGGTAAACCAAATTTGTGATGTCATGGTACCATGATTCTGGAAGCCATGAGCCATTAGTCTTCACCACTACAGCTCCTGTTATCTCCCACTCTCCCACCAGCAACCCTCGCATGGTCCTCCACAAGTAGTGGTGTTATCCCACCAGATAAGGTCCCCTGTCAGTCACGTCGACCCCCTGGGACATAGTGACATTTGGTGGGTGGAACAATGTCACAGCTGCTTACCCCGACCTTTCACAAAGGCTCCCGCAATAAGGCAGCAGAACTACGGCGTCGCTCACAGCTGCTTATATGGATAATCACTAACCAGTACTCAATTTGTTTTCTTGAATAGGTGCAGTGATTTTGTTTGAACAATCCTCTCTCATTTACCACCTGCTGACAGTCTTTCACCCTCCATCTTGACAGAAATAGGTAGACACTTGAGTGCAGGTGTTAAAAAATAAAAAAAAAAACATCTGGTGCTTTACAACTGAAAAACTTCCACCTTGAACTGTTAGTCATTTCTTTTAAGGGGAAGGTTAATATGAGCCTCTAATTGCAGCAAACTGGGAGTGAGCAGAAAAAACTGTGAATTCCTGGAAATGAGCACCACCAAGACTAAAAATCTCTTTGTCAACACTGCCACCCGATGCACAGGAAAATTCTTACATCCATTTACCTGCGAGGGTAATAGCACTTTTTTAGATGATGTAGTTCCTCCAAAATTCCATGGCTGCAATACTTTATTCATTCTACAGGAAAAAGGAGCAACCCGAGACATAATCTTAAGGAAGATGTATGCTAGTAAACACTCCTTTAACTGCATTTATTTAATCAAGCCCACTCAGTGTGCCTGTATTTTTAGTCCGGCAGAGTTTAACAGACCTTGAATGCTAATGGTATTATTAAGATGCAGGGCATGAAAGCGTTGTGAGGCCTTTATGCAGAGACAGAGTACAAAGCCCAGAGATGTATGCACATGTTCTGAACTCATAGCACCACACAACACAAACACACAATTTGTCTTTAAAGATGTAAGGGCATCTCACAGCTTACAGATCTGTTCAGTATGTGCTGATTCTTCATTCACCTCTGATCTGAATACCAATAACGCTGACTCGTTTCCCCTTCCCCCTTCCCTTTCTCTGGTATTTATTTTCATTATTGCTTGTTATCTAACAGGCAACTGATTGAACTTGTTCCCGTTAATCATCACTTTTCACCCAATCATCACTTTGACACTAAGGCAATCTTCAAAAATTCAAGCTATGTCATTGCAGATCTATGATTGTGCTATCTATATGCAAATGAGGCGTGAAATTCAACTTTGGCTCAATGTATAGCCGACTTTTTGCAGGAAACACTGTACCAACAAACCTGTGTAACTCTACATCAGCTATTTAAAAAAATAAGTCACATATTCAATAAGTTATAAAGAAGCTTTCTCGGCTCAGATTCCATTTATTTGCAGCAATTTCGCCCAACTGTAATAACAATTTTCAGGCACAATCGAGTCAGCAGAGTGTGTGTGCCTGTGCGTGTGTGTGTGTGTGTGTGTGTGTGTGTGTGTGTGTGTGTGTGTGTGTGTGTGTGTGTGTGTGTGTGTGTGTGTGTTTCTAGTTGCCTAGCTGCTGTCCATGCACAGCCTCACTCTCTTTAGAAGCTGCTTGATTCTCAAAGCTATCTAAGTGCATATGCAGCACATATTAAATTAAACATGCTAATCTCCTGCAAATGATAGCATAATTGGTTTCTCATGTAAGGATGATATGAGTAGCACTTACAGAGGTATCACATTTAGCACAATTCAAGATCGTAGCATGGGGTGCTCAAAATGTAAAGTACCTTTAAGATGACTGACACAAAAGCAGCTTTTTAAGGATCACACTATTTGTGAATCTCAAATGTAAAAAATACTTTTAATGATTCAAATAAAGGATTCATTCATCCATTATCTATACTGCTTTTCCTGTTCGGGCTGCAGCTGATCTGAGCTGTCGTTGGACGAGAGGCGGAGAACACCCTGTACCAGTTAATCACAGGGCTGACATATAGAGACAGACAACCAACCACACTCACATTCACATCTACGGGCAATTTCAGAGTCACCAATTAATCTAATGAGCATGTCTTTGGACTGTGGGAGGAAGCCACAGTATCCCAAGATGACCCAGGCATGCACAGGGAGAACATGCACACTCCACACAGAGAGGCTCCTGTCAGACAGGGATTCAAACCAGGAACCTTTTTGCTGTGAGGTAACAGTGATAACAACTGAACTTCTGACTTAATATGTGCTTTTGAATTAAAGTAATGGCAGCTTATAGAGTTCAGACAGTCAACTCACTTTTGCAATGGTTTGAAATGTTTATTGCAGGGGCAGAAGATAGTTTGTGTGTCTTGTCCAGGTCTATAACTCGTCGCAGAATTATTTTGCATGCAGAATTTGAGGAGTGATGAGATAATATCTTAAACCTGTCCAGTTGGAGCCTGCAGGTGGATGCTTGGGTGGTGATGGTGGTGGGGCCTAATGTTTAAGCGCAGCACTGGTAGGAGAAAGCAATGGCAATAACAGAGCGGAGAGTAAGACCTGGAATCTTGCAGCTTAAATAGACATCCTGCTTTGGGAGGATATGTTGAGGTGACTGACAGCCCAGCTCGAGTTGCCGGCCTGGACGAGCCCATTTATTTTCAGATTGTTTAAAATAGAGTCTGAAGGAGGGGATTTCACTCATAAAAATAACAAGAACTTTTTTTCCTTTGTTGTACCATCTTGCCATTACTTAAAAGGAGAAACAACTTGTTATAGTGTAAAAGATCAGACATGTATGACGAGATATGATGACAAAGGAACAAGACTTTGGAAAAAATCTATTTTAAGGGAAAAAAACAATGGTTGACCATATGAGCAATCCCTGTCTTGTCATGTTCCTTTTTTTTGCCACTAAATCCATGTATTATTGTTTGTGACATACTTTATTTATCCTCTAAAAGGTTATTACAATTATTATGAGCAAAAGTGCAGCACTGGTGCAGGTCAGAGCTGGCAATGAACGAGCAGATTAAGAGACCGGAAATTTTGCAGCTTAAATAGACTGCTAATTGGAAGGGGGTGTTGTCAGGTGATTGTTGGGAATGAGGCATGTCGAGTGTGAAATCAGTGCAGCTAGAGTTAACTGCCCAAACTAGCTGGCCGGCGTCGCCTCATTATAAAATTTGTAATATTCTAACTGCTCCCTTTTCTTTAATGTAGCGACCTAGGGACGGGCTACAAATGAAACATTTCAATGTAATAGATAGAAGGTAATATATAATAACCATGAAGATTCATCTGTTCTGACATGTTTCTCAAACTCCCTAATTGATTGTGTTGACTGTGACTGGATACTAATCTTATTCACCCAAGAAAAATACAAAATACAGCCTTTATACATATATAAATGTAGAGTTGGAAAAAACTCTTTAAAGTCAGACTTCCTAACTTCAGCAAAAAATAAATTTAAAAAATCATCACAGAATTTTTTCTCCCCCTTTGCCCCTAATCATTTTCATACAGTCCCTAACAGACTAATTTTCATACAGTCCCTAACAGTCTCAACACCCTCATCTCCTGTTCTCATCTGCCTGTTTCCGATGCTTGATGCCTGCTGGAAAACAATCTAATAATCAAGTCATTTACATAAATATCAACACATGGGGTAACCAGTGTGAATGTTCCCAAGCAAGCAATCAGCAGAAATGAGCCTCATGGGGCTCAGTGTGAGCAGCATTGTTAAGAGATGAAAGAGTGTGAGGGCCTGAGGGCAGCAGATAGCAGAGCAAGAAGCATCTGATCTACAGAAGATGAAAGACATCAGGCCTATATGCAAGGAGAGTGAAGAGTCCTCTTGTGAATACATCTGTCTCATTAATATCAGAAGATAGAAATACATTATGATCTTAAAGGTCTCAGTTGTTGTATCTTTTTTTATGACTTCCATGTAAGAACCAATACATTTTTCATTCTTTTTTTATAACTCTGAACTATCTTTTTTATTGCTGTGTACATCTCATTGTGTCCTCTTCTGTCCCTCTGACTGTGTGTCTTTATCCTTCACTCTCAAAGGTGTTTTCCAAATCTCTACACATCCAGTCGAGGAAGATGCCTTTTCACCCATGAGTCTGGTTCTGCTCCAAGTTTCTGACTGTTAAAGGAAGTTTTTGCTCGCCATTGTTGACAAGTGCATGTGGTATAAAGTTGGCTTTGCAAATCAAAGTACACCCCAAACCGCACCCTGTTATCTCTTTGTTATGATAAAAAAAAAAAAAAATTCTTCACAGTAAATAAAGACTTTTATTTTGTTAAGTTCAGGAGGATTTAAGGTTAAGCTTTGACAAACAAAATGATTCTTATATTTATAAATCTTTCATAAACATCGACACAGTAACAACATTTACTTTTTTTTTATTTCTAGAGAGGGAAACAGGAAGAATGAATTTTGCAACTTCAAAATCAAAGCTCTGTATGTTTAAATTTTAGCCAAAAAAACTTGAAATAAATTAAATGTTTTTTCACAAGTAAACTTTATGTCTCAGTTTTTAGATGCTGTTTTTACCATTGTGAAAAACAGCAAAAAAGGAGCACACACGACAATGAATAAAGTTCCAGGTATACGACCGCAACAAGACTTTAAAGTAAGCACGCTAAATGTCCTTCAAGGTTCCTTTATCTGGGCAAGAGCTGCGTACAAAACTACAACGGAAGTGTTTCAGCACTAGGCCTTCATCAGCGTACGCTGTTGCATCCATTGTTGTTGCTACCACATTACTAAATGCAAGATGCTTGCTGCAGTGCAACAATATCCTCAATCCCCTTCGGGGGTTATTTTGTTATTTTGTGTGACATAGGACACTGTTTTATTAAATAGGAAGTTCCAGTAGGGTTGGTGATTCTGTAGATGCATGAATGTCTTGGTTATGACTCCAATAAATACCTGGAAAGGTTCAGTGTTTCATTCAATCACCCTTCACAATTTGGTTTGAGTTTTTTATTTGCTGGTAAAAAAAAAACAAACAGGTTTTATTATAATACATATTCTCAGAAACTTTTATGAGAGATACTTCACAGAATCCCCTCTAATGATAACAGAATAACTTTCACTTTGCAATCTGCAACTTCACCACTAGATGTCACTAAATCCCACTCACTGCTCCTTTAATGGGTAAGTTTGGGAGATCTTGATGCATTGACTGTGAACAAGATTTCTTTCAAAAAATCTCTTACACAGGTGGCATGGCAGCATGGACAGACATGCATTATAATGAAAATGTAACCATGTGATACAACCTATAAGAGTGTATGACAGCATTTTAGCAGCTGATCAAAGAGTGGCAATTTAACGTGTAATTACTGCAAATATGTCACAGAAAGTTACATCAAAAGCAGATGTTTAAAACGTTTCATACAAATCAATGATGCAGGAATGCAGATGAGATTATTTTCAAAACCTTACATTGTTGTCATGTACACTTCTCCCATCAGGGTATATTTCTACATCTGCATCACTGCAGTCCAGCTGAAGCTCACAATAAGGTTAGAGCGATTTGACACACACAGATATCAGATTGCACTATCAGGAAGCTGCCATGCTCTGAGCAGCGGCGGGCTCGCTCAGGGCCTGATAAGAGTCGTCCATGGCAGCTGGTGGGTCATGTTTTTCCTCTCAGCCCCGCTGGACCACAGAGTGGAGTGGCCGTAAGCCAGACAGAGGAGTCAGCCTGTGCAAATATGATAGAGAGAGTCACTATGGACTTATGTGTTTGCTTTGGTTTTCTGATTCAGTGTAATGCATCCAGCTCAGCGAGATGGAGAGATTTAGATAGTGACGCTCTGGTTTGCTTTTGTGACAGAGATCTGTTGCACGACAAGCTGCTGCCATCATGGAGGACACGTTGGAGCATGAGTGCACATACAAAAATAAAAGACTGATCTGTTAAAATTTAGGTGAATATTGTTGGTAAATGGTCTGGAAATATTAATTAGTTCCTTTTGATGTAGCAAAACTCTGTTGTAAAGTCTGGGCTGTTTTTCAGCTGCCCAAGCACATAACGTTCAGACAACTCAGACTCTCCAAAGCAGCATACAGTTGGGGGCTTGTGACCACATCAGTCTTGTGGCTCTTTATTTGTCCAATTGTGACAAAAGGAGAGCGTCTGGACCCTCTCCAAGACTTTTTTTCTGGGACCAATGTAATGTGTGGAGGTGGTACCTCCCCCTGAGAAGTGACATTTCATGTTCTAACAATAAGTCAGTCATACAGAAGGTGGGAACACCTAGCTGTCTGCCTTTGTCTGCCAAACAGCTTACAAACCAACCCCAATCCTAAAGGTGAACAAACAGAGGAAGATGTATCCACTAGGTCAGCGATACTCAACCCGAGGCTCTCGAGCCACATGTGGCTCATTTGGGACTAGTTGTGGCTCTTGTAGGTCCTACTTGGAGAACAAATCCAAGGTAATTGAAATAAGGGAAACATTGTCAGCAGAACTTATTATTTGTAAGTCATGCCACTGTGTTTCCCACACATATTCCAGGAAAGAAAGAGGTTTTTTGATTGTGGCTCTTTCAGAAATATTTTTTGGTCAATGCGGATCTGGGTTACTCAGTATGAGTCTAACAAGGCTGAGTACTACTGCACTAGGTAGTTCCCTGAGAACTACACACCATTTGGACTTGTTTTTCTGTCTGCATTCGCACCCCCTTGGTATCTACTGATTAATCAGGTGCTGAAAAGGTTCCTCAAGACAGGTTTCTACTGTAGGAATTAAAATAGTTCATAGTTCCTGCGATACGGAATCAATAAAAAACAGAGGGAGCGTTCCAACAGTTCCTAGAACTATGAGAAAGTTCCTGTGGTCCAAAAATGGGTAATGTAGTTTTTTGGTGCATGTGCCCAGACAAGGCCAATAGCTCAACACCCTGAATACCACCAGACCCTCATCCCTGACTCTCCCTCCCAGTTCTTGCTCCAGGGCTCCATTTTATGTAATACAGGTTCCAACTTCTGATTTAAGTGTCCCAATGAAGCTTCTATGCTTCATAAATGGCCAGAAGGAAAGAAGTCCCTTCAGGCCATTCATGAACGATCAGTTGTTAGACAGGTGAAGAAAATCATAAATGACCCATCACATATTCTGTTCCTTGAATATTAAATGTTACCTTCAGGCGGACGTAACTGAGCCTTTAAGTACAAGAAGAACCGTTGAAAGATCTCTTTCCTTCCAACATCAGTCACACTGAACACACGTCTAAACCTGACTTGTTGATCAGATCCATGCACAGTGTGAGAAATTCTGTTTATTTGATGGATTGCCCCTTGAGATGAACCATCTCGTTTTCGAAGGGGTCCAACACTAAAACAAAAACACAACATTACAGTGTGATACAGACAGTCAAGCACAAAATACACACGTAAACATAAAGGCTCTCAAACACCCATCCGCCCACGTATCCCTCCCGCAAAGCCACAGCAGCCACACAAAATCATCAGAGGTAGATGCACATAATGACATATGCAATCAAGAAAACAAAAAGATATGATATTAAAGGGGCAAGAGGACATTACCATTAGAAGCAGCAACATGGTTTTGTGAGAAAAGGTAGCAGTGATTTCTTCAAAATGTGTAGTGAATTTATTGTTCTGATGTTTAGAGGTAGATTGTTCCAGTCAGAGGGAGCTTTGTAGTTGAATGCTTGTCTGTCGATATCTTTATTGGTTTTGGGAACAAGAAAAAAAGGCTGCTGAGTATGTCTTAAAGAATATGAGGAATTGTGTGGTGTTAAATGTTGTTTTAAATAAGAGGGAAAATTGAAGTGGATACATTTGAAAATACATTGGAGCCAATGGTAATGTCTTCTTGCATTCAGGGGTAACCAGTTCAAAGTTTCATACATGGAGCAGTGATGAGTTCGGTAGGGACACCTTAAAATAAATCTGCAGAGGCTATTGTAAATAACATTAAGAGGTTGAAGATGTGTTTCAAATGTATTCTGATAAACAGTGTCGCCATAATCCAGTATTGGTAATAACAATTGCATAACAATTATTTTCCTCATCTGTAAAGTAAAGCAATTTATAGAGCGATAGAGAATACCTAGGTTGCGACTTAATTTGTTTGTAATGGATTCAATATGTTGTTTAAAAGACAGAGCGGGATCAATCCAGAGACCCAGGTATTTAAAAGAGGAGACACGTTCAAGGGACGATCCATCATTAAAAGAAATGGTCAGATCTGGAGTTTCTCCAAGGCCTTGTCTAGTACCAAGCAACATACAACATGATTTATTTTTGTTTAGTGATAGTTTGTTGGTTGTAAACCAGTTTTGAACAAGGGCGAACTCACTTTGTAATGATATTTCAATTGAGGATCTATTAGCATTGGCTGTATAGATTACGGTGTCTACAAGTAGAACTATTGAGGGAGTCATATGCCACAGGTAAGTCAAATACAGGAGAGTTGCCTATGGAGGCAAAGTGCTGATTAAAAATATTTGCAGCAACGGATGGTTCTTGAATAATATTGTTATTGTATCGAATCTGGGTAGTGGTGTTTTTGTTTGACTTATTGAGAATTGTATTCATGCTTTTCCAGAACTGTTTCGGATTGTGCATATTTTCTGAGAGATTTTTTTTGTAGAAGTCTGATTTAGCGTTATGTGTTTTTGTCTTGCATAAGTTTCTTAAGGATCTGTAGTTGTGCCAGTCAGCAGGGTCCTTGGTTTTTCTGTATTTCTTCCAGGTTTTATCCCGTTGTTTGAACAGACTGATCAGATCAGAACTGATCCAAGGCAAATGTCTTCCTTTGACCCTGACTTCCCTCCAGGGGGCATGTTTATCAATAACTCTTGTGAGTTCAGAATGAAAATAATCCCAGGCATCTTCAGCATTGGGTATAAATTGAAACCTGTCCCAGTTTATTTCGACCAAGTCATATATAAAGTTATCTAAATGAATGTTCTTGCATTGTCTAATTCTAATGTATTTTGGAGGAAGACTGGAGGTTTTAATCTTCCACAAACAAAATATAGCTGAGTGGTCATTAAAACAATCAGATAGAGTACCAGATTTAATAATTCTGCCAGGATGAGTGACAAGTATCCAGTCTAATAATGACTTCAATTTAGGGTCCTGAACTCTGGTAGGCTCGTTGATCAGCTGGGTTAAATTTATACTGTTCAGCAAGTTTTTATCGCGTGATGAAGAACGGTCTAGCCAGTTGCTGTTGAAGTCACCTAGGATAATCATTTCACACGGATGTTCAAATGAAGTAAGGGTAGATACTATGCATTTGGTTGACTCGGGATGAACAGGTGGGGGTCTATATATACTTCCGATAATGAGATGTTTATTTTCATGAAATTTTAACTTAACAAAAAGTCATTCAAAGAATGAATGGGGTACTTTAGGAGTGGCAGGTTCAGACACAAAATGAGAAGAAACATATATAGCCACACCTCCTCCTCTTGTGCCCCTGTCAGCTCTATATAACATATAATTATCAACTTCAACTTCATTGTCACAAATTTTGCTGTACAGCCATGTTTCTGAAAAGGTAAGAACATCAGGTTTGTGCTGGGCGACCCAGACTCTAATTAAGTCAATTTTTGGAAGAAGGCTCCTGATATTCAAGTGTATAATTTTTATGCCTTTAGCTTTATCAATTATATATCAGATTGAAAGTGATAATGGGATGGAGTGGGATGGGGGACGAGTCTGGGAGAGAGAGCAGGAGAGCCACACGAACACACACACAGGACACATACACAAGACAAGACACAGTACGAAATAAAGCAAATAAAATAAAACAAAAACAAAAACAAAAAAGTTGCATTTTGGAACAAAACTAGCAGCTCAGTCTGCATAGCTCATAGAGACAGGGTACAGAAACAAACAAGAGGTCTGAAAATGAGCAAGAGAGTGATAAATTAGGGGGGCGTAGCCTAAACTAAGGCATCAAGAAAACAAAGAAGACTGCATCCGGCTACAAAACGTACCAGAAATAACTTTGGATGACAGCGCTCGATGACAGGAGGAGTGGTGAAATTAGCTTCTCCAAGAAGCTGCGGTATCAGGCGATTCATGAAGCCAAGGATATCACAACCCTCAGACTTTTCAGGGATAGAGATGAAACGTAGGTTGGAAGCACGGCTTCGGTTCTCAGCGTCTTCAGATCGTTCTTTCAGGTAACAGTTTTCCTTTTCAAGTATTTTGACACGTTGGATCAAGTCCTGTACATCATCCTCATTAGAGCCAACTCTGTGCTCAAGTTCCGTGACTTGCTCTCCGAGTGTGGATACAGAGCTTTCTATTGTGTTAAGGCTGACTTTAATAGTTTCAAGTTTTAAATCCATGTGTGATATCATTTTGAGCTTAATTTGCTGCATCCCTTCCCAGATAGTTTGAAGGGAGATAGGGTCTTGAGCCATTGTGAGGCCTGTCTCCATTACCTCTCACAGTGAGTAGATCGTTTGTCTTGTGAGTTTGGTGAAAAAAGTTGCTCCTGATCAGGTTTCAGAGATACCACAAGTTGCTGAGATTGTTGTCATTGAAGTTACAAATATGTCCCAGAAGGACCTCAATAGAGAAATGTTTGAGCCAGCAGACTGCAGCTTGTTAGAGACACTCACACCACGGCAGCCATCTTGTCATTACAGTCTAATATTACAGTATTTAACATGGTTTAATTTATTTTAGAATGATTTCTGACTTTAGTCTTTTTATGCATTTTACATTACATTATTCGAGGTGTTTAAATGGTTGTCCAGTTTTGTGTTATGCTTGTTTATTAAGTTGCAAAGAGCTTTAGGTTTTCTCCACACTTTGGCCCAAAGTAAATGTACCTCTGGGGACACTAAAGTATTTAATATCTAATCTAAGTATTTGAATTAAACTTCACTAGGTGTGCACTTTCCTTAAAGTTGGATGTTAAATTTGACTTGACAGGTCAAATTGATTTGTGATGGCTGGATCTATCGGCTCTAATTGTGGCCTATTCTATCAACAAACTAAGAGGATGCGGACCCAATTGCAGAGAACAAAAAATATGTATTTAAACAAAAAAAAAAGGCAAAAGACAAAAATAAAAGTTTGCTGTTTCAAGTCTAACAAAAATCCATAAATCCACAAAAAGGGAAAAATAAACTAATGGGTAGTAAGATGTATGAACTGACAGAGAAGGAATGAAGCACAGAGATGAAATAGACAGGGTAATGAAACACAGGTGAGACTACCAAGACACAGGTGAGGACAATCAGGCCAGTCAAAGCACACAGAGGCAGGAAGAAACACTATAGACATGATACACAGGGGAAAAAACAGTGGGCGTGCACTGTAGCTGTTCCCACTCAACGTTCTTGAAGCCAAAATATGCCGCTTAGGGGCGCTTCCATCTTGCGATTTTGATGTCATTTGGAGCCAGAGTCTGCGCAGTAGGGTCCGGGGGCAGGAGCCCTGGTAACACTGCCCTGATGACTTACGCAGCCCAGCTACGCCGAAAGTGCTCTGCCGGTCTACAATGAAGAAATGTGTAAGTACAACAAACCACCGTATTCAAAGTCTAATATTTAAACACACTGTGTTTTAAAAAATCCCGCTATTTTGATCATTATTGAAAATACGTGGGCTGCTGGGTCCTCTGTTTTTAACAAAATCGTTCTATATTTAAGCTAGGTTAGCACCACAGACCGTAGGCTACAGGTGGTAAGATATGTTGTATTTTGTTAGAAACTGATAGTCTGTAATGTGATTCATGTCTGCTTTTCTAATATATTTAAATGAACAGTAAATCAATTGTTTTTTGTGTCTTCATTTAGTCAAAGAAGAGATAAAAGCAGCTGGTCTGACATCTTCCACAGAGGTGAAGTGTAAGTTAAAATCATCTGTTAAAAGTTATATATCCTGTGATTGTTTTGAAGTTTCATAAGAGGATTGTAAAAACAAGCTATTGTTAACAATACAGTCTTCTAAAATAAAAATCACACTGAGTCATACACCAGCTAAATGTTAAATAGAGAGGTGATGTTTTCTTTTCCATTTTACAATCAACAGAAACTAAAAATGACTCATTTCAACCTTCGTCTGCACACCTGTTACAGAGGTCAGGCTGGGGTCACAGTTTGAAGGAACCTCCTCCTTCTTTCACCTGTGCCAGACGCCCTGCTCATCCACTGTGGTAGAAATGACCTTACACCAGCAGCTCTCCCAGATGAAGAGTCCTCTCTGCCATCACCCAGAGGAGCTGATCGACGTCTGCACAACTGAAGAAGGTGGACAGAGTCTGGAGCTTTGTGACAGTGAACAGTGAGAAGGCTACCATAGTCATCCTCAGATAAAACACAGAGATCAATGGTGCAATTTTTCTTTACATGATGTTGCCCTGTGTTTGAAAGGCCAAATGCTGGAGGGTTGTGTTGGATTTGCTTTTCCATCATATTTTAACAGTCAAACAATCATCCAGGATCTTTATAATTTATTTGATTTTTGTTGGGATTTCTTTGTTAAATTATTTTTTATACTTTCTCCTATGTCCCAGCAATTTGACCTGATGGTCTCCCTTACTTATTTTCCACATGGTTAATGAAGCCAGGGGTTGTTTATTGAAGTTTTTTTTTTCATAAAATGTTTAAATAAACTTTTTTTAAATCTGACATGACTGTCTCTGATTAACTGGAGCACTACAAAGTGTTGGTCACAGTTAAATAATTTAGCAGTTAAGTTCACAGCTCACATTTGAAAAGGCTTTGAACTGACATTAATTTCTTCTTGACCAACAACAGCTAAGAGAACAGCAAAGCTAACAGACGAGCTCAGCTTGTCACAGCCGGTCTCGTCTGAGATAAATGGCCTTCAAACTTATTTAATACTAAACATTTAAAGCCAATAAGCATAATGTAACGTGAGGGTCCGATGTGTGGTGGATGGATCACTCTAGTTAAGAGAAACAGAAGGATGGGGACGGATAACTTTCTCAGCAGCACTTTACTGTCATCCACATTGTTCTGCTACACAACAACAACCACACTTCCTCGTTACTCATCAGATGTCCCGTCATTAGCCAATCAGAGGTTAGGATGATTAAACTCAAGGCAAACATTATGACAAACACAGAAGTAGATTCAATATAATTTGGTCACAGTTACTAGGTGCTACTGCAAACATTAAAACATGTAAATATATCATTAACTATAGTGATATATATAATAAACTATATATTAACTTTGTAAACTCAAATATGTAAATAGTTCACTGTATAAATGTTAACTTATTTTTAACTTAAACTTAAATACATGGATTAACTCAAATATATGAATTTACTTCACTTTTAAATCTTACATTTCCTCCCCCCTCCTACAAAAGAAACGTCCTCGTTTTACAAATGCATAACAAACAATGCAGGACATTAGCAGGACCTAAGAAAGAGCTTCGCAACATACTCATTTAAGAACATAGTCCCTAAGGTAACCCGGGGGTCTAACTTGATGTCTGCTGGAACGCATGGAAACACCAGAGTCTGTAACAGGAGAGTCAGGAGGGACCGTGTAAGACTGAGTCACCACCACAGGACTGGAACTGGGAGCAGTCAAACACCGAGTCTGAGAAGTCAATGTGAGGGGAGATTGGGTAACGGGCTGGGCCTGACAAGTCTGTGAAACAGCTATAGGTGCATTGTTGTGGCTACGTGTGTTATAGCTCTGTGTGACAGCAGATTGTCGGGATTTAAAGGGCAAAGCACCTGACAATGCAGACAAACAATGAAGTTGAGGCTGCAAAGTTGTGTCACGATCAGATATCTTTTGTCCATGATTTGGCACAGGGGCGCTATAAGGTCTGAGACGATTATAATGCACAATCTGGGTTTTGTCAGAATGATCCAAGAGGTAATGAATCTTGTATGTCACTCCGGGGGAATCAAGTTCAGATCCAAGGCACTCCATTATTTCAAAGGGTCCTTTCCAGTGAGGAGCAAGTTTTTGTCTCGATGTAGTGGGGTCATTTAGCCACACAAGATCACCAGAAACATAGGGGTTATGATTGACACCTTTGTCATACTGATGTTTTTGCTGATAGTGGGCACAGTCTCTGTTATATGCAGCAGAACCAAAGGCAGACTGAAGTTTCTCAGTTAATTGGGCAGCATAGTCCGCAGGAGAACCTGGGGTAGATGAAGATGGTGTGTTGTTAGGTAACAAAAGGTTAGCAGGCATCCTGGCTTCATGGCCATGTGTGAGGAAGAATGGAGTGAAACCTGTTGTCAAGTGAGGACTGGTGTTGTAGGCTAAAGCCACTTGGTTTAGGCAGTCATCCCATTCACCAGGCTGCTGAAGAAGTGACTTTGCTAACTGATCAATCGATGTACGGTTAAATCTCTCTATCATACCATCACACTGAGCATGGTATGGGCTAGTTCTTGTTTTGTGAATGCCCAGGAGTTGGCACAGATGTTTCATTAGGTCCGACTCAAATTGACGTCCTTGATCTGTGTGCAGCATTTCTGGGATACCATGTTGACAGATGTAATGTTCAAACAAACATTTTGCAACTGTTGCTGAGCACTGGTCTGACATGGCGTAGAGATTAACATACTTGGAAAAATAATCTTGGACAACAAGCACATACCTGTTTCCACGACTTGTGAAGGGGAGTTCAAGTATGTCAGCTGCAACCTTTTGGAATGGTTCTGTAGCAACAATTGTTTTCATTGGAGCTTTTAGGGGAGGTACAGGACTCCGTCTTGCATCGCATGGAATACATTGCTTGCACCACATCTTGATGTCACGTGACATGAACGGCCAGTAGCACAGTTGCTGAGCACGTTTCAGGACTTTTTCTGCAGATAGATGACCAGTTACTGAGTTTCCATGTAACAACTGTAAAACAGTATCTTTTAGGGCATGAGGGACAACAACTTGTTGTAGAACTGACTTTGAGGATGGGTTGAAAACATTACGACAAAGTAAACCCTTATTAAAGGTAAGTCTATGGTATTCCTGCCAAAGTGCTCTCTCAGCAGGTGAGCGTTTTTTCACGCGCCAGTATGGGGGTTTCTGACCTTTCTTTTTCCAGCTCATGACCTCTGCCAGTATGGGATCTTGTTGCTGTTCCATTTTGAGATCTTCAGGTAGTTGAAGTTGGCATGTGGAGGAAACAGATTGTGCAGCAGACTGTGGGTCGGGAACAGGAGGCTGTGGTGTGGCCTGGTCACAGGAAACTGGCTCTGAAACAGCACTGCAGGACTTGTGGTGACAAGCAGAACTGACAGAACAAGGGGAACTTGCATAGCTTTGGTTTGTGTTGTCAGTTAGTAGGTGGACAGGGGTGTTGCAGGAGGTGTTTTGGGTTAGAGACCGGGTGTCTGCAGGGCGACGTGACATTGCATCTGCATTCAGGTGACGATGGCCTTCCTTATGAATTACAGTCCATTCAAAGGTATCCAGTTCAAGAGCCCATTGTGCACGGCGACCAGTTCTGTCATTGTCAATGGGTATTTTTCTGAGGCCCAAAAGAGGTTTATGGTCTGTTATAATAACAAAAGGCTGCTTGTAGAGGTAATGGCGGAAATGTCTTACTGCCCATACAATAGCCCAGAGTTCTCTGTCATAGGTTGACCATTTCCTTTCTGCTTTTGTGAGGACATGACTAGCATATGCTATTACCTTTTCCAGATTCTCCTGCTTCTGAGCTAACACAGCACCAATAGCAGAACCTGATGCATCGGTGTAAAGAGAGAATGGCAAAGTGAAATCAGGGAAGGCAACAACTGGAGGGTTTGAGAGTGCCCCTTTCAGGTGAGTAAAAGCATCCTGACACTGAGGTGTCCATAGAAAGTGTGCATTTTTCTCAGTAAGAGCATGCAGGGGAACACTGTGGTGCGCAAACTGCTTTATGAACTTGCGGTAATACGAACAAATTCCCACGAATGCTCTGACTTCTGTTACTGAGCGTGGAGTTGGCCAGTCCTGAACACTTTTCACATTTCTCGGGTCTGGCTGGATGCCATTCTGTGAAACAACATGACCCAAAAATTGTACATGATCTCTGGCGAAACAACACTTAGATGGATTCAGTTTGAGGCCACTTGACTGAAATCTGGACAGAATTTCCTCCAGGTGCTGGAGATGTTCACTGAAAGAGCGGCTGTAAATCAGTACATCATCCAAATAGACAAGGCAGGTTTTCCAGGGAAGGCCACGAAGCACCATCTCCATCAAACGTTGGCATGTGGCAGGAGCATTTGTGAGTCCCATCGGCATCACCTTAAAATGATAAAGTCCACTGCCTGTTGTGAATGCTGTCTTTTCTCTGTCGTTTTCATCCAGTTCCACTTGTCAATATCCATGTTGAAGGTCCACAGTGGAGAACCAAGCAGAGCCGGACAGAGCATCCAAGGCATCATCGACTCTGGGAAGAGGATGAGAGTCTTTAATAGTCACTGCATTAAGTTTTCGATAGTCGAGGCAGAATCGCCATGTGCCATTCTTCTTACGCACCAACACAACTGGGGCAGCCCAGGGGCTATAGCTTTCTTCGATGACATCTGCTCTTAACAGGTTTTTAACTTGAGTTTGTATTTCTGCTCTCTGTTCTGGTGTCACTCTGTAAGCTCTCTGTTTAACAGGTGTAGCATCACCAGTGCGAATGTGATGTTTAATTATGCCTGTACGACCTCTGTCCTCCGAATCTTTACTGAACACTGCTGAATACTTGTGAAGTAGTGACTTAAAAGAATTAACTTGAGAAGGTGACAGGTTCGTTTCATGTATCTGTATAGGTGGAGCTGAATCAGAGACAGGTAATGTTGAACCGCATGACTCTTCAACTGGTATGATGTCAACTGAGGAAGCAGAGTGAAACTCACCGAGGTGTTGACCAGAATGTAGCTCAATGTCGTCTCTGGATGGATTCAAAACTCAAACAACCGTGGTGCCATTGTGAACTTCGCTGAGAGTGTGTGCCACAATCACGTCACAGGCGGGGTTGGGCATGACAACACCACAGTAGGCAGTAGGTACAGGGGAAGCAGGTGTAGCTGCTGAAACACAGGCTGTGATGAGGGTTTCACTCATAGCTGGAATCGTAGTGGGAACTAGCACAGACACATTACAGCAAGCAGCCACTTCATGACATTTGGGCAAGAGGGGAATTTTCATGTCCCATAGTTGCAGAACTTTGTTTTTAATGTCAAGAAGCGCATGATTTTTTTTCAGAAAATCCCAACCTATTATCACAAGCTGGTAAGCACCTCTAAGAACTTCAAAGTCCTGCTGCCATACCTGTTTACCAAGTCTGATCCCAATCGTTAACTTGCCTAAGATGTCCAAGCTCTGTCCGTTGACTGAACGAGCCGGAACAGAAGAGGCTGTCATGGGGCGTTTTTTCAAAGCTGGATGAGAGTTACGGAAATCTTCACTCACAATGGAGACAAAAGAGCCAGAGTCAATTAATGCACACACTTCAATGCCTTCAACAATAGCAAAAATGTTTGAAGAAACAGAATCTTCCGATTGTGAGTCACTGTCCTCAAGCATTAACTGTGGGGAGTCATCCTGGGGCTGTGATACAAAAGCTGATGTTTGCCCCTCAACAGCAGCTAATGGAAGTTTCCCTGACGGTTGTAGCCCGTAGGGGCAGGCTTTTCTGGAGACTGGAAGCGAACATTGCTCCTAGTGTGTGGACTTGCATCTCCATGCCCCCGTGGAGCTGGACTTGGACTGCATCTATATCTGCTAGTGTCATCTTCATGGCGACCAAACCTTGAGTAATGGTAGGATGGGCGTGGTAAGGAGTCATGTTTGTCTTTATCGTCCCACTCAGGATTTCTCCGACTGACAGAGCGAGGAGGCGAACGTTCATAGTGGGACTGTGGATCACGGCCATAATCCTGCTCAGGTGTATGATAGTCTCTGGAATGTTGTCTTGTACAGTAGGGTGAAGGAGAGGGGCTGCGAGCATTGTAATGTGCATCACGAGGGGAGACTCTGTCAAGTCTGGTGTCTATATGCCGAACAAGGTGACTGTGTTTGTCTCGCAAATCCTGCACGTCATACTTTAAGTTTGTTACCATAAGAGTTAGCTGTTCAATTGCTCGAAGAAGATTTTCATCTCTGGGCCGAATCATAGCTACCTGTTCAGATGGCAATGTGTGCAGGGATCCCGCAGTAGTCAGCTGCAGTGCTGTACGTGCTCTCTCGCAGCGACTAGCAATATGCAGTGCATCCTCTAAATTCTCTGCACCCATCTCATGAATTTTTGATTGTAAAGTTGAGTCCAAGCCGGCAACAAAGCGGCGAAATTTTTCTCCATCCAGTGCATTGTGGTCATAATTTGGGAAGGCTTCTAGCACAAGACAAGTAATGTCCACACTGTACACATCCAAACTTTCACCTGGCTTACGAGGTCTGGCAGTTACATGCGTTTGGAAAAATGGCAGTGAGTATTTGGGACCAAACACATCTTTCAGTTTGTTTCTCACTAGATCATAGTCCGTTTGAATTAAAGGAGACAAGCTGTCCCAATACAGGAAAGCAGCATCAGCTAGACGTGTAGGTAAGACAGAGGTCAGTACCGTAGACAGATCCATATCAGGTGAAGACATAGCCTGCACTGCTACTTCGAAGCGTCTGGACCAACTTGTGAAAGATTCAGTCCCATCTCCTTTAAAAACAGGTGGGAGATCTATTTTCAGGGAACTCGAGACAGTGTGTGGGGCTGTTGGAGCAGCACTAGCCCTGCTATCATCCGCTACGATCAGTCCTTGCACAGGAGCAGGCTGCAGCTCATGCTCACTTTCACTTTCATCAGCCGACATAGCGTTAGAAAAATCTCCAATGCAAAAAAAAAAGGAAAATGTGGAAGAAAAAAATGCAGTAATCCCTATAATTTCCTTAAGACGAAACTTCCAGTCCGTCAACTGCTCTCGAAGAGTGAAAGAAAAAAAAAATCCAGAGTGCAAAAGTGACAACATCCACAGTGGAGATAAAAACTCACCAAAATGCACAAAACCACCAAAAGTTTCACCACGCTGCCACCAAATGTAACGTGAGGGTCCGATGTGTGGTGGATGGATCACTCTAGTTAAGAGAAACAGAAGGATGGAGACAGATAACTTTCTCAGCAGCACTTTACTGTCATCCACATTGTTCTGCTACACAACAACAACCACACTTCCTCGTTACTCATCAGATGTCCCGTCATTAGCCAATCAGAGGTTAGGATGATTAAACTCAAGGCAAACATTATGACAAACACAGAAGTAGATTCAATATAATTTGGTCACAGTTACTAGGTGCTACTGCAAACATTAAAACATGTAAATATATCAATATTAACTATAATGATATATATAATAAACTATATATTAACTTTGTAAACTCAAATATGTAAATAGTTCACTGTATAAATGTTAACTTATTTTTAACTTAAACTTAAATACATGGATTAACTCAAATATATGAATTTACTTCACTTTTAAATCTTACAATAACAAGATATGCATGAGATTCCATTTCCATTTATTCAATCACAGACTTGTCAAACAGTCTGGCATGTTGTGCTGCTGTTTTCAAGAGTTAACTGAAGAGAAGAACTCCATCGAGAGAGGACAGGAAACGTTCAGGGGACGAGTCCTCCATGTTGTCAGGGGTTGCTGATGGATCTGAATCTGAGGGCATCTTCTGTAATAGAGAAAAACAATCATGGAGTTAAATGTAAAGTATAATGAATTTTACTGTGATGTTTATGCCTCAGACCTGAAATCAGATCTGTCCTCAGGTTCTGCTAAACTTCAGGTTCTAAAGTTTGTTTTAAAGACAGGAGAACTATTTAAGAGGAAAAACAAAATATATAATAAGACTGGATGAATCCAATAATATGATCATCTTTATGAATTTATGTTTTAAGACAAAAGTGTTCCTGCCACTTTCTATTGAAGATTATTTTAAACTGTCATCACATGGGCCAGCCTGATAAATTAAACTAATGTTAAACATTCTCATATAATCAGACAGCCAATTTGTGTGCAGAACCTCACGGGAGCTGGAATCAGAGTCTGGACTGTTGTTTCCTTTAAGCACTGATTTCCTTTAAACATGAACTAGACTTCTTGCAGAATCATAGAGGCTGTTAAAATCTTCTGCTAGTCTTCCTTACATTTTAAGAAAGATTATAAATTGTTACTAAAATTACTTTGATGCTGATAGCGGTTACAATAACACAGTCCAATCATATGAGAGACAATTTTACATTTGAGTCCTATATGAAGGCGTTCTCTTCAGAATCAGCGCTGCAAAGACAAGATGATGGCGTCCACCTTCACAACGTGCTGCTTCAGTCTGGCTGCATCATGGTCACCTACAGGAACACCACAGAAATGCAATCAAAGTACTTCACTTTATTTATCAGAGGATGTACTGTATGCAAAGTAGATTTTTTTTAACTGTAATTCCTCAAAAAGATTTGAGACTGCTTTGTTATTTGAGAGCACAGATTGTTTCTTTTCCCTTCTCTCTGTTTGCCTGTACATGACCTCTTAGTGCTGTAAAAGATGCTACAGTAAATCCTGGATCAGCTGTGCGGATGGTGTGACTGTGTGGTAAAGCTTTGTTAAAGTTGTCACGCACATACTCATATGTCTTTGGAGAGTAAAAGTGCAGTGTGGTGGCAAACTGCTTATAAAATATAAAATAGTATTTTATTGGTGAGGTACCCCAATCAAAGCGTCCTACAGAGTAGCAGCAGCGGGCTGTAGAGGGAGGAGACGAGCGCATTATGGAGAGGAGCGCACCAGAGGGGGCGAGCTGGGGGAGAGACGCACAACCCGAGAAAAAGAAAATCCACAGTTTAAACTATAATGTTGGTGAAAAGAGGGAAATAGGAAGACATAAATGTCAATGTTGAAATTATTTTGAGTGCAGGCTGTGGATGTTCAGTTTTCTTTGGATATAAAAAGGCAACAACAGCCTGTAGTTTAATCATGGTGTTTCTCTTCGTTAACGATTATTGAAGCGAAATCAAAAATAAATGCATGACATTTAAAACATATTAACATGTGTGGGGGAAAAACGTGATCTTTATGTCTTCTTTTATTGTACCTATGTCTCCTCCTAACTAACATAACAGCAGCATGTTGTGTGTAACACTGGTCTCCTGCATTAACACCTTCCTTTCAAAGGTGTTAAATACAGACACAGTCACAATCACCTCAGTTTTTGTCAGGTTTTGTCAATTTTTAGTACAAATTCTCAATGAGTGTCATTAAATTTATAATATGATCAACTTGTGATTGTTGAATTGATGTGTGGAAGACAATGCAGAATATTTATCACGTTTAAGCAGCATGATGCTCAGTTAATATTACATTACACCACCGCAGGTTGTTGTAGTTGTTGTTTGTGTTCACGTTTCAGTTAGTCTCTTAAATCAGTAACAATTATATTAAATCAGATCTTACCTTTAGTTTTATCTGGATACATAGAGAAATATTCTACCCTTGTATATAGTCCTATGAATTTCAGCCTGCACGGTGAAAGTAAAACCTGTTACTCTCAGTATAACCCACTTATCACTCAGACTGTAAACATGTACACATTAGTAATGATGCAGGCCAGATTACAATTATTTGGTTTTGTTTTTGCCCTAGATACTTTTTTGAGACCTTACCAGACGTATTTATTTTTGCTGTAAAATAACTGTACAGTCAATGAACCGCATCTATGAGCGGATTTTATATTACGATTCTTGGTTTTAAATACAATTTAAATCACAATAATGATATAACAATATCAAGAAACATAGCATGTCAGTTATTAGGTTTGCTCATTTTAAAAAATAAAAAGATAAATCATGCCGGATAAGTAACCTAGCTTTACAACATTTCAGCTAACCTTAGACTGCTTATGTGTTAGCTAGCTAGATAACAACTTTAACCAATGACACATAAATCACACTTTTTTACTTACCGAAAAAACTGCAAAGATCCCTTAGCTCCCACAGGTCGGTTAGAACAGTTTACTGCAGAACAACTCATTTTGCCAGCTCAAAAAAGACGAAAAAACTAAACAGAAAAATTCAATGGCGTCTCGGCTTTCCTTCACTACGTAACTTTTACTATTCACAAACAGAGCTACGCAAGATCGGCGGCTGTCAATCATCGTCAAATATGACGTAAAATCCCGTTTTTCAACCTCAAATAACTTATTTAAAACAAACTTCACAGAAAAATGAGCACTTGAACACAATGTAGGGTGATAATAACTAATGATCACAGCAGAGTTTAGGTTTGGAAAAAAATTATGTGACGTATTTAGCTTTTAGTATTTTAGCTTTACAGTTTGACCCACATCCTGTCTGTTATCATTGAGGAGGCAGGGTTTATGACCTATACTGCAGCCAGTCAGCAGGGGGAGCTCTAAAAATAAAAGCTTCACTAGACCGGGGACCTTGTCCCGTCCATTATTTTTACAGTCTATGGGAAAAAACTACAACGTAATATATCAGGAAATACTGAATACTAAACTCAGGATTATCAACGGAAAAATACACAGGAAACAGAGAAACACGTGGATACAATTAACAAAATAAAACAGAAAACAGTAGAAAACAGTAGAAACTTGAACCAACACGATGGCAGATCAATACAAAATAAAACAGGAAATGAATTGTTCAGAGTGAAAGAATAAAATAATAAACTAAAAAGGAATCATGACAAATTGAGCTCTTATTTAGTAAAAAAAAATCTGGCAATATTGCATAACAGCTTTGACAGTCAATTTAGAAAATCAACAATTAAAATCGTACCGTAGTGGAGATTTACATTCATGAACCATCCTTCAATTTGGTCGTAATGCTCCTTGCATGCTAGGAGATGGCTCATAATCATCTGATGGCTCATAATCATCCGACTATATACTGTATCTTCAAATGTATTTTTTCAGATCATTATTATTGTCATTATTTATGTGTTTTTTTGCTGTAGGTTGTTAGTCAAGCGTGAGCTGTCCTGTGTGGACTCATGTGAACCAGTCTGATCGAGATAACACATGCACTTGACCCGTAACATCCATTGAGGAGCTGTTGAGCGAGGCAAACGTTGATTCCACCTCCTAACAGGCTGCACAAACATGGCATAACAACGCAGAGCGGGCAATTATGAGAGGAACTCATTCAGCAAATATCACTTTAGCTCCATCTCATTAAGAGAGAAATAAACCAAAATAATGAACAACATTAATACATCATTTAACTCCTCATTTACCTCCAGTGATTAATGAGCCTCATTCCATATTTCATATTGGAAGAAGTAGTGTTGGTAATTGCGTTGTAAAGTTTTTTTCAATGCCAGCCAGAGCTCCTAACTTAGCTTAAAAACAAGGATTTTTAGCCTTGGTAGGATTTAGGAACATTTGATGCATCTGTGGAGGTAACAGCATGTAGAGAAACTCAACATGCATGTCTCACTTAGTATTGAAAACAGTCATAGATGGATTGAAATTTCTGCACAAATCATTTTTGTCTGTTCTGCCAAACTATGAGTCAGAAATATACTGTTGCATTTTTACTTGGACCTGATTCTTCAAGATTCTTTCCTGCATGCAGTTAGAATAAATCCAGACCAGCTCAATACCTTAAATCTTCTTTGTAGCCATATGAAAAATAATTTGCAGCTAAAATCCAATGAGTGGGCTCAACTCTGGATCAACTCACCAACTAATTTTCCTATCCACTGTAGTTGTAGATCTGGTTTTTTTCTTCTTCTTCTATGATTTGCACATCTGTCTACATTTTTCTCCAAGGGAACATCTGTCAAGGCTCATAGTATGCTACATCTGTCATGCGGAAATGACGAGCAAATCCCAATTTAAATGTGAAGCAGTGAGTTGTTGATAGAGTCTAATATAACAACGATTAGAACCGACGGATGTTCTTTAAGAAAAATTATAATTACTGGATTTCTCTAAAACTTTACCACTATGTTTTCATATATGCTTTATGGTCCCTTGTTGGAATTAACAACAAATAACTCCAGCTAAAGCTCCAGTCTTTCAGTTTTTTCAACTGGTTGAGAAACTAATTTAGTTCAGCTTTGTTTGGGAATATCACCGCCACCAGAAATGTTTGGGGTGAGCTGCATGTGTGAACCCCAAATCACTCCAAATTTACCAGGAATTATTCCTGAAGGTCCGCTAGAAAATGTCAGTGTGAATTCAGGATGAGTCGATGTGTAACACAGCAGGTCTTATTCAGGAGAATGTGCTCCTAGCGGGTGGGCTGGGGTGATGATGATTACATCACCTGACCAGTAAGCCACAGATGCTTTAGTCATGCATGTGCTGAAACTGCTTCTTTACTTTTTTCAGCTTGCAAGTACTTACACAATGATCACAAGTAGCTCTGACTGCCATTTCTGAGTCATCCTTTTTACACCATGTCATGCCTCATGAGACCCCCCCCCCCCCCCCCCCCCCCCCCCCCTCCCATCTGACAGGGCAAGTCTCCCGCTGTGAGGTGCATGTCATGAAAATGGCAACTCAGGAAGATTTCAGGGGCAGTCCGTCCTGAAATCTTCAGGAGTACAGATGTGAAAAAAAAAAAAAAAGGCTGTATAGAGGCCTTCAAGTAGGTCATGCTTAATAAGTTCATCTCGAGGCCCTGAATTTAATCACATTACCACACAAAAAAATTGGACCATGCAGTTTTCCAGCATGGATTAGCTGTTCTAACTTCACACACAGTGGGAGGAATGGCTTGTATAGGAGGACAAGCAGCTTATTTCTGCCCCGGAGCCCTCTATTTATTTAATCCAGCCGTGTTCGTAACACTCCATGTGGCAAATAGAAATTTAGGATGAAACCTCAATAAATATTGATTCCTACGTTTTTGCTTTGATGCTGGTTTAGGCATGGAAAGAGTTTTTTTAGAGATGGCAGTGACAGCCTGTGGGTTGTTTGTCTGTCTCTTGGTGGCTTCTCCACTATGGTCTAGCCTGAAATATCTTAACGTTTAGCTGATCACCATGAATTACAGCTAAAACAGATATGCTGCCATGAGAATTCAGAGAGGGAAAATCAGTGCAGTCATCAGGTCCAAATATCTCTCTGAATATGATACTTCTGTTTATGATCACACTAGCTTAGTTGAACATTTTTAGATCCACCAGCATGGTAAACTACAATGATTACCATGATTTAGTCACTCTTTTAACCACAGGAGACCTCTGTTCATGTCCCATGTGAAACTGTTCAATCTTTGATGTACGACTGGAGCCTCAACCCATGAGCTTTTCCTAAAATCAGCCTGGACTTAAAGCAACAACATGTAACTTTTCCTCCTTCAAATAGTAGCTTCAGAATCGACTGATCAGCGTCTGTGGCTCAGTCGGTAGAGTCGTCTCGAGGGTTCGATCCCCAACTCTTGCAGCAACATGTCCAATGTATCCTTGGGCGAGACACTTAAACCTGAATTGGTCCAGCTGTAATGTCGGTGGCGTATAAATGCTGGATGGGATTCATTATTTCTGACGGTCTCACTACATAGCAACCTCTGCCATCAGTGTGTGAATGTGTAGGTGTGACATGCGGTGTAAAAGCGCTATCCAAGCTCAAGTCCATTTTACATTTTCCAACCACTCTGTACAGGGAGAATGGCGTTTCCACAGATCTCCCTGGTTGCCTGCTTATAGCACTACATACGTTAAGCAGCGAGGCCGCGGTTCTCTTCCGAGAAGTGTTGATTAGAACTGTCAAGAACGACTGTCGATGTTGTTGATGCTGACGAAATATTAACTTCAATTATTTTTAAAGAGCATTACTATGCTCTGTGCACTGTCTGTCAGCAGCTCTGTGTCCCATCAGACATAAAGCTGTTTGTTTGCTCTTACTGATGTTGTTTCCTTCTCTCTAGATCTTTGATTGTGTTCTGCTTACTCTCTGATGTTGGTCACTTTGGATAAAAGTGCTAAATGAATTGTAGAATTGTAGAAGTGCGTACAGCTTTAAGACACTAGCCAGTTTGCCAGTCACAATTTGCCTAACGGAGGCTGAGGGATACTGTGTACAGAGATATACAGAGAGATGACTGTGACCTTTCAGTGTTTGTCAAACATGTTGAAAAATACAGTAAATTGATATTACACAATGGAATATTTGTGTCAGCTTATATTGCTTCACATTTTATCCATGCTTGTCTAAACTAACAAAAACATGTTTTTGATGCTCTGTGAAGAGTAACTGTGAATAAATGTGATCCCAGAAGGGTTTATTTTTCACAACAGATACAGCTTTAAATCATAAAGGGTTAAATTATACACATAGGTGTCCTATTCGTCGTCAGTCTCCCACTACTTGTTATTCATCTGTATCCAGAATTGGATTGTATTGAAGGTAATTGACCAAAGCTCAATAATGCTTCAGAGTAACAGGCTGTGACACTAGAAATGTAAAAAGATTGCAGACACTTCCAAATCCAAGTTTTTTTTAACACAATATTAAGTTAGCTTTTCAAAAATCCCCAATGTTTTTATAAGAATAGATTATTTCATTATTTCTACATGTGGCATAGCCGACCAGGGTCATTATTTCTGAATATGTAAATGTAAACTTAATGTCTCATCACTTCTTATGAGGAGTATCTTTCTCCCCTGACATTTCGAGGGTGAGGATATAACCTGAAATGTTATATGACGTATGAGATCCTTCCAAACTGTCAAACAGGAGTCAAACAGAAGACCATTAATGCTTCATTTACACATTAGAAGTGAAATATTGCTTCTCCATCCTCTATGCTAGAAGTGGATTTTTTCACTCCAGTGATACCTTAATATCACAGCATGATTCTCCAGCAGAAAACGACTCAATTTCTAACTCTCTATGGGCAACACGGAGCAGGGAAATTAAGACAAATAGAGTATGAAGATACCATTTGTAATATTTGGCTTCCTGTTTCAACATTCATTCATCAGCATGAAGATTATTTTATACAGAGATATTCATTTGGTGTTAAGTTTGAATGTATATATCCTTAAGGAGATGATTTACATCCCGCAGATTTCTCATGTGAAATTCTGCTTCTGAAGCAGCATAACTCATCCACTGTATCGTCCAGCACGTTAGAGAATACACTGATAAATGTATATGGAAGATGTAGAGTAGAGTAGAATAAAATATCTCACATTGTACAGGGTGACCACATTCAGAGCGAAACTCTTTATGAATGCAATAACAAAAAAAGGGACAAAAAAGTTAATAGCATAGCCTTTATCCTAACACAGGGATAAAAAAAACTGCACCGTAAAGAATAAAAACTCAAAGAGAGCTATTTATGTGTCACAATCTAAGGATAACAAACAAAGTGAGATTTTTCTGTCCTAATCTGTATTTCATATCTGTCTGTAAAGCTACATTTTATTTGACTGTAGAGGATTTTTTTTGGAGATGGATGATGGAGTGAGAGAGACCTCTAGTGGAGAAGAGATGGTATTGCAGGCACATCAACATGCAGCCTGCAGCCTCGTTCCTATATGAGTGAACCTGAGGACAGAGATACTAATCCATGGATAAGATTACCACCGATAATATACTGTGGAGGGCTGCTGTAGGGAGAGCAGACACTAAAGTGTTTACATGCAGGGTTCCATCGGTTATTTTAGTTGATAATATAGAGTTATCCAAAGGGGAAAATGATGTTACTCAAGTTGTATTCATACAAATACTTTTGTAGTTCATATCCCTTTCATAGCCAGAGTTGGTTGCAGACAGAAGTGGAGGTATTTAGATGGTGTTTAGGCTTGTGTAACTGGAAGGTGAGTTTCAATAAAGCTTTGAGTAGGCTAATTATTAATAAGAATAGGATGTTCTGGCACAACTTCACCAATTACAACGTGCATGAAGAGAGAAAGGCTTGAACAACAACACTTGTAGTATGAAGATGAACTTTAGAAACAAATTAGACCGACGTGTTTCAGTTTGTGGCCTTCATCAGGGTCATTCTTAACAACCAATAAAATTTATTTTTGTTTTTGTGCATTTTTGTCTTCTGGTGTCCATGCTGATGAATTTGGCCTACAACAAAGTGAGGAGTGAGAGGAGGATGAAAGGGGTAAGAAGGAGAACACTGTACAACATCCCAGCAGATAGTCCGCCATGTGTGCAAATTTTCTCTTTTTCTTCTATGATGAGGTGTTGTTTAAATAGTGTGTTTGATAGAGCTGTTTTTGATCAGAAAAGAAACAATTCAAGTTCTGCTTCCTCCATTTTTTCTCTCCCTGCATCCTCCTTTCCACGCTTAAAGCAAACATTGCTCCCTCTATAAAATGTGTCAATTTCCACCACTGACTCTGTCTACTGTGATCACAGTATAGATCACCTGCTGGGGAATGAGACACGGATATCTCAAAATTATTATTATTTTTTTTTTTTAGATGAATTACACTGCAATGAGTGGCAATGCAATAAAATATGGAGACACATGAGAGTCAGAGGATGGACTCTGACTGCGTTGTCTTGTCCACGGACGAGTAAATTGCATCCCTTTGCTGCATTTGTAAGCTCTACTTTTAAACTGGAACACAATCCTGCAGCACCGTGGAACAGCTGATGTGTGGAGGCAGAGAGAGAGAGTTAGGGTCAAGTAAGTGCACACATTAAAGTTTCTATTCATGTCAGTATTCATCATTTGGCTGCTTTGGTTCCCCTGATGGAAAGTTATCAACAGAATCTTTAGAGCTATCTTCAAAACTGTCTGAGCTCAAGAAAGTCTCAAAGGTGCTTCCATAGCTGACTGCGGTATTCATTAAAAAAAATAAAAAATTGGGAGGTAACGTAACTCTAAAAGACAAAAAAAACAACTTGCAAAAAAAATGATCTGTGTTCGTTAAATGTGAAATGGGCCTTGAGAAGTATTCTATCATTGTATAA
This sequence comes from Labrus mixtus, assembly GCF_963584025.1. Lineage (NCBI taxonomy): Eukaryota > Metazoa > Chordata > Actinopteri > Labriformes > Labridae > Labrus > Labrus mixtus. The sequence goes on along the minus strand of NC_083629.1, from coordinate 3,310,613 downwards.
GTTTACTGTTGATTTAAATAGTTTGATGGAGATGTTTTATTCAGAAAAATAAAACATGAAAGGACAAAGACAGTTTTTGCTGTTTCTAACCAAGTAGCAACCACAAAACCTCCAAAGCTGAGAAATAATGATGTGCCAAAGTGAAAAGACTGCAATCCCTCATTTCACCACTTGAGGTCATCCCAACAGACCCTTAAGGTAAAAGTATATTTTCCCCATTCTTGCCAACACAGCACAGTGAATTCTTACATAACTCATATAATAAGAAGGCTGCAGTCTAATATACAGTTTATCAAGTCGGTTTAAGTTGGTCTGGTAGCTGGAGAGATGCCCGGTCACTTCCCGAGTACTGCCGAGGTACCCTTGAGGAAGGCAGGGAACCCCCAACCCAGCTCTGGTGCACCCACTGTGTAGCAACCCCTATAGCAATGATTTCTGAAAGTGTGAGCCCAATGAACCTAAAGAAACAGTTGAATTAATTTGAAGCATTACAATATTCAAAACACTGGTTTAAAAAATATATGAGTTGGTTGAACAATTTATAGTTTTATTATGAAGCCAGATAATCAGTTTAATTGTCAAGATAAAAATGTGTCATAACTTGTATTTCATTCTAATATACACATCATGCTCCAACAGGCATGTTCACGCACAGTATAGAAAAAAAAAACGGTATATGTGTACAAGTAAGTATACAAAGAAAACTGAGTTGGTTTTTCCCTCCCACATTTTATTATAAACAAAGTGGAGGTGTGTTATAACAGTGAAGTGGATAGAATTAGTGCTTCCTCTGCTCTCAGGGGAACAAACACCATCATCTTAAATCCTCAGTAAGGCCTGCTAATCCATAATCCCACTGGCCCTTCTCTGGCCCTTTTAGTCTCTGTGCAAGGACTGTCCAACAACACACAAGTCCGGGTGTGATGCAGAGCGTGGTGTGGCTCTGAGGTCTGATTGGCTTCCCCAGGGTTCATCCTCCCTGGTTGGTTCATCATCCAGCCTGTAGGAATGAACGAGAATGTTTACATTAGCAATTAGGGAAGTGGGACAAGTGGGTTGTGTTAGTCCTGCACAGGAATTATGCAAGGCAGTACATCTGAAATTATACATTTACCTTTGATATATGATTTCTTAAATGTTTTAATTAAAACTGTTTTAATAAATGGCAGCCATGTTCTATAAATCAAATGTTGTGTTTAATCCGTAGTCTCACTATATTCTGTGAGAATGTCATTAGATTGTTAAAGTGTTTTAACACATGCACAAAACTACTGAAATTTTCAGAGTGGGCTTATTTTTTACTCTGACTTTACCAGGACTTTGTCTTGACAGCCCACCAGTAAGATGTCCACACAAAATTTGGGGGAGCTGATGTGTGAAAGTAGCAGAAAATATTCAGGAAAATTCATAGCGAATAACCAGGGACGGGGTTTATGATGTTTATATCACAAGACCAGTATGATTGTATAGCAATTAATGAAGTTGCTTCATACTCTCTTCTACTTGTCAGTCTTGTCAGTTATGTCACACTCATTCATTTACACAGTGAATACATCTTATTACACAAAGCATTGATATAGAGGCACAAAGAAAAGTAATCAGTGTTTTTTTATGTCTGCCTCCCGACCTCGCTCTGCGAGAGGTGCTATACCAAATAAACTTTAGGCTACATACTTGCATCCAACCAACCAACATACATGTAATTCAATAGCTGGGTACTGGTATCCTCTATTACTCCATATTTTACTTTAGTTTTTTATGATTAGAAAAACAATTACAGTAAGCAGTGTGTGAAATAACCCGAAAATCATCTGTAGCATTTTATTTCCAGTTGAATTCCAGTAACTACAAATGAAATTACCGTGCCAGTTAGGTTTGTATATTACCCCGAATTGAATGAACAACCATATTAAGTATTAAGGATGGTAACAGAAACATGACAAACACTCACCCTGGTGAATACAATGCTGGTTCACTCCCACAAGTCTCAGCCACTGAGGTCTTTGGGGATCTTGGTGGCAGACTCAGACTTGGCCTTCGGTCAGAATGGCTACGTCTGATAAAAGGCCGAGGTCCTTGAACAGACACAGGAAACCTTCCACGTCTCTCCCAAGCACAAGAGAGAGAAGAAATCCCGCTGGAGGTCCATGCCTGAGGGGGTCGAGGAACTGGACAAGGTGGGGCTTCAAACAGGGATGAAGATGCAGGGCAGAAGACTGAACGAGCATTACTGAATTTCCGAGCACTAGATAAGTCTTCACTGCTGTTCTCCCTCGACCATCGTTGTAGTTTTGGTGAGGCTGGGGGAGATGGCGCTTTGAAGGGATAAGAATAAGATGAATTGTTCTGCTTTGCAGCAGGTGGGCTTGGGAGCCTCCTCTGAACTGCTGGTGGTGTGGGGAGTTTCCTGTTCACAGGGGGGCTAGTTGACGTAGGTTGCCTTTTTATGTTGCTGGGACTGTTAAGTCTTCGATGAAGACTGCTTGGTGTAGAAGGTGTGGATGGTAACATACGACACCTAGACAAAGGTGGGGTGGTAATTGGTTGGCTTCTGACTACTGAAGAGGGAGGCACTGTAGTATTAGGTCCAGGCACTGAAAGGATGCCACCATCTTGTATGTCTTCTTGACTGTCAGCTGGATTTGCTGATACATGACTTGTTGACATACTCCCTGAGTCTGAAAAGTGTCTTTGGTGTATGATCTTTCTGGCTTGCTGGGATAGTGAATCATTTTCCTTTTCTGCCTGCAGTTGAACATTTGATGGACTGGCCTTTGAAGGAGGAGATGTACCTTTTTGATCAGCTCTATCAAAGAAACTAACCTTGGCAGTTTGAGGCATTCCTCCTCTGCTTGGCAGCACTGTCCCTGCCTGAACTGAGGCCCTTAGTCGTTGTGAAACTGAAGCCCTTTTTACTACAGGCGTATTTCTGACCTTTGAAGCCCCATCATCCATAACACCAGCTGAGAGACTTTGGGTCCTTTCGAAGGAATTGTCCATTAAAACTTCCAGTGGGGGTGGAGGAAGACTTTCCAGATCAAAGTAATCACTTTTCTCTAAGAAATTAGAGTCAGGTCTACAGCTAGTTATCCCAGTGACAAGCACAGCTTCAACATTTCCTAAACCGGGCAACACAGGAACACCACACTTCCTTACCCCTTTGAGAGGCCCCAGATCTCTAGGGCTGTCTAGTTCCTCTATTCCTTGACTGAAGGTATCAATCAGTTTTTTGACAGAGTTTCTGCCTCTGTGAAGGCCTGAAGATGGTCGTGGTGATGGAGGAGGACTCGGGGGTGGGGTGGCTTTTATTGGACCGTGGGATGTTTTCTTGTCCTTAATTTGATCTTCTTGCACATCACTGGTTACCTCTTGTTCATTACTGTTGCACCTTTTAAGGTCTTCTTTGCCTTTAAGAGATTGGGGATTACTTTTTTTCTCTTCTAACGGGGGATGTTTGCGATTCATTGCTGGAGATTGTGCCGGTGAGGTTCCTTGATTTTGTTTAGATGGAGTGGTCCTGGCATTTCCACTCACCTTGCTTTTGTTCATCCTCTGCAGCCGCTGGTTCAAATCTTTCTGGGTCCTGGCTAGCTCAAGCAAAGTCGGATCTTCACCTTTGCTCCGCAGGGATTCTGCTGACCTGGAACGCTGCTCCCTATTCACTTGGGTCTTTTTTTCCACGGCCCTCCGAACACATGTCTGAGGCCTTTGGGGGGATCCTTCCTTCTCGTCTGTCCACTGGCGTCTACTGGTTTTAGGGCTTCCGGCTGCCTTTGTTTTCGCGCTAGAGTTCTGTGATGGGACAAACTGTATTTTGCCACTAATAGCATTTTTCATTTTGAGGGTCATTTCTACATTTTGAGGATTCTCTATGCGCTTCGGTGGAAGGCGACGTGGGTGTTGTTGTTCACGGTTTAGAGGGGAAGAATTTGATCGCTTCAGAAAACCAACTTGCACTTCTCCCCTATCTCTTTCCTCGTCTTCATTGTTGTCATCATCATCAAAGGAGACAGAACCTAGCAATGAGTCTCTCTGGTCATTGGCCATTATGGTACATGTAGAACCTAGTGAGTTGAGGGACGTGAGGGAAACACTCGGACTAATTTGTCTTGCAAGCTTTTGCCTTGACACTCCTTGTCTAACGTTCATGGAGGTGTATCCCATTGGACTGACAGGAGTAGTCCTATTGGTCCCATTGGATTCACAACTCTCTCGCCGATAGCGCCTTTCAGATCCAGCAAGGGATTCACTCTCAGCCCCAATACCACTGTCCTCACTGAAGAGAGCAGAATCCTCTGGTCGAGGCTTGTGCAGAGAGGCCATTTCAATGCGAGATAAGAGTTGCATAAGCCTGGTCTCTACTGCACGTTTGACTTTCAGTTTCTCCTCTAAAAGCTCTGTGACAGACACAAAGTACTCTACCGCCTCCACCAAAGCAGAATCCCCAATTCCACCAACCGTCTGGCTCACATTTCGCATCCTCTGTGTGGTGTACTGGAGCAGCTGCTGCAACAAATCCGGTGGGGACTCAATATTAGCGGAGCCAGACTTCAGAGATGAAGAAGATGAGAGGTTTTTTATTTGACTTGGCCAAGCGAGATGTTCTCCATTTTCTTTCAAAACTTTTTCTCCCTCGTCCGCCATCTCTTCCAGTCCCTGGGTTATTTCCTCATACCGCAGAGCCATGAAAGCAACCATAGGCTGCACAGAAACCTGTGTTTGGGTTGCTTGTTCCAAAAGTTCGAGTAGATCGTCATATTTGTTTATGCTAGGATTCAAAAAGGCATATGCAGCTTGGTGGGCTTTTACCAGTGGTTCTGGGAAGTCCACCTTCTGTTCTACTGCTTGTTTGTCCTTGTCCTTCTTTTTTTGTGCCTTAGTACCTCGGGTATTTTTCTTCAGTTTTCTGCCTGGCTTCTTTTCAGTCAAATCTTGTTTATCAACAGTTTTCTCTTTTCTCTGTGAAACTGTGTTGTTGTCTTTGCCTTGACTCCCAATTTTATCAACATTAGGTGCTTCCGAGGCTTGTTCAGTCACAGATCTCTTTTTTTGTGGTGTCAATGGAGCATTTTTCTGTGTTACCTGGATTTGTCCTGCTGCCTTCCTCTCCTTTGTGTCCCCATCTTTGCATCCAGTTGCATAACGATTCTCCTCTTCTTCAAAGTGGGACTCTCTTGGGCTTTCTTGAGGTGCAGGGGGAAGCATTCTCCCCTTCCTCAAGACACCCAGAGTTCCAAAATTGTTACCTTTGGATGGTGAACAACCCATTTCTGCTGCTTTAAAATACAGGCAGATTTGTATGTCTTCTTGGAGACGCCAACACCGCACGGCAGACTGAGCAGTGAATCCAACAAAGAATAGTCAAAGATCCTTAGCCACCTGCTGTATCTGTCATTTTCAGATGTCTGAGGTTGTCGACTCGTTGAAGATCCCTTTCCAAAAGGATGGTACCAAAACAAGATAATGATAAATCCATTTTTTACAACGTTGTCCTACCTGTTATAGATAGGCAAAATAAATCCACATATTGATGGTCATGTTTGTAAAAAAATGTCCTTGTAGCGTGCACATCCCTCTTCATCTTACAGAGGACTAGCAGCTGAAAGGATTAGTGAGGCTTTCAGAGCCTAGCATGCACATATGTCACGTTAAAGCATATAAAACTCATCCACTTGTAAGACGATAATCTCATTTAGATAATGAGGACTGGCTTCAGGTGGCTTTAAATAGCCAGCAAAACAATATCGCCGGAGAGCTATTTCCATTGCAGAGTGAAAATGAATTCAAAAGTGAAAGTGTTTCTTTTCAGTTGCATCTTTTGTAGCAATTATACACGAAAAAACATGCACCAACAGTTTTCTTTTATTAGTAATTATATAGAAAAATCATACCACGTGTTATTTTAAACTTCAATATTCTACAAGTTATTATTTTGGACATATTTCTTCATCATGGCTCAAATGTTGGTCATGAAATTGTTTATTATTTTGGGGAAATTGTTGTTATTTTTTTAAGACTTCTATATTTAGCATCCTATCACCGGAGCTTTGAGGCAAGCCTTAAAATAACTTGAACTGAATCTGCCTCTCGCTAATGAACACTGAAATAAAAAAGGATTGCTGTTATACTTAATTGTTTTAATCTGGAAAAAACATAAAAACAAATGAGTACTGATGACAATGTACACTTAATGTTAAAAGTTGCACTGTAAGGAAGCGTGGGGATTGGGCAAGCAGGTGCGGACCCAGGGGTGTCTCAAAGTTATCCCAGAGGGATAACTACAAAAATCTCAAGCGATAGATTAGAGAGGGGAAAACAACAAACCTGTATGGAGCCAAAACAAGCTTCCTAAACTAAATAATGCAACAAAAAATGATTTACTAAACCACTGCTGACAATCAGCTGACCCAAGACCAAAATTGAGTAGCAAAAAAGTTATATCCTACTCTGGGAGAGTGTGAATGGAAATCTAATCCTCAGAAAGTGTGTTTGTTGTGTTTATATTTACACACACACACAGACAACTAGAGAAAACGCAGGGAGAACCTCTGAATCCTCTGAAGGTGAGATAATGAGTCAGCACAGAGCACTGGAGACGCTGGCCCTTTCCGAATAGCCACAGTTCAGTAGGCAGTACTTTTCAGTAAGGAGCTTCAGTATACTGAACTTTCATGGTCATTCAGTATGCATTTTTTGGGTCCACCTCAGTATACTGAACATTTCAGTATGGATACTAACTTCCTGGTTTCATGCAGTATGGATCCGATGCGTGCTTTCTGGAAATGTGTTATCCGAATTGCCAAGTACCTACTCAATCTGTCAGTAGGCAGTAGTCAGTACGTACTATCCGTGCTGCATACTGTTAGTACCTACTATTCAGTAGGCGCGCACAGTAGGCAGATATTTGTTCCTACTTCTTCTGATTCATTCAGTAAGGAAGTGACGTCATTTACGTTACCCGAACCGGCCGCATCCACCCATTTCTTTTCTTTTTTTTGTTTAGCTTTATTCAAGAAGAGTAATGCTCATATACAGTCAGGTAAAAAAAATAATATCACAATGTAAATCAAGTAAAAGACAGATTAAATAACTAAATAACATACAGTACATAAAGGAAAGTACAAATGAAAGACAGTAATATACAGAATATAAAGTAAAATAAACCAATAAAGACGCATTTAAATAGTGAAATCATTATTTAAATAGAGGGAGAAAGGTTTTATAATAATGTATACATTTGTTATATTTTAATTAATAATATAATTAAAAGTAGTGATTTCAGTCGGGACTTTAACTCTAGATTGAAAAATTGATTCAATTAATCCACGCTCGTTTGTTTTGATTTGGAGGCGGACGTGACGTGAAGATTTACGTTTAATTTCGCACAGCATTGTGGGTGGTAAAATACAATTCATTTCCTGAAAGCACGCATCCGATCCATACTGCATGAAACCCAGAAGTGATTATCCATACTGAAATGTTCAGTATACTGAGGTGGACCCAAAAAATGCATACTGAATGACCATTAAAGTTCAGTATACTGAAACTCCTTACTATAAAGTACGTACAGCATACTGAACTGTGACAATTCGGAAAGGGCCAGAGACGCAATGTCACTTCCTGGTCAAAAATTCAGGGGTGTGGCTTAAATCTCGGCTCAGCCAAGCCACTAAAACTCTTGTGTTTCGATAGTGACATGAAAACAAGGGACATGATTTTTTTAGCATAGTTTTTTAATTTAAAAATTAAACCCACAATAAATCTAAGTCTTTCAACCTCTGTTTGAACTTAATCATAAAGATCTTTTAAATTACACAGTTAAAACAAATCTAAAAAAAAATTTAAGTGGTATTTACATAAATTAAAATTTAGGGGTCAGGATTGGGGACAGCTACTTCTCAATAAAAAGTACCCTATAAATGATACTTTTTTATTTATTTAGCTTATCACTATCTCATTTAATGCCCTGGGTTTAAATAGATCATAATATAATCTCAGTAAATATCCATGTCTGAATACTTAATTGTTTTGTGAAACCTTTTTTTTTGTAATGGGACTGCACTTTGAACTAATTCAGTAGAATGCCCCTTCTCTGTTTTCTCCTCATCTTGAGAAACTCTTCATCCTGTTAAAAGTCCTCCTCACTACTCCTCACAGTTTGACACTTTAGGAGCTCTCTGAAGGACTAAGACACTTTGTGACTTTAATCTTTACAAGGATCTAGTCTCAACTTTGAGGGGAAGTTCTTAGAAAATGTCCTGATTCTTGAGTTTTCTTAGAATTTTCTCACTTGGAGCAACTCTTAGTACTTTGGAGGCTTTGTGAATACGGGCCCTGATATTTGACAAACTGACGACAGTAGACAAGTAAAAGCTGTTTAAAGTCTGACGAGAGCTGAAGCTGGCTGGGTGTTTAATAAAAGTAAACTAGTGTGCACACATCCAAGTAAGATGCATACAGGTGCAGGACAACAAACATCTTTTAGTTACATTGTAACAAAAAGAGGTTTTTTTTTTGCTGTTTCTGCTTCCTCAGGTTTCTGTCACCCTCTTGTGGTTGTTATATTTATTATCCTGTTTTTGTTTTGGTTCAACAGGTGATAATTCATTTCTGCTAATTGCCTCACTTTAGAAAACACTGTTTGTCTCGTGCCACATTATCCTGATGAAGATCTTATGGATGGAGATGTTTCTCTGTTTTAAATAAAGTTGCTCATTTGGAGCTGAGCAGTGTGCGGACCTTTCTCTTTATTCTGGTTGATTCATTAACTGAAACAGATGATTCAACATTTCATCTTTGTCACAATATGACCTTTTCCTCTGGAGACACCCTCAGGGCAAAAAAAATCACATCTTCTTTAAACATGACATTTTAAACATTAAAGTGTTTATTTAACACTTGCTGTCCAACATTTCTCTGTTTGTGTTAAAACGACTCATTTGTTTTTAGACTCCTCTAAATGACAATAAAGCTCTCAGTTTGCTCTCCTTACTAAAGTGTTGATAATGTGTCTGATGTGATTCCTGTCTGTTCAAACAGACTCCAGAGAGCCCACAGTTTCTGAAACAGTTCAACTACATCACCTTTAATGTAACCTTTAAGTGATTTATTATTGTAGAAGCTTTGTGTTAACCCAACATCAGTGAGGCTGAAGGATCTCACAGAACACAGGATCATTTCACATGTCTAAGTTTTTGGTTTATTTGATTGAATTTAAAATCAGATTGAAGTTGACAGTAGAAAGTCTGGAGCTGGCGGTGCTTCAGTGTGTTTAGAGGACTGCTGTGGTGCTGGAGCGTCCTCACATCAAACTGGCTGTGTGATGTCATCTCTCTGTGTTTTTTTTCTTACGTCGTCTCTCAGGAGCTCCAGGAGAACCAAAGACGCATGAGGAGTCCTTCACTGTGAGATCAGAAACATTATCATGAGTACAGATTATTCTCTTGGTCTCATGTCAGTGTCTACCATTTTCACAGATGTAGAAGAAATCCTTAAAAATGCAGCTTACTTCAGTAGTGGACTGAAACACAGGAACATTCTCTTCTCTCCATGTCATGGTCGGTCATCTCTCTCATCTCGTCAGGAGGAAGATTTCATCTTTGTTGTCAAGGAAACGTCTGGATGTTCTTCAGGAGCCTCAGTCTCTGTACGAAGAGTCAACAGACAAATAATTATTGGCATGAAAAATAATCTTCAAACTATGAATTTAGTAATGGTATCTGAAAATACAAAAGTAGTGTCAGTGAGAAGCTTTTGTTCCCGCGGTATGACCTTAGGTGACCCGGTGACAAAAGAGTCTATTAGACGATAACTATTTAAAATGTTGCAATAGAGATATTTGTCAGGTGTTCAATGAAGTCTGTTCTTGATCACTTTGTTTTTTTAAACTTTAAACTCACATTTTTTTATCAACAGTGAATAATGAGACACATCAGGATTCTTTGACTTAAAAAAAAGTGGTAAAATTAAATTAGAACACAACGAGCAGCAAGTTTACACAAACACATGCATTACGGTCTCTATGAAAGAAACATTATATTGATGACTCACCTTTGTTTTCAAGCTATCAGTCATAGTAAAGAAAACAGGAATACATCACCACTCGGCTGTGCTCCTTTCGGCGTTTCTGTGAATACTTATCAAACCTTGTCATCCTCTCCTTCCTCCTATCCGTGCGGCTCCTGAGCGGGTCTGTAAAGTCTGGATGCTACAATATATAATTTATTAAGTTTACACAACATAGAAATATTCTCTAGAGACTGAAACATGATAATGTAGATTTGTTAATGTTAGAAGAGAGGTAGGTTGTTGTTTTAATAAACATTATGTTTCATCTAACATTTTATCACTCACTTTATCTCTCCTTAATCCACTGTGCTGAAACAGCCTGGGTTAGAAATTGTCAGTAAATATGCATTCCTTTGCTAAACAACAGATTCAGCTAGTAAATGGACTGAATAGCCTACTGTATGGAATAATTGGTTTCTTCTAAAAGTGACACATGACCTGACACTTGTTCAGATGAAAGAGCCTGAAAGGCCACAGGTTAACGATTGAGTAAATCCATTCTTACCTATTCTGAGTCACTGACTCCACATGTCAAACACTTGTACTTACTTTTTTTATCCATATGAAATATGTGTCTGTAGTTCACCTCTAGAAGCTGTTGAGCTGATCTCCAGGCTCTTGTGTTTGATAAATAAAGACCCCCCCCCCCCCCCCTTGACCAGTGTGGTTCTGGTTCCTGTTTGAGGTTTCTTCCTGTTTCTGCAGCTTCCCTTTAGTTTTCTTCTTCTCTCTCCCTGTGCGCTCCAGTCACTGCTCATTCAGTAAGAGTCTCTAGTGCTGTGACCAGGGAGATCAAATCCATCTGAAGACACTACCAGGACTACATCTGTCCTCTCCAGCCCCGCCAGACGCAAAGGCTATGCACGGGGGGGTCGACAGCCCCGCCAGACGCAAAGGCTACCTGGAGTCTTACAGGCCCAGCCAGACGCTAAGACCCGCCCTCAGGATCAAAGAAAGAAAAGTCCACCCAGCCGCCGTGCAGAAAAAAAAGTGGAGATGTTGCAGATATGCCCCCGGTGCAAGACGCTACCATGGGGGACTTCAGCCCTGCCAGACGCGAGAGCTGTCCCTGGAATCACTGGTCCATCCAGACGCAGAGGCCGGTCATCAGTGGAAGAAGAAAGAGTTACTGCAGCATCCTTTGGAGAGAAACCTGTGGTGTGAGGAAGAGAGAACAGATAGAATTAGTAAGTGGAGTTAGTCCGAGTCGCTGTCATCAGACGACCTAGGTCCCCTGGCATCAGCCCACTCCTCCTCCTCCTCTGAGTCGCTGTCATCAGACGACCTAGGTCCCCTGGCATCAGCCCACTCCTCCTCCTCCTCCTCCTCCTCCTCCTCGCTGTCATCGGACGTCCTCAGTCTCCTGGCATCAGCCCCCTCCTCCTGCTCCTCCTCGCTGTCCTCCCTCTTCCTCTTCCTGGAGGAGCCGGAAGTTGAGGGCGATGCAGGATCTTCTTCCAGAGAGTCGTCCACCTCGGTCAGGGGCCCCAGGGTCTCAGGTTCCAGCTGAGGGATCTGAAACTCAGGATCAGAAGCAGGAGCATCAGCAGGAGCATCAGCAGGAGGAGGAACAACATAAACAGGAAAATAAACGTAAGCAAGAGGGGCAGCAAAGTGAGCACAGGGATGAGCAGGATAAACTGCATACGCAGGAGCATAAACTAGAGCATAAGCAGGAGCATTAGCAGCAGCATAAGCAGGAGCATTAGCAGCAGCATAAGGAGGAGCATTAGCAGCAGCATAAGGAGGAGCATTAGCAGGGTCAGCAGGAGGAATTTGGGCAGCAGGACCTTCTTGCAGCAGAGGAGGAGAGGGAGGTCTGACATCATTCAGCTCCTCCTCTCTCTCCCCTCTCCTGCCGTCAGGACGATCAAACCTGTCAGGAGCATCTCCGTCGTCTCCCTGAGGCTCGGCCACCTGAAGCACCTCCTCGTCCACCAGAGCAGCAACCTCCATCTCCTCTTCATCTGTGTGAACACAAAGCAGGATGTGTTTAGAGACAAATTCAGTGAGTCTACTTTAAATGAGGAGATCCCATGATATAAACAGCCTTAACATGTACTGTCTTCTGAACAATAACATCCTCATTTATAAACCTGTGAGCACCATCATCATCCCACTTACCATCCACATCATATCTGTCAGGCTCGGCCACCTGAGGCTCCTCCTCCTCCTCCTCATCGTCCAGACCCACGACGTCGATCTCCTCCTCCTCCTCGTCAGCAGGGGGCGCTGGAGGATCGTCCATGATCTCTCCAGGCCTCTCAGCGACGGGACGCTCGATGAAGTTGTTCAGATGTCCACCTGAGGGTGAGAGATTTTGAAAGAAGTCACAACCTGCACTATGCTGAGAAGTTACGGTATAAATAAAGAATTTGACATGAAACTGAGGTCAATAAGCAACTTTTGTCTATGTCCACAGATCAAATTCTTCAGTATGCTTTCACAGAACATTCACAGATTGAACTATTATCACATCGACCTCAAATAAACCATCAAAATTAGAGTATACTGTTGATAAACAGATATTTCAATCTCCAACATTTCTTACCAAGCTTTTAGCCTGGTGCTTGATTTAATGACATTGTTGTTTCATTTATCTAAAACTGAACAGCAAGACAAAGTAACTATTGTTTAGATGCTAGGATAGCTATGACAGAAATATTTTAAATTAAGAAAAGTTCAAAAGTCAAATATGTCTTAACTCTACTTGAGTTAACACGCATTAACATTCAACTATTGGACTTTTTTGAATATATGACAGTGTTATGACGCCTTGGAAAGTACCAATTGTTTGACAAAAAAAACATCTCAGTTTAAAATTGGGAACTATTTCTATTGTTCAATTCTATTAAACATGAATTCAATCCATTTAAGTTTAAAAGACAAAGAACTGAAATTGTATTTAATTGTCAGAAATATTCAGTGATAAAAGCCGTGTTAAAAAGCTAAAAGTTTCAAAAATCAAACTCATGTATCCACACAGGCGTCCATTTGTTTACATCTGCACGTGCTGACGTTCTGACGTCAGCTCTCTAAAATTCCACCGTCTCCATGGTGATCAAGAAAAACTAATTTTAAGCATTTTACGAAAAATAGCCCAGTCGCCATCTTTATAACCAAAACTTTATATTAAATTTAGAATAATTCATGCCATCAAATCAAAATAACAAAGTTTTCAAATCCCTACATCAGTGTTAAACACATTATAAACATTTCCCGGCAGAATATTGACTTTCCCACCATCTCATATTCATTTTACACATAAAAACGAATCTGTGAGAGGTTTTCAAACTTCTAACACTCAGTTTGACAAAGTGTCGATCTTTACTCTAAACAATTGTATGAATTCAGCATTAAACTTGTACTGAACATTGTTTTAAATGATTTTATGGATATAAATGAGCATAATGAAACATAATGTGAGAGTAAAAGATGTCTTACCACCGTAGTAGTGCAGCAACAACCTGTATCTGGCCTGCAGGTACTCCTCCATCAAGTGTCCTGAGGTTGTTCACTTTAAAAATTTAACTTTTCTCCTCGGGTGAAGTTCTCCAACAAAATGTTCTCCAACAAAAGTTTTTTTTTAGGTGATCAGTTCTCCAAAAGTTCAGCTTCCAGCAGAGAGACTTTGCATCGGGTCAACTCGTGTCAAGTCCAAAAGCGAAAGACAAATGTCAAAAGAGCTGAAGCTCTGAAATCACCTGGTTCACGTCACCGTTCCGTTTCCATGGCAATGACTGACGTACGTCACGTGCGTGTGCGTGAGATTGTGTACAGTAGCCTAAATGGGTGAAATACCAATAATGTGTAGTTTTGTAGTTTTTCATTATCTCTTGTGGCTGTCGGAAACTAAATACGTCTCTGCATTTGTAAAATGACTTTATCAACTTAATTAATTCTTGATAAATGCTAACTTCAGAGGATATCCAAATTGTCCAGACACTAATCATTTATTTGTGCTTCATTATCTCATTATATTTTGGCTGAGGAGCACACTCACCACACTCACTTTTTCTGTTTTGTAAATAAAGAGTCAATCAATTTTTTCAGTGCTCAGTGGGTAATTTCACACACAGCTTGAAAAACATTTTAGATGTTTAATTCTCATTTAAATTTTAAAAGGAAGTCAAATTCTTAAAGAAGCTGATACTATTTGTAGGTGAGATTTTAAACCTGCTCAGGCCAAAGAGCAGCTTAACTCTGTTTATACTGTCAAAATAGTCATTATGTGGACTATTTCTTCTGTTGTTTGAACAAACATAACACATCTCCCTGTGTAAGTTAAAAATAAAGTATTTATACAAACGTCTTTAACACAAAGCAGATATCACCAGTATGGTTCTCTTGAGTCTGGCACTAAGGCAGTAAAGCCATAAGGATAATAATATACAGACTGGTTTATCAGATAAATAAAGATAATGGTACTTGTAGTTATAAATGTTGTCATAATTAAAATATCTTATATACTATAAAATAAAGACTGTTACTGTATAAAAACAAAGGAATGGAGGAGGGTTTCAGGATGAATGTTCTGGCTGTTGATTTCATGTTTGTGAATAAAACTGAAAATCTTTCCTTTCTTTTTTTACATTTTCAAACTGAAATACAATCTAGTCAATGTCATCAAGCCTCTACTGAAGGTATAATATCTATAAATAGATTTTAAAAAATGAAGTTCAGAGTAGAAAGTTGTTTCTTGGTCAACACACCTTTTAGAATAAAAAGCTTTTTTTTCTTTGTGTTTTTGTGCATAATATTCAGCATATCAATCAAGTAAAATGTAGATAACAAGAAAACAGCAGAACTCTTACTGCTAAGAAGTTGATAATAAAAAGTTTAAATCAGGTGATTAAAGTTCTGTTTTTTTTTATTTTATTGATTCACTCGCACTAATGAGCAGGTATTGTTGTCTACACTCAGCGTACCTTTCTCCTTAGCTCGTTCAGTGTTTGTCACAAACTGACTTATTTTTTGTTTAGATCAACCAGTGCATTAGAGTCTGTATTGATGTTGGCTCTTCCCCTCATTGTTGAAATGTTTCTGCCACATTCGCCCTGAGCTCTGGACAGAGCAGCATGCACACACCTGTGCTGGCTGCAGTTCATCAGACACACGTGAATCCACTCTCACCTCAACCAGGATTCTTTTTTTAGGTGATCAGTTCTCCAAAAGTTCAGCTTCCAGCAGAGAGACTTTGCATCGGGTCAACTCGTGTCAAGTCCAAAAGCGAAAGACAAATGTCAAAAGAGCTGAAGCTCTGAAATCACCTCGGTCACGTCACCGTTCCGTTTCCATGGCAATGACTGACGTACGTCACGTGCGTGTTAGTGAGATTGTGTACAGTAAATGGATAATAAGAATATTACACTTGTGTTTAAATACTAGGCCTATATGTACTTGTTTTTTCATTGTCTCTAGACACTCTGTGACACCTGAGTGTGTCTGTTTACCTATAAACACAACATGGTAACTTTATTAATTCATGTTAACGAATTTATAAATAAAATGCAGATCACAGACTGCAGAGGTCTCTGTGTTATATTTCATATGGGATTAGGATACAGTCTAATGGATAGACCTGTGTTATAATTACTATGACGTTTTTTCAATGAGACGTGTACTTAAGACCTCTCCATGTTCACCTCAGTAAACTGTGTAGGGCTGTTTGAACAATTACTGTTTCTGTTTAGACAATTTTAAAAGATTTTGTCAATACATTCATCAGCTGCCAAAACAGAATATTAGCTGTTTTTTTTAGTGCACTATGCGTGATTTTACACAAGGCCTAAATATGTCCTACCTTAAGGATCTCATGTAGCCTAGATATGAGCTGTTACAGGCTACAGAAACCAAGTTTAAAAGGTGATATAATAAAATGCTAAATATTCTCTTTAAAACAATTCCCAATAAAATCAGTTCACATGGGCTAGATTACCCATTTTTTGTACCTTCGTGTTGCTGCTATACGATTTTATTCGACTAAAATCATTTTGTAAACAGTTTTTTGTGTGCTTGTGTGGGCACTCACTCTTTGTGTTCATTGAGAGTGGTGAGAGAATCCTCTCACTGCAGTCAGGTGTGTGTTTAACTGATTGACTTTGATTAAGTCCAGGTGTGAGGAGCTTTTATATACTTTGAGTGTCCAGTGCGCTGAACTGACTCATTATCTCACATTCAGAGGTAGTGAGAGGTTCTCCCTGCCTTTTTGTCTGTGTGTGTAAATATATAAACACCAACAAAACACTTGCAGTAACACAGAAAACATCACTTGGCGAGTAAAAGATACAACTTTCCCTGATTTTATGGAAAAAAAAACAAAAAAACAAATGTATTAGTTTTATTAAATTTACACCTGAAACACTCAGAAGAGAGCAAGCTGTGCTGATGAAAAGAGCAGTTCATTTAAAGTAACCTGGTTCATTTGCTTCACCTGCTGCTCACTGTCTCACCTGAGGTGTGGGTGTGAGCAAGTGGTGACTTAACTTTATTCCACAAACTCTCTGAGCTTCCTCAGCTTTGAAAAACGCTGGTCAGCTCCCACCACAAATAGAAACGTGTTGATGGTCAAATAGCTCGTTGTTTATGTGCTTTGGTTACAGACTGTACGGCTTCGATGACTTGATGAGTGTTCACCAACCCCTCGCTGCTCTTAAGCTCCTCCCCCTTCTTAAAGTTTGGTCACTTCTGGTTCCAAAAAAAATTAAACATGGCATTGGCCAAAGGTCGAGGTAATTAGATTTTTATCAAACCATTTTCTTGTATTTTGTTTTATGCATGCTCTTTTATAGTCATCTATTGTTTTAAGTTGTTCCTCTGTTATTCTGAATGTCTCCCTCTTTTATTCTTACATTTTAGTTCAAAAGTTTGGGGTCACCTAGATATGTCTTTATTTTTGAAAGAAAAGCACTTTTTTTTTCAATGAAGATAATATTAAATGAATCAGAAATACAGTCTAGACATTGTTAATGTGGTAAATGACTATTCAGGCTGGAAATGGCTGATTTTTAATGGAATGTCTACATAGGTGTACAGAGGCACATTTCCAGCGACCATCACTCCTGTTTTCTAATGGTACATTGTGTTAGCTAATCGTGTTAAAAGGCTAATTGATGATTAGAGAAGCTATAAAACTGGCCTTCCTTTGAGTTAGTGATGGCGAAATAAGGCTTTGTGAAGCAATGAGGCTTTCCAGTCAATTGTATCGCAAATAGATTCATTACTCGAGGCCTCATTTAACACAGTGTACACTAGTGACACCTTCAATTATTATTGATCACATCACATGCCATAGCAAATTGTACTACTGCGGTAACCAATAAGGATTCACGTGATATTACTTTATAACATACCTTAGTTAATATAATCATATCATTCGGTGATCTGTTTTTTTTTAAAGATTTCCTATCAAGATATAGCCTATGAAACAATAATATATATAAATCTATTGTTCTACAAGTCCAGGAAAAAAGGAAGATTGAAAGAAAGAGGGACAACATTGTGGGGTTTGATTGGGCAGTGAATGTGCTTTTGTGACTGGGAAGAAAAGGGAAGATTTTTATTTAAAAATAAAAGTTGTTTCAGTGTTTGGGCTTAGTTGATTCCATTTTTTGGAAACTATTTCCCCAGCCTTGGAGAACATTATTTCGCATGGTACAGAGGAGGCTGGTGTGCACACGAATTGTAGTGCCAGCTGGTAGAGGTGGGGGTAGACAAACTTTTGTCTTTTTCAATAAAGCAGTATGTCATCTGATCTTGGGAGATTTGTTCCGTTGAGGTAGCGCTGGACCTCAATAGTGGCATCAGCAGTGGCATTGCAGCTTCTTCTGCTCTGGTCCACACTGTTATCCAGCAGGCACCACAGGTTTCCACCTAATAACTGTAGAAAAATACATTATTGCCAGTAATTATACTTCACATGATACGAATATACCAGGACTTATATGTCAACAACAATTCACAAACTGAGCAGTAAACATAAAAAATTACCAGAGGTTGTTGCAGACCCAGCAGCTTGGGTTCAGGTTGAAGGTTGTGCTGGTGTGTCTGATGGCAATGTAGGAACATCTGGCGTTTTAGTAATGCTGGCATACTCAGCTTTCAGTCGCCTCAGTGGCCTTTGACTGGCTGAGGAACCCAAGACTTTTGAACCTTGGGTCCAGCATGGTTGCCATAGTCATTATGCTCATGGACTCCACATAAACCAAGATTTCCCTGATGCGTCTGACCAGGGTTTCAGCCAGTTGGACAGCCATGTCATTGTTCATGTTCAGTGCTTCATAGTTTACTGCATGTTGCAGCATTTTCAGAATTGGTATAACCTTGGAGGCAGACACTCTTTTCTCCTCAGAGTTTGGCTGTGGCCTGTTGAAATGGGGACAGCACAAGCAGGCACTCTCTAATGGCCTCATATTCCTGTGCATGAGGCGGGGTGAGGTCTATATTTAGAGAGGCCAGAGCTGCCCCCACTGGCTCTCTCTGACCATACAGACGCTCAAACATGCTGAAGGTGCTGTTCCAGCAAGTGTCCACCTCCTGTATCATCTTCACCATCTTCCTGGATTTGGTGCGCAATTCATTGAGGCCAGGGGTCTGATCAAAAGCCTTTATTACAATCAAATTTAGGGAGTGTGCAATACATACAGCATGCCTCACTTGTAGGATTTTGGCTGCAGCATCAGTTACAAGGCATCTGACTTTATGCTTAATGCCCCACTCCTCCATGAGGTTGGTTTTCACCTGAGCAATGTTCTCTGCAGTGTGGCTATTGGGAAATTTCTCCACTTCCAACAGCACAGTGGCTAGCTTGTCATTCTCATCGATGAAATGGCAAGGTAGGCGTCCATGTTGATGGAAGTCCACATGTCAGACATGAGACTGACAGCCACCACCTTCTGCACCTGCACCTTCTCCTTGGTCTCCTCGTACTTAGCAGCCACCATGGCCTTTAAAGCCTGAAGAAGTGTATAATTGTCCAATTTAAATAGTTATCTTGTCACCTGCCTTTTAGGGAGAATGTAGGTAGGGTCCAGCTTTTGGACCAGCTCCCTAAACCCCTCATCCTCCACCACCGTGAAAGGCTGAGTGTCCTTAATGACCATGTTGACCAAAGCATCATCCAACACAGGACAAAATGAAAATGTTAATGTACTTTAGTCAACATGTATTTCGGTATGATTGTGATGAAGCAAAGCAAATTACAGGGGAAAAAATACAAACCTTGCCTGGTTCCTGGCCTATTATCAGGCTGTACATTCTCATGGACAGCTCGATAATGCGTTGTTGCTATAGGCAAGCTCCTTAAAGCACACCAAGCACTTCACCTTCAAATCAAAATAATAAGCCATTGATAATGAACACAGAAAATGATGATAGTGACAGAAATAATAACTAATTGAAGCGATTCAGCATGGCAATATATGAAAGCTTTGTAGCACAATGGTTATGGCGGCGCCACGTCGACAGAGGCTCGGGTTCAGTTCCTGGAACCGCTGAAATGTTTTGTTTTAACGTGTACCTTATTGGGAGATGATAAATCAAAATGCTTCTAAACAGGAGACGTTTTCCTCTTTCTCGCAGGCTCCATTTCTCGGAAAAAAATAGAACCGAAACAACCAACCAACTAACGCAAACTCACAAGGAGACATGACATGTGGGTTTTGCTTCCTTTCATCCACAACCCGAAACACAAACAAATCAATGACGTAGACTCGAAGCGAGGCCTCGTTTGTCATCGGTGACGCGCTTCTCTGAAAATGATACGAGCCTTGATACGGGGTCTCGGCTAGAAATGCCCCTCCTACTTGACACACGCTTCAAAGCCTTGTGTCAAACGTAACATCACTAACCGTGCCTGCCTTACCGTTTTGCCTGCTCCCTTTGGATTTGTTTGCCTTGAAGAATTGCCTTCCTGTGTACCGATCTGGACTGTTATTAAACTCTGCCTTTCCCTGAACTCAGCCACGTGTGAGTCTGCTTTTGAGTCCCTGTCTCTATCTGGTTCTGATATTACCTTAGAAATATAAAAAATAGTCATGATCCTGCAGTGCGGGGGGACCTGGGTCTGGGGCTGAGGCATGTGCTGCCAGCCTGTTTCTGAAACACTGACCCCCATTCTCATCCCCTTGTATAGGTGGTGGAGGCACAGGGACCTCTTCCTCCGCCGGCTCCAAGATGTCCCCAGCAGTGAGGCAGATGTTGTGGAGCATTGCACACACTGCCACAACATTCGGAGCAAAGGTATATGATCCACTTCCAGGGCTCTGAAAAAGATCCCTCGCCACCGTGCCTTCATCATGCCAAAAGCCCTCTCTATGATGCACCGCCCTCTGGCATGGTGAGCATTATAGCGAGCCTCCACTCTTCCCCTCAGTGGTCACCGGTGTATTGAGGCACGGACAGGGACTACAAAACAGCCCTGGACTTTGACTCAGCCGGCCCACAACAATTGGTACGCGGAAAGTCATCAATGCCTGGCATGGGTGTCACAATACCATCCAAATTACATCAATAGCACTGATGTTGACTAGATGTTGTGTTAAGAGCATAGTATTTTAGTCTTACTTGAATGCTCACAAAGAAATGAAGGTGTCATCACCCTGCAGTCCCTCTGGCTGAACGCTGAAGCAATACAAAACAGGTATCTGAAACATACAACACATACTATGAGTTATGATGAATCACAGTGTAAAGAGGCTGTAAATATACAGTTTAATTTGAATACTCAAAGACATGAAGGTTGAATACTAACCTTAAAAAACCAAACCAGCGATGATATGTTGGGGGATGAGGAGTTTCTTCAACTCTGTCTATGACCAACTCATTGTCAAGGGACATGAGGATGTCTTTCTCCGTGCTCATGAGCATGAATGCTTCCAGGTGTTCTTGTGACTGTGTGCTCCTTATTTGACTTTTGATGTGTTTGAGAACAGAGAAACTTCTCTTACAAGATTTGCACTGTTTGTTTAGTACATCTGTGTCTTCTTTGTCATCATCACAGCCATCCTGACTTCGTACTCTTCAAATGCAGACATTTTAAGCCGTGGCCACTGAGCTGCCACACACTTTAGCTCAGACTGCAAATTGACAGCTGTTGCTCTGCTGTCAAACCTGAGCAAGCATTTGCTAAGTTCTTAAAATGCAGAATCAGGCAGAGCATCTGATAACACTTCAGCAAAGTTTCTCAGATCAAGAAGAGACAAGTCGGCATAGAGTGTACCATGAGTCAGAAAACGCCTGTGGATGCTCTCTGTGATTGTATCCATAATCTGGTTATGGACCTCAACTTCATAGGCACTGTTTGCATCTGTGAGACTCTCATCACTTGTCATTTCACCAGCCTTCCTCTTTCTTTTCTGTGGAAGTGTTGCCTCCAACTCAAGCTCACAGTCCTCTTCCACCATTAGTTGTGCATTTTCCCAATGGACGAAGGTATCAGCAGCTTGCTTAACTGACTTAAAATGTCTTGCCATTACCATCCTGTGTGCAGTTAAGATATCTAGTCCACTTGACTGTAGATATTTTGACAGCGGTGTTGTGGCAGGAAAAGCTGAGCAGTTAACACTGTGTCATACCTCATCAGCGCCTCTAAGAATCCTCTAGCTTTGACGCGCAGTGCTGTTTTTAAATTGGCCTGACCGTCATGAGGACATCAATGTATGAAGCCTGGTCTGGTTTTCCAAATGACCCAAAGATCCTCTTCAAGGCTACCACCTTGTCTCTCTGATAGTAGAGAGACGTCTCTGTCGAGTGTCCTGGCTTCTTTGCTCCCATACACGAATGAACACAGCAATATCATTCATGAGAGAGAAGAGGGACCCACTGGATATGGCCAGTACTAGGTTCAGCACATGTACCTGGTTTGGGGCTTTGGATGACAGGAGTGTCGAGAAGCCTCTGTACTGGCCCTGCATGTTTGATGCACCATCTGTAGCATTGCTGATGTCCAAATTAAAACGTTCCATCACATCTGTCAGCAATATTGGCCAGTGGATGCCTCACACTTGACCACTGCAAGTAGCCTTTCCTGAATTGCATCTGTAACATATCTCAAAATTACAGAACACTGCTCATGGGATGTAATGTCCTGGGCTGTATCTATTTGTACAGAAAACATCCCTCTTTTGCAATGGTCTCCTGAATTAGCCACTGCACTGTGGAAATGACAGTGTTCACAGTGGGTTTGGACAAAAATGTTACGGCAGCACCGCGACCCCTAGCCTGTGACTCGTGCATCTTTTTGCTTTTTTCTATGCACTCAGTGAGATGTTCCTTCAGACATACATCATATTTCCCAAGAACTATGATGAGCTCTAGAAAGTTGCCGTGGTCAATGTTGTGGTCATCGAGAGTGTATGCTGCCTCAGATTGCTGTCCTCTCTTTCCAATAAACTTCACCACTTCTACTACTTGTTCCAACACCTGCCGTCTCTGTGAGCCACAATTTGGGGACCATGTAGCAGGCTGGCTATATCTGATTTAGATGCCCTCAAAAAATATGCCTCGGCACAACCTCTGTGGATGTTGCTTCTTTCATGTTCCTCAACTCTTATAGTTATATGATTCCAGTCCTGCATTCCACTGATGAAGGGATTGCTTACAGTGGGTTTGGCAAATGCCAAACATACTGCACTATGCAGTGTATGGCTCTCTTCACAGTACGTTAGCCACTTTCTGTCTGTGCCATCTTTGTGTTTAAACACGCGCTGTACTGTCAGGTATTTTGTCTTCTTCTGAGGGTGGTAAGAAAAAAAAACCTCTAGGCTGTGACTGTCTGAATTGGGGCGCTTAAAGTAATTTAAGGTTGAGCTGGCGTGGGTGTCATCCTCTGCCCTCGGTCTAAGCTCAACCTGAATAAACAAATGATGGAATGGATTTAAAAAATAAAAAAAAAACAGGTTTTATGTATCCAATTGATCATAACATCATCTATTCCATGGATCTTATGATTACTTTATTACTCAGTAATCTTAATTAGTTTACTGCACAAATAATAATGAAAATACACCACTACAAATGTAACTTCTGTATTGAAAGTCTTCAAAGTTTGTAAGTATTATCAGAAAACTGTAACGGTAAAAAGTAAAAGCACAACAGTTTTTATATATACAGCATATAGCCTATTTCTTAATATTACTGCATGTGACATTTTACACCTAAAATGTTTAAAGTGGAGCTGTTTTAACAACTATAATCATTACTTTATTTCATTTAATTTTTTGCATTGTACTGAGCAACACAAACTGGGTATAGATAAAAATGTAGCAACACCTGAATAACATTTGCTAACATCAGCCAACTCTCTTTCTCCCTCTCTCATGTCATGTTCCATACTTACTTGCCCTGTATCTGTCTGTGGAACTTCCACCAGCTCATCTCTCTGTCCCTCATCATCACATGTGGCCCTACCATGCTGAGGTTACACAACTGTCTGGCTCGCCTCAACACAAGTTGATGTTAGCAGCAGGAGTGATCCTGCTGCTAACATCAACTTGTGCTGCTGAACATTTCAGTGAGCTTGTGACATTTAGCGGCTTCACTTTCTAAATGTCGCATTTTTTACCGACGTTTTCCATATTTTTGTGCTTCACTGCTACTACTACTTCTTCTTCTTTTCAATTAGCTGGTGGGCGCTGCCGGCTGGCATCCAACTTAAAAGACGCATTGTTGCCACCTACCGGACTGGAGTGTGAAACAGTAGATTAGCAGGAAAAAAAAAAAACTGGTGATGAGTGCGTGGCGGCCGCATGGATATCCCCCATCCCCCACAATGAAATATCTAGCTGGTGGGTAACAGCCTCTGACAAATACTGGACTATTTCTCAGCACCCTGGTGTCGTGGACTGAACCAGGGTAGCCCACAAATGTCCAGAAATTTGCCTGTGCTGTCACAGATCGCCTGCAGCTGGACCGTGGGGAGCCTTGATGCGGATATGGCTCCCACATAGCGGCTGAAGGCTGGGCTGGAAGCCATTTCCTACGTCAGCACACCGCGCGAGGGTTGGAAATTGGAGAACTTTTGCCAGGTGGGTAAGAAGTGTATCACACATTCCATGGACAATGTCAAAGACGATTGTCTTTGGCACATCAAAGACCCGGGAGACAACAGTGCATGACAACCCATGTGCCAGCCAGTACATCATCAGGAGAACCTCCATGTACTGCCCCCAGCCATGGGTCTTCTCCCTCCTGAGTAGGGCCATGAGGGCCTCAATCGTTGGCCTACTCAGGGTGTAGATCCTGTGTTCGCTCAAAAAAAGATCTGAACAAGGGGGACATGAGGGTTGGGGGTGGCATAAATGTTTCTCCGTTCCTGTAAAGGACAAAATTAAGTATCAATACATGACAGTGTGTTTTTTCCCGTTTTCTACTCATTTTGAAACCTAATGATGCATTTTCATTGTGTAAGTTAAAACATAATGCCTATATTGTACATAGGAACACATTGGATTAGTTTAAATTTAAGCATGCTCTGATCTTTGGTCTAAACCCATATCAGCATCCTCTTACCATTTGTGCACACAATGCCATGAGCCTCCGCAGTCACACCCTCCTCCTTCTGATTATGCGTTGGTTTTGCTGCATGGCACACCATACAGCAGCAACAACTTCTTCATTCTCTATTTTTCTTGGTGACTAAACAACTCAGCTGTCCTTTTATAGGCCAGTCAATGATAATTGTCTCATCTGGATTCATACCACACAGCTGGGTAGATTGTTATTGGCTATCCATTGAGTGTGGTAGTGTTGGCCCATGGATTACCTGATCGATATTTCTTTTGGGAATCAACTATTTTGTCACATTATACATGCACAGCCTGTATCAGTCATAGCAACATCAAGTCTAGATATCAGTCTTTTCTGATTTGTGTTGTGGTTCTTAAGATATTATGCAAAGCCATATAATCAGATTATAATCACCATAAAAAACATCACCCTGTCTTTCAGGTAAAAAGGGATCAGAGACATTTTGAGCCACATTATGTTTTGTGCATTTCTTCAGTTGTACATTCTTGTGTTGCATAAATGTAACAATTAATTTCATACTTATTTTGATGTTGATTTCTGAGTGGACAGGAAGGTGATGGTTTCACTTTTGTTACTTGTAGCCTGGTAGTCTATATTGCTTTTATTTCACCGGTAAGAAGACACAGGGGAACGTTTTTTAGATGTGCTTTTAGTAGTCCATTTTCTGAACATTGTAGTTTCAACACGACGGACCCACGTCATTAACCTCCGCCAGCCCGTCGGATTGTCAGAGCAACGAGATCGCCTTTCCCTAAGTCCTTTATGAATTCTCCTAACATCTTTCCTTAACCTCATGACGTTTCCCCGGGGTTAAGGTAAAGGAGATAGGAGGGACAATTCGAACACACCCTAAAACTCCTTGCTGGGATTTTTAAAGCTAAATCAGGAGCTCTGAGAGGATCCTCAGAATGTTTGTGAATACAGGCCTGGATCTTTTGATGAAAGCATCTTAGCACTTAAGTACAATGGAGGATTAGGGCCACATTAAAAAAAATATATATATTACATTTATGAGATTAAAGTTGTAAATTAACGAGTTTGAGACCAGTGTGCGCGAAAATGATGAAAGTAGAACTCTTAAAGAATAAAGTGGTTATTTTAGTCTATATCAGAAGAGCAGCAGCATCTTGTCCTAAAGGTTTCACTAATAAGGAAATAGACTACTTCTTTGTGTCGTCGGTAAAAACAGTTCAAGAGAAGTTTTCACTTCAACTTGGAAGATCTTGTTTATCTGTAAAATGATGAACAGGACACAAACTGTCTCTGCACATGAGACCGATAACAGACACAAATAGATGTGTTGGGGCTTTACTTATGCAGATATGAAACTACACATGCTTTTGGCACATCATCATCTTCACCCTGTAAAAATACTGCAAGAAACTGAAGAAAGAACCACACTGACTTAGAGGAAGTTGTCTACAGAGGAAAAGGCTGTAAGAGTTCTACTTTCATAATTTTTTGCAGGCTGGTCTCGAACTCGTTAATTTAAAGAAATAATAATTTAACGTGGCCCTAATTCTCCGTCGTACTTAAGAGAGCTCCGAAGGTGTAAAACTGTTAGGAAGAAGAGTTTCTCAAGCTGAGGAACAGAAAACAAATATTCATGCAGACATTTCAATCATCTGACTTTTTTCAGTACAAAGTGAGACATACATGTTGAGTTTCTCTACATGTGGTTACCTCCACAGGTGTATCTAATCACTAATTAAGACTCTTCACATGCTGATATGTGATTTCAAACATCTTGTAGGCTGTATACTTAATAAGTATGTTGTATGATTAATCACACAGATGTAATTTTAGTGTTTATAAATCATGCAATGTCTGACTAGATTCTATGATGGACTTGTTTTCTCACTCAGTAAAAATCCTTGCTGTGATTTTCAAGTTATGAACTCTGAGAGGATTCTCAAAATGTTTGTGAATACGGGTCCAGGAATTTAAACTTGTGGCGAAATAACACTGACTGTGATATGAGGAACCTCTGGGACTTCACCATATTACTGTTTACAGTTTGTCTTCTTTTTTAAGTTTACTTGTAAAAATCTGTGTAACAGAGTACTTAAAGAATAAAGACCCAACAAGAAAAAATATACAAAAATTTAAGAATAAGAGGAACAACTTAAAACAATAGATGACTATAAAAGAGCATGCATAAAACAAAATACAAGAAAATGGTTTGATAAAAATCTAATTACCTCGACCTTTGGCCAATGCCATGTTTAATTTTTTTTGGAACCAGAAGTGACCAAACTTTAAGAAGGGGGAGGAGCTTAAGAGCAGCGAGGGGTTGGTGAACACTCATCAAGTCATCGAAGCCGTACAGTCTGTAACCAAAGCACATAAACAACGAGCTATTTGACCATCAACACGTTTCTATTTGTGGTGGGAGCTGACCAGCGTTTTTCAAAGCTGAGGAAGCTCAGAGAGTTTGTGGAATAAAGTTAAGTCACCACTTGCTCACACCCACACCTCAGGTGAGACAGTGAGCAGCAGGTGAAGCAAATGAACCAGGTTACTTTAAATGAACTGCTCTTTTCATCAGCACAGCTTGCTCTCTTCTGAGTGTTTCAGGTGTAAATTTAATAAAACTAATACATTTGTTTTTTTGTTTTTTTCCGTAAAATCAGGGAAAGTTGTATCTTTTACTCGCCAAGTGATGTTTTCTGTGTTACTGCAAGTGTTTTGTTGGTGTTTATAGATTTACACACACAGACAAAAAGGCAGGGAGAACCTCTCACTACCTCTGAATGTGAGATAATGAGTCAGTTCAGCGCACTGGACACTCAAAGTATATAAAAGCTCCTCACACCTGGACTTAATCAAAGTCAATCAGTTAAACACACACCTGACTGCAGTGAGAGGATTCTCTCACCACTCTCAATGAACACAAAGAGTGAGTGCCCACACAAGCACACAAAAAACTGTTTACAAAATGATTTTAGTCGAATAAAATCGTATAGCAGCAACACAAAGGTACAAAAAATGGGTAATCTAGCCCATGTGAACTGATTTTATTGGGAATTGTTTTAAAGAGAATATTTAGCATTTTATTATATCACCTTTTAAACTTGGTTTCTGTAGCCTGTAACAGCTCATATCTAGGCTACATGAGATCCTTAAGGTAGGACATATTTAGGCCTTGTGTAAAATCATGCATAGTGCACTAAAAAAAACCAGCTAATATTCTGTTTTGGCAGCTGATGAATGTATTGACAAAATCTTTTAAAATTGTGTAAACAGAAACAGTAATTGTTCAAACAGCCCTACACAGTTTACTTACAGTTTACTATAACACAGGTCTATCCATTAGACTGTATCCTAATCCCATATGAAATATAGCACAGAGACCTCTGCAGTCTGTGATCTGCATTTTATTTATAAATTCGTGAGCATGAATTAATAAAGTTACCATGTTGTGTTTATAGCATAGACTGTAAATATTACTGGACGAACCCTGACCCAGCAAATGAGTCCAATCCAGTCCATATTGGATTTGCAGTCTCAACCTAACTTCGGATCAACCTAGCCACAGCAGTAAGGCGGGACCGGCGGGACTTAACTCCGCCCATTCAGCGCGACGTTAGCGGTCCACTTCACATCATCCCCTATTCCTGCTCGTCCTGAGTTATCTCTATAAACAGTAAGTTAACATTTAACTTTTCTACAACACAGTTAAAACTAATTATCTTCAACCCAAATATTTAATTAAAGTCTTAAAACTACACTTTTTTAAATATACAATTATGGTTATTAGTTATTTGTCAGAGCAGTTAGACTTTGTCAGTGTTAGCAGAGAAATACATTAGAAAAGTTTTATCCATAAACTGTAAATAAATATGAAACATCCAGAAGAAATCAATATTACAAAGCATACAGTTCATGTTACTGTTCTGACAAAAAGAGGAATGTCTGTGTCTTATATTTACTGATGTCAACAACGATGAGGTGAACATGACGATTGAAAAATAAATATTTAGTATTTATTATAAGATATTTGTTTTCTATAGAACCCCGTGAAGTCATGGAGTCTGTGGACAGTGTCAGCTTCACACCAAAAACTTTAAGTATTAGAAAAAATAGTGTTTAAGACTGGCATATATTATTATTGCAGCTACCTTGTTCAATATTATTCCTGCAGATGTGGCTAATAACAAAAAAACACCCTGAGCTGTCACATGTAGTTAACTGTACATTTTGTCTTGTCTGAGGCATTAATTGAACACCTTTGTATTTCTCCTATAGACACAGTGTGGATTATTGGTGACTTGTCCGTCGAGGTGCCCAGAGAGCTGCAGAGACAGAGGAAGAAACCTGAGCCTCAACAACATCTGCATTTGTTGGTTCTTCTGGGGTGGACTTCAGTTGCTTCTCTTCAACAGCTCGCTGCGAGGGAGGTCTCCCCCGGATGGCCTGAGTGATGTCATCCACAGGCTGAGAGCTGAGGCGTGTTTTAAGCCTCTTGACAAACCGTTACACCGTACCCGCCTGTCAAGCTGGTCAGCTACACGCCTTATTGTGAATAACTCTAATCCTTCATTAAATCAAACGACCCCCGTACAGTGTGTGTCGATCGAGACATGAGCTAATCACACCTATTTGTTTGTTTTGTACCAAGCTGTAAACATGTTAATCTCTGCTGTAAAAACAGGCTTTTTGAATGTAGTTTTTCAGATTAAATAAATATGTCTATATAAATGCACTCCTTTGTCTCTACTTATGAGTACACATTTCAGATTTGAAATGACAAGACTAAAATGTGCATTAATGCTCAACTCAATAGCTAAGGGAAGGAAGTCTACTTTTACACAACTTTTTATTCTATTGACATTTTTTTTTACCAAATACTAATGTAGTTCATTTCTGAAAATGGGATGGAACAGAGTCATTGCAAAATTTGCCCTTAAACACAGCCCCATTCTTAAATCAAGATACATGGAGAGTAAATAAGATCAATAACTTGTGAATAAAAACACAGTTAAAATGATTTAGAAATGTAGTCTTCCCAGATCAATATCACATAATATCAACTTCTCTCATCTAAACTGGACAAATGGGAAGAAAATGGGAAGAAAATGGTTTGAATGCAAGTTGTTTGGAGGAGATCTATTTTTATTTGAACAGCATGAATACAGTCTTCCAAG
Organism: Labrus mixtus; assembly: GCF_963584025.1. NCBI lineage: Eukaryota > Metazoa > Chordata > Actinopteri > Labriformes > Labridae > Labrus > Labrus mixtus. Next base: position 3,280,872 of record NC_083629.1, on the reverse strand, counting down.
GTGCAAACCCTCCTCCTCCTCCTGAAGCCTGTGGATGATGTACTGCCGTCTTATCTGCTGGCCATCTTCTCTCACCAGAACTTCGACTGTTGAAAAGTCATTCTGAAGAAGCTCGAGCATGTGACATGGATCCAGGAGAACATGGACTTTTAGTGCGGGGTCTTCAGGATGGAAAAGAAAGAGAGAAAATATCAGTTATTCATTAAATCAATTTGTTTGTTCTCATCTATTTTTCTGTATTCATCTGTGTGTAAGAGCACATTTCTAAATTCAACAGTGTACTACCCAGACAACAAAGGTACAGTATTCAGGTAATCAACATCTATTCAAAGTTAAGAAGATAAACGTTATTGTAATCATGATATTTTCAGCTCTCACTCACTTGCACAATGATATTCCACAGGAAAAAATTTAGCAGTTTATTGTGGATAGTACTTCATCTTAACATGAAACAAATATAACCTGAATTATTTAAATCATTAACAGGTCCCAACTCTCTGTGCTTTAGTACAGAACATACAGTAGCTCATCTGTTATTAACATGAGCTCAGTACATGGCTGTATTCTTCAAACTATGTCTTGTACTTATTGCTTTATATCTTATTTTCATTCTATATGTAATTTATATTTTATATTTCTACTGCTGTATTCTGTGGAAGAGCATCTGTAATGATTAAGAACTATATTAATAACCATATTAAATTTACCTGAACTCACACAAAGTTTTTTTTTTTTTAATTTGGTAACAGTTTGCACAAATGTTAAGACACTATATCAACCATGTAACGTTAATGTCATCCTGTATAACCTACACAGCATATTAGGTTCAGTTGAGTTAAGTTTATGTTACTGACGGATAATTACTACACAAAGTTTGTTTTTTAATGTCCACATTTACGTGGAGTATAACATTCATCATAACGTCAGATAACCATATTTACAGTCTGCGGTTAACCACCGAGGTGAACCTTTAGCTTCTAACATCACACAAACTCATTATGTTCAACAACAACATCTTAACAACAAACATTTCTAAACCATTGACTGTAAATAATGGACTACACTGAGTACAGTTAGCCGACTGGTTTACAAGCTAACGCTAAACAAGCTAGGTCCGTAAATCTAAATACCGACACATGAATATGCAGTAAATATAACACTACTATATCACTTACCGAAAAAAACTGAAGCATCAACTTCTTGGATGGTCTGTTAACCGCACAGCAAGCCATGTATGTTGTCAGATATGTGTTAAACAAACTCTCCAAACGAAGTAAAAAAGAGGAGAAATCAGAGGCTGTTAGCCTCCTGACCTGCTGACCTGACAGACAGATGCAGCGCGCAGAGCTGTCAATCAAATCTGCCACAACCCTTATATGGGCATAGCCGTTTTCCTTAATAGAATAAAATCCGATGAGTTATAAAAAATTGTGTGAGGAGAAGGGGCCGTCAATTTATCAGATATATCTCGTTTTTTGAACCAGTAAACATGTTAATTCCTGTGGTAAAAACGGGCTTTTTTGGCTGTGGGCTTATGGCACTTCCGGCGCTTCTGCAGCCAGCCTCAAGCGGAACCTCGAGAAACTGCAGTTTTTTGTACTTCCGCATTGGCTTCATTTTTCGAGACCGGAGGTTGCCCTTTGGTTTATACAGACACACTCAGGTGTCACAGAGTGTCTAGAGACAATGAAAAAACAAATACATATAGGCCTAGTATTTAAACACAAGTGTTATATTCTTATTATCCATTTACTGTACACAATCTCACTAACACGCACGCACGTGACGTACGTCAGTCGTTGCCATGGAAACGGAACGGTGACGTGAACCAGGTGATTTCAGAGCTTCAGCTCTTTTGACATTTGTCTTTCGCTTTTGGACTTGACACGAGTTGACCCGATGCAAAGTCTCTCTGCTGGAAGCTGAACTTTTGGAGAACTGATCACCTAAAAAAAAACTTTTGTTGGAGAACATTTTGTTGGAGAACTTCACCCGAGGAGAAAAGTTAAATTTTTAAAGTGAACAACCTCAGGACACTTGATGGAGGAGTACCTGCAGGCCAGATACAGGTTGTTGCTGCACTACTACGGTGGTAAGACATCTTTTACTCTCACATTATGTTTCATTATGCTCATTTATATCCATAAAATCATTTAAAACAATGTTCAGTACAAGTTTAATGCTGAATTAATGCAATTGTTTAAAGTAAAGATCGACACTTTGTCAAACTGAGTGTTAGAAGTTTGAAAACCTCTCACAGATTCGTTTTTATGTGTAAAATGAATATGAGATGGTGGGAAAGTCAATATTCTGCCGGGAAATGTTTATAATGTGTTTAACACTGATGTAGGGATTTGAAAACTTTGTTATTTTGATTTGATGGCATGAATTATTCTAAATTTAATATAAAGTTTTGGTTATAAAGATGGCGACTGGGCTATTTTTCGTAAAATGCTTAAAATTAGTTTTTCTTGATCACCATGGAGACGGTGGAATTTTAGAGAGCTGACGTCAGAACGTCAGCACGTGCAGATGTAAACAAATGGACGTCTGTGTGGATACATGAGTTTGATTTTTGAAACTTTTAGCTTTTTAACACGGCTTTTATCACTGAATATTTCTGACAATTAAATACAATTTCAGTTCTTTGTCTTTTAAACTTAAATGGATTGAATTCATGTTTAATAGAATTGAATAATAGAAATAGTTCCCAATTTTAAACTGAGATGTTTTTTTGTCAAACAATTGGTACTTTCCAAGGCGTCATAACACTGTCATATATTCAAAAAAGTCCAATAGTTGAATGTTAATGCATGTGAACTCAAGTAGAGTTAAGACATATTTGACTTTTGAACTTTTCTTAATTTAAAATATTTCTGTCATAGCTATCCTAGCATCTAAACAATAGTTACTTTGTCTTGCTGTTCAGTTTTAGATAAATGAAACAACAATGTCATTAAATCAAGCACCAGGCTAAAAGCTTGGTAAGAAATGTTGGAGATTGAAATATCTGTTTATCAACAGTATACTCTAATTTTGATGGTTTATTTGAGGTCGATGTGATAATAGTTCAATCTGTGAATGTTCTGTGAAAGCATACTGAAGAATTTGATCTGTGGACATAGACAAAAGTTGCTTATTGACCTCAGTTTCATGTCAAATTCTTTATTTATACCGTAACTTCTCAGCATAGTGCAGGTTGTGACTTCTTTCAAACTCTCTCACCCTCAGGTGGACATCTGAACAACTTCATCGAGCGTCCCGTCGCTGAGAGGCCTGGAGAGATCATGGACGATCCTCCAGCGCCCCCTGCTGACGAGGAGGAGGAGGAGGAGATCGACGTCGTGGGTCTGGACGATGAGGAGGAGGAGGAGGAGGAGCCTCAGGTGGCCGAGCCTGACAGATATGATGTGGATGGTAAGTGGGATGATGATGGTGCTCACAGGTTTATAAATGAGGATGTTATTGTTCAGAAGACAGTACATGTTAAGGCTGTTTATATCATGGGATCTCCTCATTTAAAGTAGACTCACTGAATTTGTCTCTAAACACATCCTGCTTTGTGTTCACACAGATGAAGAGGAGATGGAGGTGGCTGCTCTGGTGGACGAGGAGGTGCTTCAGGTGGCCGAGCCTCAGGGAGACGACGGAGATGCTCCTGACAGGTTTGATCGTCCTGACGGCAGGAGAGGGGAGAGAGAGGAGGAGCTGAATGATGTCAGACCTCCCTCTCCTCCTCTGCTGCAAGAAGGTCCTGCTGCCCAAATTCCTCCTGCTGACCCTGCTAATGCTCCTCCTTATGCTGCTGCTAATGCTCCTCCTTATGCTTCTGCTAATGCTCCTGCTTATGCTGCTGCTAATGCTCCTCCTTATGCTGCTGCTAATGCTCCTGCTTATGCTGCTGCTAATGCTCCTGCTTATGCTGCTGCTAATGCTCCTGCTGCTGCTAATGCTCCTGCTTATGCTCTAGTTTATGCTCCTGCGTATGCAGTTTATCCTGCTCATCCCTGTGCTCACTTTGCTGCCCCTCTTGCTTACGTTTATTTTCCTGTTTATGTTGCTCCTCCTCCTGCTGATGCTCCTGCTGATGCTCCTGCTTCTGATCCTGAGTTTCAGATCCCTCAGCTGGAACCTGAGACCCTGGGGCCCCTGACCGAGGTGGACGACTCTCTGGAAGAAGATCCTGCATCGCCCTCAACTTCTGGCTCCTCCAGGAAGAGGAAGAGGGAGGACAGCGAGGAGGAGCAGGAGGAGGGGGCTGATGCCAGGAGACCGAGGACGTCCGATGACAGCGAGGAGGAGGAGGAGGAGGAGGAGGAGGAGGAGTGGGCTGATGCCAGGGGACCTAGGTCGTCTGATGACAGCGACTCAGAGGAGGAGGAGGAGTGGGCTGATGCCAGGGGACCTAGGTCGTCTGATGACAGCGACTCGGACTAACTCCACTTACTAATTCTATCTGTTCTCTCTTCCTCACACCACAGGTTTCTCTCCAAAGGATGCTGCAGTAACTCTTTCTTCTTCCACTGATGACCGGCCTCTGCGTCTGGATGGACCAGTGATTCCAGGGACAGCTCTCACGTCTGGCAGGGCTGAAGACCCCCGTGGTAGCGTCTTGCACCGGGGGCATATCTGCAACATCTCCACTTTTTTTTCTGCACGGCGGCTGGGTGGACTTTTCTTTCTTTGATCCTGAGGGCGGGTCTTAGCGTCTGGCTGGGCCTGTAAGACTCCAGGTAGCCTTTGCGTCTGGCGGGGCTGTCGACCCCCCCGTGCATAGCCTTTGCGTCTGGCGGGGCTGGAGAGGACAGATGTAGTCCTGGTAGTGTCTTCAGATGGATTTGATCTCCCTGGTCACAGCACTAGAGACTCTTACTGAATGAGCAGTGACTGGAGCGCACAGGGAGAGAGAAGAAGAAAACTAAAGGGAAGCTGCAGAAACAGGAAGAAACCTCAAACAGGAACCAGAACCACACTGGTCAAGGGGGGGGGGGGGGGTCTTTATTTATCAAACACAAGAGCCTGGAGATCAGCTCAACAGCTTCTAGAGGTGAACTACAGACACATATTTCATATGGATAAAAAAAGTAAGTACAAGTGTTTGACATGTGGAGTCAGTGACTCAGAATAGGTAAGAATGGATTTACTCAATCGTTAACCTGTGGCCTTTCAGGCTCTTTCATCTGAACAAGTGTCAGGTCATGTGTCACTTTTAGAAGAAACCAATTATTCCATACAGTAGGCTATTCAGTCCATTTACTAGCTGAATCTGTTGTTTAGCAAAGGAATGCATATTTACTGACAATTTCTAACCCAGGCTGTTTCAGCACAGTGGATTAAGGAGAGATAAAGTGAGTGATAAAATGTTAGATGAAACATAATGTTTATTAAAACAACAACCTACCTCTCTTCTAACATTAACAAATCTACATTATCATGTTTCAGTCTCTAGAGAATATTTCTATGTTGTGTAAACTTAATAAATTATATATTGTAGCATCCAGACTTTACAGACCCGCTCAGGAGCCGCACGGATAGGAGGAAGGAGAGGATGACAAGGTTTGATAAGTATTCACAGAAACGCCGAAAGGAGCACAGCCGAGTGGTGATGTATTCCTGTTTTCTTTACTATGACTGATAGCTTGAAAACAAAGGTGAGTCATCAATATAATGTTTCTTTCATAGAGACCGTAATGCATGTGTTTGTGTAAACTTGCTGCTCGTTGTGTTCTAATTTAATTTTACCACTTTTTTTTAAGTCAAAGAATCCTGATGTGTCTCATTATTCACTGTTGATAAAAAAATGTGAGTTTAAAGTTTAAAAAAACAAAGTGATCAAGAACAGACTTCATTGAACACCTGACAAATATCTCTATTGCAACATTTTAAAGAGTTATCGTCTAATAGACTCTTTTGTCACCGGGTCACCTAAGGTCATACCGCGGGAACAAAAGCTTCTCACTGACACTACTTTTGTATTTTCAGATACCATTACTAATTTCATAGTTTGAAGATTATTTTTCATGCCAATAATTATTTGTCTGTTGACTCTTCATACAGAGACTGAGGCTCCTGAAGAACATCCAGACGTTTCCTTGACAACAAAGATGAAATCTTCCTCCTGACGAGATGAGAGAGATGACTGACCATGACATGGAGAGAAGAGAATGTTCCTGTGTTTCAGTCCACTACTGAAGTAAGCTGCATTTTTAAGGATTTCTTCTACATCTGTGAAAATGGTAGACACTGACATGAGACCAAGAGAATAATCTGTACTCATGATAATGTTTCTGATCTCACAGTGAAGGACTCCTCATGCGTCTTTGGTTCTCCTGGAGCTCCTGAGAGACAACGTAAGAAAAAAAACACAGAGAGATGACATCACACAGCCAGTTTGATGTGAGGACGCTCCAGCACCACAGCAGTCCTCTAAACACACTGAAGCACCGCCAGCTCCAGACTTTCTACTGTGAACTTCAATCTGATTTTAAATTCAATCAAATAAACCAAAAACTTAGACATGTGAAATGATCCTGTGTTCTGTGAGATCCTTCAGCCTCACTGATGTTGGGTTAACACAAAGCTTCTACAATAATAAATCACTTAAAGGTTACATTAAAGGTGATGTAGTTGAACTGTTTCAGAAACTGTGGGCTCTCTGGAGTCTGTTTGAACAGACAGGAATCACATCAGACACATTATCAACACTTTAGTAAGGAGAGCAAACTGAGAGCTTTATTGTCATTTAGAGGAGTCTAAAAACAAATGAGTCGTTTTAACACAAACAGAAATGTTGGACAGCAAATGTTAAATAAACACTTCAATGTTTAAAATGTCATGTTTAAAGAAGATGTGATTTTTTTTTGCCCTGAGGGTGTCTCCAGAGGAAAAGGTCATGTTGTGACAAAGATGAAATGTTGAATCATCTGTTTCAGTTAATGAATCAACCAGAATAAAGAGAAAGGTCAGCACACTGCTCAGCTCCAAATGAGCAACTTTATTTAAAACAGAGAAACATCTCCATCCATAAGATCTTCATCAGGATAATGTGGCACGAGACAAACAGTGTTTTCTAAAGTGAGGCAATTAGCAGAAATGAATTATCACCTGTTGAACCAAAACAAAAAAAAAACGGATAATCATTAATTGCTTATGAAATGTATTTAGTTATTACCTTCCCTTTTCTATAATTGTTCCTTCTATAACACATTTTCACTGTATTAAGTATTCTTTAAAGTTAAACCGCACTTGCAGCAAGTACAGTATGTGTTGTACAACATTGTAACAAATTTGTGTATTTTCCCGGATTGCACTAAGGGATACCTGTCCTGTGCAGCTACAAAGCTGCCATTGTACCTGTGTGGCTGGTGTAGCCTTGTGCAACCATGTGGCAGCACTATTATACCAGCCTGCACACTATTCTCAGCTCAACATCACCACTGTCCCCCCAGTGCACAGCTGCACAGAGACAGAACAGCAGTGGCATAAACCAAGAACCATGGTATGCTAACTTTATGACATACTGTGAGGTTATGTAAAGTTATTTGTCCTTGTTTTTGGAAAAAATAAAAAAAATTTGTCTAACTGCAAGGTGTTAAACCTGGTCCTGTAAATGAAATGGTCATCCTTTCAGCCAGACCCAAGGAAAGAAGACTTACACAGGGAGTCAGGTTATTATTATTTATATATTTTTTGTCATGATTGTTTCTGTAATTATTATCATTTGTGAAAACATTTGAGTTAAAAGTCATACACAGACACACATACTTACCCACACAAGATCAAAACATGCACATTACCAACATATACATAGACATGAGGTAGCAGTTAAAAAAAAAAAGGCGTAGCTCTTGTCCAACACAGAGTTCACATTATTTTAGCAGAAGTGTTGTGTGCCTTTATGCAGTGTTCGGTATAGTTAGGGTAAAGACCTTTTTAAATAAATGAATACATAGGTAGATAGAAAATAAATGAATAAGCAAATAATTATTTGTCTTTTCCATAGGAGCAACTTGTATAAGGGAGTCAGTTCCCCACTGCCTGAACTCTCCACACTGAAGGTGGATGAAGTGAACCATGGACTTCCCAGTGATGTGGCTCCATTAATAACAACTATGGCAATAGGCAACAATGTTCGTCTGGTTGACTCTGCATTTGGAAAAGTGCAAGAAGGAAGTGTATTATCTTACCACATGCCAACAAAAAGAGTGCCAAAAACCTGTCCACACACAGATGCCCCTTCTGTCATTGGAAACATCCTTAGAAACAGCACATAAAATTGAATCAAGTACAAAAGAGCAGAGCTCCTGCATTGAGTGGCACCAATTGAGAAATTTAGAGAGATCTGTCACAGCTCTGCTGTAAATCTTGTTAAAAGGCTACTGAGACCCAGCCATCAGACAGCAGACATGAGGAGGGGGTTTGAAATGGAGCCTGCAGCTGTAGAGGAGTACTGCAGAGCAAGGGATGTGAACCACTACCCTTGTGGGTTCCTCATCCACCCCGACGCACCATGGATGGGATCATCACCTGATGGTATTGTCTATGACCCACAGGGGCAACCAGTCTTTGGCCTCCTAGAAATTAAATGCCCAATGTGGACTGCCCTTATATAAAGATCAGTGAGGGCACACACACACTCAGAAAGTCCCATCCTTACTTTTGGCAAATCCAGGGCCAGATGCTGATTTCCGGTTTAGACTGGTGTGACTTTGTTGTCTATACACAGGAAGACATGTTTATCCAGAGAATTCCCCAAGACAAGGAAACCACAAAAACAATCAAAGAAAAAATTGACCTTTTCTTTTTCTATGTGTACCTACCCACTTCCTTATATAGCTAGACTGAAATTAGACTGCCAAGCAAAAATGCTCAGTAGGAAGCAAAGGCATCAGCAGTGTGTTCTCCATGATGGATTCAATTTTAAATGTATGTTGTTGTTTTGCACTACGTTAATTATTTGGTTATAATGTGTCCATTGTGCTTAAAAATGAAATGTTTTACACTTGTGAGAATGTATGTTCTGCAATACAATGTGATCAATAGCATGGGAGTGTTTCATGTATAAAATGTATGTTCTGCAATACAATGTGATCAATAGCATGTTGTTTCATGTATAAATGTAATTTCTAAAGAAAAGAAGGTAAGCAAAAGAAATCTGGGTCCAAAGTGAATGTATTTCAACAAACCAATATTCAATGACTTCAACAACACCAAACAGATTTCATGTTATACAGATAATTGCTATTTACACTACTCTGGCTTCTTGGACCAAGACTTAACAAGAGGCCCATTTTCATAGTTTGTCAGGAGACATGCAACAGAATAAAGTTGGTTAATGTTTCCAAAAAGCCGGAGTGGAATCTCTGTCTCGAAGAACTTGTGTTCCTTCACTCGGCGTATGAGACGCTCCACATGCACCCTGACACGTGCAATGGCCTGTGTCTCCCTGACCTCAGAAGCAGACATCTGAGATCTGCCAGAGAGAAATGCCGGCCTGTAGATTTTACATGGCACAAAGTCATCAACAAGAAAACCTCTGTCAACCATGATAGCCATCCCAGGTTTCAAAAGGGAGAGAATTCCAGACTCTCGGGTTGATCCAGCATACAGCGGAGAGATGAAGGTGACTGCCCCATGAGGTGCAACTCCAAGCAGCCCTTTGAGAGTGCAATTGGACTTGTATGCAGAGTATACCTCGCTTTGGAGAAGCGGTGATTTTGGACACTGGCACCTCAGCTCTGTGCAGTCTAGGATGACTGTGGTGTCTGCGTAGTCCTTAAACTCTGTTGGCCCTCTGTTTCCCTAATTTTCTCCTCTGGTATCCAGATCCTCACTGACCCAAGCACAATGTACAGAAAGTTGCTCCATGTTGTTATAATGCGACTGACTGTGGACTGGTGGACTCCGTACCGGTCAGCAAGGTCACGCTGTTTCAAACCAAGTGCAAGATAGTTAAAAAACATGAACATCTCATCTATGGGCTGCAGGGAGTGAGCCTGTTCAGAACAAATGAATAGCTGCATTAAGTTTCTCCCAAATCAGTTTATTTCTATCAAAACTGATCTTTGTCAGGCTGGTAAAGGAGAAAAATAATTATTGTTGTTATTTTCATTATTAACAGTACTTACTGCTGGAAAAGTGAACTCTGTGAAGTTGCCTCTCTGTGCTTGTGTCACCCTGACCATAGATGGTACTGCAGGTTCTATGAGGAGGTCATAAGATCCAAGCCTTAAATAACACAATTTAGATGTTAATATTCAAATTTGAATAGTTGTATTTTTTTATAAAAACCACCGTAAAATATGATTACCATAGCCTTGATTTCTTACACACACAATAATATGTATTAAATATTACATGTAAAAGGATTCTGACAGCTGCTATTCCTCTACATTGCCAAATACTTTAAATCCTCATTCAGATATGCGTAGATCAGCTACACGTTTTAACACATGCAAACCTTTAGTGAATCAGACAGACCTTAGATGTCTAATGCTGAATCTGCACATGAACAGCTGTCTAGAATGTCACTGTCACTGTTTTGCACATTTACACCTCTGCCTCCCAGGAAAGTAGGTTAACAGTTCTGCTGGAATCTTACCTTGTGAAAAAACGTATGTCTCTGTCTGAGCCTGCAAACCTTCAAGTGAAGTGTCTGGACTTCTCAGCTGGTCGATCTCACTTCTTAGGGCCTTGTTTTCATCGAGAGCTCATTTGTGATGCTAGCTGCCTCCTCACATGATGTGTCCTTCTCCTCTCCCTCCTCTCCTACACCCGCCTGTCTTCAAAGTGGAAGAGAAAAATTGTTCTACTCGAACAAGGCAGGGACTGCTCCCTTCCTCAACAATCTTCTTGCTGTCTCAGATAGGGGCTCACGAACATACAAACGCGGGTATGGGGGCTAACCGCGAAGTGACCTCGCCTAATAGCATAAATCCATTTTCGTCTTGTTTCGAAATCCTTTGGAAACGTGTGAAAACTGAATTGTATTTACTGGATGCAGTACATAATGGCACACAACAATGTTCGGCTGTAGAACTAATAGTCCGTTGAAATTTATAGCTTTTCCCCGACATTATTTTATTTTAGAAGCAGCAGTGAAGCGATCAGAAACCGGAAATTAACCGGATATGATGAGGCTGGCTGAGATTTTACCAGAACCACGTCACCACCCCTGCGTGCATATAGCCTGTTGGGCTACTATTCTCATACAGGCCATAGCATAACCACAGCACAAAGGACCATAGACTGTAAATATTAGACATAGGACGAGTGAAGTTTTGTGCTTGCTGGAGAAAAAGAAGAAGAGCGGCGGTTGCGCGCTGCGCGTCCCCGCCTGCAGGTTGGCGCGGAATCCAGAGGCGCGTGCACCAATCGTCAGGTCAAAGAAGACTGAAGAGTGACTTAATGTTTATCTGACTTCTTAATGGTAAGAATTTATAAGTCTTCATAACATCACATTTAAACTTTTAGTGCTGTTAATTGTTGTCTCACTGTGTCGCTGATAAAGAAGTTAGCAACACAGAAATTGGTCAATTTCCGATAAATTTATGAATAATTAAAAAAGGTAATTTAAGCTAGCTCAACCCTGTTTTTAAAATATGCCGAAGTGTGAACGGCCTGTGTTTTATGGCTAAATTATATTATCACGAAAGAGCTTGGTCGGCAATAACTTTATACCCAATAAGAAAAAGTGTCATTTCTTCATTTTTTAAGACTTTAAATCGGTAATGACCCCAACTTTATGGAAGCGATTAGTGATCAGAATTCAAATGATAAAGCTAATTTGAAAATTCAAATGCATTAACAGAAATTCTTTTTAACTTTCAGAATATGAGTGTATTATTTGACTCAAAAATAAAATGATGATTAATTTATCTAATTTGAATTTTAGTTTTCAACTTCAAAAATGCACATTCTTTGACTAAATTAAAACGAAGAAGAAAATGACATTTGCGCTATCATTTTCAAAAAATGCCCCGCTAAATCTGCATTATAATTCAAATGAAAAAACTAATTTTAAAATGAAAATACAGTAACAGAAACACGTTTTAATTTTCAGATTATAGGTGCATTATTTGACCTATATTTAAAATGAATATTCAGTCATCCAGTTTGCATTATACTTTTACTCTCTATGTATGCATATTGTATGACATCATTCAAATGAAAACTAAAAGGTCTTTGGCTTTTCGTTTTCAAACTTGCCGTGCTAAAAAGTGATCATAATTCAAACCAACTCGAAAACGGAATGGCAAAGTGGACGGCGCAGGAAAGTGACGTCAGACTCCAGATCCCAGGCAGGCGAACGTAATATTTACAGTCTATGAGGCGAGTGGGCAGAACGTGCAGTACGATGGGTGGCGGGGTGAATCTTTAACACTAGGGCAGACTTTAGTTCACACTGTGATGCAGGTGGTGATCGGAGTGTTTTTTTCAGCGCACACTGAACTTTCAGCGAGCATGACGCAGCAGCTTTATAACCCGAGCTGCCAAGTCTCACGTGTGACACCATGCCCACTATCTCTGACCGTGAGAGTCACTCAGCATCTGCACGCCGTGAAAGTCACACAGACGTGTCCTAAGACCGGTTTATTGATAGATTATAGATCACTCTCTTCTCTGCTTAACTTAGTTACATTAAAAAAGATTATCGATTGAATTTTCTGTTTCAAATAATCTCTCCAGCTCTGTGCACAAAGTGTCTCTCATCCTCATCCTCTGTGCATAATGGCACACACTCTCCCTCTCGACCGACTGTATGAGCTCTCTCTCCCTTTCAGAGATTGTTTTGTAGTTATTAAAAGAATAATCAACTACAAGGCCAAAATTGAATCAAAATCAGGGCAACAACTAGTTTGGAGCTTGTATCAGCGTTAAAGATTCACCCCGCCACCCATCGTACTGCGTGTTCTGCCCGCTCGCCTCATAGACTGTAAATATTACGTTCACCTGCCTGGGAGCTGGAGTCTGACGTCACTTTCCTGCGTCGTCCACTTTGCCAATTCGTTTTCGAGTTGGTTTGAATTGTGATCACTTTTTAGCACAGCAAGTTTGAAAACGAAAAGCCAAAGACCTTTTAGTTTTCATTTGAATGATGTCATACAATATGCATACATAGAGAGTAAAAGTATAATGCAAACTGGATGACTGAATATTCATTTTAAATATAGGTCAAATAATGCACCTATAATCTGAAAATTAAAACGTGTTTCTGTTAATGCATTTTCATTTTAAAATTAGTTTTTTCATTTGAATTATGATACAGATTTAGCGGGGCATTTTTTGAAAATGATAAAGCAAATGTCATTTTCTTCATTTTAATTTAGTCAAAGAATGTGCATTTTTGAAGTTGAAAACTAAAATTCAAATTAGATAACTTAATCATCATTTTATTTTTGAGTCAAATAATGCACCTATATTCTGAAAGTTAATTTATCATTTGAATTCTGATCACTAATCGCTTCCATACAACTTGTCCATTAACCGCCATTCATTCAGATGGAATGATTTCACCCAGAAAGGGGCGGGGCCGGCATCGTTTGGGCAAAGTACCCGGATAAGTTGCTCTCATGAAGGAGCTGGGTGCTATCAGTTGTTTTGCGAGGTGGCTGTCAGCTAATTATCTTAAAAGTTAACGTCATGTCGTCATTCAGCCTAACTGGGTAAAAACAGATAGTGTGTATTGTACCCTCGTGTGTTTCATATGATTTGTTAAATGTTAACCTCTGACCACCTGTCAGTGTCCCCTCTCTGAACCCATCATAGACCTCTTCACTATAACTGATCTAAACTGAATCATGATGAAGCACACACACAAGTGGTGCCAGACTCCTCCATCAGTAACTGTCCGGGTCAAACCCAGCAGTTTACGCTCTCTTCAAGTCAGAAGAAGTCTGCAGATGAAAAGACCAAATGGACAGGAAGCCCAGGGCCCACCAGAGAAGAGCCAGCCGGGACAGCGATGGCTTGAGAAGTACAAACTACAAACCACTGAGCATCCAACTCTTGTCATCCAGCGTCAGGAAATGACGGCATTCTTCAGACTTTTTGGTATATAAAAAAACCCCAATAAATCATGTTTTAAGCATGTTAATTAATCTTACTCTTAATGTTGAAAACATTTAGAACATTAGGCATTTAATTTGAATAACCGTGTCTTCTTACAGATGATGACCTTGTCCAGGACTTTTTGTTGATGGACTGTTGCTACAAAATGACTGACAAGGTAATTCATGTTTTAGTGAAAGGAGAACATCTCTCAAGCCTTGTGATGCTTCATTGCCTGACTTCATGTTTCTCCCTTTTTCAACAGTACCTGCTAGCCATGACATTTGTGTATTTCAAAAGGGCCCTCTTCCCTATAGCTGAATACACCAGGAAGAATTTATTTATCGCTTTGTAAGTCTAAAGTGTCATTTTATTCTGATTAAAACATATCCTCCAGTCATTCATTTGTCTTCTGTGCTCCGTTCCTAGGTATCTGGCCAACACCATGGAGGAGGATGAGGAGGAGAATAAGTATGAGATTTTTCCTTGGGCCCTGGGAAAGAACTGGAGGAAACAGTTTCCCCGCTTTATCAAGCAGCGAGACAAACTTTGGGCTCGTATTGACTACAGAGCTGCCGTCAGCAGGCGCTGCTGTGAAGAGGTACAGACAATGAAAGTCCTTTAGGAGACTGCTAAATGGCTTTTTTTGCTGCATTCTGAAATTATTGCTTACATGTATTGCCAGAAGTTCCACCTCTGTTATTTCTTGTTGTTTATTTTCTTGGTCTTTGTCACTCTATCTCTCTGCTTCAGGTTATGGCCATTGTGCCCTCTCATTCTGTGTGGCAGCGGAATCGCCCTGAACACCATGGATTTGCCCAGCGGCAGTACAGAGACCATTCCCAAGTTCGTTTTCCCCGTGGCCCGTCAGCCTCCCCGGTTTACTGCGCTCTCTGTAAACTAAGCAACAGGTTAGATCTTCCCTGCAGAGGTTCTTCTGAACAAACGCGAAACCCTGCCTTTCCACAGCCATTCATCTCTGCACAGCATGTGGAAATCACCCCACCCAGGGCCTGTCACAGGAAGCCGATTGACATGAAACATCCTCCTCCTGCTGCTGTGCGGAGGAGGTTCCCAGAAGGTATCACTGACTTTAAATTCTGGACTCCTTTACATGTGTATGTAGCCTAAATTTGACCCCAGAGTGATGTTCAACAAAGATTGAGCATGCTCATGAAACCCTCACTGTTGGATATAAGGGTTAATATGACTGTAGAAGTGAAGTCACTCAATATTCCATCCATCCATTATCTGTACTGCTTATCCCATTTGGGGGGTGGAGCTGATTCCATATGTCATTGGGTGAGAGGCGTGGTACACCCCGGACTGGTCCCCAGTCAATCAAAGGGCTGACATACAGAGACAGAAACCAGGCACACTCACATGCACACCTAAATGGCAATTTTAGTCTCTCCCTTTAACATTACAAGCATGTCGTTGGACAGTGGGATGATGCCGAAGTACCTTAGCATGCACAGGGAGAACATGAAAACTCCACACAGAAAGGCCCTGCCCGACATGGACTCACACCAGGAACCTTCTTGCTGTGAGGCGCCAGCACTAACCACTGCCCCCA